>NC_133413.1:153132500-153760000 GCF_049350105.2 Macaca mulatta | reverse complement strand
CCCTGGTCTCCTCAAACTCGTCTCCCAGGGGTCCCCAGGGAGTCCTCCAATCAGCTCCAGCCCCCAACCCTCTCCCACGGCTTTGGGTGACCCCCAGGTCCCCCTGAGTCCCCCTCCAGCCACAGAGTGTGCACTCAGCAGCTTCTTGGAGGCCGCCCCCGTGGGCACCCACTGGCATCCGCTAACCAGCAGGCCCATCTTGGGCTGAACCCCCAACCTGCCCCTCCTCTGCCAATGCCCAGGCTGGGACATCCCCTGGCGCTCCCCACACCCCACCCAGCACCCTCACACGCCGTGCTCTGAGGTGGTGCCCCCTGGTCCTTGGATGCAGGGTGCCAGAAGCATCCACCAGGCATGGGCACAGTGCCCCAGGCAATGACCTCTTGGGGCAGCCCCCCGTAGAGGCCCAGGTCCCCTTCCACAGGCGGCCTGCCCTCTCCTGCCTTCCCCTGTCAGCCCTGCCTGGCCCATCCCTGCCTCTCCTCCCCGCGCCCACACTCCTTCCACACCGTGCTCGCCTGGAGGCGCAGCGGGAGCCAGGCCTCTCACACCTCCTCAAGCTTCCTCCTGCCCTGAGATGCAATCTCAGCCCCCAGATGGTCAGCCCTGCAGAGCCAGGCCTGTCCTCACCGCTGAGAGCCCAGAGCCCAGCGTGGCGGAGAGAGAGGGTGTCCGGTGGCTCTCCCAAGCTGAACCTAGGTCAGCCTGCCATGCATCTCCCAGCTGGTGGCCTGCTCACCCTCGACCTTGACTGCATCTCCCACCCCACTGGCTTCTCCTCCCTCCCCTACGGCTCACTGGGAGTTGTGGGCAGAACAGAGATGTGGTCAAGACTGGGCCTGGTCCTCAGGAAGCATCGGGGACCCTGTCAAGGCTCTGAATCTGCAAGACGCCCTCAAGCAGCTCTGCCTGCAGGTGAGGAACCTGGGGCCTCCGTGACAAGATATTAGACATCATCTTCTGACTTCCAGGCGCACCTCACGTGTCATAAGGATCACTGGGATGTGCAGGACATAAGGAGAGCGTAGAGGGGCCAGGGCTCCAGGGGCTCCTGGGAGGCAAAAGCGCCCAGCAGCAGGTGTTCAGTCATTGCCGACGGGCAATGAGTGGCCGTGAGGATGGACAGGAGGGCAGAAGGGCGGCACTGCAGCCTCTGCCGCCCACCCTGCCCTGGAGAAGTGGGTGCCCCTTCCTCCTGCTGACTTGGAGAGGTCAAGTCACCCCCACTGCAGATCCCCAGCCTGTCCCACCTTGCTCTCTGGAGCCAAGAAAAAAGCAGTGGAGGCTGGGCGCGGTGGCTAACGCCTGTAATGCCAGCATTTTGGCAGGCCAAGGCGGGAGGACGGCTTCAGTCCAGGAGTTCAAGACCAGCCTGAGCAACACGGTGAAATGTCTCTACAAAAATCAGCCGGGTGTGGTGGTAGGCACCTGTAGTTCCAGCGACTTGGGAGGCTGAGGTGGGAGGACTGCTTGAGCCCAGGAAGCAGAGGGTGCAGTGAGCCAAGATGGCGCCACTACACTCCGGTCTGGGTGACAGAGCGAGACTCCATCTAAACAAAACAAAACAAAACAAATCAAAAACAGTGGGGACCAGGCAGAGAAGCTAATGCACTAAAGGCCGTGGTGGGGGTGAGGGGAACATGGCCACAGGGCAGCTGCCGAGAGGAGTGAGCTGGAGGTGAGGATGGCAGTGACAGGGGAACT
Source organism: Macaca mulatta (assembly GCF_049350105.2). Classification (NCBI taxonomy): domain Eukaryota; kingdom Metazoa; phylum Chordata; class Mammalia; order Primates; family Cercopithecidae; genus Macaca; species Macaca mulatta. The sequence continues at coordinate 153,758,296 of NC_133413.1, read as the reverse complement.
GCTATCACCGGTGATGGCCTCATGGGGACTAGAGATTGGTGTGGGGAGGGTGGGGTATGTGCTGTCCACACGATGACAGAGGCAGGCGACATGATGTCAGCAGTGGGGGGGACAGTGACATGCCATGTGACCTCGGGTTGGGGAGAGTGGTGGGGGGTGTGGCCTCAGGAGTTGGGGAGGGAATGGTGGTATGTGTGTGACCTCAGGGGTGGTGGAAGGGGAGAGGGGTTGGGCAGTGACCCCAGTGATGGTGGGGAGGGTGGTGGGGTTGTGTCTTTGGAGTCCCATCTCTTCCTCTCACACTGGGAGGGTTAGAGTGGCCACAGGCAGGCGTGAGTGCCCTGGAGGTGGCTAAGGACTCGGCCACAGGCTGTCAGCCTCTCTCCTTGTGCTGAGAAGCTGAGGCTAAACTCAGCCCTCTAAGCTTGTCTGCTACCCGTGGCCTGACCTGGCCCGTCACCTCTCCCATGCACAGCAGCACCACCTAGGTGACCCAGAGCCCCCACTGCCACCTCCGCCACCCTGGCTTGAGGCCTCACTGGGTCTGGGCCCCATGCCCTCTTCTCCTCAGGGCCCCTCCCGGCTGCCCAGCACCCCCGTCCTGGGGATCTGAAGCCCATGGAGCCGGTTTCTCTCTGGAGCTTCGTGGAGCGCCCCCAGTCCCCCGCCTTCCGCGGCTCCCCTCCAGGATCAACCCCCGGGCTCTCTGGACCTCTACGCCATGTCTGCAGATGATCCGCGGGTGCTGTCCGCGCTTGAGGACAGCTGTAGCCTCGCCAGCCCACTGGCCATCGTGGCCCACCTCGTACAGGCACAGATCCTGACCATGGCCGTGGGGAACAGGGAAAACACTGCTCCGGGGACTGTGGGAGGGTGTGGTGGGACGAGGGTGTTGGACAGGGCCTGACCCCCAACACCTGCAGGTGGTGTGCGTTCACTCGTCTTCTGGAACTGCTGGCTTGAGGTGGCAGGAGGGGCTGGGAAGGGGTGAGGAGGAGAGTGAAGTAGGGGACCCTGCCCTTGGCTCACCTAGGTCTGTCCCCAGCCCCCACAACCCATCCATTCTCGTGCCCCCCAATCCATCTCCAATCCCACTCCCAGCCCTGTCCATCCCCAGGCCCCTGCTCCCACCCCTCCCCGCTCCCTCTTCCTGTGTTAATCCTGCTCACTGCTGACCCAAGCAAAACGGAGTCCGCCTTCTCCCTTCTCGGCAGTTTTCTGTTGGCAAAGCAGAAAGGAAGGCAACTCAGGCTCAGCCCAGCCTCCTGCCTGGGGAGCACTCTGAAAATGGAGCATCACCCCGTGGGCCCGGCGCCTGGGCAGGGTGCACACACGGTCCCTGTGCACCCTCGGCCCCTGCGCTGCTCAACATCCATCGTCGGCCCTGGCTCTGCGTGGGCATGGGGAGTGGGGTCTGGACCATACAGTGGCCTCAGCAGCTCCTAGGCTCCGGCCCCTCCCTCCCAGGCAACATATGCCCGACACACTCAGGCACTCATGGACATGCTGGTGCCGTCCCTGCCCTCGGCCCGTCTGTGACACCGTGACCAAAGTGATAAGGCTGGGCCAGAAAGTGGGGGCTAAGGCCCATGCATGGGGTGTGGCCAGGCCAGGCCATCTGAGGAAGGGACACTAACCTGCCCCTAAAAGCCAAAAAGGTGCTAGCCAGAAACGCCCAGGAGTGTGCAAGTAGGACTTCAAGGGAAGAGAATGGGCTCTGCAGATGGCAAGGTGTGGTGCTTTGGGGGGTGAGGCAAGCACCAACACATGCTGCTGCAGAGACAGCCTCGAGCCGGCCCCTCGGGGCAGCTGTGCCCCCTGGGAAGCCTCAGCCAGTGGCTCTCACCGCACAGCCTGCAGACTGAGCGCTCCCCAGCGGCCAGCCCTGCCTTCCCCCAGCCTCGCCCTGATCCTGCTTTGCTCCCCAGCCTGGGCAGGTGGGACAGGACCCTGACCTGCCGCCTCCTGCTAGGGCAGGCTCAGCACAGGTGCCGCCCTGTGTGCTGGCCCCAGGGGCTGCACTGCCCTCTGGCGGGGCACAGGCCACAACTGGCCCCGGGGGTGAAGCTGCAGGTCCTGCCAGGCCTGGCATCACACCCTTGACTAGTCCCCAAGGCCTCCTAGAGCCTCCTGGAGCCATGGTGATGTCTCCCCAAATCCGCCCACCACTGCTGACTCAGCTGCCTGTGTGGACGTGCAGTCCCTGGGGGGGCTGGACAGGGTAGTCCCTTGTCCAGCAGGCCCCTGTGCCCAGCAGGCAGCCACCAGCTGCTGCAGGGGTGAGGATGGGATGGGGCGCGGTCCCTTCCCGCAGCCCAGGGGCTATCTGGCAGGACTCCCACAGAGGCTGGAGGTCGTGGTCCAAGCCTGAGGGGCTGGGCTGGTAGGCATCCGGGGGGCGTGGTCCGAGCCTGAGGGGCTGGGCTGGTAGGCATCGGGGGGCGTGGTCCGAGCCTGAGGGGCTGGGCTGGCAGGCATCTGCTTTCTGTTCTGGCGTGGGGCTCACTGCTGCCCCGGGAGCAGCCCCAAGTGGCAGGTGGGGAGGGGGACCCCCCTCCTGCCCAGCCCTGCCTTGATTAGAACTCAGGACTCCAGATCCCGGGACCTCCGCCCCCCTCCCCGTGGCCAGCAGTAGGATCTCAGGGCCTCCCACATCGCCACAGCACCCCTGTGCACCAGGCTTCCTCCACTTCACAGGATGGAGGCGGTGACAGGAGCCGGGTCCCAGCCACGTGTGACTCCAGCTGCGAGGCCCCCACTCTGTGGCAGAGGGACCGGATGGCGGGGAGGCAGCCCCAAGGGAGACCCCTGAGGGGGCAGCAGGGGACAAGATGGCCTGGGGCAGAGAGCAGGGCCAGGATCACAGGCCCAGGCTTGGTGGCAGCCAGGGGAGGGGTGTGGGCAGGGGTGGGATGGGTTGGGCGTACCCCAGGGGTCTGTGGTGGGGAGGGGCATGCTCTCCGGGGAAAAGCCCCCTCCCCCAGCCTATGGTGGCCTGGCGCCCACCGTGCAGGAGGCAGGTGGCAGCTCTGTCCCCACCTTGGGTCTGGACAGGCCACAGGAGGTGGGGAGTCCCTGCACTTCCCAGACAGGGCCGCCATCCTGTCATCCCCAATTAGCGCCTAATGGCCTCCTTGATGCACAGTTTTATTAACCAAATTAATATGTGCTGGGGAGACCTGCATGACCTTGGCCCATTCTGCTGAGACAGGGATTTTCCCAGGAGGGCAAATGGGGGACCTGGATCCCCACCCCGGCTCAGGAAGGCTGGGGAGCCTCACCCTCCCGCCCAGGAAGATGGCACCACGGCGCCTGCATCTCTGGGACCCCAAACACCCCACTCACACCCCCATTTTCCTGGCTGAAGCACGAGGGAGGTGGCAGCACAGGGTCCTGGACCCTGGAACTGGAGCTTGGGATGCAGGGCGGGTTGCTCCCACCTGGGGACCCTCGGAAGGGACTGGACAAGAGGGCAGGGGTCTTGCAGAGCTGGGGGCTGCCTTGCTACCCGGGGTCTGTGCCTCAGCCCTCCCAAGGTGCACCTGCCTGTGCCGCCACCCAGGGCTGCTAAGCAGGTGGCGGCTGCCCCCTGGTGGCTGCAGGGAATGACTCCCACCAGCCCTGTCCCTTTCAGAACGTGCTGGGCCCTGGGGCCCTTGGTGAGGACCCCCACTCAGGCTCCGTGGCTCCTCTCGGGTGCAGCTCGGGCCTGCCCTGCTCTGCAGCCCTTCCCACCCCCTCCCCTTGGTGCCCAGGTCCTGAGCCCACTGCTGTGGGGGTCTTGGGGGCGGTGCTCCTGCTGACTGCCTTTGGGGGCCATTGTCCACCCAGTCTATGGAGGCCTGGAGGCAGCCCCCACTTCCCCTGCTTGAAACACTGAGAGCTCACGGCCTGTGGAGGCCCGCAGGAGCGGCGCAAGCAGGCTGGGGAGGGCTGGGGGCCCGTGCAGGCCCCAGGCTCAGGGAGAGGTGACATGCTCAGGAGCTGGAGGGTGGCACCTATGGTCGGAGCAGGACAGCAAGGTGGGCAGCAGGGCTGGCAGGCTTAGGGCCACCATGAGACCTGGGCCACGACACTGGGGACTCCTGGGCAAAGGGGACACTTGCTGGGATGACCAGCACAGGGCCCGGGGTGACCAGCACAGGGTGCAGAGGTGGGGAGTCCCTTGCTCTATGCACAGACAGGACAACAGGAGGTATTTTCAGGGAAGGCCGTGTCTAGGACCCGGCCTAGGGGTCTGTGGATGCTGTGGGTGTGCCTGGCTGCTGCATGGTGGCATGGTGGAGGGGCAGCGAGCGAAGGGGTGCCCAGCAGGAGTCACTGGGCACCAGGCAGAAACTTGGCCGGAGGCAGGACTGAGACCTCAGGGTCTGTGCCCAGGGCAGCAGCAGGGTGGACAGAGCCCGGGGGCACAGACGTGATGGCTGTGAGGAGCACCTCCTGTGAGGAGCCCTCAGGGTGGGGCAGCCCCAGGAAGCTGACCTCAGACCGGCAGAGGGACTGGCACCCTTCCTGTGTGTGAGTGAAGAGGCCACAGCTCCCATCACTGGGCTCAGACAGGTCTGACCATAGTCTTTAATGGGCAGGCAGGTGCCCGAGGCAACCTCTGGCATGAGGCGGGGCAGGCATTGCCCAGAGGTCCTCTGGGTGGGGAGGGCATGCTTGGTGCTTCCCACCAGCTGGAGCCAGGGCTGAGGTGTGCAGGGAGCCTGGCCCTCACAGCCACCCTGGGCACTTCGAGGATGAGGGCAGAGCTGGCTTCACTGGGGCACGGGGCTGGGAGCAGCCTCCAGGCTTGCCCTGCTGGGCTTTTCGGCTCCAGCTGAGGAGGGGCCGGGGGCTGGCCCACGTGGATGCCGGGGTCTTGCAGCCATGCTCCCTCTGGCTGCTTAGAAGCCCCCTGGGGCCCAGCAGGGCGGGTCGGCGGTCCCCCTGTAGCAGGGACAGAGATAGACTGTGGTCAGCCACTGCTGGCCTGTCCCCACCTGCAGCCAGTCTGGGAGGGGTGAGAACCACCTGGAAGGGGCTGGCACACGGGGGCTTGTTTGGGGGCTCCCATCAGGGTGACCACATAGTAGGGGCCCCACGGGTTTCACCCAACCCTGGTTCAACCATGCTGGGTAGATGAAACTTCTGGGATGGAGCACCTGGCCCAGAAGCCTCCAGTCTGAGGATACAGAGGCCCAGTGAGGGGTGGGCTCAGCATCCTCGGGGTCAGGGCAGGAGCCCTCAGATGGAGGCCACAGCACAGGTGGCCCCTGCCCAGGAGGCGGCCCGGGGAGGGTTACCCGCAGCCCCACCTCCCCTTCCCAATGCTGCTCAAGCATCCAGGGCACGCCCAGGGCCAGGGTGGGGACAGCAGGCTGGGGACCACCCCTCCGGGGCCCCCAGGGCTCACCAAGGTGGGCAGCCTAGAGCTGGGCAGCACTGACACCACCTGCAGGCTGGCACCCGCCTCTCCCGCAGCCTTCAGCTCCGCCACCACCTCTGCGTGTCTCCACCACCTGCACGGCTGCCCGTTCACTGACACAATGTAGTCACCCTCCTTCAGGCCGGCCGCCTGTGGGGAGACTTGGATGGTGAGGCGGGGACAGGACACCCTGCCTGGCACTGGGGACTCAGCCTCAGGGGGCCGGTGGGGCCCTTACCGCGGCCTGGCTCCCTGGAACGACAGCAGCGATGAGGACAGGCGAGTCTCCCCGCAGCGTGAGGCCGAAGCCACTCTCTCCTCGGGTCAGGTGGACGGGCCCCGCCAGCCGCCACCGGTTCTTGGCTGAGAACACAGACAGGGGCCCCTGGCGGGGGCTCAGAGGTCAGAGGCCCAACTGGGTCATACACTGAGGAGACCCCACCTAATCAGCACGTCCATCCAACCTGTGCACCGAGGGACGCCGTGGGGTTCCACAAGGAGGGTGGGCAGGGCTGGACCGCCATCAACGGCCTGAGGCCACGTGCTGGTCAGAGCCACGCAGCCCGAGCTGCCCGTGCTGGGGGTGTCTGGGGACAGGTGTGCTCACCAGCCGATGGAAGATGTCAGGCCCCTTCCCCGGGGACAGGCGCGGCGTCCTGGCCTCTGGCTTCTGGTGGGTCTTAGCTGAGAGGGTGGAAGAGCAGAGCTAAGCTGGGAGCCTGTGGAGACCTGCCCCGGGGATTTTCCAGGGCGCAGGGCATGACCCCGAGCGCACACAGGCCCTGCCGCTGACCTCCTGGCCTGGCCGCACTGCAATGGCGGGGGGAGCTGCCCCAGGTGCCCTGAACACATAGCCTCCTCTGCCACAAGTGGCTCCCAGAATCCCTCCCTGAAGTCCCAGGTGTGCCTGTCCCGGGTCTGTGGGCTTCCCCTCAGGGTAGGCCGGTGCAGGGAGGGAGGGGCTGAGGGGCGTGGCCATCCCCCAGGCCCCTGAAGGGCCCGGCAGCTCTGTGGGCCTGAGATTGCGGCCTGGAAAGTGCTACTGCTGTTGAATTCATCGTGGCGATTGCATCTTTAAGGCCGTCAGCCTCCCTTTCTCCAGGACGAAGGCCCCCACCCTGGCCGGGGATGCAGCCACCCACACAGGCCCTGGCTGCTCACGCTGGATGTCTGGGGCCTCGGCAGTCTCACAGAAGTCATCCTCACGGTCAAGCTCCGCGTACTTGGCCAGTGAGCGCTGCAGCGTCTGGGCGACCACAGCCCGCAGCAGGTCCACCTCTCGCAGGACGCGGCACAGGGCGTGCAGCCGCAGCGCCTCCTCCTGCCCCAGGATGGCGCGCTTCAGGTGTGCCTTGCCTGTACGCGGGGCACTGGGACGTCACATACCATGTGGGCCTGTGGGCCCTGGGACGTGGCAGAAGGAGTGGGCAAAGCCAGGGCTGTGGGGCTCATCACAGCCACTTTTGCTGTAGGCGTATGCCACAGGGGTGAGGAGCTGGCTGTGCAGGAGGGCTCTGCCTCACACAGAGCAGGGGCCAGGGACAAGCTGCTCCCAGGGGTCTCCCTCCTGCTCAGAGGCTGCCAGCACTCCTGGGGCCCCTGTGCTGGACCGTCACCCATCAGGCACAGGGCATCCAGGGATAGGTAGGTGGCCCAACTCGTTAGCATGGGGACACCAGGTGGCAAACAGCGTGAGTGTGGTGGGGGACACCCTGCCACTGTTGGTGACCACCTGAGCCCCCAGGGCCCTCCATCCATGGGCGCCTTACCAAGCTGCCTGCGCTCCTCCAGCTCCTGTGGCAGCACAGGGCCTTGGGGCTTGCAGGAGGTGGGGGGCTGGAGGAAGACCTGCTCGTGTGTGGGGAGCTCTCCCTCGGTCGCTGCTGGGGGACAGAGAGGCCATGAGCCCTGAGCGGGGGGCTTTTGCAGCATCATGGGCAAGTGCGGTGGGCACTCACGGGAGCCGTCGCAGAGGGCCATGGCTACGTGGTAGTGGGCCAGGGAGCGGAAGTACTCGGCCTTGACATGCACCAGGGCAGTCCAGGAGACGGGCATGTAGTCGTGGACAGGTGGCTGGGCCATGGTCTGGTGCACTAGTCTGTACTCGGCTGCCACCTGCCGGTGGACATGGCAGGCACGCGAGGGCCTCCCGCTCTCCGGTGGTGACTGCCTCTCCCTACCCAGCCTCCACCCGCTCCGACCACCATCCCAGCAGCCTCCCTGGCACCCCAGTTCCTGCCGCTTCATGCCATTCCCTGGAGGCAGAGGCTTGGGCGCCCAGGTTCCTGACCAGCCCCCCAGGGAGCAGGACAACAGCCGGCTTGGGGCTGACACACAAGGAAGGAGGCGGGAGAGCTCACGCTTGCCTGGACCTGGGCTCTGGCCCCAGCTCGGCCCCACCCCCTGCACCCTGACACGGGTGCCCGAGCTCACCTGGGCAGCCTCCTGCGCCAGGCGCAGCTGGGCCAGGCAGTCTTGGGGGGCCATGGAGGCAGGGGGTGAGAGACCCTCAAACACACATTCCTGGGCCTGGGCCATCATGAGCTGCTCCAGTGCGCAGAGGGACGCAGGGCTCATGTCTGGGCTCGGCGCATGGGAGAAGTTCTCCCTCAGGAGGCTGAAGGTCCCTGCGGAGGGAGGGGTGCTCACACAGGCAGGGCCCTGACCTGCCCATCTCTGCCCCATGCAGCACTCAGGGAGGCCAGCTAGGGCCGCTCCTGGGACACACACGGGCCCGATGTGCTCAGCCCCCCTACCTGAGGGACTGACGTCCTAACCACCCCCCAGCTCCTGCCCTGCAGAAGGGGCTCTGCAACACCCTGGCACCACACCCTGCCGCCCCGCGGCCCGGGCCGCCCTCACCAGCGGCCCTCTGGAAGGCCTCCACAGCGCGGTGGGCACCCTCGGCGCAGGAGCGGTTCTGGCGCGCCCCAATCTGCGTGTGGAGGGCGCCGATGTTGAAGAGAACGCTGCCCTTCTCGAAGGCCAGGGCACGCTGCTGGGCCGGGACCCCAGTAAGCGAGTCGTACCTGCAGTGTCAGGTCAGGCTGGGCGGAGTTCCCACAGTTCCCGCGGCCAGGCCTCCCCTCCCCAGGGTGCCCCCGCCCGCAGAGCCCCTACCAGTGGAAGAAGAGCCCGAGGCTCCTGGCAGGGGTGAGGAAGCGCGCATCCAGGAAGCACAGCTGGTTATAGTAGGCTGTGAGCAGCTCCAGGCCCGCCTCATTCCGGCTGGGGGTCCGCATGGCCTGCAGGGCAGGAGCCGCTGGGCCCCACCGCCCTGGTCCATCCCACTCACACACACTGCCCTGGGAAGTCCCGTGGGCATCAGCACCATGGGGGGCGGGGAGGCAAAGCCAGCGGGGCCCTGGGCAGCCGAAACTCCCAAAGGCCAGCAGCGTGCGGCACCGGGGCCACCGGCCAGCCCCTCGACACGCCCCGGCTGGGTCTGCACACACAGGGTCCTTGGTGCGCCCGTCTCCCCACATCCTCCAGACGTCCACACTGAGCTCCGCCGTCTGTTCCTGACTTAAGCCTCAGCCTCTGCATGTGTCTCCCAGGACTGCAGGAGGGTGGGCGGGCGGGGGAACCACACACCTGCCGCAGGGCCTCCAGCTCTCTGATTTCTGCCTCATAGGAAGCGCCGTCCTCTCCAAAGTGCACCGAGATCAGCTCCTGATGGGGGGCAGGTGTTGGCATCCACAGTACCCCTGTGCCTGGCCTCCTTCCCTGAGGTGTCCCAACCCACCGTGGGGAAAGACTCATGGTGGAGGAGGGCTGTGTCGCACAGCAGGCTGGCTGCCATGCAGGGTGGGGGCCCTGGGCCCCTCAGGAGAAGCCCCAGAGAAGGGCTGGGGCCAACTGTACAGAGGGACCTGGTGGGTTGATGCAGCTTGGAGCCCCTCTGGCCCTGGGGTTTCCCCTCACAGAGGTGGCGCCTGGAGACTCAGCGCTACTTTTATGTGCGTTTCCTTATTCATCCCCATGGCCGGGAGGCAGGTGCCATCTGCCACTCAGTGACTCCAACACTGAACACAGTCAGTGGCTCCTGCAGGGCCCTGCCGGGCAGTACCAGTCTGTTCTGGGGTCTGAGCCCTCTCCAGGACCCTCATGAGTCAGTGCTGGGTGTGTGGTCCCAAGCCGGTGGTGCCCTCTGTGGGCGAATCTGGACCCTGTGCCCCGGCTGGGGCTTCCAGGCCCCATCCTCTTAGGGCATTGCCTGTCCGAGGGCAGGCCATGTGTTCATACCCACTCTATGGGATCAGCCCCAGCCTGCGGCGCAGGCACCAGAGCGGGCCCTGAACGCAGCAGAGGCTGGGTCTCTGTGGCCACTTCGGCCAGGTCCCTGGTGTCCCTTTCCGCCCTCCCTCCCTCTGGGCCTCAGTTTCCCTATCTGTTCAATGAGACAGCTGGACCAGGAAGCCTCCAAGACCCCCTTGGTCCCAGGGCAGGGCCGTGTCCCTCAGAGCTCGTAGGCCAGTGCCTACCTTCAGTGGTGTAGACCAGTCCAGCTCCTTGGTCTCCTTCAGGCCCAGGGGGATCATGGGGACAGTAACAGCTTCACTACAACCAGAAGCATCGACTTCAGACTGTAAGGCCAAACCCTGCTGTACACGGCAGCCGGGGGTCCACTCCTAGGGCTGTGTGGCACAGGGTGCCTCCCTCCCTCATGGGTGCACACGTGCGCCTGTGTCCTGGGGGGTGTCCTTGCACCTGCGCACCCCCCACCATCCTAAACCGCTCCAGAAGCACGTGCACACACACGCACGCGTGCGCGCTGTCCCGGCCCCCATCCGCACCTCCCATGCTGGCCAGGGTCCACGCCACCGCTGAGCTCCTCCAGCTCCTCCTTCAGCAGCTGCAGGTTGGAGTTGACGTAGCTTAGCTCCAGGGCGACTGTCTCTCTCACCCGGTTGTTGCTGGTGGCTCTGAGGGAGGCCGTGGCAGTTGAAAGCCCAGCCCCAAGGTAGAGCCAAAGGCCCCATGTCCACTGCCACCCTCCTGCCAGCTGATCTGTCGGAGCTCCGAGCCCACCCTGCAGAGGATGTCGCTGACGGGGTCTGTCCCCCATGGGTGGGGCAGGTGCAGCAGTGGCATCCGGGGGCTCACAGGTGATACCCACTACAGTTCATCACCCCTGACCCCAGCACCTGCATGTTCTGACTCTGGCCTGCGGGCACCTCCCTCAGCGCCATGGCTTTCTTTGGGGCTCATACAGCCCTCGACAGCATTCAAACACCACTTCCTCGGATGGTGGGTGAGAGCCACACCCCTCTCTGTGCCTGCATCAGGGCCCGGCAAAGGGACCAGGGGTCCCCAAGGAAGGCCAGGATGGGGGCAGGGAGGCAGCAGGTGCTAAGGGTACTGAAGTTGCACTCACACACACACGTGCGGCTCACACGCGGCGTGCTCTGAGAAACAGGCAGCTCGGGTCTTCCACCCCTCTCCCAGGTCCCCAACCTTGGGATGCGCCGTCACCTGCCACAGCTCAGCCTCAACCATGGCTCTTCTGAGAAGCCCCCACGTGCACTGCTGGGGCTTCCCAAGCTGCACACCTGGCAGGGATACTGGTTTCCTGGCACCCCCGGCCCAGCACAGAGTCCGTGAAGGCAGGTCTGTGAGGGTCATGGCTGGGCATCACGTGTACTGCGTGCCCCCCAGGACCCATCTGCTCATGCACCTGTCTCCCTGACCCGGCCATGGGGCAGACACCTGCCTGGGTGGCTGTTCTGCCCCCCTCACCCAGGTCAGCCCTGCTCCTGGGGCCGGGTGGCCTCAGGCACTCACCTGTAGAGGTTCTCAGCGCCCGTACGCATCTGCAGCTCCTTGTCAATCTGCTGGTGAATCCGGGCCCTGCGGCTCTGCAGCTGGCCGCACTGCATCTGCATCAGGGAGTCATAGCCCTGCAGAGAGGCCACAGGTGATCACGGCCTGACCCTGTGGAGCCCGCACCAGGCTGTGCCTCGCCAGCCACTGAGAGGAGTGCAGCCTGCCCAAGGGTAACGGGGTGGCCACCATGGGCTGGGGCTGGAGCTGACCTCACAGGGAGGGGCTGGACAGAGCCAGTGTGAATATGGGCCCAGCCAGAGCAGGACCAGGAGGCAGTCAGTGCAGAAGGACGTGGTGGGGGGGATGCTGCTGACTTGTGCTGGGGGTCGGGAGGGGAGGCTGGCACCTGCTAAGGACACCAGGAGCCAGGGCCTCACCAGGCAGCCTGGACAAGTAGGGCTCCAGGAGCCCTGCAGGGGGCTGCCCCTCACAGTAGGATTCTTCTGGGTCTCCTTCTGCACTTCCGGATTTCATTCTGGATCCCCCTTGCCCCTCCCAATTTTTTTCCATCCAATTCACCCACGCCTCCCAACCATTCCCGTGTGGGTTTAGGTGCGGGCTCAAAGGACAGCGTCCCTGAGGCTCTGGGGGCAGCCACTGGCCCCCGATGGTGGGTGCAGAGGCTGCGGTCTGACTTTGGGAATGGTTCTCGAAGTGAACGCACACCTGTGCACTCCCCATCCACAGAGAAGAGACTCTGAGCCTTGTACCCACAGATTGCACCCCCACGGCCCTGCCCAGCACCAGCCATGGCGAAAGAGCAGGGCATGCCCGGCAGGGCCGCTTCTGGACTTTCATGGCTCCTGTGTCTTCTTAAGTGGTGCGAATCTGCTGGGGCTTAAATTTCACTCCAGGGTGATCCAGTTTCATGCCTCAGCCCACCCCATCCTTGTGGTGTTGGGGTCCTGCCTGTGTGATCCTCATGTGTCCTTCCCTCTCACCACGCCCCTCCCCCCAGCTCTTCCCCATGGCTGTGTGGGAATGCCTGGGTCTCCACCCCGACAAGATTCTTTGCAGATACCTGTGGCTGTCCTCTGGGTGGGCTCCCAGGCGTGGGCCGGCTGGCTTGCCTCTCCAGCACCCACTCCTTCCATGCTTTGAGACCCACAGTGCTGCTCAGGGCTCGATGCTCAGGGACACTGACTCCCACCCAGCCCTTGGGTGAGCCTGGTCTGTGTCGGGTGCGGCCATCTGGCCATTTCTGCCAGTCAGCAGCAAGACAAGGCCTCTGGTGGATCCTGGGACTGCTTCCCGCCCTTGTCGGGAGACAGGACCTCTTCTGTCTCAGGACCTTGTCATGTCTGAAGATGAATCCTGCCACCATGAAACTGACCCGATACTGCATGAAGCTGCAGATTCATGGGGCCAACGTGCACATGGCACTGGGTCTTCCCCTCTGTGGACCTGGCACCGTCTCCACGCACACACGTCTCTCAGGCCTTTCTGTCTTCCCCGTAAAGAGCTCACATGTGTTTTCCTGGGTTTCCCCTAGATATCTACAGAGAGTTATTTCTGCTAATGTGAATGAGACCTTTGTCTGCATTGTAATTAGTTTATTCCCATTATACAGGAATGATTTGATTTCCTAGACAGAAGGCCTGCTTGTCCTGCCCCCCAGGCTCACAGCAGCCAGCTGAGTGGGTGACCATCTATTATGGGTGAATTGTGTCCCCACAAAAGACAGGTTCAAGTCCTAACTCCCAGTACATGTGAGTGCAATTTGTCTAGAAATAGGGTCTTTGGCTGGGCGCGGTGGCTCACGCCTGTAATCCCAGCACTTTGGGAGGCCGAGACGGGTGGATCACGAGGTCAGGAGATCGAGACCATCCTGGCTAGCACAGTGAAACCCCGTCTCTACTAAAAAATACAAAAAAATTAGCCAGGCGAGGTGGCGGGCGCCTGTAGTCCCAGCTACTCGGGAGGCTGAGGCAGGAGAATGGCGTGAACCTGGGAGGCGGAGCTTGCAGTGAGCTGAGATCTGGCCACTGTACTCCAGCCTGGGCGACAGAGCGAGACTCCGTCTCAAAAAAAAAAAAAAAAAAAAAAAGAAATAGGGTCTTTGCAGATATAATGAGTTAAGATGAGGCCACCCTGGAGTAGGGGGGGTCCTTAATCGCAGTGACAAGGGTCCTTATAAGAGATGGGAAATGTGAACACAGCCACATGGAAGTGGCCATAGGAAGGCAGAGACAGAGACTGGAGAATAAGGCACCGTCCCCTGGAACCCACCCCATCCCCCAAACCCCTGCACTGTCCCCCGGAACCCATACCATCCCCCAAAACCCCTGCACCATTCCCTGGAACCCACACCATCCCCAAACCCCCGTGCCGTCCCCTGGAACCCACACCATCCCCCAAACCCCCGCGCCATCCCCTGGAACCCACACCATCCCCCAAACCCCCGCGCCATCCCCTGGAACCCACACCATCCCCCAAACCCCCGCGCCATCCCCTGGAACCCACACCATCCCCCAAACTCCTACGCCATTCCCTGGACACCCGTGCCGTCCACCAGACACCTGTGCCATCCCCCAAAACCCTGCGCCGTCTGCTGGACACCTGTGCCATCCCCTGTACACCCACACCAGCAGTCTCCTGCTGAGTGCTGGGGGTGAGGGAGCCTGATGGAGCTCCCTGAACTGAAGATGAGCCGGTGCTTAGGGGCTGGGGGGAGGGACACAGGCGCTAAAGGGCCAAAGCAGAGAGGCCATGGTGGCTGGGAGGAGGGTGTGCTGGCCCAGGACACTGGCCTCCCCCCAGCCCAGCTCTGTCCCCGTGGACACCACCCAGCAGGGGACGGGCCAATGTGCACTTGGGAACCCTCATCCTGCTCCCGTTTCCCACTCCCGCCTCCTCCAGAAAAGAAATTCCCTCCAGAGCTGCTTCAGGGGCTCAGGCTGGAGACGCCCACAGGTGGGAGAGGCACGGGCGCCTCAGATCTGAGCAGCTCCCTGAACTTGAGGCCTGCCCACCCCCGCCTCCCATCCCTATCTTTCCCACCCGCACTACCACCTTGAGGGCCTCTGCCCAGTACCTAGGAGACCCCCGTGCCACCCACTGCACTACACCCCCTCCCTGCAAAGGCCCCACTGCAAGGCTCCAGTGGCTTTAAGGGCTCTGGCTGTGCAACGGGCATCAGACACCCAGCCAGGTCCCTGCTCCCCTCCTGGCCCCAGGAGAGCTGTGGGGAACCTGGCCCCTCAGAGCCCCACAGGCACCTGCCGTGGCCCTGGGCCGTTCCTCGGCCTCCCCACCTGCAGTGCTCCCTGCTGGTCAAGTGACTTCCTGGCCTACATGGGGATGAGCAGACCTGAGCTGGACCTTTGAGGCTGGGTAGACCTTGGAGGGGGAGGCCCATGCCCCACTTTCCACACTGGGCTGAAGGTTGTGCCCAGCAGAAGGGGTGTGGACACAGGTGTTCAGCCCCTGCTCCTGCTACAACCTCCCCATCCTCTGGAGACAAAGGTGACCTGGAGCCACCCCCCCACACCACCCCCATGGTGCCCTGACACCCTACTGTGACCATTTCTACCTTGCATTAGGAAAGAACAGAGAGGCTATGGTCTGCGGGGGTCCTGAGAGGCAGCCACACATGAAGGGCCTGGCCGTGCCTCGATGGAGAGGGACGGAGAACAGAGAAACAGCCCCCAAACCCTGACAGTGGGGCTCCTCTACCAGTGAGGAAACAGTGTGGCCGTGGCCAGAATGGGGCTGACCTGGGGACTGGCATAATGTGGAGACAGTTATCCCAGCCCAGATCTGGGAACAGCAAAACATCAGAGCAGGACCAGACCTCCACCCTCCCCCAGGATCCCCTGGCCCTGGACCAGGCAGTCCCCAGGCAGAGGCCACCCACCTGGAGCAAACCAGCTTCTTCCCCTCAGAACCCTGGCCCTGGGCACCCTGTCTGCTGACACCCACCCATCTCAGGGATCCCTCTCCTCTGCCCCCACTGAAGTCTCACCTGAATGCAAGAACTGGAAGCCCCAGGAGGGCGGACACATTAGCACCTACCCGACCCACCATCTCTGCCCCCCACTGATGAGGGAGCAGAATTCAATGGGCATTGGCGCACAGGGGTCTCCTGGGACGTGGGGCTACAAGCAGCACGCACGCCAGAGGGATCACAGACTGGCCACTCACGCCAGGGACCGCCACTCTCTCTGATGCTCCCTGGGGCACCCAGGCACTGGTGGTTCCTGAGCACCCCTCTTCCTGGAGCCCAATCTACCTGGGCAGGGGCCTAGGAATCCGTTTGTAACCAGCACCCAGAGGGTGCTGCTGTCCAGCCAGGCCAGGGAACCTCAGGCTGACCCACTCGGCATGCTGGAGACCAGGCGAGGGGAGCACAGTCACTCTGCCCATCTGCTGCTCCAACGCTCTCCCTCCTCAGTCCGCTCCCCCTTCTCTCACTGGCCTCCCTTGACCTCCCAAGGAAACCACAGGACCTGCATACAGCCAGGCTGTGTTCTCTGTGGTCCTCCCCGGGAGCCCCTGCAGCCCCTGTGGGAGGGACGGCAGCTGGGTTGGCCGCCCTGGGCCGTGCCAGGCTTCTCCCCTTACCAGCTTGGCAGCCTTGGCCACTTACTCACCCTGTTCCTCAGACGGGCTGAGGCCCAGGGCTTGGGAGGCACCGATGGCAGGACTCCAGCTGCGGCTCTGGACCCGGCACCAGGTAAGCGCTCGCGGAAAGCACACTCTCATCATACCCGGGGCAAATACAAGTCACCCAGACCCGTCCACAGGGCCTCAGGCCCAGGCGTGGTCTCTAAGCGGAGGAATGACCAACCCCTGACCCACTGAACTCTGAGCATTAGGGCCAGTTTGGGGGCCAGCCTGATGGGGGTGGAACAGGCCTCACTCCAGCCTGGCCGCAGGCATCAGGGAAGACCTTCCAGATGGCAGGACGGCCTGAGTGGTGTGTGTGTGACACAGGGCCTGCCTCCGCTCCCCGGCCACCTCCCACAGACCCCTCCCTAGCACCCTGACTGCGGGTCATTTCTGGACACTGCGAGAGACGCGGCAGCCTGGAAACAGCTTCTCCCCGACTTTCCAAGGTGACAGCCCAGGGAGGGCCAGGACAGAGAGCCTGGGCACAGCCCCCAGCCTGAAAAGCGTGACCTCCAGAGCCCTCTGGGACATCTTGTTTGTACAGCCTCCCAAACATTCCACCCAAAACAACTTTGCTGTCCCAGGCCACCTGCAGGCATGGCCGCCCTGCCAGAGTGAGTTCACAGGGTTCGGGCAAAGGCTGCCTCTCCCTCCAGTGCCCAGGAGGTGCTGCAGCCTCTTGCACGCCTAGGGGTGGGCAGGAAGGGAGTCCTTGAGGGCTATGGTCAGCATCGGCAGCCCAGTGACCTGAAGCCAAGCCCTGGCTGATAGCACCGCCTCCTCCTCTAAGAGACCTGAGTCCAGACACGGAAGCTGAGTAGAACCAGGGACAACGAAGTCCGATGTCCCAGAGGGGAGGAGGGCCAGGCGCTATCAAAGGCTCACCTGGGGTGAGGAGCAGGAGCAGCCCCCCGCTGAAAGCCCGCGATGGGCATGGGCGCCCAGGGTCTGGCAGGAGCACTGGGACAGCCTCGAGCTGGTCCGCAGGGAACACGCAGGCTCTGGACTGCAGAGCAAGGCCCACAGACGTCCCCTCCTTTCCGGGCACAGACTCAGCAGGTCTCCATAGCCCTGCCCATCCCTCCCACTTGCCCAGTCAGCGCCCCGGGTTAGGGACTTCAGAAGGGGAGGAGGTTTGGGAAGTCAGGAGAGGACAGCCGGGAAGACCTCTCTCGATTTCCCATACCCAGGAGGCTTCGCTGCCTGCTGCTACCAGTGCACCCAATGGGCACGCAGTTCCTGAGCGGTGCAGAGGGAGGACCGAGCTAGGGAAGGAGGCTATACAGGTGCCGCAAAGGAACACGACGGCGGGTGTTGGGAGGGCGCTCACAGAGTCCAGCCCCACACCCGCCCAGAAAGGGGCCACGAGGAGGGCGTCCCCCGACCCGCTTCAGCGGTGAGGATGATCCAGACTTTGGCTCCCCGCATTTCCTGGCTCACATGAGTGGCCTGGAAGCACCTGCACAGAGCTCAGAGGAGGAGGGACGCAGGCTCTGGCCTCAGTTTCCCTGCCTGCGTCCGGGCCGAGTGAGACGTGGGAGGGGGTTGCCCGGAACGCGCTTCGAGTGGGGGCAGGAAAGGGCCGGGATTCCGGGCCCCTCCTCCCGCCACCGCGCCAGTGCTGCGCACCTGCAGCCGTGGACTCTCTTCGCCGGCGCCCGCGCCGTCCGGCCTCTCCTCCAGGATCATCGCCGCGCCCGCCGCGCTGGGGGGTCCTTCGGGGTCAGCCTCTCGCGCAGCGCTCCGCAGCCGGACCAGGGCCTCCCGCACCACCCGGGCCGCGGGCTACTCAGTGCCCGCGCCGGTCCCCGACTGTCCCTCCTGGGTGGGGGTGGCCCGCTGCGCGGCTGGGCGTGGCACGGGTCCGGTGTGCCAAGCAGGCCGTTGCCCAATAGGCGGCAATGCCGCTTCGACGGACAGCTATATCAGCCAACCAGAGCTCTAGGAAGGAGGGCTCTGGACGACCAGCCCCGCCCACCCGAGGGACGGTAACCCCTGGCAACCGAGGCCTGAACGACCGCGGCCGGCTGGCAGGTTGTACTGCGCATGCGCCGCAGCGGCCGCCGAGCTTGCGGGAGAAGTTCGGGAAACGGAGGAAAAACTCTACGGAACGTCCCAAGCTGAGAGTCAGGGCGGACCTGGCCTCGGCGCGCCCGGCTCCTGGGCTGCCTTTGCGGGGACTCCAGGAGTCTGCCAGGCCGCGCCGTTTCGTCCCGTCACCCCGGCAACGGGACCCTCTAAGAGGCTTGTTCCAAAAATGTTCACAATGGGGTTTTTAAAAACGGTTTTGTTAGGGACAAGTGCTTGTGTGAGTTCTCCGACAATGCCTGCTTTCTTCTCTCTGCCCGCGGAGCGGAGGCTCCAGGCCTGGCCCCAGTCCGAGGTGCGCCTGTCGGTGGCGTCCTGCTTCCAAAATCGGCCTCCAGAACCCGCCTCCTTCCAGAACCCGCCTCCTTCCAGAACCTCCTTCCAGAATCCGCCTCCTTCCAGAACCTCAGTCCAGAACCCGCCTCCTTCCAGAATCCGCCTCCTTCCAGAACCTCCTTCCAGAATCCGCCTCCTTCCAGAACCTCCTTCCAGAATCCGCCTGCTTCCAGAACCTCCGTCCAGAACCCGCCTCCTTCCAGAACCTCGATACAGAACCCACCTCCTTCTAGCACCTATCTCTGGAACCCACGTGCTTTCAGAACTACCTGTTTGTAGAACTTGTTTCCAGAACGAACCTGCTTTCTGAATCTCTTTACTTCCAGAGCTTGCTTCCTGGACTGATCTGTTTTCAGAACCTACTTTCAGAACCAGCTTGCCTCCAGGACCACCTGCTTGGAGAACTGGCCTGCAACCCCAGGACTGGAAGCCTTGAGCCCGCACTGCTCCCTGCGGGGCTCACCCGGCTGTGTGTGTCCTTCCCGGCCTTCTATACTTCCCTAGGTGTCTGGTGACTTCGGAGCCCGCTCAGATTTCATGTGGGTCTCCTTAGCTCAGAACACACCCTTTGAAGGGAAGGAAGGCCAGGGCACAGATGGTAACCACGGCTCCTGTTCATCAAGTTCCTCTGAAGCCCAGGCCTTATCCATGTTGACTGCCCCACCACAGGCCCAGCCGAGCCTGGGAGCTGAGTCCTGGTCTCATTCTCGTGCCTGTGCTCCCCGCCCCGCAGCAAGCACACATGAGCCTGTCATCCCCAGATCTCAATCCTGAAGGCTAAGCTCCGTGGTCTGCCGCAGCCATCTATCTGCAGCAGGCTCCTCCCACCAACAGTCTTCCTATGAGGCCCCTGCCAGTCATGCCAAACCTCCTGGCCAAGGCCTGTCCTCCACTCCTGGCCTTTTGAGACAGGGTCTCACTCTGTTGCCCAGGCTGGAGTGCAGTGGCACGATCACAGCTCACTGCAGCCTCCACCTCCCGGGCTCATGTGATCCTCCCACCTCAGCCTCCTGAGTAGCTGGGACTACAGGCTTGCACCACCACACCTGGCTAAGTTTTGTATATTTTGTAGAGACAGGATTTCGCCACGTTGCCCAGCGATTCGTCTGCCTTGACCTCCCAAAGGTGCTGGGATTACAGGGATGAGCCACCACACCCGGCCTTTTTTTTTTTTTCTTTCTCCTCGCCTTTTGGGGCCTTGAAGCGTCTGCTCCCTGGGAGTCCTTCAGCTTGTCGTCCGCCTGGTGAGTTCCCACCTGTCCTTCTCACTTCTGCCTGAATCACACAGGCTACGTGAGACCTTCACCTGCCCCCTTCACCAGCAGCTCTGTGGCCCAAGTTTCCTCAAGGGCAGGGGCTCCTGGCCATCTTACCTGTGGACCTGAGCATGGGCTGATGCTTCCACAGTTCACACTGGGTGCACTTGTGTGGGGACTTCCACGGGAGTCATCTCCTTACAGGCTGCCGAGGTCCTGTACCAGCGGAGACCCAAACTCTCTTAGCAGTCTTCAGAGTCTGCTATGTGTACAGGAGGCATTACCGTATCAGCGGCCTTCAGCAAGCATGTGTGACTGAAATGGTATCCAGTTCTTACGTAGTTGTTTACTCAGCAGTTTTGCAGGTTTCTTGGTTCAGCAGACAGAGGCCACTGGGAGGTTAAGAGCGGCTCTCAAATTTTGAAGGTCATAAGACTTCCCCTCCCTGCAGGGTGCTGTTTCCTGAAGGAAAATATTCAATTATTTTATTTATTTATTTATTTATTTATTGAGATGAAGTCGTGTTCTTGTCGCCTAGGCTGGAGTGCAGTGGCGCAATCTCGGCTCACTGCAATCTCCACCTCTGGGGTTCAGTCAATTCTCATACTTCCGCCTCCTGAGTAGCTGGGATTACAGGTGTGCGCCACCACACCTGGCTAATTTTTGTATTTTTAATAGAGATGGGGTTTCTTCATGTTGACCAGGCTGGTCTTGAACTCCTGAACTACTCAAGCGATCTGCCTGCCTCGGCCTCCTAAAGTGCTGGGATTACAGGCATGAGCCACCGTGCCCGGCCACTGAAGGAAAATATTCTAAATGTGAATGTTATGCTCAGCTAAAATCAGGTTGGGGAGTACAATAAGGATATTTTCAGCTGTGGAATATATTCACAGGTTTTTCTTGCCCATTCAACCTCTTTCTCAGGAAGCCACTGGAAGATAAGCGCCAACAAAATGAGGGATTAAAGCAGCGCTCGGGTGGGGAGGAGCCCTGATTTTAGCATTTGCTGATTTCCTTGGTGTAATTACGCCCACCAAGGCTGGTTTCACACTGATGAAGTGAAGTTAGTGGACAGGGTTGGGAAGAGGCGGCGTGCCAGCCGGCGCCGGCACACTGCTGGATTAAAGCAAGGACGGATAAGACCCAGAGACAGAAGCCAGGCATCCCACCCAGCAGTGGGGCTGCAGGAAATGTTTGCAGTGAAGGAAGTTCCCAGGAGTTGGGAGCAGCCAGGCTGGTGGGCAGCAGGTCAGAAGCCTATTCTCCAAGAAGATGAAATGGAGGGACTCCCTGATTATCTGAGCACACTGACAGGAGACTTGGTCAGCTGCCAGCAAGCTTGGGTGGAACTAGTGAACAGCACTGTGAGATGAGGATTATATAGATACAGGTTTTAGTCCAGGGCTCTTGACTCCTAACTCCCATAACCGTCGTTACGGTCATGTGTTACAATGCTGGGGCGTTTTAGACCTCAGGAAACAGAATCTCTTTCTCTGACCTTCTGTCCTCCTTTCACCTGTCCAAGGCAGGACTCTCATCTGTGGGTCAGAAGACCCTCATTCCAGAGAAGGTTCTGCCTCATACCTTGGAGGAAAGAATGCTACACAAAGAGGCCAAGAAAGTCTGAAAATACAGGCCTTGCTGGGTTTAGATAATGCACTTTTTGTTCATTTAGATTAATAAACAGTTGTCAGACATGCCTATGTAATGAACCCTCCACAAAACCCCCACAGGACAGGGTTCAGGGCTTCTGGAGAGCTGAGCGTGTGGATGCTCCTGGAGGGTGGTAGACCCAGGGAGGGCATGGAGCTCCACGCCCCTTGCCCCATATCTGGAATCCCAGCACTTTGGGAGGCCGAGGCAGGAGGGTTGTTTGAGGTCACGAGTTGGGGGCTGCTGTGAGCTCTGATCATGCCACTGCACCCTCAGCCTGGGACATGAGCGAGACCCTGTCTCAAAAAACAAAAGTTGCATATTACCTAAAATGTAACTAGAAAGTAAATTAAATAAAATTTATAGAATATAACCAAAGGAAATGCTGTAACCTTAAGTGATTTTACTGCATATATACACACAAAAATTAACCAAATCAGAAGATAGTAGGAGGAGTTGGCCGGGCGCAGTGGCTCACGCCTGTAATCCCAGCACTTTGGGAGGCCAAGGCTGGCGGATCATGACATCAGGTGATCGAGACCATCCTGGCTAACATGGTGAAACCCTGTCTCTACTAAGAATTCAAAAAATTAGCTGGATATGGTGGCGGGCACCTGTAGTCCCAGCTACTCTGGAGGCAGAGGCAGGAGAATGGCGTGAACCTGGGAGGCGGAGCTTGCAGTGAGCCGAGATCACGCCACTGCACCCCAGCCTGGGTGACAGAGTGAGGCTCTGTCTCAAAAATAAAAAATAAAAAATTGGCCGGGTGCGGTGGCTCAAGCCTGTAATCCCAGCACTTTGGGAGGCCGAGACGGGCGGATCACGAGGTCAGGAGATCGAGACCATCCTGGCTAACACGGTGAAACCCCGTCTCTACTAAAAATACAAAAACTTAGCCGGGCGAGGTGGCAGGCGCCTGTAGTCCCAGCTACTCGGGAGGCTGAGGCAGGAGAATGGCGTGAACCCGGGAGGCGGAGCTTGCAGTGAGCTGAGATCTGGCCACTGCACTCCAGCCTGGGTGACAGAGCTAGACTCCGTCTCAAAAAAAAAAAAAAAAAAAAAAAAAAATTAAAAAAAAAAAAAAGAAAGTAGGAGTAGTAAATGACTAAAGATTAAACATTGTTATCACTCACAAAGCAAAAAAGCTGATGGTTTGGAAAAACAGAGTTGACACATCCCTGGGACGGAATAAAGAGATTGTGTCTGCTAGGGTTCGCCTCTGAGAGTTGTTTCTTTTTTCCCTAGAGGCTGGTCGCAGCCACAGGGGCCACGCCAGGCTCCTGCCACCTGTGTCTCCCCAGGGTGTGCCTTCAGCCTCTCAGTGGAGGTGAGGCCGCTCCTCCTGTGGGCTCCTTTCTGTGTTTCAGAAAGGAAAGAAAGAAGAGAAAAATTAATCAGAGAAGCAAGACGTCCCAGAAATCCCCCAGAATGTGGACACACAGCCAAGCCAGGGGGTGCCACTCCAACTGCGCACATCGCTGTCCCATACACAGTCAAGGTTTTGTTGATTAGGAAGAGAACAAGAACAGACTGGGGTTGGCCATGAGTAGTGGCTGGCCATAGGGGGAAAGCTCCAGTGCACCTCGGGGGGAATAACAAAGTACAGGAACGATGTTACAGGCTTTAAGAGAGCATTATGAAAACCAACTTGATCTAAAGAAAATGGATGATTTTCTACCAAAACATAAATGATCAAAGTTGACCTGAGAAAAGGGAGAAAACATAAGTAGACCAATAACAGTAGAATGAACTGTTGAAGGGCCCTAGGCTCGAGACGCTACTCCAACTCGTAAAGGGATGGAAATTTTCCTGTATTTTTGAGATAGAGTCTTGCTCTGTTGCCCAGGCTGGAGTGCAGTGGTGCGATCTCGGCTCACTGCAAGCTCCACTTCCCGGGTTCACGCCATTTTCCTGCCTCAGTCTCCAGAGTAGCTGGGACTACAGGCGCCCACCACCACGCCCAGCTAATTTTTTTATTTTTTTATTTTTTAATTAATTAATTAATTTATTTATTTATTTATTTTGAGATGGAGTCTCGCTCTGTTGCCCAGGCTGGAGTGCAGTGGCCGGATCTCGGCTCACTGCAAGCTCTGCCTCCCTGGTTTACACCATTCTCCTGCCTCAGCCTCCCGAGTAGCTGGGACTACAGGCGCCCGCTACCTCGCCCTGCTAGTTTTTTTGTATTTTTTAGTAGAGACGGGGTTTCACCGTGTTAGCCAGGATGGTCTCGATCTCCTGACCTCGTGATCTGCCCATCTCGGCCTCCCAAAGTGCTGGGACTATAGGCTTGAGCCACTGCACCCGGCCTAATTTTTTTGTATTTTTAGTAGAGACGGGGTTTCACTGTGTTAGCCAGGATGGTCTCGATCTCCTGACTTTGTGATCTGCCCATCTCAGCCTCCCAAAGTGCTGGGAGTACAGGCGTGAGCCACCAGGCCTCTTTCCTTTTTTTTTTTTTTTTTTTTGAGGCGGAGTCTCGCTCTGTCGCCCAGGCTGGAGTGCGGTGGCGCGATCTCGGCTCACTGCAAGCTCCGCCTCCCGGGTTCCCGCCATTCTCCTGCCTCAGCCTCCCGAGTAGCTGGGACTACAGGCGCCGCCACCACGCCCGGCTAATTTTTTTGTATTTTTAGTGGAGACGGGGTTTCATTGTGTTAGCCAGGATGGTCTCGATCTCCTGACCTCGTGATCCGCCCGTCTCGGCCTCCCAAAGTGCTGGGATTACAGGCTTGAGCCACCGCGCCCGGCCTTTTTTTTTTTTTTTTTTTTTTTAAGACAGAGTCTCTCTCCGTTGCCCAGGCTGAAGTGCAGTGGCACGATCATAGCTCACTGCAACCTCTGCCTCCTGGGCTCAAGCAGTTCTCCCAAATAGTTGGGACTACAGGAGCACACTGGCTAATTTTTTTTTTTTACACGGAGTCTTGCTCTGTTGCCCAAGCTGGACTGCAGTGGCGCAATCTCGGCTCACTGCAACCTCCACCTCCCAAGTTCGAGCAATTCTCCTGCCTCAGCCTCCTGAGTAGCTGGGATTACAGGTGCCCGCCACCATGCCCGGCTAATTTTCGTATTTTTAGTAGAGATGGTTTCACCATGTTGGTCAGGCTGGTCTCGAACTTCTGACCTCAGGTGATCCACCCCCCTCAGCCTCCCAAAGTGCTGAGATTACAGGCATGAGTCACTGCGCCCTGCTAAGTCTTGTATTTTTAGTAGAGACGAGGTTTTGCCATGTTGCCCAGTCTGGTCTTGAACTCCTAGGCTCAAGGAGTCTTCCCACCTCAGCCTCCCAAAGTGATGGGATTACAGGTGTGAGCCACCACACCCGGTTTCCCATGCATCTTAGAAGCTAGAATGTGCCAAAATCTAATAAAGACAGGGTATAGAAAATGATGTGATGACTGGATGCGGTGCCTCATGCCTGTAATCCCAATGCGATCCTGTCTCTTCTAATAATAATAAAAAAATTAGCTGGGTGTGGTGGTGTGTGCTTGCGGTCCCAGCTCCTCGGGAGGCTGAGGCAGAAGGATCACTTGAGGCTAGGAGATCAAGGCTGCAATGAGCTATAATTGTGCCACTGCACTCCACCCTGGGTGACCGAGAGAGATCTTGTCTCAAAAGAAAAAAAGAGTTTTTTGTTTGTTTTTTTTTTGAGACAGAGTTTTGCTCTTATTGCCCAGACTGGAGTGCAATGGCACAATCTTGGCTCACTGCAACCTCTGTCTCCCGGGTTCAAGTGATTCTCGTGCCTCTGCCTCTCTAGCAGCTAGGATTACAGGCATGGGCCACCACACCTGGTTAAGTTTTATATTTTTAGTAGAGACGTGGTTTCACCATATTGGCCAGGCTGGTCTCAAACTCCTGACCTCAGGTGATCCGCCCTCCTCAGCCTCCCAAAGTGTTGGGATTACAGGCGTGAGCCGCTGAACCCGGCCCGATTTTCTCCATGAACAGATGTTGCAGACCACGTTGGTGGCCCAGCCCATCCACCTCACCTCTCTGTCCTTACAGAGTCCCCTTTGGCTCATGTGATCGTCTCCTCAGTGAAGCCACATGCTCCAGGGGAGGCTGGCTAATCCTGGCCCCAGAAAGTATAGACCGGGATGCCTGGCCAGAGGGTGTTAGAGCCACGTGGGCGCCCTCACGTGTCGGAGCCTGAGTTTGCAGAAATGTCCCGCAATGGCGGGCGCACCTGCACCGTCACCGGTCTGCTCCAAGGCGAGCAGGACACAGGCAGCTCCTGCGGTCGTGTTAGTCCTGCTCCCCTGGCAGTGACCAATCTACACCCATGGGCTGGTGACACAGGTGGCAGGTGGGGCAGGCAGGGGTCTTCGAGGGGCTTCAGGGAGAAGTTCCTCTGCCCTCGGAGGGTCCACAGAGGGAGGCCATGTCTTCCTCCCTGGGCACTCCTGGGGCTGAGTGTGACACCAAGAACCATGCAGGCATCTTGTGATAGTGGGGGAAGCCGCAGACACCCCGAAGGCGGCAGAGAGGAAAGCACCGGGCAGCACCCCCCACGCCGGCCCCCCCCCACCACCCCGGACTTGCTCCTCTTCCTCCTCGCTTGCTGCGATAACAGATCTCCTTCCCACTTAAGTCACTTTGAGTCGGGTTTTCTGATATTTGAGTCGGGTTTTCTGATATTTGAAGCCAAAATCACCCGGACACAATATACATTAAAATTTTGATAAAATATTAGCAAATAAAATCCAGCAGTGTGTTAAAGCATAGACCCAGCCTGACCAAACAGTTTCCACATCAGGAAATTGTTCAACAAGGAGATCTCATCCGTCTATTAAAAAAAGAAAACTCATGCACCGATATTCATGTGGGCCCAAAACATTTGATAAATTCAACACTTCCTAATTTTAAAAACTCCTCATAAAGACAAAGGATCAAACACAGATAAAGACTAACCACATGGTAAAATCTTAAAATCATTGTCATTGAGATCTAGAGTGAGATATGGATGCCTGCTACCACCTCTATTCTTCAGAAGGGTTTTATAGCTCCTGATTAAAGAAATAACACAGAAAACCAAGGATTGGAAGAAAGGAGGCAACGTTATTTTTATATTCAGGTGACATGATTGTGTAATCTGAAATCCCAAGAAATTCAACCAAAAAACTATTAGAACTAATTAAAAAACTTGGCTGGCCGGGTGCGGTGACTCACGCCTGTAATCCCAGCACTTTGGGAGGCCGAGGCGGGTGGATCACCTGAGGTCAGGCATTCAAGACCAGCCTGGCCAACATGGTGAGACCCTGTCTCTACTAAAAGTACGAAAATTAGCCGAGTGTGGTGGCACGCACCTGTAATCCCAGCTACTCGGGAGGCTGAGGCAGGAGAATCACTTGAACTCAGGTGGCGGAGGTTGCAGTGAGCTGAGATCTCGCCACTGTACTCTAGCGTGGGCCACAGAGTGAGACTCCATCTCAAAAACAAACAAAAAAAAATTCAGTAAGGTAGCTGGTTTTAAGCTAACTGCATGTTCTAGACTGAACGTCTGTGTCCCCTAAATTCGTATGTTGAAGTCCTCAACCTCAATGTGATGGTACCCAGAGATGGGGCCTTTGGGAGGCATTAGGGCCCTCTATGTGGCCATGAAGGTGGAGCTCAGCTACAGGAAGGTTAGTGCCCTCATGGGAAGAAACAACTGGCAGGTGCAGCACTCACGCCTGTCATCCCAGTGCTTTAGGAGGCTGAGGCAGGAAGACTGCTTGAGGCCAGGAGTTCAAGACCAGCCTGGGCAACACAGTGAGACTCCATCTCTACAAAAATATTTTAAAAATTAGCCAGGTGTGGTGGTGCATGCCTGTAGTCCTAGCTGCTCGGGAGGCTGAGGCAGGAGGATCACTTCAGCCCAGGAGTTTGAGGCTGCAGTGAGCTGTGATTGCACCATTGCACTCCAGCCTGGGCAACAAAGCAAGCCTCTGTCAAAGAGGAAGGAGAAGGAGCAGGAGAAGGAGCAAAGAAGAAAGAAGAAGAAGGAAGAGTTTGGGTTTGGGGTCTTTTGGTTCAACCCTAAAGGTTGGATGACTTGACACAGAGTCATCCAACCTTCCTTTCTTCTGCCCTAAATTCATGTGTTGATGCCGTAGAGGAAGAAAGAGGGAGGGTGAAGAAGAAGGGAGGGAGCAGAAGAGGAAGGAGGAGGAAGAAGAAGATGATGGTGACCACAGCAAAGTGACAGATCACTTTCTCCCCGACCACCACAGGAGGACATGTCTGCAAGCCAGTGGGGGCCCTCACCAGGAACTGCATTGTCTGGCACCTTGATCTTGAACTTCTTAGCCTCCAGAACTCTGAGAAAATTTATTTCTGTTGTTTAAGCCACTCAGTCTGTGGTATTTTATTATGGCAGCCCAAGCAGACTAAGACCCTATGTAAAGATCACTTGCTTTAAAACAAAACAAAACAAAACAAAACAAAAAAACCAAAAGGCCGGGCACGGTGGCTGACGCCTGTAATCCCAGCACTTTGGGAGGCTGAGACGGGTGGATCACGAGGTCAGGAGATCGAGACCATCGTGGCTAACATGGTGAAACCTTGTCTCTATAAAAATATAAAAAATTAGCTGGACGTGGTGGTAAGTGCCTGTAGTCCCAGCTGCTCGGGAGGCTGAGGCAGGAGAATGGTGTGAACCTGGGAGGCAGAGCTTGCAGTGAACTGAGACCGCACCACTGCACTCCAGCCTGGACAACGAGCGAGACTCCATCTCAAACGAAACAAACAAACAAACAAAAAAACAGAAATAGAAATTGAGACATTTTCTTTCACAAATGTGACAAAGCTACAGGCTGTCTAAAAAGACATTACATAAGAAATGTACTTTTTTTTTTTTTTTTTTTTTTTTTGAGACGGAGTCTCACTCTGTAGCCCAGGCTGGAGTGCAGTGGCCGGATCTCAGCTCACTGCAAGCTCCGCCTCCCGGGTTCACGCCATTCTCCGGCCTCAGCCTCCCGAGTAGCTGGGACTACAGGCGCCCGCCACCTCACCCGGCTAGTTTTTTGTATTTCTTAGTAGAGACGGGGTTTCACCGTGTTAGCCAGGATGGTCTCGATCTCCTGACCTCGTGATCCACCTGTCTCGGCCTCCCAAAGTGCTGGGATTACAGGCTTGAGCCACCGTGCCCGGCCAAGAAATGTACATTTTAAGCTCATTCTTGTTGATCAAGGCCAAGGTGGGAGGATCACTTGAGACCAGCCTGGACAACATAGCAAGATCCCCCATCTCTAAAAAGATAAAAGAACTTAGTTGGATGTAATGGCGTACACCAATAAATTCCAGCTACTCAAGAGGCTGAGGTGAGAGGATCCCTTGAGTCCAGGAGTTTGAGGCAGCAGAGAACTATGATTGTGCCACTGCACTCCAGCCTGGGTGACAAAGCAAGATCCCATCTCTAAGAAAAAAAAGGAAGATGCAAGTTGCCGGTGCCCATGGACCCACATTCTCTTGCATCGGTATTCAGAGAAAGGCAAACCAAGTAACCATGAGATACCCGTTTTAAGTCATTAGATTGTCAAAAATTTGAAAGATTGATAACATGCAGTGCTGATAAGGATGAACAAAAGCAGGCATTCCCAAGACCTGCTCGGATGGTGTGAAGAGATCAAGCCTTTTAGGAAATCAGGAAGAAGCTATTAAAATTTAAAATATGTATGCTCTTTGCTTCAGTGGCCCCACTTTTTGAAATTAAGCCTTCTAACGTAAAAATGTCAGAATTCACAGCAAACAAAATAAAAACCTGAATATAACCCTAATGCTCTTTAACAGAGGCAGGGACAAATATATACTGGCATTTCCATGCTGTGGATATACGCAGTTATTATATATAAAAGACATACGTGCTGGCTGGGTGCAGTGGCTCATGCCGGTAATCCTGGCACTTTGGAAGACTGAGGCAGGTGGATCACTTGAGCTCAGGAGTTTGAGACTAGACCAGGCAACATGGTAAAACCCTGTCTTTACAAAAACATACAAAAATTAGCTGGGCGTGGTGGCTGGCGCCTGTAGTCCCAGCTACTCAGGAGGCTGAGGTGGAAGAATTTCTTGGGCCTGGGAGGTGGAGGTTGCGGTGAGCTGAGATTGTGCCACTGCACTCCAGCCTGGGTGACAGAGCCAGACTTTGTCTCCACAACAAACAAACAAACAAAACAAAACAAAACAAAAAAACCCTGCTATATTGAATAAAACAAACTGCAGAAAAATATGTGTGGACAAAATTCCATGTTGGTATTTTCTAAAAAAGGAAAGACACAGAAGCAAACTCACATCTGTGTGTGTTTGCAGGAGCCCAGACTGAGCGCGTCAGTTCCATCCCGCTGTTCCACCATTTCTGGCTTCCTCAGTTCACTGTGTGTGTGTGTGTGTGTGTGTGTGTGTGTGTGTTGGAGGGGGGTGGTGCTGCCTTTTTCTTTGCATGCTTCTGTATTACTGGACTTGCCACAGCAAGAATGTATCACTGCACTTAAAAAAATTTAGAGTTTCCTTTTTGTTTTTAAAAATTATTTTAGGGCCGGGCGCGGTGGCTCAAGCCTGTAATCCCAGCACTTTGGGAGGCCGAGACGGGCGGATCACGAGGTCGGGAGATCGAGACCATCCTGGCTAACACAATGAAACCCCGTCTCCACTAAAAATACAAAAAAATTAGCCGGGCGTGGTGGCGGCGCCTGTAGTCCCAGCTACTCGGGAGGCTGAGGCAGGAGAATGGCGGGAACCCGGGAGGCGGAGCTTGCAGTGAGCCGAGATCGCGCCACCGCACTCCAGCCTGGGCGACAGAGCGAGACTCCGCCTCAAAAAAAAAAAAAAATTAAAAAAAAAATTATTTTAGATTTGGAGGTACATGTGTGGGTTTGTTACATGTGTATTGTGCACTTCTGAAGTTAAAAGATTTAGGGGGAAAAAGGAGAGGGTGGGAGGGTGAGAAAGTAGAGAAGAATCTTGGTGTAATAGGCAGGGAAACGGACAGTGGCGGGAGGGGCACGGCAGTCAGCACAGGGACCTTTTGCAAATGAGATGATAATTGCTGACGGGGCTGCTTTATGCTTGTTTTTTCTTTTTTAATTTATAAAAAAGAAAAATTGAGACAGGGTTTCACCCTGTTGTCCAGGCTGGTCTTGAACTTCTGAGCTCCAGTGATCTGCCTGCCTTAGCCTCCCAAAGTGTTGGGATTATAGGTGTAAGCCACTGTGACCGGCCCTTTTTTTTTTTTTTTGAGACAGGGTCGCCCTCTGTCACCCAGGCTGGAGTGTAGTGGTGTGATCACGGCTCACTTCACTGCAGCCTCAGCCTCCCAGGCTTAGGCAATCCTCCCATCTCAGTCTCCCAAGTAGCAGGGACCGCTTGCATGCGCCACCACATCCAGCTAGTTTTTGTATTTTTTGTAGAGATGGGGTCTTACTATGTTGCCCAGGCTGGACTCAAACTCTGGGCTCAAGCAATCGGCCCACCTTGGCCTCCCAAAGCGCTAGGATTACAGGTGTGAGCTGCTGTGCCCGGCCTGCTTAATGCTTTTATATGGACCAGTACTTTGCAAGTGTGAGCCTGGCAGGCTCTTGCTGCAACCAGGAACATGCAGATTTTCCAGATGGGCAGGAACCTGGGTTCCTTTCTGAGCCTCCACTTGTCCTGGGTGAAGACCCCAAGGTCTGGAGAGACTGACCGACTCACCCAAGGCACAATGGCTGTGAGCTGGAAGCCAGGACTCCTCACAGCACAAGCTTCTTCCATGTATGCCAGCCCATCTGCAGAGCCCGGTCAAGCTCAGGGGAATGCCACCACTGAACCAGAAAGGCAGCCAGGAGGAGGGAGTCGAGAGAGAGAAATCTGGAAAAAGCAGCTGATTCCAGAAATTTCCTGCTTGGCCTGGATTAGGCCATGTTGGGGACTGGCTGCCCCCTTGCCCAGTGGGTGCTGGGGCATTCAGGCTTGGGGTCTTCTAGGTCAGTCCTAAAAGTTGATGATTTGATGCAGATTGCTGGTACTTACTTCAACTTTCCTTCTGGTTGGAAGCCTTAATTAGCTGAGATTGCTGACACTGTTTATGCACATCAGTATTTTTTTAGAATGTGGAGCAGAAGAGGTAGGCTTTGGGGGATTGGCTAAACCCAAAGAATTTAACTGGCCGTGTATTTTGGCCACTGTTGCAGCCTATTAAGATCTTGGAGTTTGGGTTTGCACTTGTATTTAGAAGGTGCACAAACCCACACAAATTCAAGGATAAATAACTGCAAGGCCCGAAGAGAACAGGCTCTCCCGCTGCTCGTCTGTGATGAATGGAGTAACAGGTACCACGGGGCGACCAGGAAGCCTTCATCAATGGTGGTAATAGCCACCGATGCATCATCCGTGGAGGCGTCATGAGGGACGGCTGGGGCAGAATCAACAGGACGTGAAAATGAATTGTTTGTAACTACAATCAACAATTTTGTGTTTGTGAGAAAGCCATTCATCATTCAGAAACCACCTTTAGTAAAAGATGCACCTGGCTTCCCGGTGAGACGGGGCCATCAATCCTTCCCCAGTCACAGGGTCAGCTCGGGGCTGCCTAAAGCCCCAGAGAACAGACATATTTATTCTTATTTGAAAATAAGAGTTGTTAAAAAAAAAGAGCCGCTGAGAACACTAGCTTGCCGGGAGCATGGTAGGAGGAGCCACGTGGGGACAGAGAGAGCTCCTTAAAGTCCTCATCTTCTGGGTGCCGTGCCAGGCCCTGGGTGGTGGGGCCTCCGTAATTAAGGAGCACCCAGCCTGCTCTGGGACCTTCCCGGGCTGTGTGTGTTCACGTCCCTCCCGGGTGCTGAGGGGCGGTGTGCGCTTGGGGAGGGAGGGAGATGCCTGTGGTTGGCCTGCTGGCTTCTGGGGAACTGCACTTTTCTGGCAAATAAAAGGAAAAAGATATGGGGAAGGGGAACACATGATTGTCCTCTGAATGTGGCAGAGTGGCCTGGTGTGGGCTTGATTCTGGTTGCCAGTTTCATCCTTAGGACAGCGCCTTGGTGAGGGTGGCCCGGGCACAGTGCGCTGGGTCTCTGCAGTGGGCACTTACTGGCACTGATCCCGGCAGCTGGATGCACTTGTGGCATGTTTTATACAACGGAAGCCACCCATGGCCTTCTGTGGTCCAGCCTGGTGCAGAGCCCACTGCCATAGAGCAGTGAAACTGGAACGTATGTGAGGGTTGCTGGTGGGTTCCACATCGCAGTGGGAGGAAGAGGTGTGGAGGACTCAGACACGATTTTGGCCTTGGCAGCTCAGAGATGGCTGGTGTGACCAACAGATGGGGATGGTTTGGGAGGAGGAGGTTTCAGCAGGCGGAGCCTTGGGTTTGGGATGCTGGGCTGGAGCTTCTGTCACACAAGCTCAGGGGAGACGACCTGAAGGCTGCCAAGTCTCAAGCTCAGGGGCCAGGCTGGAGGCCAAGGTCCACATTGTAGACATCTTTGCTATACAGTTGCTGGGGACAGAGTGCCAGGATGGTTCACGATAGTGGGCCCAAGGAGGAGGGCAGCAGAAACAGGGCCAGGTGGCCCCCAGGAGCCCAGGGAGGAGCCAGTTCCAAGGGAAGCCGTGACCAACACATGCGCCATCCTGCGCCATCGACAGCAAGACCAGGCTGCCAAGAGTGGAGGAGGCTGGTGGAGACCCTGTTGGAAGTGGTCTCAGGGAGCTTTGAGAGTGAGACCTTTTCTTTTTGAGACAGGCTGTGTCACTCTGTTGCCCAGGCTGGAGTACAGTGGTGTGATCACAGCTCACTGCAGTCTTGAACTCCTGGGCTCAAACAATCCTCCTTCCTCAGCCTCCCAAGCAGCTGGGATTACAAGTGTGTGCCACCATGCCTGGCTTATTTTTGTATTTTTTGTAGAGACAGGGCCTCCCCATGTTGCCCAGGTTGGTCTCGAATTCCTGGGCTCAAGTGATCCACCTGCCTCGTCGAAGTGTTGAGATTACAGGCGTGAGCCACTGTGCCCAGCCAGAGAATGAGAGTGCTTTAATGGGGATCAAAGTGAGCCAGAGGAGCAAAGACAGACATAGGGAGTGGGCACACCTGAATTCTGAGGACAGGTGCAGTACTGTTTGCAGGGTCAGGGGAGGGCTGACAGGTGGCTGGCCTTTAACAGGGGGTGTGAAGAGTTCAACCACAGTAACAGGGGAGAAGATGGAGGGGAGCAGAGGTTTGGTGGGTGGCGGGCACAGGTGGGACAGACACCGTGTTGGGAGTGTGGGTGTGGGGTACCTCTGTGAATTGTCCCCAGGTGTCAGTGACACAGAAAGCAAGGCCTCTACCCAGAGTGGCCAGGGAGGGGAAGCGGACAGGACGGGCTGAGGACAGGGGCCGGGGCCCAGCCGAGGTACATAGAGGCTCAGAAGACCGAAGGCTGGGCTGGACCAGGGCTTAAAGGGAAGGAGAGGGGCAACGGCCAACCCCATGGTGGCTCGGATGAGGACTGTGTCTCGCTGAAGTATTGTGATGCACACAAGAAGAAAGTTCTTTTTTAAAAAATATTTTATTTTATTTTGAGACACAGTCTTGCGGCTGGGCATGGTGGCTCACGCCTGTAATCCCAGCACTTTGGGAGGCTGAGGCGGCAGATCACGAGGTCAGGAGATCGAGACCATCCTGGCCAGCATGGTGAAACTGAGTCTCTACTAAAATACAAAAAATTAGCTGGGTGTGGTGGCATGTACCTGTAGTCTCAGCTACTTGGGAGGCTGAGGCGGGGGAATAGCTTGAACCCAGAAGGCAGAGATTGCAGTAAGTCGAGATCGCGCCACTGCCCTCCAGCCTGGCGACAGAACGGGACTCAGAAAAAAAAAAAAAAAGAGAGGGAGACGGAGTCTTGTTCTGTTGGCCAGACTGGAGTGCAGTGTTGTGAGCTTGGCTCACAGCAACCTCCGCGTCCTGGGCTCAAGAGATTCTCCTGCTGCAGCCTCCCGAGTAGCTGGGATCACAGGCACCCGCAACCACACCTGGCTAATTTTTGTATTTTTAGTAGAGACAGGGTTTCACCATGTTGCCCAGGCTGGTCTCAAACTCCTGGCCTCTAGTGATCCGCCTGCCTCCGCCTCCCAAAGTGCTGGGGTTACAGGCAAGAGCCATCACACCTGGCCAAGATAAAAGTTCTTAATTACAAGGACTGTTAATCATTTGTGACCTAATCTAGATTCAGTCTGGATGGAATCTCTGACCTTGTCAGACATTTTCGGATACAATTTATAGTTTTTGAGCCCTACCCAGACAGTCAACTGATGCCAAGGCTTTAACCCCAAATCTGAGACCACCTAGGCAGAGCTACCCTCGAAAACGTAGATCATCAGGAAATAAGGATCATCTATTTACCAAGCAAAAGAGGGGGCATTATTCAGTGAAAACAAAGCCTTCTTCTCCCTGAAAACCTGTTTCTATTTTCCACGTGTGACTAATTTTTAATCTCGGTGACTGAGTGGTAATGGTGTTGTCACTTATGCTGACGATGGGCTTTTTAAAAAGCATGTGATCTATGTCGCCTTCATGGTATCCTTTTTTGGCTATCGTTTCTGTGGCGTTCCTGAGTGAAATGAGTTCAGCGTCTGTGTGGCTCTAGCAACCCGGCGCCATTGTAGAGGAGATGCCATCTGCATGCAAAGGTTCTGCAGTGCCTGCTCCACAGAAGGCTGCCTCGCTGGGCCATTACTCACCACAACAGGAAAACAGTTATCTGCCTACGTCCATTTGTTAAGAAGGCAGTAAAATGGCATCTTTAATAACCTCAAACAAATGCACTAAAACTTATCATAAAACAGCCAAGTTGTAAAGTGAAGGAGTGTTTGTAATAACCTCCTCTGTCTTCCCCAGGTGTACGTTTTCCAGGCAGTTCGCCTTCCCGTGACAGGGCTTTAGGGCCAGAAGACCCGTCCACCCAAACTGGAAGCCCTGGGCACCATACTCAATTTGCTCATTCTCATTTCCACACCCTACTAATTATCAGACACTTCCCCTCAACCTCTGCAGGCCTGTGGTTTAGGCTCCTACTGTCTCTGGCCTGACCAAGCCCTGTTTCCTCCTGCCCTGCGAGCAGTGTGCCCACTGGTGCCATCATCTCTCTGCAATGTACAGGGGATCATGCCCGCACCTGCAACTTCCTGCCTGAGGGCTTTTCTCAGTGCCTAGGATTGCTGGCCTGTGCCCGGGGTCTGCTGGAAGTGTAATTGGCAGAGGTGGGGGCGGCGAGGATGGCCCCTGGAAACCAGAGCAAACCCACTCGGAACTGTGTCCTGTGCTCTCCCAGAGGCCTCCAGGAGGACTAGTCCAGGGGCCCCGGCTCTCACCTGCTCCCCAACATGTGTACTTCCCTACTCCCTTACCCGTGCTTCCTGAGTCCACTTCCCAGATAAAATACCTGCAGGAAGCGCCTGCTTTGGAGGGAGCCGTACTCCACGCTGGCCACCCGTGGCCACTCGCCGTGCCCTTGTCCACACAGCTCCCTCTCGGCCTGGTGGTCTTTGTCCATTCCGCTACTGTGGCCACATATGCTCAGTTTTCCAGACTCAGCCTCTGGGATCTCACGTCACGCCCACACCCCCTGACGTGGCGCGTCCTGCACCCCACGGGTGTGGCCTGGCGGCCCTCCTCCTCCCAAGCACTATGTTCAGGCTGAGTGGAGACTCTCGCTAGCAATGTGCAGGCTGCTAAGCAGATGCGACCCAGTGACAGCTTGCACCTCAGGCCTTGCTCCTTGAGCTCCTTGCTCCGTGGGCTTTTCTCAAAATACGATCTTCTTTATCTTCAGAATCGCAAAAGCGCTGCAGGGACTGGCGAGGTTCCACCACCTCGCGGAAGCCAACAGCACGGGCGGCCCAGGAACGCCCTCCCACCCACCTCCTGGGTGACCGTCAGCACCGCGGCCCGCGGAGCGCGCGAGCCCAGGGGCCCAACTGAGCCCCGCCACCAGATGGGACCCCGCTCTGCCTCGCGTGGCCACCGCGTGGGCCTCTCCAGCGCCCGCGCAGCCCGCCCCCTTCCCGGCGGCGGCCGCGGCGTCAAGGCCCGGCACGTGGCGTCGGCTGCGCATGCGCGGGCTCGGGGCCTTGCCGGCGTCTCCGCGCAGACCAGGGAAGCAGGGGCCGGTGGGGCAGTGGCGGAGTGGCTCGCATGGCTCCCGGAAGCGCAGCGGGGAGGTGGGAGACCCGGGGAAGCAGGGTCCGGTGGGGCGGTGGCGGAGTGGCTCGCATGGCTCCCGGAAGCGCAGCGGGGAGGTGGGAGGTGGGAGACCCGGGGAAGCAGGGTCCGGGGGGGCGGTGGCGGAGTGGCTCCGCATGGGTCCCGGAAGCGCTGCGGGGAGGTGGGACTCGGCCTGAGGGCGCGGGGCCGCCGGGAGGGAGGGGTCCGGAGGTGCCCTCAGTGGCTCTCTTCCTGTGGGTGACCCAGGTCGCGCTCTTGGTGACGACCCCCCACATCCCTTCCGCTCCGCGACTCCTCCGTGTACCACCCCTCCGCGCACTACGCCACCAGCGTGTCCCCTCCTCCTTCAGGCACCCCTCCTCCGTGTCCCCCCTCCGTGTGCTTCACCCCTCAGTGTTTCCTCCACCTCCGTGGGCCCTCCTTTGGTGTCCCCCTCCAGGCCCCCTTGTCCTCTTCCCCCTTCGTTACCCCTCCCCCCACCGCCCCTCCCCCTCGGTGTCCTCTTCCCTCGCTGCCCCACCCGCCCCCATCGCTCCCTTGGCTCCTGACTTTCCGCCTGGGCCCTGCACCTGACCAGAGGTGCTGCTCTGGCTGCCTAGGAAGAGGGTCTGGAAACAGCCGTCGCTGATGGGATCCCGCTCTGTCTTCTGCCCCAGAGTGACGACTTTGGATGCCCTTTGCCCCAGGGCCTTTCCTCATGGAGCTGGCCTTTTCCCTGCCCTTCTCTTCTGGCGCGGTGAACTGCCTCCCTTCTCCTGGATCACTTTGCTGGCGGCCGCCTTGTAACACCTCAGGTTTGCAGCTGTTTTTCTTTTTCTTTTGGTCTGACGCATTTAAAGCCATAGGTTCCCAACTAAAACCCACGAACTGGCTATTTTCAGGGGAGAGTCTATGCAGCATTCAAAATAGTCTACTTAAGGGCCAGTGCGGTGGCTCACACCTGTAATCCCAGCACTTGGGGAGGCTGAGGCAGGAGGATCATTTGAGCTCAGAGTTTGAGACCAGCCTGGGCAACATAGTGAGACCCTGTCTCTAAAAACAAAAACAAAAACTTTACTTAATAGTGATTTAAAAAACGTGAACAGGATGGTATATTACACCCAGGAAGATGCTCGGGACCAGCTAATGTTAACTTTCTAGAGAGCCTGGTTGCATAGTAATGGGGTCAGGAATAAGCACCATCCCTTGGTGGTTGGAGCCGACAGAGGCTCGTGGCCGGTCACCTCTCCTGCCCTCTCAGCTGCTGCTGTGTTTTCGGTGTCACTCCAGCCACAGGTGCAGCAGTGTCCTGGGTCCAGGCTGACCTCTGTGGAACCATCCTGCTGCTCATCCCAGGGCCCCGGGGACATGTGTGCTTTCTCGCAGGTGAGGACACTCAGGTGCAGTTAGGCAGTTTTTTTGAAGCAGTTGCCAATAAAGTTGTTCTCAGGAAGTAGCAATACTTTTGGAAAGCAGTGGCCTTTGCATGTTTGTGACATTGGATTTTGTTGCTGGGGGTGCTTCACCTGCTTGCCCGGCTTTTGTAACAAATGGGGTGAGAGGAGCTCTCGGCTGTAGGTGGTGTCTGAACCACAGCCCAGGACAGAACGGGGGAGGAATGGGAGGGGCGTGATGTCACTGTTTTTCTGTGAAGTTTATGTTTCTTCCTGTCAAAAACATCATTTTGGCATTGGTGTTGCTATTTCTTCTTTGGAGTTACAGGAGCATACTTCTTTGATTAAAGGAAGAGAGAGAGTACTGGGCAGATAAAGCTGGAAAATGCGAAGAAGCTCAAAGTGAAGAAGCCAAAGCAGAAAAATCAGGGAAGATGGGGTGAAGACCAGGTTCAAACCTTTTATTTACTGCTAATGTTTCATTTTTGTTTATTTATATTATTAATTTTTTTAGAGATAGAGTCTTGCTGTGTCTCCCAGGTGGGAGTGCAGTGGTGATCATAGTTTACTATAACCTCAAACTCTTGGGCTCAAGTGATCCTCCGCCTTAGCCTCTCCAGTAGCTGAGACCACAGGCGGGTGCTATCACGCCCAGCTAATTTTTTTTTTTTTGAGATGGAGTTTTGCTCTTGTCACCCAGGCTGGAGTGCAATGGTGCAATCTTGGCTAACTGCATCCTCTGCCTCCCGGTTTCTAGCGATTCTCCTGCCTCAGCCTCCTGAGTAGCCAAGACTACAGTCGTGCGCCACCACACCTGGCTAATTTTGTATTTTTAGTAGATATGGGATTTCACCACGTTGGCCAGGCTGGTCTAGAACTCCTGACCTCAGGTGATCTGCTCGCCTCAGCCTGCTAAAGTGCTAGGATTACAGGCGTGAACCACTGCGCTTGGCCTTATGTTTTTATTTTTATTTTTGAAGAAACAAGGCCTCACTATGTTGCTCTGGCTGATCTTGAACTCCTTGCCCCAAGCAGTCCCTGCCTCAGCCTCCCAAAGTGCTGGGATTACAGGCATGAATCACCACACCTGGCCTTACTGTTTCATTTTTTAAACTCACAATCTTCAATATGTTCAAATGTTGTATTCTTAATTTTTGCTTTTACTCATGAACTTTTTTTTTTTTTTTGAGACAAGGTTTCACTTTATTGCCCAGGCTGGAGTGCAGTGGTGATCATAGCTCACTGCAGCCTCAACCTCTTGGGCCCAAGTGATCCTCCCACCTCAGCGTCCTGAGTAGTTGGACTACTGGTGTGCACCATCACGCTGGCTAATTCTCTTTTTTAATTTTTGTAGGATGGGATCTCCCTATCTCCCTATATTGCCCACGCTAGTCTAGAACTCCTAGGCTCAAGAGATCCTCCTGCCGGCCGGGCGCGGTGGCTCAAGCCTGTAATCCCAGCACTTTGGGAGGCCGAGATGGGTGGATCACGAGGTCAGGAGATCGAGACCATCCTGGCTAACATGGTGAAACCCCGTCTCTACTAAAAAATACAAAAAAAAAACTAGCCGGGCGAGATGGCGGGCGCCTGTAGTCCCAGCTACTCGGGAGGATGAGGCAGGAGAATGGCGTAAACCCCGGAGGCGGAGCTTGCAGTGAGCTGAGATCCGGCCACTGCACTCCAGCCCGGGCGACACAGCGAGACTCCGTCTCAAAAAAAAAAAAAAAAAAAAAAAAGAGATCCTCCTGCCTTATCTTCCTAAAGTGCTGGGATTACAAGTGTAAGCCACCATACTCAGCCTCATGAAGTTTTGTTTTTTGAGACGGAGTCTTGCTCTGTTGCCCAGGCTGGAGTGCAGTGGCATGATCTTAGCTCACTGCAAGCTCTGCCTCCCCGGTTCACACCATTCTCCTGCCTCAGTCTCCCGAGTAGCTGGGACTATAGGCGCCCGCCACCACGCCCGGCTAATTTTTTCTATTTTTGTAGTAGAGACGGAGTTTCACCATGTTAGCCAGGATGGTCTCGATCTCCTGACCTCGTGATCCACCCTCCTTGGCCTCCCAAAGTGCTGGTATTGCAGGCATGAGCCACCATGCCCGACCTTTTTTTTTTTTTGAGATGGAGTCTCACTCTGTTGCCCAGGCTGGAGTTCAGTGGCACAATCTCAGCTCACCACAACTTCTGCTTCCTGGGTTCAATCTATTCCCCTGCCTCAGCCTCCCGAGTATCTGGGACTACAGGTGCATGCCACCATGACCGGCTAGTTTTAGTATTTTTAGTAGAGATGGGGTTTCACTATGTTGGCCAGGCTGGTCTCGAACTCCTGACCTTGTGATCCACCTGCCTCGGCCTCCCATAGTGCAGGATGCCGTGGTGGGGTTCATCCTAGTGTTTTCACAGAAGTTCTGTTTATTATGACATGGAAATTTCCTCAGTGTAACCCTGTTCTCTTGTGACTTATAGCAGTGCTTGAGAGAAGAAAA
Organism: Macaca mulatta; assembly: GCF_049350105.2. Lineage (NCBI taxonomy): Eukaryota > Metazoa > Chordata > Mammalia > Primates > Cercopithecidae > Macaca > Macaca mulatta. The sequence goes on along the minus strand of NC_133413.1, from coordinate 153,718,106 downwards.
TAAATTCTCCGTTTCAAAAGAAAATCCAGGGCGGGACGATCCTATTGTCAGGTGAGATTTGTTCTCTTTACCCCTTTTTTTTGTAGAGTGAGGTGAAATGGGGGAGCGAGGGGATGGGGGGAGCGAGGGCACGGGGTGAGATCAGCTTTCGTCCTGGGAGCCTGGCCTTTGCAGTGGAATTGGGACCTGCTTCCTGTTCTTTTTCCAGTCTTTGTTTCCGCTTGAGCAGAGTTAGGAATCCACAGGACTGCGGAGCTGGTTGGTAACGCGAGCCGCCTCTGACAGGTGCAGTAATCTGGCTCTTGCACATTCGTGTCGGGGCCCAGGTGTAACAAGGGGGTCTGGCATCTCCCTCATGTGCCAGGGGCCCTTCCTCTTTGTTTGTTTTTGTTTTAGATAAATGATCTTGTCAGATTGTTACTGTGGTAACAATCAGTGTGACCACATCTTTTTCGAAGATTAGAACCAAAAAAAGGTTGAAAAGCATTAGGCCTGCAGTCCTCACTCACCTTTCTCTCCCTCTGCTCTCTTCTCTGCTGCTTTCTTGTGTCCGATAATCATGTAAATAGCTTTCTGTGTCCAGCAGAACAAAGAAAAAAGCCTGATGGAAAAATGGTTAGGTTTTGCTTTTGAGAAATGTGGTACATCCATGGCTTGATGGCAGGCTGTATGCATCCATTCACAGCGAGTAGAATCTAAGGTAGGATGAGTCAGTTTGAGCTAATTGTGTCGTTTTAAATAAGGTTTCCATAGATGAACTAAGCACCCGGCCTTGGAACGCGGAAGCCATTTAATGTGGTGTTTGCTCTGTGTCGTGTCAGATTGTGTTTGCTGATTTCCGGTGCCTGCCGTCTGCTGAGGAGCTGGGCTGTCCCCGGTTGTGTCTGCCACGTGCCGCTCCGGTGCTGTCCTGCCATCCCGGCCGTGAGCTGGGAATGTAATCATGACTAGGCGGGCGGTGCACAGGCCACGTCTCCCAGGTTGCTGAATCTGTTCAAATGAAGGCAGAAATGGAGACTTTCATGGTGAAATATGCCAAGTGTTCAGTGTTGCTGCAACTTCACAAAATTGCGTGGCTGTTTCCTGTGCATCACTTTCCTTTTTTTCTTTTCTTTTTTTTTTTTTTTTTTTTTTGTCTTTTTCATTTTTCGTCACTTTTTTTTTTCTCTGTCCATAAGTGTGGTCTGACCACACAGCAGCCCTGGACTCGCTCTGGACCCGTTCTGGTTCTGGGAACTTTGCCCAATTCTCAGATGATTCGTTGCTCAGATAAACTTTGTTAAATTTAATTTGTCTAAAGTTTTTATTTTAATGTTCCCATTCTCCGTTCCCCCAGCCCCTGGCAACCACTAATCTACTTTCTATCCATGGATTTGCTTATTCTGGCTGTTTCCTGTAAACAGAATCCTACAGTATTTTTCCTTTTGTGCCTGGCTTCTTTTATGTCAAGTGTTTCCAAGATCCATCCACACTGTACTGTGTTAACACTTCATTCCCCTGCACAGCTGGAAACACCGTGCTGCGTGTGTATCTGGGCTTCGTTGATCCCTTTGTCTGTTGATGTACATTTGGGTTGTTCCTACCGTTGGGCTATTGTGAATGATGCTGCTACAAGTATTTCTTTATAAGTATTTGTCTGAATACCTCTTTGCAGTGCTTTCGGGTACATAACTAGAAGTGGAATTTCTGGCTCCTGTGGTCATTTCATGTTGAATTTATTGAAGAACCAACAGACTTTTTTTTTGAGATGGAATCTCTCTCTGTCGCCCAGGCTGGAGTGCAGTGGCGCGATCTCGGCTCACTGCAACCTCTGCCTCCTGGATTCAAGCGATCCTCCTGCCTCAGCCTCCCAAGTAACTGGGATTACAGGCACCCACCACCACGCCTGGCTAATTTTTGTATTTTTAGTAGAGACAGGGTTTCACCATGTTGGCCAGGCTCGTCTCGAACTCCTGACCTCAAGTGATCCCAAAGTGTTGGGACAGGCATGAGCCACCGTGCCCGGCCCCAACAACCTTTCTTAAAGCAGCATTACCATTTTACATTCCCAGCAGCATTGTACAAGGAGTCCAGTTTCTACACATTCTTGCCAACACTTATTTTCTGTCTTTTTCATTATGGCCATTCTGGTGGATGCAAAGTGGTAACTCACTGTAACTCCCTGTGGATTTGATTTGCATTTCCCTAGTGATTAGTGATACTAAGCATCTTTTCATGTGTTTATTGGCCATTTGTATCTCATCTTTGGAGAAATGTTTGTTTACACTCTTTGCCTTTTTTTTTTTTTTTTTTTTTAAAGAGACAGGGTCTCGCTTTGTTGCCCAGGCTGGAGTGCAGTGACACCATCATAGCTTGCTGCAGCCTCGAACTCCTGGGCTCAAGCCGCCCTCCCACTTCAGCCTCCTGAGTAGCTGGGAATACAGGTGTGCGTCACCATGCCTAGCTAATTTTTTTTTTTTTGAGACGGAATCTCACTGTGTCTCCCAGGCTGGAGTGCAGTGGCCGGATCTCAGCTCACTGCAAGCTCCGCCTCCCGGGTTCACGCCATTCTCCCGCCTCAGCCTCCCAAGTAGCTGAGACTACAGGCGCCCGCCACCACGCCCGGCTAGTTTTTTGTATTTTTAGTAGAGACGGGGTTTCACCATGTTAGCCAGGATAGTCTCGATCTCCTGACCTCGTGATCCACCCGCCTCGGCCTCCCAAAGTGCTGGGATTACAGGCTTGAGCCACCGCGCCCGGCCTAATTTTTAAATTTTTTGGAGAGACGGGGTCTCCCCATCTTGCCCAGGCTCATCTCAAACTTGTGGGTTCAAGTGATCCGCCCACTTTGGTTTCTCGAAGTGCTGAGATTACATGTGCAAGCCACCCCACCTGGCCCTTTACCTGGTTTTGGTTGGATTATTTATTTTTTATTGTTGAGTTGTAGAAGATTTTTTGCATATTCCAGACACCAGACCCTTATCTGTGGATTGTCTTTTGCTTTCTTGATGGTGTCTTTTGAAGCACAAAAGTTTTCGGTTGATCTCTTTTACCTGAGTTCAATGTGTGTGTTTTATCTTGGGTTGTTTGTGCTTTGCGTGTGGGTGTTTTTAAAAACCATTATCTGCCTATGATCCCAGCACTTTGGGAGGCTGAGGCAGGAGGATCACTTGAGGCCGAGAGATTGAGAGCAGGCTGGGCATTGATGTGAAACTGCGACTCGACGAAAGATTTAAAAATCAGCTGGGCACTGTGGTGAACACATGTAGTCCCAGCTGTGGTGAGCTGAGGTGGAGGGATTGCTGGAGCCCAGGAGTTCGAGGCTGCAGTGAACTGTGATTGTGCCACTTTACTGCAGCCTGTGTGACAGAGTGAGACCCAGCCTAAACCAACCAACCAACCCAAAAACCGTGATCTAATTCAGGGTCATAAAGATTTGTACCTATGTTTTTTTCTAAGAGTTTTATAGCTTTGGCTCTTACATTTAGGTTTTTGATCCACTTTGAGTTAACGTTTGCATTTGATGTGAGGAAGAGGTCTAACTTCATTCTGTGCATGTGGATAGTCAGCACCCCTTGTTGAAAAGACTGTTCTTTCCCCGTGGAGTGGTCTGACATCCTTGTTGAAATCAGTTGCCCACAGGTGTGTGGGTTTATTTCCAGACTCTGAGTGGACCCACCCGTCTCTGTGCACGTCCTTCTGACAGTGCCCCTCTGTCTTCATCTCTGTAGCCCTGAAGTTTCGAAATCAGGAAGTATGTTCTAACTTTGTTCTTTGTATTTCCCTGTGAATTTTAGGATCAGGCTGTCAATTTCTGCAAAAGCACCAGCTGGAATTTTGATGGGGATTGCATTGAGTTTTTCTATCTGTTCGGAGAGTGTTGCTGTCTTTATTTATTTATTTATTTATTTAGAGACAGAGTTTCACTCTTGTTGCCCAGGCTGGAGTGCAATGGCACAATCTCGGCTCACAACCTCCACCTCCTGGGTTCAAGCAATTCTCTTGCCTCAGCCTCCCAAGTAGCTGGGATTACAGCATGTGCCCCCATACTCAGCTGATTTTGTATTTTTAGTAGAGAGGGTGTTTCTCCATGTTGGTCAGGCTGGTCTTGAACTCCCAACCTCAGGTGATCCACCTGCCTTGGCCTCCCAAAGTGCTGGGATTACAGGCATGAGCCACTACACCTGGCCGAGTATTGCTGTCTTAACCATATGAAGTCATCCAGTCCATGAATACAGGATAGCTGTTCACTTATTTAGGGTGTCTTTAATTTCTTCTGGCAATGTGTTACAGTTTTCAGAGTATAAGCTTTATATCTCTTTTGTTAAATTTATTGCTCAGTATTTTTTTTTGATGCTATTGTAAATGGAATTATTTTCCATTTCTTTTCTTTTCTTTTCTTTCTTTTTTTTTTTTAGACAGGGTCTTACTCTCACTCTGTCCCGCAGATTGGAGTGCAGTGGCACGATCTCGGCTCACCACAAGCTCTGCTTTCCAGGCTCAAGTGATTCTCCCGCCTTTGTCTCATCCTCCCGAGTAGCTGGGATTACAGGCATGCGCCACCACCGTCTGGCTAATCTTTGTATTTTTAGTAGAGACGGGGTTTTGCCATGTTGGCCAGGCTGGTCTTGAACCCCTGACCTCAGGTGATCCACCCACCTTGGCCTCCCAAAGTGCTGGGATTACAGGCCTGAGCCACCGTGCTCGGCCGAGAAAAAGTTTTTATGATGCTTGTTAGAGATGGTAAGGCAGACTTCCAGGAGAGGCCGCTGTCATGGGGTTTTGCAGTAGGGGAGAGAGATTGAGCTCAACTCCAAATACAACAAAGACGTGTGAGGATGTTTAGCCAAGAAGCAGAGTTGGAAAGTTACCATCCGGAGACATCAGGGGTAGGGGTTCTTTGGCAGGCCAGGGTGATGAGCTGTAGAGGCTGAGGGAGGAGGAATTTGACCCGATGTTGAGGATCAGATACCAAGGGTGGGGTTTTCACTGACGCAACCAGCAGGAGTCTTGCTGAAACTGGACTAAGTAGGTCAAGGACTAAGCCAAGGTCAGGGCCTGGTCAAAGAGGAGGACCCAGGAGCCAGACTCAAGTGTGGTCGAGGACAGTCTCTGTCAGTGGGGAGTGCTTATAATTCTACTGCATATACTTGAAATTTTCCAAAATAGTAAGTTTTCTAAAAATTTAAATTGAAGTAGAATACATTAAAAATAAAAAGAGAACCAAAAAGTCTATTCAAATGCATTGGACTTTGTTTCAATTCTGATTTACAGAAAGATTTTTTAACTGATGAGACAGTTAGGGAATTTAAGCACTCTGTGGATATCTGATAATAAGGAATTTGTTTTTTGAAGTGTAATAGTGGACCGGGCGCGGTGGCTCACACCTGTAATTCCAGCACTTTGGGAGGCCTAGGCGGGTGGATCACTTGAGGTCAGGAGTTCGAGACCAGCGTGGCCAGCATGGCGAAAACCCATCTCTGCTAAGAATACAAAAATTAGCCGGGCACAGTGGTGGGTGCCTATAATCCCGGCTACTCAGGATTCTGAGGCAGGAGAATCGCTTGAACCCGGGAGATGGAGGTTGCAGTGAGCTGAGATTGTGCCACTAAACTCCAACCTGTGTGACAGAACGAGACTCCGTCTTAAAATAATAAAAGAAAAGAAAGAAAGAGTGATGGTGTATAGTGGTTGTGTTCTTTTTAATTGTTTTTGTGGAGAGCATAATGAATTTGCCTGTCATCCTCGCACAGGGGCCATGCGAAACTTCTCTGTATTGTTCCACTTTTAGCGTATGTGCTGCCGAGGCGGGCACGTGGTTGTGGTCTTTAAAAGAAGAGTTTGCATCTTTGGACATAACTGGAAATGTTTGTGGGTGAAGCGATGTGCTGTCTTGGAGTTGCTTCAGAATAACCCACTGGGGAGAGAAGAGGGTGGGCACTCAATGGAAAGAGATGGGATGTGAGCTGGTAAGTTTTGAGTTGGTGTAATGGGGTTGTGGGAGTTTATTAATACTTGTCAAACTCAAACGAAAATACACAGATGAGGCCCAGCGCAGTGGGTCATGCCTGTAATCCCAGCACTTTGGGAGGCCAAGGTGGGCAGATCACTTGAGGTCAGGAGTTTGAGACCAGCCTGGCCAACATGGCGAAACCCTGTCTCTACTAAAAATACAAAAATTAGCTGGGTGTGATGGTGGGCACCTGTAATCCCAGCTACTCGGGAGGCTGAGGCAGGAGAATTACTTGAACCCATGAGACAGAGGTTGCAGTGAGCTGAGATCGTGCCACTGCACTCCAACCTGGGTGACAGAGCAAGACTCCATCTCAAAAAAAAAAAAAAAAAAGGTGTACAGAGTGGTCTTTGGTCAAGAACAAAGAGCATGCTGGGGGTTTATTGGAAAGAGAAATGTTACCTGTTGTTTTGAAAGAAAACACATTGGCACTGGTGAAGTTTTGGGGAGCTGGCAAGCTCAGATTGGTGAAAGACACAGTAGGTAAACCTAGTCTTTGGGTCAGGTAGGTTGTTCCAGCAGCCATTAGGCACACCTGGTTGTAAGGTTGCAGCAGGTCATTTCAGCAGCTAGACTTGCGGTGGGTGGGGGGGGGCGGGGGAGCGGTGGGGGGGCTCTGGGAGCAGGTGCTGTGTGCCTGAGAGCTTTTCCTGGGTCCCTCGAGTCTGATTTGGTTGGGTGTGGTAGGAAAAGTTCAGTTCGTATAATGGGTTTTCATAGGCCGTTTGTTTGTGTGTGCTTGAGATTTTCCCTAATGAAACTAAACAGAAGAGGCTGCTGGCTCACCTGTTGGCCTCTGGTGGGTAGTTTTGTGGTGAGGAGCTGAGAACCTGCCTCCTGAGGAAAGGCTCCTCAGGCGATTTGGCTGCTGCCCCGGAGACCGCGGTTCTGCCCTCTAAGCCAGCCACAGGCGTTCTGCGCAGGCGTTAAGCAACGCCTGGTCATAGCCCACAGTTCCGTAGGCCGGATGCTCTTGTGGGTTTGGCAGGATTCTCAGCTTAGGGTGAGTTGGGTGCGCTGGCCGGGCTGGGCTCCCGCCTCGAGGCACCAGGCTCCTGGGGGTTGGGTCAGTCCCTGCAGCGGTGGGACTGAGGGCCATTGTCTTGCTGGCTGTCAGCTAGCGTCCCTTCTCCACGCTCTCCATTTGGCCCTTCGTCCTCACGGCCAGCAGCGGCACCCAAATCCCGTCTCTGACTCTCCCTCTGTCCCCACCTGGGGGAAACTGCTTTTCAGCGGCGCATGGGGTTAGATCAGGCCCCCCTGGAGGGCCCCCAACCGCACCCCCCAGCTGTCAGTGAGTACAGGAGTGACACAGGCTGAAATATGCTGGTCTTCTTGGGACCCTCCTGCCACACCCCTGCAGGGCACCCCTTACATGGCAGGATTCACAGGCTGCATAGTTGGGGAGGTCGGCGGGGGGTGTCTGTCAGGTGAGTGTGGGACAGAAGGGCCACAGGGTGACGTGGAGTCCTGAGCCGAAGCTGCGGCTCAGGGCATGAGGTCCTGGGCCCTCTCAAAGCCATGACTGGGTTTTCTGTCAATTCTCTTGTTGCCCCGAGTGGTCTCATGGCCTTACCACCCCTCATGCTATCCTCTGTGTGGACATTTTCTTGTGATTTTCTCACGTCTGCTGCTCACTATTTGTGACAAAGACTGAGGGACTTTGGAGCAGGGAGCTGGTGGGAGTGTCTCTGGATGGGGTGGGCCTGGGTTTACCAGTGGGCTTTGTCATGACTGGGGCCTCTCCAGGGTGGTAGGGCTTAGGGGGCAGGACTTTCCAACTCTAGGAACTCCACTCTTAGCACAGATGGAGGCCCTGGGTGGAGGTCCCCTCTGGCTTGCAAGGCTGCTGTGGGATACAGAGGCCCTGGCCAGGCTGCACGTCTCCTGGGCACCTTCCATAGCAGCCATCCCTCCTCACCCTCCTCAGCGTGGGGGGACCCCTGGCTGCTGTAGCTGCATCACGGAGGAGCCTGCTGAGCTCCAGGCACCCGTCCTCACCTCGGTGCCTGAGCTTGGAGGCCTGGCTTGCTGCGGGGCTCGGAGCGGTAGTCCTGCACAGCCCACCTTGGACTGAGGGTGCCTCTGCCCTCTCTCCCATTGTGCTTTATAAACTTCCTGGATTGTTTCAATTCGTCCCTGCTGGCTGGCTGGCTGGCTGCCTGCAGTGGTTTCAATGTTCCTCCTAAAACTCATGTTGCAATTTAGTTGCCATTTGTAGTACTTAATATTAAATAGTAACTACTTTTAAGAGTTGAGGCCTGGCCAGGCAGGCCTGTAATTCTAGCACTTTGGGAGGCCAAGGCGGGTGGATCACTTGAGGTCAGGAGTTTGAGACCAGCCTGGCCAACATATAGTGAAACCGCGTCTCTACTAAAAAGTACAAAAATTAGCCCTGTACAGTGGCTCACGCCTGTAATTCCAGCACTTTGGGAGGCCAAGGCGGGCAGATCATGAGGTCAGGAGATCGAGACCATCCTGGCTAACATGGTGAAACCCCGTCTCTACTAAAAATACAAAAAAATCAGTTGGGCATGGTGGCGGCGCCTGTAGTCCCAGCTGTTTGGGAGGCTGAGGCAGGAGAATGGGGTGAACCCGGGAGGGGGAGCTTGCAGTGAACTGAGATCGCATCACTGCACTCCAGCATGGGCGACAGGGCGAGACTCCGTCTCAAAAACAAAACAAAACAAAACAAAAATTAGCGGATGTGGTGGAGCATGCCTGTAATCCCAGCTGCTTGGGAGGCTGAGGCAGGAGAATCGCTTGAACCTGGGAGGCGGAGGTTGCAGTGAGCCGAGATTGCACCACTGCACTCCAGCCTGGGCAACAGAGCAAGACTCCATCTCTAAAAAAAAAAAAAAAAAGGAAGCGAGGCTTTTGAAAGGTGATTTGGCTCTACCCTCATGAATGGACAATGTTGTCATCTTGAGAGTAGATTTCTTGCCATGGGAGTTGGTTCCTGATCAAAATGGTGAGTTTGCTCAGTGTCCTCCCTCTGCCGTGTGTGCTAGTTTATCTTCTGCCGCTGGGGTAATGCAACAAGAAGGTCCTTGCCAGATGCAGCTTCTTGATCTTGGCCTTCCCAGCCTCTGGTGAACCAGATAAATCTGTGTTCTTTATAAATTTCCCAGTCTGTGCTATTTGTTACAGCAGCAGGAAATGGGCTAAAATACGTCCCCCTTCCTTCTCTTTTTCTCTTTTTTAGAGATGTCTTGCCTTGTTGCCTGGGCTGGCTTCCAGTTCCTGGGCTCTAGTGATCCTCCCACTTCAGCCTCCCGAGTAGCTGGGACTACAAGCATGCTGCCACACCCAGCACAGCCCCCTTTCTTTTTCTCTGGTGCTGCTTTGTTTGTTTAAAATAAATCTTTTTAAAAAAATCATTTTGTGGCCGGGTGCGGTGGCTCACGCCTGTAATCCCAGCACTTTGGAAGGCCGAGGCGGGCGGATCACAAGGTCAGGAGATCGAGACCATGGTGAAACCCCGTCTCTACTAAAAATAGAAAAAAATTAGCCGGGCGCAGTGGCGGGCGCCTGTAGTCCCAGCTACTCGGGAGGCTGAGGCCGGAGAATGGCGTGAACCCGGGAGGCGGAGCTTGCAGTGAGCCGAGATTGTGCCACTGCACTCCAGCCTGGGCGACAGAGCGAGACTCCGTCTCAAAAAAAAAAAAAAAAAAAAAAAATCATTTTGTGAGGCCGGGCGCGGTGGCTCAAGCCTGTAATCCCAGCACTTTGGGAGGCCGAGACGGGCGGATCACGAGGTCAGGAGATCGAGACCATCCTGGCTAACATGGTGAAACCCCGTCTCTACTAAAAAATACAAAAAACTAGCCGGGCGAGGTGGCGGGCGCCTGTAGTCCCAGCTACTCGGGAGGCTGAGGCAGGAGAATGGCGTGAACCCGGGAGGCGGAGCTTGCAGTGAGCTGAGATCCGGCCACCGCACTCCAGCCTGGGCGACAGAATGAGACTCCGTCTCAAAAAAAAAAAAAAAAAAAAAAAAAAAAAATCATTTTGTGGGATCTTGGCAAGGGAAAGCAAATTTGAGGGGCAATAGCTGGTCCAAGAACCAAGTTTCTGGGTGTCTCAGTATCCCATTAGCTGGGTGGTAAAGGTGCTCCATGAAGATAATGCCTCTGGGTTTTCTGTTCCTGCATTGCCTGTGAGGAATTTGGAGCAGCCTCGTACTTAGGAACCTGGCATTTCCTCCTCACTCCTGAGCTTCAGGAGGCCTGGCATTGCCTTCGGAGCTGTTCCGGAGGTGAAACAAAGCCTTGGCTGAGAGCCAGAAGAGCTGCCCATTCTCCTGGGCTCTAGAGTAATAATGCAGGAGCACTTTGTGAGAAGTGAACTTTACAGACACGCTATCTCCACGTGATAAATTGTACTCATTGACAGTGACCATTGGATGAGTTTTGGCAGAATTGTCCCTCTGCAAAGCCACTGCCACCCTCAGAAGACAGATGTGTCCACACCCACTTGACCATCACCCCTGCCCCCAGCATCTCCCTGCTTATGACTTTCTGCAGATGTTTCCTGCTGACATGCTGACTGGGCAGAATCAGAACCCCCAGAGTCTACCTCATTACCAATGGGTTGTTAGATAACGGTTTGTTTGAAAAGCGATGCAATAATAAATGCTTTGTGGGACTTCAATTTAGAAAAAGTGTTGATGATTTGGATTTTGCCATTTTACTGATGACTGACTTTATCGGTATAGTTTAAGTGTGAATTACTTTATCTCTTCTCTGTGTTCTGGTACTATGTAATGTATTCTTACATATTTTATGGAAGCCCTGAGTTGGTGCTAAACTTTGCTACTAAATTAATGCAAGCCTTATCTGTATTTTAATTTAAAACAGTGGAAAGCTCTGCTGAAGTGCCAGCCAGAGGTGTGGGAGTATAGCCTGAGAGGCTCTGTTCCACGTGGGGTGTGAGTGACACCTCCCAGCCGTGCGTGGCGGCAGGAGCTGGAGGGGCCAGCCTGCTTCTCTCTGTCTGTGTAGAGTTTACAACTGTGTCCTCCAGAGACCAGCAGACGCCTCGGGCTGGCATTGCTGGGCTCCTGTGCCCAGTGCTGGTTCAGACCTTTCAGCCACTCAGGGATGCCCTGTGGACCTGCCTCCAGCAGGGCTCTGCCAGGTCAGGCATGGGGGTGACCTTGGCTGCCAGTGGGCTTGTGGGCTCTGCCTCTCAGTGCGTGGCTCTGCCCAGCAAGGGTAAGCTCCTTGGGAAGGACTGGCTGGTGCCTGCAGTGTGGTGCGTGTCTGTGTTTGGGAATCGGGACCTGTCTATGGGGAGTCTCCCATGGGTACCTTTCTTTTTTTTTTTTTGAGACGGAGTCTCGCTCTGTCGCCCAGGCTGGAGTGCAGTGGTGCGATCTTGGCTCACTGCAACCTCCGCCTCCCGGGTTTATGCCTTCTCCCGCCTCAGCCTCCCGAGTAGCTGGGACTACAGGCACCGCCACCTCGCCCAGCTAGTGTTTTGTATTTTTAGTAAAGACGGGGTTTCACCGTGTTAGCCAGGATGGTCTCGATCTCCTGACCTCGTGATCCGCCTGCCTCGGCCTCCCAAAGTGCTGGGATTACAGGCGTGAGCCACCGCGCCCGGCCATAACGGTTACCCTTTTTAGAAGCCCCTGTGCTGTCCCAGTTGGAGCCAGAATTGTGTTATTGAGTTGGGATGAGGTAGAGAATGAGTTACCTTTTAACATGGCCCCTGGGTCTCTTATTACTTAAAGCTTTAACGTTTCCTTCTTTCCAATTTTTCCACCCCAGACTGGAGCCTGTGCTGATGACTGTGGCTGTGATGAAATCATGCCTGTGACCACAGCAGCTCTCCAGGTGCTGGGCATGCTCCTCACATGGCGCCCATCCATTCTGTCTCCTGCTTGGCCTGGTTCACTGTTGCTCACCTTGCTCAGCTGAGGTTGCTGCTCCTCCTCCCCTCCCCCTCCTCCCCTCCCCCATCCCCTCCCCCTCCTCCCCTCCCCTCCCCTCCCCCATCCCCTCCCCCTCCCCCTCCCCTCTCCTGCCTCTGCAGTCAGAGCATCCCGAGAGGAGCATGGGTGTCTGCCACCCTTCCCTCCCTAGTCCTCTCGTTTCAGTGAAGTGGCTCCTTCTGTCTTCTCAGGCACAGACCTTGGTGTCATCTTTGAGGGCCCCATCCTTGAGGGCCTGGATTCCACATGGATTCCATCTATTAATCCTGATTTCCAGCTGTGTTATGACGGCCTCCTCTCACCCTTCTCTACTGGCCCAGGCCTCTGCCTCAGTAGGGCTCTAACATGATTTTCAGAAATCTCACAAGTTTTTCCTTGCAAGACGCGCATTTCACTGTGTCTCCAGTCTGCAGTGATGTGGGTGTGTGTTGTGATGGTCCGATGTTGGAGTGAGAGCAGCTGTAGTGTGAGGTGCGGGCGAGGTGGGCAGTCAGCCGATGAGTGGGCAGGTTCAGACCGGGGTGCCTGGCGCCCCCATAACCTCCTTGGGGTTCCTGGGGACAGCGCCCCTGACCCAGCGTGCAGCCCGAGGTGGGCCCCGTGCCACTCCCACTTCAGCGAAGTGTCTTTTCCTCTCTCTGTTCGGTGTGAGTTTTGTTTCTGAAGATAGTTTTTCACACTTCTTCAAAAGTCCCTTTTGAAGGACTGTTTTTCCAAATTGATGATTTCTGAACTGCTGTGGTGTTGGTGGGGACAGAGATGGGCCTGGAGGGGACTCAGGAGCTGCCTTTTACTGCCCGCCCACTCTCCCCCGGGGCCGGGAAGTGCCTGAGATGTGCTCGCAGCTTCTGGCCTGGGGTGGGGACTTCTGCCACCAGCGGGTGCTGTGCCCAGAGGCTCCTTGATGCCCCAGCATGTAGGTTACCAGCAGCTTTGCCAGGTGTACTTTTTAAAAATGAGAAAAGGGTCATTAAAAGCATGGGAGGCTTCCATGAGGCTGTTTTGACTCTCTGTTGTTAAAATGGCAACCCTGAATGAGCTGCAGAGTTGCATATTTATGTATAAATTTGTTTTCTAGATTTGCACAGATCACCAAGCCAGTGAAGACTAATAACCATGAAAAGCCACCCAAGAAAAAAGGCCAAGTAGGTATCTTCAGTAGTAAATAAACAATGAACGTGATTCTGAGGAGCAGCTTCACAGGCACTCAAGCCTGGCGATGCTGATTCTTGCAGATACGAGAAAACAACGGATGAACTTAGTGTCTGATTTTCTTCTAAGATTTTATTGTGAAATAAGTTAGCAGGCTGGGCACGGTGGCTCACGCCTGTAATCCTAGCACTTTGGGAGGCGGAGGTGGGTGGATCACCAGGTTAGGAGTTTGAGACCAGCCTGTCCAAAATGGTGAAACCCTGTCTCTACTAAAAATACAAAATTAGCCGGGTGTAGTGGTCGGGAGACGGAGGCGGGAGAATCGCTTAAACCTGGGAGGCAGAGGTTGTGGTGAGCCGAGATCACGTCACTGCACTCCAGCCTGGGTCACAGAGCGAGACTCTGTCTCTAATAATAATAATAATAATAATAATAATAATAGTAATAGAAGAAGGAGGAGGAGGAGGAAGAAGAAGAAAGAAAAGAAGAAGAAGTTAGCAGTGGATGGGGCAGTGGGGTCGGGACCTTCCGTAGTGGCTCTGTGACCTTCCCTTTCTGGTGTTTTGTGCCTGGGCCAGGGTGGACGCTGGCAGCATGGTCTGGTGTGGCCTGCACCTGCTCCGGAGTTGGGAGCAGCCCCAAGCTCACCCCTGACCCCTTTGTTCACTGCCCTTGGTTTCTGCTCTTGACAGAGGCCACAAAGGCTGCGATCAAGAAGCCGTTTCCCAAAGCTCAGTTAAAAGCATCTGTTAGGCCCATAGAGAGCAGTCGTTGCTGGGTGGGGAGGGTGAACTTCCCTCCTCCTCTGACATGCTCTAATTTTTTTTTCCTGGAAGCCCTGCGACTTCCCTAAAAATTGAATGAATTAGAGAACAGACCTGTGGTGCCAATGGGTCATGTTTGGTTAGAAGGTGATAATCTACAGAATTCCACAGATTCTAGATACGATGGACCTATTCCATATGGACTAATAAGAGGACGAATCTTCTTGAAGATTTGGCCTCTGAGTGATTTTGGATTTTTACGTGCCAGCCCTAATGGCCACAGATTTTCTGGTGATTAGTAAGCATTTATTCTTTTGACTTGATTATTGTCTCCTTTATATGTGAATTTATTACTCCCGTTGAAACCATATACTAATAAACTATTTGCTATTCAAAAAAAAAAAAAAGGTTAAGTAACCGGCCCAAGGTCACACAGCCACAAGTGGGCCACACTGCGTTGTAGCCGTCACCCCTGCTCTGTCCTGTACGCAGCCACGAGCCGGGCAGCTCTCCCAGTGGAGACGTGCTGGGGATGTGACACACACACCTGCTATGAGAAGAGCGATGCGTACTCGCTCATTAGCATATTATGTTGACAGTATTTTGGGTGAAATAGTTGGAATTAAGTATATCATTAAGGTCAAAGTCACTTTCTTTTGCAGTGTGGCTTCGGGATGGGGTGAACCCCGCCGCTGCTTGCAGCTGTGTCTGCTGGGCGGCGCTGCCTCCCACCTGGGCAGTCCCTGCGTAGCCTTGGAGCTCCGGCTTCGGGCTTCCAGGTGGGAAAGGTCTTTGTGGGTATCCGGCTCCTGCATTTAGCACCTGTTTGATTCTGGGAAAATTCTTTAAATTTTCTAAGCCTAGTTTCTCTCATGCAAAACATTGGTCCTTCTACTTGCTGTGAGGAAGAGTGGTGAAGCCCCGCCTCCGCTCCCTTGGGCAGCCCCCAAGTGGCCTGGGGAGGAAGAGGGCACAAGGGGAGGGGGCCACCAACCCCAGGAATATTGGCAGACAGTTCATAGAAACCCGTCCTGGTCTGCAGGCCTAGACTCCCCAGCTGTGTCTCTGGCCTTGGGCAGCGGGTGCCACTTTTCCACGCCCTCCCCAGCGGGTGCCACTTTTCCACGCCCTCCCCAGCATGTTGACTGCAGCCACCCGGGTGTGAGGTGACCTCATTGTGGATTGGATTTTCATTTCTCCCATGGCTGATGATTTTGAGCATCTTTTTACAGGATTGTTGGCCTTTTGTATTTCATCTTTGGAGAAATGTCTATTTAGATTATCCCCCTTTTAAAAAATAATATATATATTACATATTATTTTATATATATATATACAGAGAGACACGGAGTCTCACTCTGTTGCCCAGGCTGGAGTGCAATGGTGCGATCTCAGCTCACCACAACTTCCGCCTCCTGGGTTCAAGTGATACTCCTGCTTCAGCCTCCCAAGTAGCTGGGATTACAGGCATGTGCCACCACGCCTGGCTAATTTTGAATTTTTAGTAGAGACAGGGTTTCTCCATGTTGGTTAGGCTGGTCCTGAACTCCAGACCTCAGGTGATCCACCCGCCTTGGCCTCCCAAAGTGCTGAGATTACAGGCATGAGCCACCAAGCCCGGCCAAAAAACATTTGCTTTAAGAGATGGAGCCTGTTGTTCAGGCTGGAGTGCAGTAGCCTGATCATAGCTCACGGCAGTCTTGAACGTGACTTGGGTTCAAGCAGTCCTCTCGCTCAGCCCCCCGAGTAGCTGGGACTACTATAGCAGGACAGGTCGCAGACAAAACCTCTCGGACACCAGTTTTAGGAAGGAAGAGGCTTTAATCAGCTGGGAACATCGGTAGAATCGTGTCTCAAGATACGAGCTCCCCAAAGTCAAGATTCCTGTGCCTTTTAGGGACTTACAACTCTAAGGTGTCCACATGAAAGGGCCGTGATACGTTGTGCACGCAGGGGCTGTGTGACTGGGGCTGCATGCACTGGTGATCAAAACAGAACCAAACAGGGAGTTACACAATGCTTCCTCATACAGTGTCTGGAATCCATAGAAAACTTAAGTGATTAGGTCAGGGGTCGATCTTTAACTACTAGGCCTGGGGTGTGGCGCTGGGCTGACTATTGAATTTCACTTCTGCCTTTTCTTTAACTCCTACTTTTTCTTTTCTTTGAGGTAAAAATTAGGCAGAAGACAATATGAGAGGTGGTCTCCTCCCTTTCTACAGGCACACACCATCATGCCCGGCTAATTTAACAATCTTTAGTACAGATGGGGTCTTGCTGTGTTGCCCAGGCCAGTTTTGAAGTTTTGAGATCAGCAACTTTGTTATTCTTTTTCAAATATTGTTTTGGCTATTTTGGGTCCCTTGTATTTCCCTGTGAATTTTAGGATCAGGTTGTCCATTTCTGCAAAAACGCCAGCTGGAATTTTGATGGGGATTACATTGAGTTTTTAGGAATTTTGATGGGGATTGTATTGCGTTTTTGGATCTGTTTGGCGAGTATTGCTGTCTTAACCTTATGAAATCATCCGGTCCATGAACACGGGATGGCTGCTTATTTATTTAGGCTGTCTTTAATTTCTTTGGCCAATGTTTTACAGTTTTCAGAGTATAAGCTTGATACTTCCTTTGTTAAATTTATTGTGCAATATTTTATTTTTTGATGCTATTGTAAATTATTTTCTTAATTTCATTTTCAGTTTGCGCATGGCTCCTGGTTAGAAATACAACTGATGTTTGCATATTGATCTTGTACCCTACAATTGTGCTGAATTCGTCTATTAGCTCTAATAGTTTTTGTGGATTCTTTTTTAAAATTTTATTTTCTATAGAGATAGGGTCTCACTATGTTGCCCAGGCTGGTCTTGAACTCCTGGACTCAAGTGATCCACGTGCTTCGACCTCCCAAAGTGCTTGGATTACAGGCATGAGCTACGGTGCTCAGCCAATTTTTGTGGATTCTGTGGGATTTTCTATATACAAGATTATGACACCTGCAAAAAGAGATGATTTACTTCTCTCTTTCTGATCTGGGTGTCTTATTTCATCTGCTGGCCTGTTTGCTCGGTGAGAGCCTCTGGTACCGTGTTGAGTGGCAGTGGCGAGAGTGGACATCCTCTTTTTTTTTTTTTTTTTTTTTTTTTGAGACGGAGTCTCGCTCTGTCGCCCAGGCTGGAGTGCAGTGGCGCTATCTCGGCTCACTGCAAGCTCCGCCTCCCGGGTTTACGCCATTCTCCTGCCTCAGCCTCCCGAGTAGCTGGGACTACAGGCGCCCGCCGCCTCGCCCGGCTAGTTTTTTGTATTTTTTAGTAGAGACGGGGTTTCACCGTGTTCGCCAGGATGGTCTGGATCTCCTGACCTCGTGATCCGCCCGTCTCGGCCTCCCAAAGTGCTGGGATTACAGGTTTTTTTTTGTTTTTTTTTTTTTTTTTGAGACGGAGTCTCGCTCTGTCGCCCAGGCTGGAGTGCAGTGGCCGGATCTCAGCTCACTGCAAGCTCCGCCTCCCGGGTTCACACCATTCTCCTGCCTCAGCCTCCCGAGTAGCTGGGACTACAGGCGCCCGCCACCGCGCCCGGCTAGTTTTTTGTATTTTTTAGTAGAGACAGGGTTTCACCGTGTTAGCCAGGCTGGTCTCAAACTCCTGACCTGGTGATCCGCCCGTCTCGGCCTCCCAAAGTGCTGGGATTACAGGCTTGAGCCACCGCGCCCGGCCCATCCTCGTCTTATTCTTGATTTCAGGGGGAGCGTCCAGTCTTTCTTCTTGCATATGAGGTTAGCTGCGGGGTTTTGTAGATGCCGCTTTTCAGGTTAGGTTTCCTTCTGTTCTGTTCTTGAGTGGGTTTTCCATTCTGTTTATCATGAAATGGTGCTGGATTTGTCTGGTGCTTTTTCTGCATCTATTGAGAAATCTTAGGGTTTTTGTCCTGCCACACTCCCTCTTACAAAACCTGAGGAATCAACTGGGCATGGTGGCTCACACCTGAAATCCCAGCGCTTTGGGAGGCCAAGGTACTTAAGCCCAAGAGTTCAAGACCAGCCGGGGCAACATAGAGAGAACCCATCTCCACAAAAAGTAAAAAACAATAAACCAAAGACCCTTAGAAACCTGAATTGGAAAACACACTGACTTCAGGATTTTGTTGAAGGAATGGTGGGCCTGGGCTAAGGCCCTGTTCTGGTTTGTAGAAAGGGTTGTCTGAAAAAATAATGCGTCGCTGTTCCGCAGCCCCTGGGAGGAGGTGGCCCACCCGGAGAGTCAGCTGCTGTGTCCTGGTGTGTGTGTACCTTCAGCTGCTGAGTTGCTCATTCTGAAATGATGGGACACCTACCAGGTCTGCCTGGGCCCTGAGAGCCAGCGAGTGCAGCCCTCAGCCTTTGCCCGTGGTTTCCAGCAGCTAGATGACATGGACACTGAGTCAGCTGGTGGCAGGGGAGGGTCGCTGGGGGCGTGCGGTGGCAGCCCGGGCTCCTTTCCTGCCTGTGTCCACTGCATTCCTAACGGTCACAGCGAAAGTGCGGGATGCATGTGAATTCATCTGCTTCCCACGATCCTGGTGTCCGGGTTTTACCGGGAAGAACAAGGCTGTAGTGCTGCCGGAGGTGAGCGGTGTGGCCTGTTGTGGCTCAGGGCCCGCTGCCAAGTGCCGGTCTAGAGGTTTTGCCCTTGGCCATGCTCCCCAGTGAAGACACCGGGGTTAAACCCTGGCCAGGGTCAGGGGTCATGCTGAGGACTGAGTGCAGGAGGGAGGCTCCAGCTGTGCCCGGTCTCTGGTCTCCTTGGGAGTGAGAGGCTGGTTGGCAGTGATGATTTCGCAGGGCTTGCAGTGACCTTTGTCCAGAGGCACCACCTCTGAGGGGCTGCTGTGGGCTGGATAGCAGGCGCTTCTGCCGCTTTCTGCCTGGAAGTGCTGCTGTTTGTAGGGGATGAGGTAGGGGCCATCTGAGCCTGTGAGGTCCCTTCTCCCCAGCAGCGGAGCATGTGCTTAGGAAGGACCTGCCAGGTGCCCCTGCCCTCGGAGGCTCTGGGAGAGAGCTGTGTGCCAGCCCTGGGCAGGAGCTCACTGGCCTGGTCGTGTGACCTGTGGGGCACCCTGACAGCCAGCCCTGTGCTGCAGAGGTCAGTGGGACTGGGTTTGGATCTAGGGCCCCGCCCCAGCGTGAAAGGGCGCTGGACCACGAAGGCAGGGAGACCAGGGGGAGGCCGGCAGGACAGTCGGTGGCCCCGCTGCCGCAGCCCGGTGCAGGCTTAGACCGCACAGCCTCGGAATGAGCGCCGCTGGGGGCGGAGGCTGCGCCCGGGGGCGGGGCTGGCCGCTGGGGGCGGGGCGGGGCGGGGCCCAGCTTGTCGCCCTTTCCCGGAGGCCGGCAGATGCGTGTGGTGCGGCTGTTGCGGCTCCGGGCGGCTCTGACGCTGCTCCGGGAGGTCCCCCGCCGCCCGGCCTCCCGGGGCGTCCCGGGCTCGCGCAGGACGCAGAAGGGCAGTGGAACCAGGTAAGGCGGCCCATTGAGCAGGCGGCGAGGGCCCTGAGCACCGGGCTGGGTTAGGTCCAGAAAGGAGAGTGACAGGCCTCGTGGGACCGCCTTGCCCTGCTTCCGGTTTTCCCAAAAGTCGGGCCAGGAGAGCATGCCTGCCGCGGTGTGAGCGGCCCGCCTCCTGCCCGGGGTGTACAGGCCCCCCGTGACGTCACCCCTCCTTCCCCAGGCACCACCCCACCAACCCTGTTTGGGGAAATCTCCCCCGTTTTTTTGGCTTGCGGTTTCATCGTTTGTGTAGCTGTGGCTGGGCCTCAACACTGTAGGGTTTGGTTAGGTACTTTATAAAAAGCTTGTGTTGCTGTGCCTGGTCTTCTGAGACCTGGAGTCGGTTCCCAGGTTGTCTCCAGGACGATTCTGCATGACCCTGGCACTCACTGTCGTATCTACATCACCAGGCACACGCCACATGGATCCAGTGGCCCTGGTGGCCGTTCGTGGTCCCAGGCGCTTTCCTGGGGGACATGTGAGAAGCCCTGCCGGCGCATACTGGGCCTGGGGTAGCCGCATGGGGTTGGGTCTCTGCGCACGAAATGCTGGAGGTTTCGGAAGAGCTGGAGAGTTGACAGCCTCACTGGTGCGTGGAGATCCTGCAGGAGTTTCCGCCAGTGGGTTTGCCGTCGTTCACTTGGTGCTTCCAGCGTGGTGTGTCTCTGTGGCCTGGTGGTGCGCTATCGCCATATCCGTTCACAGCTGAGGGCCTGCACAGCTGCCCAAGGCCATGCCGCAGAAATGTCCTGTCTGCCTCCAGGATCTTGGGACCCAAGAGAGCCCAGATGGGGGAGGGCGTCTTGGGAGGAGGGAGTTCTGGCCTGCCCTGGAGCTGGGGCTGGCTGTGGGCCCTGCACTGAGGGGCATCTCTCCGAGGGTGCACAGGCAGGTAGGTGCTTTCCAAAAAGTGCTGCTGGGCTGCAGTCACCCAGGTGGAAAGGTGGGTTTGGAGCAAGGTCTCCCTTTGAAAGCCAGCTTGTGTCTGATGGTGGTGCTTGGTACGCGGGTCTCTGCAGGGGTGAAAGAATGTCACTACAACGTGCACAACGTGCAAAACGTGCAACGCTCAGTTGGGCTTGAGCACACCCAGCACTGCAGCCCTGCCTGGCTGCTGGCCTGCAAATTGTTTCAACTCAGTGTCTTCATCTGTGAAATTAGACTGATGGTGTGATTACCCTAGAGGCTTTGTGTTACTGTCAGTCAGTTCTTTATTTTTATTATTATTATTATTTCTTGAGACTTGCCCTGTCACCCAGGCTGGAGTGCAGTGGTGCAATTTCAGCTCACTGCAACCTCTACCTCCTGGGTTCAAGTGATTCTCCTGCCTCAGCCTCCTGAGTAGCTAGGATTACAGGCGCCAGCCACCACATCTAGCTAATTTTTGTGTTTTTTTTTTTTTTTTTTTTTTTTTTTTTTTTGAGACGGAGTCTCACGCTGTTGCCCAGGCTGGAGTGCAGTGGCGCGATCTCGGCTCACTGCAAGCTCCGCCTCCCGGGTTCCCGCCATTCTCCTGCCTCAGCCTCCCGAGTAGCTGGGACTACAGGCGCCCACAACCGCGCCCGGCTAATTTTTTGTATTTTTAGTAGAGACGGGGTTTCACCGTGGTCTCGATCTCCTGACCTTGTGATCCGCCCGCCTCGGCCTCCCAAAGTGCTGGGATTACAGGCGTGAGCCACCGCGCCCGGCCTAATTTTTGTGTTTTTAGTAGAGATGGGGTTTCGCCATGTTAGCCATGCAGATCTCGAACTCCTAGCCTCAAGTGATCCACCGACCTCAACCTCCCAAAGTGCTGGGATCACAGGCTTCAGCCACCACGCCCGGCTCCTATCAGTCAGTTCTGAGATACCTGTGGTTTCACATTTTCTCACACCCTGATTCTCTAAGAAGGCGTTGTCTAGGTTAAGAGGGCGAGGTCTAGGTTTCATTCTTCAGGGTACTTAGCGATGCCGCCTCCTATCAGCCCTACCCTAGACATGCTGTATTAGGGCTGCTGGGCTCTCTTGAACTCCTAAAACCTGTAAGAAAGGTGAGGCTGGTCTCACCTGACATGGAAAAGCTCTGCAGAGTCAGCAGAACCCCCCTTCCCCCGACTCTCCCCCCAGACTCCAGCTGCCTGCAGTATCTGCCAGCTAGCTTTTTGTACTTTCACCATGTTGGCCAGGCTGGCCTTGAGCTCCTGAGCCTGCCTCAGCCTCCCAAAGTGCTGGGATTACAGGCGTGAGCTACCGTGCTGGGCTCCACCCTGGAAGGTTCTTGAGCCGGTTAACTTCTCCCTACTTTATCACCTCTGCCTCTGGCTCTTCTAACCCTGCCCATTCCCTCCTCTGCAGAGACAGCCAGAAAGGCCCTTTCAGAAATGTCAGTGGCACATGCTTTCCTCTCTCAGACCCTTCAGAGACTTCCTGTTGCTCTGAGGACACTCATCCCAGCCGAACAGGCCCACCAGGCCCCTGACAGCACTACCTGGCTGGGGTCACGTGCGGGTCTCCTGGCTCTGGCAGGTGGGGGTGTGATCTGGAACCTTCTGTCCTTGTGCGTCTGGGGGAGGCTCAGAAGGTGTGTCCATCTCACTCTCCCCCATCCTGATGGCGCTCCCACCCTCCCACCAAAGCCTCTCCCACTGAGGCCTTTGCACTGGCCATCCTAGATGCTGGGCTCGCTCTTTCCTCAGCCCTGCTGACTGAGCCTGCCCACTGCCTGCCAGCCATGCCCCGTCTCGCTCCTCTCCTCCCAGGCCCATCTCAGTGTCTGGGTTCAGTTGAGCCCTTTCTACGAGGCAGTGCTGGCTCAGGGCTGGCTCAGGGCGGGCTTGGGCTTGGCTGGAGCCTCAATGGATAGACGATGACTGGCCTGGAGAGTTAGGATGGGCTGTAGCCACCATGCTGGCTGTGTCCCCGTCCTCCGCCCCCAACCTCCAGAGCTGAGCTTGCCAGGAGGGGATGCCCTGGGGAGGGGGACCTTGGCAGGGAGCCCTGTGGAGCCTCATTGTGTTAGTGCGTTGCAAGCCCTCCCCCACGCCCAACAGGAACCCTTCCCTGAAAACCCCTGAGGCTTCTGGCTTCAGGGCCTCCCCTCCCTGCCCGGCCTTCTCCACCCTGCCCGATCCTCTGTGGGCGGCGGTCCTGCGCCCTGCTGTGGTGCCTCTCCACTGGCTGCACTGCTGGCCCCCTCCACCCAGCTCCTGGGAGGCAGGGCTGTCTCGTAAGCAGCCAGGTCCTTTATTTAGCTAATGAAACGGTCCCATGGAGAGGTTCCAGAGGATTCTAGAGCGGCTCTGAAGGGACCCATCTGGGGAGAGGCCCTAGAGCCTGGGAGAGGCACGTTGCCTTGCCCTTCCCCGCTTAGCCGGGCTTGGTGGGATCCGTGACTCAGCAGCGCACGGGCCGCTGTGGGTGGGGCACGGGCGGGTGCACAGGCAGGGGGCTCAGGTCAGTGGGGGTTGCCTCCCTCTGCAGGCCTTGTTTTCCTCCCCCGTGAGGTGGAGGCCACACGGCCCCCCTGCTAGGAGCCACAGGGAGGAGCCACCACGCGAGGTGGGAAGAGGCTCACACTGGGCCTGGCCCAGGAGAGTGACACGTGCTGTCTCCATCTTTAGGTGGGAGGAGGAGAAGCGCGAAGACGGGGTGAAGTGGAGACAGCTGGAGCACAAGGGCCCGTACTTCGCACCCCCATACGAGCCCCTTCCTGATGGAGTGTGTTTCTTCTATGACGGTGAGGACGCAGGGAGCGGCTCCTCCCGGGCCTGTGCTTGGCTCCCTGGGCGTGGGCTCCCAGTGGGCATCTGGCTCGCTCCCTCAGCCCCGCTGCAGGCTTCTGGCTGTGAGCGCTCTGTGCCCTCTTCTTGCAAGTGATGCGTGGGGGCTGCTGACCGACTGACCCGTGCTCGGAGGGCAGCAGCTCAGGGGCTCCTGTCCCTGCCTTTCCTGCTGAGCCTGCACTGGCTGTGCCTGTTGTGTCCAGGACCCGCTGGGCAAGGCCCACCCTCCCTCCCTGCCCTGCACCACTGTGTTCCCTGTGTGTTCTGAGTATACACAGTATATACACTGCGTGTACACACGTGGATCACAGAATGGTCACTTGATCCCAGCTTGTGATTCTCAGCAAGAAGCGGAGCTCGTGATCCACATGAGCGCTGAGCCACCCTCAGAGGCAGGACCCCGGGGGCTCTGGGTCAGCAGGGCCCAGTGCAGGACCCACCCCTCCTGCCCTTGAGCCCTACTGTCTGCCCCAGGGCCGAGGAGCTTCGGCTTGGCTCTTGTGCTGCTGATTTTAGCTGCTTCAGCCCATTTTCTTCATCTCTGCTAGAAGGCATCCTTCTAAGAAAAGCAAACCTCTTCTCCCCCAGGGCGGGCCCCCACGCCGTGCTGTGCCCCTCCCGCCAGCCCTCCCGTGGGCCCCCTGCCGGGCCACAGGCACACCTGAGTTCGCTGAGCTCCTTTGATGCCATTTTTTGTTCAAAGCCTGTTTCTCCGAAGCTGGACTGGAGATTCCACAGGGACAGAGGTTCTAGCTGTGTCTGTGGGGGCTGCCCACGGGAGGCCACGGGGCCTTACTGAGCGTCTCGCGCTGTGCCCCTGGCCCAGTGTAGCGGCCGCCTCGCCCGCCCCAGAGTGGCCCTGCAGGACCTCCCTGGCCAGGAGGGATGTGGCGGGCGAGGACTACCCGTGCAGGGCCATGGCAGGCAGTCCGGGGAGCAGTGGTATCACGGGCCCAGTGGGGCCGAGCCTCCACAGAGGGGCAGCGGGAACTGAGCCCCTCGGGCCTGTGCTGCTGGCCTCTGGGCCTCTCGTCCTCTGTCCTGAGAGGCTAGTTATCAGGAATACCTTCTTCCGTTACCAAATGATTATGCCTTTATTTCTCTAAAATTTTCTTCTGAAAACTTTTCAGACACGCAGTTGGAAGAATTCCTGGTGAACACCCTCGTTCCCACCAGGAGCCTCTCGCTCTGCTCACCTGGCCCCAGCTCACCCCCTGCATCTCTAAACCATACCGATCTTAGAAGAAAACGCAGGGACTGGTGGGACAGAGGCTGGCAGAGTTTTACAGGGTTACACTTACAGTTATTCAGTTGTCTGCTTTGAAGCATTAACTTTTATTTTGCTTCCGTAATTTTGTAGAGATGGGTGTGTTTTAAAATTGTACATGTTCCATTTTCATGTAATATAAATGTAGTAGCAAAGTAAAGTGCTAAAGGAGAAGAAATCAGAAGCACCGAAATCTGCAGCGTTTTCACCACCCACTCCAAGATCACTGTGGTCGTCACCTCCACGCAGGGTGATTGTCGTTTGTCACGTAGAACATGCTGCTGAACTTACGGAATAAGGCCTAGCTTCTTGCTCTTGGCATAGTACGCACGAAAGCGTACTTTAAAGCAATGAAGTCATGTCAGCTGGAGGCCAAGCCTGTGGCCGCTCTCTCATGTGATATGTCTTTTGATGCCTGCAGGAAAGCCCATGAGATTGAGCGTGAAAGCGGAGGAGGTTGCCACTTTTTATGGGAGGATGTTGGATCATGAATACACAACAAAGGAGGTTTTCCGGAAGAACTTCTTTAATGACTGGCGAAAGGTAGGTACCCTGGGCGGCCGCCACAGCTGTCCTGGACCTGTCTGGCCAGGCCCCTGAGGTTCTGCAGTGCTGCCTCTGGACGCCCCTTGCAAGTTCCCGGTGCTGCTGCGTGGCCACTCGCTTCGAGCTCCTGGGCCCAAGCCATCCTCCTGTCTCGGCCTCCTGAGTAGCTGGGACCATAGGCGGTGCCAGCGTGCCCGGCCTAGTGCACCTCAGACCTTTCCCTTCTCAGGCAGGCCGTGGGTGTGGAGCCGGATTGGTGGTAGCCTGACTCCATGGACCGCTGAAAGGACAGGGGTCTGGCATGTAAGAGGGAGAGTGGAGGAGGCCACTGCCATTTCCCAGCCCCCGGGAAGACAGGTTTGGTGAGAAGCTCTTTGGAGGGGAGGGTGCTCCCTCAAGGTTTTTTCTTTGCTCATTTTCAAGGTGACTGCCCTTCGCCCATGGCCTGACTGGTTTCATGTGTGTGCCGTGGGCTTTGTGCCCTGTGGGGTTTCTGTCGGCACCACACCTGCAAGACTCGCCCCTGACTTGCTGTCCCACGGCTTCTGCCTGGCTCTGGTCAGGTCCCGTTTCCTGCGTCGTGTGACTCATGCTAGTCCATTTCCCTGTTCGTGGGTGTTTGATTAATTCCTGTTTTTGGCCTTTGCGTGTGTAAAGCTGCCATGAACATTCCCACAGGACTTAGGGGTGAAGTTGTTGGGTCACGGGCTACATGTGTGTCCAGCTTACTGGAAACGCCAGGCTGAACTGTCCACATGCCTGCCACGGGTGTGAGGCGCCTCTCTAGTGGGCACGAGGTGATACCTCACCATGGGTATGGTTTGCGTTTCCCTAATGAGAAGTGATATTTAAGCATCTTTTGGTGTGCCGATGTGTCATTTCAGTATTTTCGTTTGTGAACTTTTGTCTGTTTAAAAAATTGAGTTGCTTGCATATTCCTTGCTAATTTATCGGAGTTCTGAAAATGCATTCTGGATACAGCTTCTTTGCCGGTTGCACGTGCTGTGATATCATCTCCCAGACTTTGCCTTTTCGTTTCTCAGTGAGGTCTCCAAGCAGAAAATGTTAACTTAGTTATTGAGTTTATCAGCCTCTTTTATGGTGAGTACTTTTGTGTCCTGTTTTAAGTCCATTATCAGAAATAGGATTTGTAAAACTTTTTCGTGGTGTTTGTAGTTTATATTTGCATTCTCTTAACAATGTCTTTGGAAGGTCAGGAGTTTGGAATACTGACTAGGTCCCGTGTATCATGTTTTGTCACAGGTTGTGTTTTTGTTGTTTTGTCTAAGAAATATGCTTAATTCAGCAGCACAAAGATTTCCTCCTATGTTTTTCCCAGAAGTCTTGGTTTTAGGTTTCCATTGAGGTCGGCTTAGTTTAGGTGGAACTCTGAGTTAATTTTGGTTACTGTGTGGGGTAGAGGCCGAGGCTCGTGCTTTGCATGTGGGTGTCTGACTGCCCCGAGCCAGCTGCTGGAGCCTGTGCTTCCTTGTGCCCTGTGTGGGCTCTGCTTCTGGACCCTCTTCCTCTGTCCTGATGCCATCCCTCTGCCTGTCACCACGGCTTGGTGAGGTGGCGCCAGCTGCCCGGTGTCCTCACTCCCCTCCCGGTCAGCACTTCTAGTCACTAGCAGAGCTAGGAAGGGAGGCAGTGTCGCAAGGCAGCAGAACTGGAATGGGCGGTAGATCCGAGGGCCCAGGGAGACACAGGGACAGACCCTGAGCCCGCGGTTGTGGCCGAGCAGGGCTCCGTCCGGCACAGATGGTCGATCCGAGGGCCCCGGGAGACACAGGGACAGACCTGAGCCCGCGGTTGTGGCCGAGCAGGGCTCCATCCGGCACAGATGGTGTCGCACCTGAGCTCCTCGGCAGAGGCGGGTCGTCCCCATCCCACAGTGAGACACGGTTTAGCAGCAGCTCCTGAGGTCTCACACGCCTGAGTGGCCGAGCCTGGACTGGGACCGTGAGCTGGTGCCCGCAAGCCTGGGCTTTTGGCCATGGGCTGTACAGAGTTTTTGTTGTGTAGGAAATGAGAGGAGAAACAGTTGCCTGTGACCTGCGGCTCTCCCTCAGGTCAGCGTCTCCTGTTCCCATGTCCTGGCTTCTCCTGGACACTAGTTTTCGTGTGAGTGTGATCAGTGTGCATGTAATGTTTTCCCCACTCGGGATTTTATCCTGCTTAGTCTCCACACGGGTAGATCATCACCAAACTGTTTTCTTCTGTGGTTTCCAAAATTCACCTTGAAACTGAATCCCCAGCGCCACAGGACAGAGGTGGGGCCTTCAGGAGCTGATTGGGCTGTGAGGACACTGCCTTGCTGCAGCCCTTAGGATTAATTTAGGGCCTTAGGGCAGGGCTGGGTGGAATTAGCTGGGCCCCTTCTGTCCTTCTGTCCCCGCTCCACTGCGTGAGGACAGCCTTCAGGGCACCCTCTCAGAAGCAGGGACTGGGTCCTCCACAGACATCAAATGCCGGGGCCCTGATCCCAGCCTTCCAGCCCCCAGAGCTGTGCCTGTGGTTTATCACTGACCCGTCCCCGGGATTTCGTTGCAGCAGCACGTATGGACTGAGACTTTGGCCTCCTGGATCCCATCACGCTCACCAAATGAGCTCCCCATCATTTATCCCGCTCTGTCCGGTCATGGCGTTTCTGCTGTTGCCCTTAGTGCCGTCGTCATGCTCGTTTTCATACCGGAGAGTTTACTTAGGATGGATCTCAAAGTG
Organism: Macaca mulatta; assembly: GCF_049350105.2. NCBI lineage: Eukaryota > Metazoa > Chordata > Mammalia > Primates > Cercopithecidae > Macaca > Macaca mulatta. Next base: position 153,690,446 of record NC_133413.1, on the reverse strand, counting down.
GAATTACTGAGTCAAAGGTTTTAGCCAGTTTTACTCCTGACTTGTTGTCAAGTTGCTTTTGGAGAACTGTGCCCTCGGCTGCTCCACCCCACTCCACCCCTGCAACAACAGACCCAGCTCTAACTGTGGGGTCTGCGGGGAGAGGCTCTGTTCACGGGACCGCAGGCCTGCACAGGTTCTGCCCGTCGCACGCACGCCTCCGTCAGACATGGTGAGTGCGTGTCTGTGGTTTGTGCAGGAAATGACAGTGGAAGAGAGAGAAGTCATCAAGAGCCTGGACAAGTGTGACTTCACAGAGATCCACAGATACTTTGTGGACAAGGCCGCAGCCCGGAAAGTGCTGACCAGGGAGGAGAAGCAGGTTGGGCTGACTCGAGCGTTGTGTGACCCAAAGTGGCCCCTGGGAATGAGAGGCCAGCCTGGCCCGAAGGCTGAGAAAGGCCTGTGGCCTTAGAGAAGCCCCTTCTCACAAAGCTGCTCTTGGCTCGGCAGCCTTAGTGCCCCTGCGTGTGCTGAAGTGTCGTTCCGCTTCCCCAGAGCACATTTGAGAGTAAACCCAGTTTGAAATGGATGAGTGATTTACCATCATTGATAAAGGGTGGGTTCCCAGACGGGTTGTGGGCTGAGGGCGGGGCTTGTGCAGGCCAGTCGGCTTCTCGCTGTACTGTGCCATGCGTCTCCCTCCATCTAACAGGAACCTGCCGTGCTGTGATCTCCATGTGGCCTTCTCAGGGATTCCCTTAGCTCTCCTCCTCCATGGCGGGCAGCCACGCTCCCTCCCCCGGCTTTACTGCTCAGGCCTAAAACAACCGAAGCCTGCGCAGGGGCCGGGGAGTCCAGACCATGGGGTGGTTGGGCCGTGGCTCCTGGTGCCCCCTGTGTGCCCACCTGCACTGTCCCTTGCCTCTGCGACCTCCATGGATTGTGAAGGGCTTTGAGGGCCCAGCTGAGTTAGCCAGAGCAGGGTGGTCCCAGGTGAGCAACAAGGGACTGAGGCCTGTCCTCTTCTCTTCACTGCTAATGTCTACTGACTGTTTTATTAACTCAGAAGCTAAAAGAAGAGGCCGAAAAACTTCAGCAAGAGTTCGGCTACTGTATTTTAGATGGTCACCGAGAAAAAATAGGCAATTTCAAGACTGAGCCGCCCGGCTTGTTCCGTGGCCGTGGCGACCATCCCAAGATGGGGATGTTGAAGAGGAGGGTCATGCCGGAGGATGTGGTCATCAACTGCAGCAGGTACGTGGCCGGGCGGGCAGCAGGCAGGTGCTGGATCCCTGCCACCTGGGTGAGTCTGGCTTTTCTTCACCTCCTGGGAGAGGGAGGCACACTGAGAAACGTGTGGCTGGTGACCCCCACACCATTCCTGTGGAGCTCAGCCTGCGGGTGTGGCCGGGCAAGGGCGGCCCTCCCAGGGTGCGTACCACGGGGTCAGAAGTCCTCGCCTTGCTGTGGCTGAGACTCTCCTGCCAAGGACACCCCGTGTGGTTTTCGTATCCCACACCATCTGGACGGCCCAGTGGCATTAGGTGTTTTGAACTTGTTGGAGGGACAGTCCAAGTGGTGGAGAGGGGACTGCTGGGCCGCCTGTTGTACCGTGTGACCGCAGTGTGGAGTAGGGACCCTGCCTGCAGGACCTCCAGTGGCCAGGCTGTGTGGAGCAGGGCACTCTTCATCCCAGTTGGTGCTGAGAGGTTTGAACAGAGCGATCCCTTGCTTGGGTGGCCGCCCAGCCTCCTGGTGCACCGTGGCCTTCCTGTGTGTGCAGAGCGCAGATTGAGCGGCTGCTTTTGTCTGAGCTGCCAGGCAGGCCACCTCTGATGCTAGACTCGGTCAGGAGCCATGCCACTACCATGGCCACCAAGTGGGATGGTTGAGCAGAGCAGCTCCTTTTGCTTGCATTCCAGAGAATAAGGTCTCCAAGTTATGTTTGTGTCATTGTTCTGCTGCAGGGACTCGAAGATCCCCAAGCCACCGGCGGGGCACCAGTGGAAGGAGGTGCGCTCCGATAACACTGTCACGTGGCTGGCAGCGTGGACCGAGAGCATTCAGAACTCCATCAAGTACGTCATGCTGAACCCTTGCTCGAAGCTGAAGGTGAGCGCGGGGCTCAGCAGGGCGTTTCCTCCCCGGGAGGTCTCCCTTAGGACGCTGGCAGGGAGGTATGTAAGCCGGGCACCGGCAGAGGCTTCTGAGATGGGCTGGGAGTCGGCCAGCCCGCGCTGAGGTCATGCTGTGCCAGCAGCCACAAGCCCCAAAGCCAGGAGTGGACGTGGGTGCTCACTGCCAGCATCACCCAGCTGGATTTGCTGCCCCAGCCCCTGACCACTCCACCATCGAGTGGAGAAGCACGAGGTTTGGGGCAGGGAGAGTTGACAGCCTCCTCCATTATTTAACAGGAATACGAATGTTTTCTTTCCTGTTATTTTTTTCATTTAGGGGGAGAAAGCTTGGCAGAAGTTTGAAACAGCTCGACGCCTGCGGGGATTTGTGGACGAGATCCGCTCCCAGTACCAGGCTGATTGGAAGTCTCAGGAAATGAAGACGAGACAGCGGGCGGTGGCCCTGTATTTCATCGATAAGGTACGCGGCCTTCTCGCCTCCTGGGCCTCCTCATCCTGGCTCTCCTGGCGAGGACACCCAGTTGGATGGCACAGTGTGGCGATGTGGGCCTGTGTGTGGGGTGGAACCGCAGTCTGATGGTGTGTGCGTGTGTGCACATGTGTGTGGGTGTGAATGTGTGTAGGGTGTGCATGTGCATTGTGTGGTGTGTGTGCACGTGTGTGTGGCGTGTCTGTGTGTGGTGTGCATCTATGTGTGGTGTGCATCTGTGTGTGGTGTGCATGTGGCGTGCCTGTGTGTGATGTGCATGTGTGTGATGTGCACCTGTGTGTGGTGTGCCTGTGTGTGGTGTGCCTGTGTGTGGTGTGCATGTGTGTGGCGTGCCTGTGTGTGGTGTGCCTGTGTGTGGTGTGCCTGTGTGTGGTGTGCCTGTGTGTGGTGTGCATGTGTGTGGCGTGCCTGTGTGTGGCGTGCATGTGTGTGATGTGCATGTGTGTGGTGTGCATGTGTGTGGTGTGCCTGTGGTGTGCATGTGTGTGGCGTGCATGTGTGGTGTGGCTGTGTGGCGTGCACCTGTGTGTGGCGTGCATGTGTGTGGCGCGCATGTGTGTGGCGCGCCTGTGTGTGGCGCGCCTGTGTGTGACGTGCACCCCGTGTGTGGAGTGCGTGTGTGTGGCGTGCATGTGTGTGGCGTGCCTGTGTGTGGCGTGCATGTGTGTGGCGTGCATGTGTGTGGCGTGCATGTGTGTGGCGTGCATGTGTGTGGCGTGCATGTGTGTGGCGTGCCCGTGTGTGGCGTGCATGTGTGTGGCGTGCCTGTGTGTGGCGTGCATGTGTGTGGAGTGCATGTGTGTGGCGTGCATGTGTGTGGAGTGCATGTGTGTGGCGTGCATGTGTGTGGCGTGCATGTGTGTGGCGTGCATGTGTGTGGCGTGCCCGTGTGTGGCGTGCACCTGCGTGTGGTGTGCATGTGTGTGGCGTGCCTGTGTGTGACGTGCACCTGCGTGTGGTGTGCATGTGTGTGGCGTGCATGTGTGTGGCGTGCATGTGTGTGGCGTGCATGTGTGTGGTGTGCATGTGTGTGGTGTGCATGTGTGTGGTGTGCATGTGCATGCACCACCCACTTTGTTCCCCACCAAATAGCTGGCGCTGAGAGCGGGAAATGAGAAGGAGGACGGTGAGGCGGCCGACACCGTGGGCTGCTGTTCTCTCCGCGTGGAGCACGTCCAGCTGCACCCGGAGGCCGACGGCTGCCAGCACGTGGTGGAATTTGACTTCCTGGGGAAGGACTCCATCCGCTACTACAACAGAGTCCCGGTGGAGAAGCCTGTAAGTGCCCTCGCGGCCGGCTGCTCCTCCCTACGTGACACGTATTTGCTCTGGATGTCTTTGGGGTCGTGCCAGAGCTGTCGTGGGGTCTGTGGCCCATTTGCCACGTCCTGTCTGTTGGGTGAGGCCCGCTGTGCTGGGGCTGATGAGGGTGAGGGTGAAGGAGAGGCTATGCCCCATGGTAGACCCAAGGGGTCACAAGGGAGCTGGTCGGGGGCTGAGCAGGGTGCCTCTGTCACACCATCTTTGTCTCCTGCCCCCCGGCTGGAGCATCTCCCAGGGCTGCTGGAGGAAGACACTGCAGACCCAGTGGTTTAACAACAGACATTTATTGTTGCTCAGTCCTGGGGGCCAGAGTCCAAGTCAAGGTGCTGGCAGAACCGCACTCTACCCACACTCGGGGAGGATCCTCCTGCCTTCCCAGCATCCGGTGGGACCGCGGATCCTGGGTGTCCTTGGTCTGAGGCTGCCTCTCGCTGCGTCTCTGCCTCTGTGTCTTCTCACAAGGACGCTGTCGTATTGGAGTTAGGGCCCACCCCACTCTTTCTATGTGTTCGTCGTAACAGTCTCTAAAGACTCTATTTTTAAATAAGGTCACGTTCTGGCCTGGCATGGTGGTGCACTCCTGTAATTCCAGTGCTGTGGGAGGCTGAGGTGGGAGGATCACTTGAGCCCAGGAGTTTGAGACCACCTGGGCAACATAATGAGACCCTGTCTCTAAAATAATAAAAAAACAGCTGGGCACGGTGGCTCACGCTGGTAATCCCAGCACTTTGGGAGGCCGAGGTGTGCGGATCACAAGGTCAGGAGATCGAGACCCTCCTGGTCAACATGGTGAAACCCTGTCTCTACTAAAAATACGATAAATTAGCTGGGCGTGGTGTTGGGAGCCTGTAGTCCCAACCGCTCGGGAGGCTGAGGCAGGAGAATAGCGTGAACCCGGGAGGCAGAGCTTGCAGTGAACTGAGATCGTGCCATTGTACTCCAGCCTGGGCGACAGCAAGACTCTGTCTCAAAATAAATAAATAAAAATTAGCTGCGTGTGATGGTGCATGCTTGTGGTCCCAGTTACTCCAGAGGCTGAGGTGGGAGGATTGCTTGAGCCTGGGAGGTTGAGGCTGTGGTGAGCCTTGATCACTCCACTGCACTCCTGCCTGGGTGACAAAATGAGACCCTGTCTTTTTTTTTTTTTTTTTTTTTTTTTGGAGACAGAGTCTCATGCTGTTGCCCAGGCTAGAGTGCAGTAGTGTGATCTCAGCTCACTGCAACCTCCACCTCCTGGGTTAAAGCGATTCTCCTGCCCGAGTAGCTGGGACTACAGGCGCCGCCACCATGCTCGGCTAATTTTTGTATTCTTAGTAGAGACAGGATTGCACCATGTTGGCCAGGCTGGTGTTGAACTCTTGACCTTGTGATCCACCCGCCTTAACCTCCCAAAGTGCTGGGATTACAGGCGTGAGCCACTGCGGCTGGCCGAGACCCTGTCTTAAAAAAATAAAAAAAGGTACATTCTGAGGTTCTGGTGAGGACACGAATTTGGGGGGACACTTTTCACGCCAGTGCACCTGGGAGGGGCTGCCACCATGCCCGCTTTCCTCTGCTGCAGGGGCTATGGGCGGGACTTAAGCCTGTGGCTGCCCACCACCCCCACAGCCCCTCGCTCCACTAGCATCAATGCCCAGAGGAATGAGTGCGGTCGGGAAGGGCTGGGTAAATCTCTGGTCTCCAGACTGGCTTGAAGCAAGATTGGAATTTGGGGAGCACCCTCACCTTTGTAATGGCTGTCCTGAAGAGTGATGGTATCCCCTCTCTGGGTGGGCACCACATCGCAGTGACGTTGGACAGATCCACGCACGACCTCCCTGCACCTCAAAAGCACAAATGTGACTCAGGCCGGGCGCAAGGCCCATGCCTGTAGTCCAGACACCTTGGGAGGGCTAGGTGAGAGGATCGCTGGAGCCCAGGAATTGGAGACTGCAGTGAGCTATGATCGTGCCACTGCACGCCAGCCCAGGTGACAGAGCCAGACCTAGTCTCCAAAAATTAAACAACAACAAAAAAGTAATGTGACCCCACTATGGGATGGGGTGGAGCTGTTCAAAAACAGAAATGGCAGCAGAGAAACAGGAGTCCCTGGCAGGGCCAGGCCTCAGGCAGTCTGGTCGGGAAGTCAGTCCTAAGGGATGAGTTAATTGGAGGTAGGAGACAAAAGCCAACACACAAAAGGAAGAGGCGAGGGGGCGCTCACTGCAGTGCCCCTGCCACGGTGAAGCGTCGGCCGCGGTGCAGGCCTGGACGGGGAGTCGCACTCCGTCCAGACAGGACTAGCCAGCCATTTACAGTGCTGTTGAGGGGAGCACTCGGTAATAGAATGCGTGTGGCCTAAAGAAAAGGCGGGACGTTGGCCGGGCGCGGTGGCTCAAGCCTGTAATCCCAGCACTTTGGGAGGCCGAGGCGGGTGGATCACGAGGTCAGGAGATCGAGACTATCCTGGCTAACATGGTGAAACCCCGTCTCTACTAAAAATACAAAAAACTAGCCGGGCGCAGTGGCGGGCGTCTGTAGTCTCAGCTACTTGGGAGGCTGAGGCGGGAGAATGGCGTGAACCCGGGAGGCGGAGCTTGCAGTGAGCCGAAATCACGCCACTGCACTCCAGCCTGGGAGACACAGCGAGACTCCGTCTCAAAAAAAAAAAAAAAAAAAAAAAAAAAAAAAAAAGAAGGAAAAGGCGGGGGACGTAAAGCCTCGTCAGGATCAGCGGTATGAAACCAAACGTGTGGAGGAGGATGAGGGAAGAAGCCGGAAGTCGGGAGCTGTGGGCCGGGGCTTCCCGCCGTGTCCCGGTGCCTGTGGGTTTGTCGAATGGGGTTCATCAGCTGTGGTACAAGGATGGTAAGGGGGTCGGCTGGGGGTGTGGGGCCTCCTGCCTGTGTCTGGTGAGGGAGGGCTGCCATGCTGGAGAGAGCAGTGCAGACGCCACAGCAACCTCCACGCTGGAGCCGATGCCCAGCGCTCAGGGAGGACCAGCAGGTGAAACCAAGGGGAGGGCAGGCAGGTGCAGGCGCAGGCTGGTGTTTCCTCGGAGCAGAGTTGGTCTCGTCAGAAGGGAATGAGTGTCCTCTCCCCAAAGGGACTGGTGGAGGGAGGTTGGACACGGGCACCCCAAAGGTCCTGAGGTCCTGTGATGTCAGATGAGTGTCCCACATTACAAGGGTGTGGGGTCACCTGGTGGAAATCCGGCATGGATGGAAGAAGGAGCTGGGGACTCCGGGCCACCTGCCGCGGTCACCCAGGGGAACTAACTGCAGGGCAGGAGTTGCACCCACCTCCTGAGCACGCCGCCCGTACATGTGTTAGCGGTGACGGCCGCATTGGAGGGCAGGGGCCGTGTCGGGGGAGGATGCCGACAGGTGACAGTGATGTTGCTCGGGCCACCTTCCTCAGGGAAGCCTCCCGTGGGCTTCCAGGCTCTGCATAGATGCCCTTCATGCCCTCCCTTGATTCGGGTTTCTTCTGTTCTCTGAAATTCCTTCTTTCTCCTTCAGGTGTACAAGAACTTACAGCTCTTTATGAAGAACAAGGACCCCCAGGACGACCTCTTCGACAGGCTCACCGTAAGCCGGCTCGTGTTTCCTCAGCAGTGGGCGGTGGCAGGACCCGGCGAGAGGGTGTGGCTGCTGAGTCTGGCTCCATCTTTCATAGCAAGGCCCAGGGTTTGGTCTGACCCGACGGCTGAAATGCCCTTTCCTTTCCGTGGGAGGCTGGGACGGCCCCACAAAACCACGTAATTATAGAGACCATTTCCTCCCCAGACGACCAGCCTGAACAAACACCTCCACGAGCTGATGGACGGGCTGACGGCCAAGGTGTTCCGGACCTACAACGCCTCCGTCACTCTGCAGGAGCAGCTGCGGGCCCTGACACGTGGTGAGCGGGCCCCACACCCACACTCACGCCGGGGAGCGTGGCCCCTGCCCCAGGCAGGGCTCCCCTGCTGGCCCTTGTTGAGTGAGCCTCGGGGTGGGGCCGCTTCTTTGGGACGTGGGCTGGCTGCTTGGCGGCCTGGGTGGCCAGAGTCCTGGGGAGGAGGAGGGAAGTGCTGGCCCTCGGGACCCCAGGCATCCCAGCCATGTGCTCCCTGCGGGGAGCCCCTGCTGCTGAAGCGGTTGTTCCTCAGCTCCTCCTCAGGGTTCTTTCTTGAAGGCCCAGGAGGCCTCTGCACTTTGCGGTGGTTCTGCCCCTCCCGCCCTCAGCTGTCTGAGCACCCTGACCTCTGGGCGTCTGTCCGCAGCCCCTGCCTCAGCTTCTGCTCTTAGAGCTTAGAGCTTCTGCTCTTAGTCCCCTGCCATCAACCTGGGGAGGCCGTCCAAGCTCGGCGAGGGCCTCTCCTCCCTCTGCCCTTGGCGCTGCCCCTGCTCCGTGATGTCCGGGCTGCTCCGTGGTAATGTCCGGGCTGCTCCGTGGTGATGTCCGGGCTGCTCCGTGGTGATGTCCGGGCTGCTCCGTGGTGATGTCCGGGCTGCTCCGTGATGTCCGGGCAGATCAGACGCACAGACTCGTCCAGAGGGTGCCTCCCACCCCGGTGCCCTCCGCATTCCCCAAGCAGGGCTTCCTGGAGGAGGCACCGAGTCCGGGCACTCAGGGGCACTGACGCTCGGCCTGTGTTTTGTGTGCACCCATGGGCCTCAGAGGCCGGTGCTGTGCTGCCCTGGGGACACCCTTGCGAGCTGGGGCAGCGTTGGGCTGTGGGATGTGAAGGAGCCGGCTGGGGCAGCGTTGGGCTGTGGGATGTGAAGGAGCCGGCTGGGGCAGCGTTGGGCTGTGGGATGTGAAGGAGCCGGCTGGCATCCAGGCGAGAGCCCCAGCAGAGATGCTCCCTCCACCGAGGGAGGCAGGAGATTCTGGGTGAGGACGTAGGGGCCGAGGCTGGGCCTGGGCGAGGAAACGAAGGTGCTGGGCCCCCTGCGGACGCACTTCCAGAGCTGGGGGGCTGTGCAGGAGGGGCGTGAAGGAGTGGCCGCTCCAGCAGGTGTCTGGGGCCAGTGCTTACGTTCTCTGAGTCTCGTTCCTGACTGGAAAATGGAGACAACATGGTACCTTGAGGGGATGTTGCCAGGGAAACCAGGTGCTGGGGACTTGTGACAGGCAGGGCCCCGCAGACTCACCTGTCCAGGTGGCTGGGCCGCCTCCTTGCTACAGGGCTTTGGAAGGCCTGGGTGGTGCTACCTGTGCTGTGGCCACACCTGAGGCCTTGCTGTGGTTAAAGACGCTGGGCCCTGCTCTCGGGGCCACCTCGGAGGGTCACTGACCCTCGGCCCTCGCTCTCCCCATCCCAGTGGGTGCCTGTGTGAGCGGAAGGGGCTGTGCTGTGTGGTGCGTTGAGTAAGTCCGACTCAGGGCAGACAGGGAGGGCGGCTGCCCCATGGGTGCTGCTTCTGACAGCCCGTGCCTCTCAGCCGAGGACAGCATAGCAGCCAAGATCTTATCCTACAACCGAGCCAACCGAGCCGTGGCCATTCTCTGCAACCATCAGCGAGCGACCTCCAGCACGTTTGAGAAGTCGATGCAGAATCTCCAGACCAAGGTAGCAGCTCCCAGGAGAGCCCCCAGCCCAGCCCTCAAGGGACCCCTCCCCGCTTCCCGGAGCCTCGGCACAGGCCGGGGAGCCAGCCGTGGTGGGCATGGAGGGTGTGGGAGGGTGTGGGCGCAGCGGCTGGTGTGGGACAGGGAGGGGCAGCCCTGTCTGGACCCTTTCCCTGCAGATCCAGGTGAAGAAGGAGCAGGTGGCTGAGGCCAGGGCAGAGCTGAGGAAGGCCAGGGCCGAGCACAAAGCCCAAGGGGATGGCAAGTCCAGGAGGTGAGTACCCGTGACCTCAGACGCCGTCTCCCGGGGCCCTGTCCCAACCCAGATGTGGCAGCTTTGGACCCGCCTTCCCAAGGCCAGTTTTGTTTTCCTCTTCAATTGTTATTTTGTGATTTTTTTATTTTTATAAAAACCTCCCAGGTTCAAGTGATTCCTACCTCAGCCTCCCAAGTAGCTGGGATTACAGGCTTGCACCACCATGCCCGGTTAATTCATTTATTTAGTAGAAACGGGTTTTCTCCATGTTGGCCAGGCTGGTCAAACTCCTGGCCTCAAGTGATCCTCCTGACTCGGCATCTCAAATGCTGGGATTACAGGCCTGAGCCACCGCGCCTGGCCAACTTTGTGATTTTTCAAAATACAAACTCTATGCCTTGTGGACAAGAGTGGGACATACGGAGCCATGGGAGGAGGAGACCCTGGCCGCTGAGGTTTGTGATTGTCTTTGTGGGGTCAGGAAATGAGAAGAAGGTGCCGGACTCTTCTCCAGGGCGGCGGCACCATCCCCTCCTCACCAGCAGCACGTGAGGGCCCCGACTCCTCTGTCCCGGCGCCACTGTAGGGTCAGTTTTCCGTGTGTCGATCAGAGCCCAGTGGGTGTGAAGTGGGTCAGATCGCGGGTGCTCTTGGCAGGTGCTTGTTGCCCGTTTCTGTATCGTCTCTGGAGAATGACTGCTCAGATCCTCTGTCCATGTTTTGGTCGGGTGGTCACTTTATTACTGACCTGGCAGAGCTCGTCCATGTTTCTCCCACTCTTGGGTTGTCTTTGTTCTTTTTTTTCTTTTCCTTTGGAGAGACAGTGTTGCTCTGTCGCCGAGGCTGGAGTGCAATGGTGTGATCTCGGCTCGCTGCAATCTCTGCCTCCCGGGTTGAAGCAATTCTCCTGCCTCAGGCTCCTGAGTAGCTGGGATTATAGGCGCCACCACCATGCCCAGCTAATTATTTGTATTTTAGTAGAGACGGGCTTTCACCGTGTTGCCCAGGCTGGTCTTGAACTCCTGAGCTCAGGCAGTCTGCCCGCCTCAGCCTCCCAAAGTGCTGGGATTACAGGTGTGAGTCACCATGCCCAGCACCCCCCCCCCCCATTTTTTTTTTGAGATGGAGTCTTGCTCTGTCGCCGAGGCTAGAGTGCAGTGGCGCGATCTTGCCTCACTGCAACCTCTGCCTCCTGGGTTCAAGCAATTCTTCTGCCTCAGCCTCCCGAGTAGCTGGGACTACAGACACACACCACTACACCTGGCTAATGTTTGTAATTCAATAGAGATGGGGTTTCACCATATCGGTCAGGCTGGTCTTGAACTCCTGACCTCAGGTGATCCACCCACCTCGGCCTCCCAAAGTGCTGGGATTACAGGCATGAGCCACCATGCCCGGCAATGTCTTTGTTCTTTCTTGTTGGTGTCCTGTGACACATTTTAAGATTTGAATGAGTCCAGTTTATCTGTTTTTTTTTTTTTTCTTTTGTAGCTTATTTTTGTGTCATGTCCGAGAAGGCTTTACCTAACCCAAGGCCATGAAGATAGATTTCTCTGTTTTCTCCTAAGAGGTTTATAGGTTTACTCTTACATTTGGGTCATTGGTTCTGAGTTAATTTTTGTGTGTGATCTGAGGGAAGGGCCCAGGGTCATCCTCTTGTATGTGGACAGCCAGATGTCTCAGCCTCCTGAATAGCTGGGACCACAGGTGTGAACCGCCACACCTGGCTAACTTTTACACTAAGAAAATTTTTGTATGTTGCTCAAGCTACTCTTGAACTCCTGGCTTTAAGCAATCCCGCCTTGGCCTCCCAGAGCTCTGAGATTACAAGTATGAGCCGGCCGGGCGCGGTGGCTCAAGCCTGTAATCCCAGCACTTTGGGAGGCCGAGACGGGCGGATCACGAGGTCAGGAGTTCGAGACCATCCTGGCTAACACGGTGAAACCCCGTCTCTACTAAAAAATACAAAAAACTAGCCGGGCGAGGTGGCTGGCGCCTGTAGTCCCGGCTACTCGGGAGGCTGAGGCAGGAGAATGGCGTAAAAACCCGGGAGGCAGAGCTTGCAGTGAGCTGAGATCCGGCCACTGCACTCCAGCCGGGGCGACACAGCGAGACTCCGTCTCAAAAAAAAAAAAAAAAAAAAAAAAAAAAACAAGTATGAGCCACCGTGCCTGGCCCTTAGGACTATATCTATAAAGGCCATATTGTATGCAAACAGAGATAGTTTTACTTCTTTTCCAATCATACGCCTTTTATTTCATATTTTTGCATTATGGACCTAGCAGGAATCTCCAGTACACTGGACATGAGTGGGACATCCTTGCCTTGTTCCTGATACTGGGGGCAAAATTCTCATGCTTTTATCACGGAATATCATGTTAACTGTAGGTTTTTCACAGAAGCTGTTTGTCAAGTTAACAAAATTTACTTCTATTCCTAGTTTGTTGAGGTCTTTTTTAATCATGAAGAGCATTGGATTTTGTCAAATGGTTTTTCTGCACCTGTTGAGATCTTGTTTTTGTCCCTTCCTTATATTGATAGGATGTATTATACTAATTGATGATCAGATGTGAAACCATCCTTGCATTCCTGGGATAAATCCTACTTGATCCTATTGTGTAATCATTTTTGTCCATTGCTGGATTCAGTTTGCTGATATTTTGTTGAGGTTTTTGCTTCTGTATTCATGAGCATGTTAGTCTATAGTTTTCTTATGATGTCATTGATTTTGGTATCAGGCAATGCTGGTAATGAGTTGAATTAATATTTAATATATCTAATATTTCATGAAAGTTTATGAAAAATTGGTGCCTTTTTAAAGAGAGAGAGTCTTGCTGTGTTGCTCAGGCTGGTCTTGAACTCCTGGGCTCAAGCAATCCTTCCACCTCAGCTTCCCAAATAGCTGAGACTATAGGCTTGCACTGCTATGTGTGGCTAGGGTCAGTTTGTTAAATGAATTCACTGGTGAAACCATCTAGGCCTGGGCTTTTCTTTGAGAGAAGTTTAAAGTTACTGATACAATCACTTGTTCTAGTTCTACTCATATTTTCTATACTTCGTGAGTCAGTTCTGGTAGTTTGTATCTTTCTGGGAATTTGTTTAGTCTAGGGTGTCTAACTGGCCGGTGCCCAGTTATTCACAGTATTCCCATATTATCTTTTTTCTTTCTTTGTGATGTTCCCTCTTTCATTCATTCCTCATTATTGTGGCTGTGGTTCTTTTTTTTGAGATGGAGTCTCGCTCTGTTACCCAGGCTGGAGTGCAATGGTGCCATCTCGGCTCACCACAACCTCCGCCTCCTGGGTTCAAGCAATTCTTCTGCCTCAGCCTCCTGAGTAGCTGGGATTATAGGCGCACGCCACCATGCCTGGCTAATTTTTGTATTTTTAGTAGGGACAGAGTTTCACCATGTTAGCCAGGATGGTCTCAATCTCCTGACCTCGTGATCCTCCCGCCTCGACCTCCCAAAGTGCTGGGATTACAGGTGTGAGCCACTGCTCCTGGCATGGCTGTGGTTCTTAAAGGGTAAAACTTTTCAGGACGAGCATCGTGAGATGCAGGGGTCTGTTTTTAATAGTGGCATGTGTGAAGGAAATGTCCATTGGACTAAAGGGTATTCAGTGAAAAATAAGGCTGTGACCCACCCCTGACCTGTCCCCAGAGGCAGCTGCTGTGAAATTTCTTTTTTTTTTTTTTTTTGAGACGGAGTCTCACTCTGTCGCCCAGGCTGGAGTGCAGTGGCCGGATCTCAGCTCACTGCAAACTCCGCCTCCCAGGTTTACGACATTCTCCTGCCTCAGCCTCCCGAGTAGCTGGGACTACAGGCGCCCGCCACCTCGCCCGGCTAGTTTTTTGTATTTTTTTTAGTAGAGAGGGGGTTTCACCGTGTTAGCCAGGATGGTCTCGATCTCCTGACCTCATGATCCGCCCATCTCGGCCTCCCAAAGTGCTGGGATTACAGGCTTGAGCCACCGCGCCTGGCCGTGAAATTTCTTTAGCATTTCCTGGCCAGGCACGGTGGCTCACGCCTGTAATCCCAACACTCTGGGAGGCCGAGGCAGGCAGATCACTTGAAGTTGGGAGTTTGAGACCATCATGGCCAACATGGTGAAACCCCATCTCTACTAAAAATACAAAAACAAAACAAAACAAAACAAAAACTTAGCCGGGCGTGGTGGCACATGCCTGTAGTCCCAGCTACTCAGGAGGCAGGAGAATCACTTGAACCTGGGAGACAGAGGTTCCAGTGAGCCGAGATTGTGCCACTGCACTCCCGCCTGGGTGACAAAGTGAGACTCTGTCTCAAGAAAAAAAAAAAAAAGACAAACGAAATTTCTTAAGCATTTCCAGAAGGACTGTGTGTGCATGCTGGCTCTCCCTCTGTTTTCCCTCCTTTTTTTCACATAAACAGCAGCCCCTCATGTGCCCCTCTGCCCTTGGGGATGTGGCTCATGCTGGGAAGGCACTTCCCAGGGCCTGTGCTTCCGGTTCGGCGGGCTGCCCCCTTCTCGGCCGTATTTCTGCAGGTCCAAGTGTCTTTCCACGCATGTTTGAGTGTGTTTGTGGCCAAAATTCCTAGAAGAGTTGGGGTCAAAGGTTGCGTGCATGGGTGATGTTGTGGCATTGGAGGGTACGAGTAATGTGGAAGGGGCGTCTCTGTTGAAATGTGCTTTCCCTAAGGGGTTGGGAAGGAGGGCTGAGCGGCTTCCCGGAAGTGAAAGGGCATTTGTATTTGCTTTCTCGGGCCTAGTCCCGCTGCCCTCGTCCTGTTTGGGCTGGCCTCGGTCTGTTGTGTCGAGCATCTCACCCTCCTTTGAGTCAGGTGCTGACGGGCTGCTCACCCTCCTGTGAGTCAGGTCCTGATGAGCTGCTCACCCTCTGCCCAGGGTGCTCCTCCGTATCTGACTTGGCAGCTGGGGTGGGGCTGGGCTTCAGCCTTTGATCCTGGCTGGTCTTTTGCTGTGATGACTGACGACAGTGCTAAGGACGGGGCTGCACCGGGAGGGAAGGCGGCAGGGCTGGAGAAGTGCAGATCTCCTCACGTGGCACTAGTCCAGCGCGGGGCCTCGCAGCCTCTTCTCTTGCCAGTGTCCTGGAGAAGAAGAGGCGGCTCCTGGAGAAGCTGCAGGAGCAGCTGGCGTGGCTGAGTGTGCAGGCCACGGACAAGGAGGAGAACAAGCAGGTGGCTCTCAGCACGTCCAAGCTCAACTACCTGGACCCCAGGATCAGCATTGCCTGGTACGTGTGCCTGGGGTCTGAGTTCCCACCTGTGGCCTCCGGGGGGCCTGGGTTTCCCAGAGGCCTCTGTTCAGTCCCAGCATTGCTCCTGACCCCTGTGTCCCCTGTGTCCCCTGGGGTCAGCGCAGGCCCTCCCTGTGACAGGGACCCCTGATGCCGCGTCCTGTGTCATCAGTTCTCCCTGTCCTGAACGTTGGGATGGACAGGGTGAGGTGGGGGTGCTGACAGTGGCCTGGGACTTGGCGTCATCAGCAGGGCCTGTGGAGCTCAGCCTGCCCACTGGGAGTGGAAGGTGGCTGGGCGCCTTGTTCAGTGGACACCTGGGCCACAGCAGGTTGTCTCTGACACCTCACTGATGCTCCAGGGTGGCGGCATGCGTGGGGTGGGGCAGGCCTAGAGGAGCAGGCCCCAGCTACCCCAGCCGGCTCTGGTGTCCCTGCCGCACGGAGGACGCTCGCCCTTCCCCAGTGCCCTGACCTGGCCTTCAAGGTGGGTGAATTGCCCGCTTGCCCGGGCTGACACTGCCTCCCACAGGTGCAAGCGATTCAGGGTGCCAGTGGAGAAGATCTACAGCAAAACACAGCGGGAGAGGTTCGCCTGGGCTCTCGCCATGGCAGGAGAAGACTTTGAATTCTAATGACGAGCTGTGTCTGTGTTGAAACTTCTTTTGTGGGTTTTTTTTTTTTTTCACTATTAAAGCAGTATTGGGGAATTTTGTACAATAAAATGTTGTGTGAAGTGTTTGTGTGTCACTACAGAAAAAGTCCCCAGGCCATGTTGTGTGAAGTGTTTGTGTGTCACTACAGAAAAAGTCCCCAGGCCAGGCACAGTGGCTCACACCTGGGATCTTGGTATTTTAGAGGCCTGAGGCCGAAGGATCAC
Source organism: Macaca mulatta (assembly GCF_049350105.2). Lineage (NCBI taxonomy): Eukaryota > Metazoa > Chordata > Mammalia > Primates > Cercopithecidae > Macaca > Macaca mulatta. The sequence continues at coordinate 153,674,599 of NC_133413.1, read as the reverse complement.
TTGAGTGGAGGCTGAGGCTGCAGTGAGCTGTGATTGTGCCCCTGCACTCCAGCCTGGGCAACAGAGCAAGACCCCATCTCAAAGAGAAAGAAAAGTCCCTGACGCCTGCCCTGTCCTTTGAAGCACTGCCTCCACCCCCGAGCACGGAGTCCGCTGGGCTGTCACATCCAATCAGCGTCCGAGCCTGGACCCCGGGTTCCTGCTTGACGGGGGAGGAGACCGAGCACGGAGTCCGCTGGGCTGTCACATCCAATCAGCGTCCGAGCCTGGACCCCGGTTCCTGCTCGAGGGGGAGGAGACCGAGCACGGAGTCCGCTGGGCTGTCACATCCAATCAGAGTCCGAGCCTGGACCCCGGTTCCTGCTTGAGGGGGAGGAGATACACCTTCGTGTGCTCTGAGGCTGAGCACCTTCGGCAAGGATCCCACATTTGCACACGCGCCACCCTCTCAGCAGGGGCCTGGACTCTTCAAGTTCTTCGGTGCCTGGAACTCAGGAAGGGCACAGTTACTGCCTGGTCACTAAGCCCAATGGCCCCTGTTTAGTTTTCATCACATCCACACACTCTGTACGTAGCTCTTATGATGGCCTCCTGCCTCAGTTTCCTAACCCTGTATCCTCCCAGAGCTGCCTGTCGGCTGCCCTCTCCTCTGCCACGCAGGACCCTCTGTGGCCCCCTCCTCTGCCACGTGGGACCTTTTGTGGCCCCCTCCTCTGCCACGCAGCACCCTCTGCCACCCTCTCCTCTGCCACGCGGGAGCCTCTGCCGCCTCTCCTCTGCCAGGCGGTGTAGGGACCAGCCCTACAAGGTCTGTGTGTTTTTCTCCCTGTGTGCAGAGACGAGAGATCATAGAAATAAATACACAAGACAAAGAGATACAAGACAGCTGGGCCCGGGGGACCACTCCCACCAAGACGCGGAGACCGGTAGTGGCCCCGAATGCCTGGCTGCGCTGTGATTTATTGGATACAAGGCAAAAGGGCAGGAGTGTGAGTCGTCTCCAGTGATAGGTAAGGTCATGCAAGTCACGTGTCCACCAGACAGGGGGCCCTTCCCTACCTGGCAGCTGAGGCAGAGAGAGGACAGCTTATGCCATTATTTCTTCTATGCGTTTCAAAGATTTTTAGTACGTTCACTAATTCTGCTATGGCTATCTAGAAGGCAGACCAGGTGTACAGGGCGGAACATGAAAGCGAAACAGGAGCGTGACCGCTGAAGCACAGCATCACAGGGAGACAGTTAGGCCTCCGGAGGCTGCGGCTTCCACAACAGGTGGAGGAGTAGAGTCTTCTCTAACTCCCCCGGGAAAGGGAGACTCCCTTTCTCGGTCTGCTAAGTAACGGGCGCCTTCCCAGGCACTGGCGCTGCCGCTAGACCATGGTCTGCTAAGTAACGGGCGCCTTCCCAGGCGCTGGCGCTGCCGCTAGACCATGGTCTGCTAAGTAACGGGCGCCTTCCCAGGCGCTGGCGCTGCCGCTAGACCATGGTCTGCTAAGTAACGGGCGCCTTCCCAGGCGCTGGCGCTGCCGCTAGACCATGGTCTGCTAAGTAACGGGCGCCTTCCCAGGCGCTGGCGCTGCCGCTAGACCATGGTCTGCTAAGTAACGGGCGCCTTCCCAGGCGCTGGCGCTGCCGCTAGACCAAGGAGCCCTCTAGTGGCCATGTCCGGGCATGACAGAGGCTCACACTTCTGGTCACTGCTCACGGTGCCCCTTCAGCTCCTATCTCTGTATGGCCTGGTTTTTCCTAGGTTATGATTGTAGAGCAAGGATTATTATTATATTGGAATAAAGAGTAATGCTGCAAATTGATGATTAATAATATTCATATATCTATATTTCTAGCATAACTTCTTATTCTTTTTTAATTTTTTAAAATTATACTTTAAGTTCTAGGGTACATGTGCACAACGTGCAGGTTTGTTACATATGTATACATGTGCCATGTTGGTGTGCTGCACCCATTAACTCGTCATTTACATTAGGTATATCTCCTAATGCTATCCCTCCCCTCCCCCCTTCCCACAATAGGCCCCGGTGATGTTCCCCTTCCTGTGTCCAAGTGATCTCATTGTTACCACCCATGAGTGAGAACATGTGGTGTTTGGTTTTTTGTCCTTGCCATAGTTTGCTGAGAATGATGGTTTCCAGCTTCATCCATGTCCCTACAAAGGACATGAACTCATCCTTTTTTATGGCTGCATAGTATTCCATGGTGTATATGTGCCACATTTTCTTTATCCAGTCTATCACTGATGGGTATTTGGGTTGGTTCCAAGTCTTTGCTATCGTGAAGAGTGCCACAATAAACATACATGTGCATGTGTCTTTATAGCAGCATGATTTATAATACTTTGGGTATATACCCAGTAATGGGATGGCTGGGTCAAATGGTATTTCTAGTTCTAGATCCTTGAGGAATCGCCACACTGTCTTCCACAATGGTTGAACTAGTTTACAGTCCCACCAACAATGTAAAGTGTTCCTGTTTCTCCACATCATCTTCAGCACCTGTTGTTTCCTGACTTTCTAATGATCGCCATTCTAACTGGTGTGAGATGGTATCTCATTGTGGTTTTCATTTGCATTTCTCTGATAGCCAGTGATGATGAGCATGTTTTCATGTGTCTGTTGGCTGCATAAATGTCTTCTTTTGAGAAGTGTCTGTTCATATTCTTTGCCCACTTTTTGATAGGGTTGTTTTTTTCTTGTAAATTTGTTTGAGTTCTTTGTAGATTCTGGATATTAGCCCTTTGTCAGATGAATAGATTGCAAAAATTTTCTCCCATTCTGTAGGTTGCCTGTTCACTCTGATGGTAGGTTCTTTTGCTGTGCAGAAGCTCGTTAGTTTAATTAGATCCCATTTGTCAATTTTGGCTTTTGTTGCCTTTGCTTTTGGTGTTTTAGACATGAGGTCCTTGCCCATGCCTATGTCCTGAATGGTATTGCCTAGGTTTTCTTCTAGGGTTTTCACGGTTTTAGGTCTAACATTTAAGTCTTTAATCCATCTTGAATTAATTTTTGTATAAGGTGTATGGAAGGGATCCAGTTTCAATTTTCTACATATGGCTAGCCAGTTTTCCCAGCACCATTTATTACATAGAGAATCCTTTCCCCATTTCTTGTTTTTGTCAGGTTTGTCAAAGATCAGATGGTTGTAGATGTGTGGTATTATTTCTGAGGGCTCTGTTCTGTTCCATTGGTCTATATCTCTGTTTTGGTACCAGTATCATGTTGTTTTGGTTACTGTAGCCTTGTAGTATAGTTTGAAGTCAGGTAGCGTGATGCCTCCAGCTTTGTTCTTTTGGCTTATGATTGACTTGGCAATGCGGGCTCTTTTTTGGTTCCATATAAACTTTAGTTTTTTTCCAATTCTGTGAAGAAAGTCATTGGTAGCTTGATGGGGATGGCACTGAATCTATAAATTACCTTGGGCAGTATGGCCATTTTCACAATATTGATTCTTCCTATCTGTGAGCATGGAATGTGTTTCCATTTGTTTGTGCCCTCTTTTATTTCATTGAGCAGCGGTTTGTAGTTCTCCTTGAAGAGATCCTTCACATCCCTTGTAAGTTGGATTCCTAGGTATTTTATTCTCTTTTGTGAATGGGAGTTCACTCATGATTTGGCTGTTTGTCTATTATTGGTGTATAAGAATGCTTGTGATTTTTGCGCATTGATTTTTGTATCCTGAGACTTTGCTGAAGTTGTTTATCAGCTTAAGGAGATTTTGGGCTGAGACGATGTAGATATACACGATTGTATATCTAAAAAGATATACAATCATGTCATCTGTAAACAGGGACAATTTGACTTCCTCTTTTCCAAATTGAATACCCTTTATTTCTTTCTCCTGCCTGATTGCCCTGGCCAGAACTTCCAACACTATGTTGAATAGGAGTGGTGAGAGAGGGCATCCCTGTCTTGTGCCAGTTTTCAAAGGGAATGCTTCCAGTTTTTGTCCATTCAGTATGATATTGCCTGTGGGTTTGTCATAAATAGCTCTTATTATTTTGAGATACGTCACATCAATACCTAACATATTGAGAGTTTTTAGCATGAAGGGCTGTTGAATTTTGTCAAAGGCCTTTTCTGCATCTATTGAGATAATCATGTGGTTTTTGTCTTTGATTCTGTTTATACGATGGATTATGTTTATTGATGTGTGTATGTTGAACCAGCCTTGCATCCCAGGAATGAAGCCCACTTGATCATGGTGGATAACCTTTTTGATGTACTGCTGGATTTGGTTTGCCAGTATTTTATTGAGGATTTTTGCATCAATGCTCCTCAGGGATATTGGTCTAAAATTCTCTTTTTTTGTTGTGTCTCTGCCAGGCTTTGTTATCAGGATGATGCTGGCCTCATAAAATGACCTAGGGAGGATTTCCTCTTTTTCTATTGATTGGAGTAGTTTCAGAAGGAATGGCATTAGCTCCTCCTTGTACTTCTGGTAGAATTCGGCTGTGAATCCGTCTGGTCCTGGATTTTTTTTGGTTGGTAAGCTATTAATTATTGCCTCAGTTTCAGAGCCTGTTATTGGTCTATTCAGAGATTCAACTTCTTCCTGGTTTAGTCTTGGGAGGGTGTATATGTGTCCAGGAATTTATCCATTTCTTCTAGATTTTCTAGTTTATTTGCATAGAGGTGTTTATAGTATTCTCTGATGGTAGTTTGTATTTCTGTGGGATTGGTGGTGATATCCCCTTTATCATTTTTTATTGTGTCCATTTGATTCTTCTCTCTTCTCTTCTTTATTAGTCTTGCTAGTGGTCTGTCAATTTTGTTGATCTTTTCAAAAAACCAGCACCTGGATTCACTGATTTTTTTGAAGGTTTTTTTTTGTGTCTCTATCTTCTTCAGTTCTGCTCTGATCTTAGTTATTTCTTGCCTTCTGCTAGCTCTTGCTTCTCTAGTTCTTTTAATTGTGATGTTAGGGTGTCAATTTTAGATCATTCCTGCTTTCTCTTGTGGGCATTTAGTGCTATAAATTTCCCGCTACACACTGCTTTAAATGTGTCCCAGAGATTCTGGTATGTTGTGTCTTGGTTCTCATTGCTTTCAAAGAAAATCTTTATTTCTGCCTTCATTTCGTTATGTACCCAGTAGTCATTCAGGAGCAGGTTGTTCAGTTTCCATGTAGTTGAGCGGTTTGGATTGAGTTTCTTAGTCCTGAGTTCTAGTTTGATTGCACTGTGGTCTGAGAGACAGTTTGTTGTGATTTCTGTTCTTTTACATTTGCTGAGGAGTGCTTTACTTCCAACTATGTGGTCAATTTTGGAATAAGTGCGATGTGGTGCTGAGAAGATGTATATTCTGTTGATTTGGGGTGGAGAGTTCTGCAGATGTCTATTAGGTCTGCTCGCTGCAGAGATGAGTTCAATTCCTGGATATCCTTGTTAACTTTCTGTCTTGTTGATCTGTCTAATGTTGACAGTGGGGTATTAAAGTCTCCCATTATTATTGTATTGGAGTCTAAGTCTCTTTGTAGGTCTCTAAGGACTTGCTTTATGAATCTGGGTGCTCCTGTATTGGGTGCATATATATTTAGGATAGTTAGCTCTTCCTGTTGAATTGATCCCTTTACCATTATGTAATGGCCTTCTTTGTCTCTCTTGATCTTTGATGGTTTAAAGTCTGTTTTGTCAGAGACTAGGATTGCAACCCCTGCTTTTTTTTTGTTTTCCATTTGCTTGGTTGATCTTCCTCCATCCCTTTACTTTGAGCCTACATATGTCTCTCCACATGAGATGGGTCTCCTGAATACAGCACACTGATGGGTCTTGACTCTTTTTTTTTTTTTTTTTTTTTTTGAGACGGAGTCTCGCTGTGTCGCCCAGGCTGGAGTGCAGTGGCCGGATCTCAGCTCACTGCAAGCTCTGCCTCCCGGGTTTTTACGCCATTCTCCTGCCTCAGCCTCCCGAGTAGCCGGGACTACAGGCGCCCGCCACCTCGCCTGGCTAGTTTTTTGTATTTTTTAGTAGAGACGGGGTTTCACCGTGTTAGCCAGGATGGTCTCGAACTCCTGACCTCGTGATCCGCCCATCTCGGCCTCCCAAAGTGCTGGGATTACAGGCTTGAGCCACCGCGCCCGGCCTTGACTCTTTATCTAATTTGCCAGTCTGTGTCTTTTAATTGGAACATTTAGCCCACTTACATTTAAGGTTAATATTGTTATGTGTGAATTTGATCCTGTCATTATGATGTTAGCTGGTTATTTTGCTCTTTAGTTGATGCAGTGTCTTCCTAGCATCGATGGACTTTACATTTTGGCATGATTTTGCAGTGGCTGGTACCAGTTGTTCCTTTCCATGTTTAGTGCTTCCTTCAGGAGCTCTTGTAGGGCAGGCCTGGTGGTGACAAAATCTCTCAGCATTTGCTTGTCTGTAAAGGATTTTATTTCTCCTTCACTTATGAAGCTTAGTTTGGCTGGATATGAAATTCTGGGTTGAAAATTCTTTTAAGAATGTTGAATATTGGCCCCCACTCTCTTCTGGCTTGTAGATTTTCTGCCGAGAGATCCGCTATTAGTCTGATGGGCTTCCCTTTGTGGGTAACCTAACCTTTCTCTCTGGCTGCCCTTAACATTTTTTCCTTCATTTCAGCTTTGGTGAATCTGACAATTATGTGTCTTGGAGTTGCTCTTCTTGAGGAGTATCTTTGTGGCCTTCTCTGTATTTCCTGAATTTGAATGTTGACCTGCCTTGCTAGGTTGGGGAAGTTCTCCTGGATAATATCCTGCAGAGTGTCCTCCAACTTGGTTCCATTCTCCCCATCACTTTCAGGTACACCAGTCAGACATAGATTTGATCTTTTCACATAGTCCCATATTTCTTGGAGGCTTTGTTCATTTCTTTTCACTCTTTTTTTCTCTAAACTTCTCGCTTCATTTCATTCATCTGATCTTCAATCACTGATACCCTTTCTTCCAGTTTATCAAATCGGCTACTGAAGCTTGTGCATTTGTCACATAGTTCTTGTGCCATGGTTTTCAGCTCCATCAGGTCATTTAAGGACTTCTCTACACTGGTTATTCTAGTTAGACATTCGTCTAATCTTTTTTCGAGGATTTTAGCTTCTTTGTGATGGGTTCGAACTTCCTCCTTTAGCTCGGAGAAGTTTGATCATCTGAAGTCTTCTCTCAACTTGTCAAAGTCATTCTCCGTCCAGCTTTGTTCCGTTGCTGGCGAGGAGCTGCATTCCTTTGAAGGGAGAGAGGCACTCTGATTTTTAGAATTTTCAGCTTTTCTGCTCTGTTTTTTCCCCATCTTTGTGGTTTTATCTTTGATGATGGTGATGTACAGATGGGGTTTTGGTGTGGATGTCCTTTCTGTTTGTTAGTTTTCCTTCTAACAGTCAGGACCCTCAGCTGCAGGTCTGTTGGAGTTTGCTGGAGGTCCACTCCAGACCCTATTTGCCTGGGTATCAGCAGCGGAGTCTGCAGAACAGCGAATATTGCTGAACAGCAAATGTTGCTGCCTGATCGTTCCTCTCCACGTTTCATCTCAGAGGGGTACCCGGCCGTGTGAGGCGTCAGTCTGCCCCTACTGGGGGGGCCTCCTAGTTAGGCTACTCAGGGATCAGGGACCCACTTGAGGAGGCAGTCTGTCCGTTCTCAGATCTCAAACTCTGTTCTGGGAGAACCACTGCTCTCTTCAAAGCTGTCAGACAGGGACATTTAAGTGTGCAGAAGTTTCTGCTGCCTTTTGTTTGGTATGCTCTGTCCCCAGAGGTGGAGTCTACAGAGGCAGGCAGGCCCCCTTGAGCTGCGGTGGGCTCTGCCCAGTTCGAGCTTCCCTATATTTTCTTTATTTTATTTTTTTCTGAGACGGAGTCTCGCTCTGCCGCCCAGGCTGGAGTGCAGTGGCTGGATCTCAGCTCACTGCAAGCTCTGCCTCCCAGGTTTACGCCATTCTCCTGCCTCAGCCTCCTGAGTAGCTGGGACTACAGACGCCGCCACCTCGCCCGGCTAGTTTTTTGTATTTTTTTAGTAGAGACGGGGTTTCACCTTGTTAGCCAGGATGGTCTCGATCTCCTGACCTCGTGATCCGCCCATCTCGGCCTCCCAAAGTGCTGGGATTACAGGCTTGAGCCACCGCGCCCGGCCTATTTTCTTTATTACACTGGAACAGCTTGTGCCCTCGGTCTCTTGCCTCAGCACCTGGGCAGCTTGCCACCCACAACGCAGGACCCTCTGCTGCCCTCTCCTCTGCCAAGTGGGACCCTCTGCCATCTGCTCCACGCTTTGCTTTCGGGGCTGCCTCTGCAGCTGTCTCCCTCACACTGGGGCTCCCACCCACCCCATGAGGCAGCTGGCAGCCCCCTGTGTGAGGCCCCTGGTCAGCCGAGAGGACCCCAACGCCCTGGAGGCTGCACCCCCACCCCTCCTGCTGTGGGGCCCTCGGTGCTCCAGGCCCGAGCCTCTCGCACTGCGGCTTACTGGCTGGGAGGCCGCTGCCCCAAGGGGCTCAGGCAGCCGGTCCAGCTCCTCCCGGGACCTGTGACAGAACAACTCCAGGGGCCCTGACGCTCTCATGTCCCCACCTGTGCTCCCAGAGAGGCGCTTCTGTGCCCAGACATTGAACAGCTCCACAGAAAATGAAGGCATGGAGGCCCAGACTCCAGAAAGGAAGCCACGGAGGGTGCAGGCCCGACCCACGTCACCTCAGAGTCTGTCCTCGCAGGAGACGGTGGAGATGGGCCCTCCCATCACTGTACAGATGAGGACACACAAGGAGCTGACTTCATGCCTGGACGTTAAGCCCAGCAATTCCGAGCCCAGAGCTGGCTCTCCAGGTTGCGGCGTCTGGTCCCGTCCAGAAACATCTCCCAACCCACAGCTCAGGACACAGCAGGGTGAGGGGCATGGGGGTGAGTGGGAGCTCCAGGGAGATGCCCCTAAGGCGGTCCCCGTCGTCAGAACTTGCAGGCTAGTGGCCTCTAAAGGTACTCATTAGAGGGCTGTGGACCTCACTTGCCCAAAACCCTGGGCCTGCTCAGCGCATCCTTCTGAGACGTGAGACTGCAACCACCCGCTGCCTCACTGTCCCCTTCTCACCCCGAACAACCTGCCTTTAACCCAGCTCTCTTCAGACTGACACGATCTCTGCAGACTGTCAGAGCCTCGTTTGGATAGTCACAGACTACCTGGATAAAAGAGAAAACATGGCCAGGTGTGGTGGCTCACGCCTGTAATTCCAGCACTTTGTGAGGCTGAGGCAAGTGGATCACTTAAGGTCAGGGGTTCAAGACCAGCCTGGCCAACGTGGTGAATTCCTGTCTCCACTGAAAATACAGAAATAAGCCAGGCGTGGTGGCGTGCGCCTGTAATCCCAGCTGCTCAGGAGGCTGAGGCAGGGGAATCATTTGAACCCGGGAGGCGGAGGTTGCAGTGAGCTGAGATTATGGCATTATCCTCCAGCCTGGGCAATGAGTGAAACCCCATCTCAAGGAAAAGAAAAGATGAAACATGCAGAGTAGAAACCCCAGGTGGACAGATACCACCCTCAGGCAGAGAAAAGCTGGGTGGTGCCATCGACGGGCAACAGTAGTGGGAAAGCCAGCTGTGTGTGCTGGTGCGAGACGCGTTTCTGTGACGGAGGATGCCGCACACTCAGCCTCTCCTGTTACCGTGTGGCCTGGTGAGCCCGCTCTGAAGTGCACCAAGAGCAGGGAGGGACTTAGAGCAACTTCATTCACTGCTGCCCAGACGGAAAAGGGCGCACAAGGCCCTGCGGCCGGAGCTGGCTAATGGGCCGGGTGGAGACTCACACTGTGGATGCCACTCAGCCATGATCACAAGAACAGAGCGGCTGCTGCTCGGGCCTCGCAGGCGACTGACAGTAACCAGGAGCCCCGACGCCTTCCCGATACCCCCTGCTCCATTCACGGATGGGCACACCCGCCATTGTTTGAGTTTTTACATGTCTGCGAGTAACGCTCCATCTCACCAGCGTGGGCAACATAGTGAGACCCTGTCTCTACCAAAACAAGGAAGAAAAAAAAAAACAAACAGCCGGTGGTGGTGGTGCACACCGGTAGTCCCCCGGGGTCTAAGGCTGGAGGATGAGCCCGGGAGGCTGAGGCTGCAGTGAGCTGTGATTGTACCACTTACCTCCAGCAGGGGTGACCCTGGCTTAGAAAAATTTGTAATAACAACATCCCATCTCTAAGTTTACATGTAGAAATCTTACACATCTTTCCTAAATATCACCTAAGTGAGCACCTCAGGTGCAGTCCCAGGTATGTTATGTCCTTTGAGTCTATTCTAAATGGTTTCTTTTGGGTTTTTTTCCCTTTTCTGTCAGATGCTTTAGGTACTGATTTTCTCCTCTCTGCCTGCATCACAAGGGCTTCCTTCTGCAACCGTGACCTCAGAAGGGCTCTCCTGGGGGATGCAGGACCGCAGCAGCCCCGAGCAACCGAGCACAGCCAAGGAACAGGTCCCGGGGAGGCCAGGACTCGGGCCCTTGCACCTGCAGCCACAGGAGCACCGTGTCCCTGCGGTTCTGAGCCACCAGGTGTTTGGGTGGGCCATTACCCAGCAAGTTCTAATAGAGACACTGGGTTCCAAAGTGGGGGCTGCTATGGACTGAATATTTGCCCCCCACCTCCAGTTCACATGTGAAAGTCCTAACCCCCAGTAAGACGGTGTTGGAGGTGGGGCCTTTGGGAGGGGAGCAGGTTAGAGAAGATCCTGGGGGATCGTCACGATGAGATGAGCATCCTCATGGGAGGAGACACTGGAGCCTCCTCTCCAGGAGCAGGCATGGGGACGGCCACATGAGCAAGAGGCTGCTGTAAATAAGCCAGGGGTGGTCCCTCCCCAGGAACTGGGTCTGTGGCACCTGGAGGCTGGACTCCCAGCCTGCAGAGCTGGGAGAAATAAATGTCTGCTATGAAGCCAGTTGGTCTGTGGAATTTTGACACAGCAGCCTCATCTAAGACAGGTGCTGGCAGAACCAACACCTAAGACGCAGTGCGCTGATAGTGCAGTCTGGGGCTGGAGGCCGGAAACACAGGAGGAGACTGTTAGCAGAGCCTGGGGGAAACCATGATTAGGTAGTAGTGAAAAAATTGGGTGAAAAAAAACTGCCTTTGGGCGGGCGCTGTGGCCCGTGCCTCTAATCCCAGCACTTTGAAAGGCCAAGGTGGGTGGTTCACCTGAGGTCAGGAGTTCAAGACCAGCCTGGCCAACACGGCAAAACCCTGTCTCTACTAAAAATACAAAAATTAGCTGGGCATGGTGGTGCGTGCCTGTAATCCCAGCTGCTTAGGAGGCTGAGGCAGGAGAATCACTTGAACCCGGGAGGCAGAGGCTGCAGTGAGCCGAGATCGTGCCACTGCACTCCAGCCTGGGAAACAGAACCAGACTCTGTCTCAAAAAAAAAAAAAAAAAAAAAAGCCGGGCGCGGTGGCTCATGCCTGTAATCCCAGCACTTTGGGAGGCCGAGGCGGGTGGATCACGAGGTCAGGAGATCGAGACCATCCTGGCTAAGATGGTAAAACTCCATCTCTACTAAAAAACAAAAAATTAGCCAGGCATGGTGGCGGGCGCCTGTAGTCCCAGCTACTCGGGAGGCTGAGGCAGGAGAATGGAGTGAACCCGGGAGGCGGAGCTTGCAGTGAGCCGAGATAGTGCCACTGCACTCCAGCCTGGGCAACAGAGTGAGACTTTGTCTCGAAAAAAAAAAAAATTGCCTTCAGTAACTTGGAAATTAGAAAATGGATCCGGCTAAGCAGAGCTCCAGACAGAGTGGCAAAAATTTCAGCGAACGCTCCTCGTGGCACTGGTGAGGCCTGTGAGGGTGAAATGCACGAAAGGAGGGATCGTCTAGTCTGCAGGCAGAATCTGGAGGAAACAGAGCCGGGGCCTGACCTGGTTTGGGAAACAAAACCATCTCACGTGTTGTCTCTGCAGTCAGCAAAGCATTGTCTTTTAAAAATTGTTTTAAATTTGCTTTTTGTTTTTTAGAGACAAGGTTCTCCCTACATTGCTCAAGGGATCCTCCTGCCTCAGCATCCTGACCAGCTGGGACTACAGGGTGCATCACCACTGCCCAAAAATATTCAAGTCATAAGTGGCCTCAGGATAAAGATAAAATCAAGGTTGTGGCCATATCCATTGTTAAGGCCCCAGAAAGGTTTACTATCTTGGGGCTGGGTGTGGTGGCTCACACCTGTCATCCCTGCCCTTTGGGAGGCTGAGGTGGGAGGCCAGGAGTTCAAGGCTGCTGTGAACTGGCTGCACCACTGCACTCTAGCCTAAGTAACAGAGCAAGACCTTGTCTCTTAAAAAAATAAATAATAAAAAGATAGAAGATAGTATATAGTACAAACCCTCTCAGCTAGACAAAAGCGTTTCTAAGATGCTAAAGGATGTTTTCCCACAACATACTAACACATCATACAAAACAGATAAAACACTGACAAATGTTTAAGTCAATTTTTTGTCTAGTGGAGAACATAATCTAAGACTCCCACAAGATTTATTTATTTTTTTTTGAGATGGAATCTCGCTGTTTCGCCACGCTAGAGGGCAATGGCACGATCTTGGCTCACTGCAGACTCTGCCTCCTGGGTTCAAGCAATTCTCCTGCCTCAGCCTCCTGAGTAGCTGGGACTACAGGTGCCCACCACCACACCCAGCCAAATTTTGTAATTTTAATAGAGACGGGGTTTCACCATGTTGGCCAGGATGGTCTCAATCTCTTGACCTCGTGATCCTCCCACCTCGGCCTCACAAAGTGCTGGGATACGGGCGTGAGCCACTGTGCCTGGCCAGAAACCCACAGGATTTTTAGGGGCGCTGTATCAGTTTAAATGAAAAGAGACGGAGACAGTTGAAAATGAAGCCTTTGGGGTCCCTCCTTCTACAGGCAGTGAGCAACTGAGACAGCTGTTTAGCCTCAAATACAGGCTGTCAGACACCTCAAAACACAGAGAAATACAGGCTGTCGGACACCTCAAAACACAGAGGAGAGACACCAAGGGCAGAGCCAAAATCTGAGGGGGAAAAAAGGCTAATAATGTCACTCCCAGGGAAAATGGGGCCCTAAAAAAGACACAGACTGCTCCCAAACGAGGTCCCTTGGCAACATGCCGTTGACTGTGTCACAGAAGTGCTACAGACTGGGGTCTGCAATAAATGAGCCCCCACTCTCTCTTTTTCAAACGGGAGCATTACTGTGCTTATCCTGGCCCTGTCTCAAAATCCTATGCTGGGGTAGAGGCAGGTGATTTTTTTCTTTAGTTTGCAGCCTCAAGAGGCATCTCACATATATCCAGACCAGAGGAGAATCATGAGCTGACAGCCTCTGAGCTGAGACAGCAGCAGGGACAGACCTCTGGGTGGCTTGAGTTGGGGGGTGGCAAGCATATTTTACTGGTGGAAGGAAAGTAAGTCACTGTGGCTCCAGAGTGGACCGTGGGAAATTTCAGATGGTCCCAGGACACATGGCTCTCTCTGCCCAGCCCTGGGGCTCCGCTGTCATGTGGGGATGCCTCACCACTAACCCCGTTTACGAGATTCCACTTCTTCCTCTTTTTTTGTTTCTTTTTTTTTTTTTTTTTTTTTTTTTTTCAGATGGATTCTTGCTCTGTTGCCAGGCTGGAGTGCAGTGGTGCAATCTTGGCTCACTGCAACTTCCGCCTCCCAGGTTCCAGCAATTCTCCTGCCTCAGCCTCCTGAGTAGCTGGGACTACAGGCATGCACCATCACGCCCAACTAATTTTTGTAGTTTTAGTAGAGACGGGGTTTCACCATATTGGCCAGGCTGGTCTTGAACTCCTGACCTAGTGATCTGCCCGCCTCAGCCTCCCAAAGTGCTAGGATTACAACACAGTGGCTGGCCCCACTTCTTCCTCTTTCTTGGTTTACTCCCTTGATTTGGAGCTCCTCCCTTAGTAGGCTCCTGAAAACATGTATTATGAAAATGAATTTTTAAATCTTAGAGTTTGCATATCTGAAAATGCTGTCATACTGTCACACTTGACTGACCACTTGGGTAGGTATAAAATCCTAGGTTGCAAATGATTTTCACTCGTAATTTTCGAAGCATTGTTCCGATGTTTTCTAACTTCCAATTTGCCCTTGGGAAGGGATTTATTTCTCAGCCTCTGTGTGATCTGCGCTCTCGGATCGTCTGTATGTCCCGGACTGTCCGATGTTTCACATCATGCCTGGATGTAGGTAATTTCTTCCATCTTTGTGTGGGATATCGGTAAGCGCTTTTACTCTGGAGATTCATGTTTCTCGGTTCTGGGGGAAAATTATTTCTCTAAACTTCATTCCCACCATCTTGTTTTTGCTTTTCCCCCCCTTGGAATTCCTGTTGGTCTTAATCTATCCTATCACCCACCTTCTTTTCATTCCTTCAAACAGATTTTCTCCACTTTCCACCTTCTTGCTAATTTAATTTTGCCTATCACATTTCCATTTCTAAGACATCATTTTAATTATTTTTTTTATTTTTTTTGAGGTGGAGTCTCACTGAGTCTGAGTGATACCCAGGCTGGAATCAGTGGCGGGATCTCGGCTCACTGCAGCCTCCGCCTCCCAGGTTCAAGTGATTCTCGTGCCTCAACCTCCCAAGTAGTTGGGATTACAGGCGCACACCACCACACTTGGCTAATTTTTGTATAATTAATAGAAATGGAGTTTTGTCACGTTGGCCAGGCTGGTCTTGAATTCCTGATTTCAAGTGATCGCCCGCCTGTGCCTCCCAAAGTGTTGGGATTACAGGCGTGAGCCACTGCACCTGGCCCATCGTTATTTTATTTTTTTTTTTTGAGACGGAGTCTCGCTCTGTCGCCTGGGCTAGAGTGCAGTGGCACATCTCAGCTCACTGCAAGCTCCGCCTTCCGGGTTTATGCCATTCTCCTGCCTCAGCCTCCGGAGTAGCTGGGACTACAGGCGCCCGCCACCTCGCCCGGCTAGTTTTTTGTATTTTTAGTAGAGACGGGGTTTCACTGGGTTAGCCAGGATGGTCTCGATCTCCTGACCTCGTGATCCGCCCGTCTCGGCCTCCCAAAGTGCTGGGATTACAGGCGTGAGCCACCGTGCCCGGCCGAGTTTCCTTTTTAAAACAATGTTCTGGGCTTCACATGGCACATGACTGCCTCTCACCTCTGAGGCACCTGAGCGTGCCTTTCCTCCCCTTGGTTGACTCACGCCTCCCTCCTGTGTGTGTTCATGTGTGTGACTCTGGGTCATGGATTTTCCTCCTAGCCTTTACCTGTGTGTGTGTGTGAGACAGAGTCTCACTGTGTCACCCAAGCTGGAGTGCAGTGGCGCGATCTTGGCTCACTGCAACCTCTGCCTCCCAGGTTCAAGCCGTTCTCCTGTCTCAGCCTTCCGAGTAGCTGGGATTACAGGCATGCGCCACCACAACCGGCTAATTTTTGTATTTTTAGTAGAGATGGGGTGTCACCATGTTGGCCAGGCTGGTCTTGAACCTCTGACCTCAGGTGATCCACCCGCCTCAGCCTCCCAAAGTGCTGGGATCACAGGCCTGAGCCACTGTGCCTGGCCCTAACCTTTACCTGTTAACCAGAAATTCCATACAGCTTACTGTGGTTAGGGACATATTTAGTTTTGTTTCTGTCATCTTAATTTGCCCAGTTTGTTTCTGATTTTTTTTTTTTTTTTTTGAGAGAGGGTCTCACTCTGTTGCCCAGGCTGGAGTGTAGTGGCGTGACTACAACTCACTGCAGTCTTGAGCTTCCAGGCTTGGGTGATCCTCCCACCTCAGCCTCCTGGGTGGTTGGAACTACAGGCATGCTCCACCATGCCCAGCTTACTTTTTGTATTTTTTTGTAGAGACAGGTTCTCCCTATGTTGCCCAGGCTGGTTTCGAACTCCTAGGCTTAAGCAATCCACCCACCTTGGCCTCCAAAGTGTTGGGATTACAGGTATGAGCCACAGCGCTCAGGCCCAGCCTGATTTTTCTTTTCTTATTTTTTAATTGACAGAAGTTTGTGTTCATTTATTTATTTTATGGGATCTCACTTGTTGTCCAGTCTGGAGTACAGCAGCACAATCATAGCTCACTGCTGCCTCAAACTCCTTGTCTGAGGATCCAAACTGAGATCCTCCTGCCTCAGTCTCCCAAGTAGCTGGGACTACATTTTAAATTAATTTTAAATTATTCTTTTTATTGGATTAGAGATGTATAGACTGGTTACACTCTTTTAGTAATTAACATTAAATTACACTATGCACATTTAACTTATCAAAGTCAAATTAAACACTGTCTTACACCCGCTTCCCAATAACAGGAGGGTCTTAGAGCATTTCTGTCCCTTCTAATTTACATGCTATTGTTGTCCAGAATTTTAGTTGACATTATTCTTTTATACATACATATATATTCATAATTTTGCTAGCCATTCCATTTTATATCTAAGACCATCACTCAGATCATTTTCCTTTTTTTTTTTTTTAAGATGGAGTTTTGCTCTTTTTGCCCAGGCTGGAGTACAATGGTGTGATCTCGGCTCACTGCAGCTTCTGCCTCCCAGGTTCAAGGGATTCTCCTGCCTCAGCCTCCTGAGTAGCTGGGATTACAGGTATGGGCCACTAGGCCCAGCTAATTTTGTATTTTTAGTAGAAATGGGGTTTTGCCGTGTTGGCCAGGATAGTCTCAAACTCCTGACCTCAGGTGATCCACTGCCTCAGCCTGCCAAAGTGCTGGGCTTACAGGCGTGAGCCACCATGCCCAGCACTATGTTGCCTAGGCTGGTCTTGAACTCCTGGGCTCAAGTGATCCTCCCTCCTAGGCCTCCCAAAGTGTTGGGATTATAGGCATGAGCCACTGCGTCTAGCCTGTTTTTCATTTCCAAAAGTTCTTTAAGAAGTCCTGCCTATTCACAGGTGACAATATGTATCCTACAGCTTTCTCATCACCGTCACTGCGCCTGACACATAACTGTCCTCTCACCTGTATGATGACAGTTTCAGGATCTGCCTTTCTTTCTGGCTGAGAGCAGCTGCCTGCTGTTTCTGTTGGCCCTCAGTCAGCTGACTCTCCTTGTGTGCTTGGGGATCTTTGACTGCAAGCTGAATGCCTGACTTATGAGCAGGGATGAGGCTAAGCTGGGTAAACTTCGGAGAGCAGTTGCTTTGACCTCTACTGGTACCTGGAAGGTCACCTTCAGCTGGCCTGAGGGTCTCGGCTCAGCACGGGAGACACAGACTCATCTTCCCACCTCACCACTGGCCCAGGAGTCAGGACCTTAATGAACGGTGGGGCCACCAAATCCATTCTGAGAGCACCCCTGCCCCTACAGGCTGCACAACCCTAAGCTCATGCATTTTAATGAAGTGGGTGCCAACAAGAGCCCTCAAAGCGACTGTCTTGGAAGCTGCAGCCAGCTCAGGACCCAGAATTATCCCCAATCAGTCCTTACCTGGGGCAGAGAACTGCAGGAGGTGGTCCCAAGCCACAGCCAGACCAGGATGGGCGAATCCTGCAACCACGCCCCAGGGCTCACGGCCAGCGGGCGGCTCACATTTCCCTCAGTCATCCCAAGAAACTCAAAGCCCACCTGGCTTAATTCATGGTGACAGTGCTTTACTATACGCACCCAAAAACGTTCCCCAAAGAGACACTTCTACTTTTCTATCTCGGAAATAACATTTTAAAGAATGAAAATATTTTACAGGAAATAACATTTGTACATACTCATAACAGTCTCAAAGACAAAACGATTCCTCTACCCACAGAACACTTCTGACATCATGTGCTGTGAGCCTTTCCCTCCATACCAACCAGCTCTCCAACTCTCAGACACCAACGAGATGTCCTTCGATTTAACTCGATTCTGACACCAACTGCCCGGAGTTAGTGCAGAACCCACAGGGTAAGGGGTCAGTCCCACAAGACCACCCCCACCTCAGATGCCAAGTGCAGACAGTGGGCCCTGGGGTCCCTACGACCCCCTTCTCAGGTTCCGTAATTTTTGTTTGTTTTTTGAGATGGAGTCTCGCTCTGTCGCCCAGGCTGGAGTGCAGTGGGGAAATCTCGGCTCACTGCAAGCTCCGCCTCCCGGGTTCAAGCGATCCTTCTGCCCCAGACTCCCGAGTAGCTGGGATTACAGGCGCGCGCCACCACGCCCAGCTAATTTTTGTATTTTTAGTAGAGACAGGGTTTCACCATGTTGGTCAGGATGGTCTCGATCTCTTGACTGCGTGATCCGCCCGCCTCGGCCTCCCGAAGTGCTGGGATTACAAGCAGGAGCCACCGCGCCCGGCCAAGTTCCATAATTTTCTAAGCACACAGAACTCGGGACCATAGCAAACAGCTGTGAAAAGGCGTTGAAAGACATAGATGAACTGCTTGCCAGCAAGGTACGGGGGGAGGGCGTGAGGCCCCCTTCCTAACTGCACCCCCCCCACCCCGCCTTGACCAACCTGAAGCTCGAGACCCTCAGCCCCTCGTCTCATGCAGGGTTTTGATGGAGGCCTGGCTGCGTAGGAATGACCCATTCAATCACCGGCCACTACACCCCAGCAGATGAGACCTTCGCTGCAGCTGACCGCGGGAGGGGAGGCGTCTCAGCAGCGGGCGGCCGGCCCGGGACAGACCCCTGAGACCTCCCCGCCTCTGGGAATCGCCTCCCATGGGCAGCGCTCACCTTCGCCGAGCCCTGTCTCTCCTGACTGCTCCTGAGCCAAGGCAGGTGCAGGCTGGGCGAGGCTTCTGCAGCCCGAGAACCAGGCGAGCAGCCGGTTGTTACTTCCTCACCGTGCATGGTGCGGACAGGACTCACCCGGCCTCGGCCTTACGCCCACCAGGCCACTGGCATCTCTTCAGCGGCAGCCCCGGCTCACTCGGCGCCGTGCACCCGCTGGTGCTGGATGAGGTGGAAGCTCAGGCGAAAGGCGCGGCCGCACTCGGTGCAGCGGAACGGCTTCTCGCCCGTGTGGAGCCGCTGGTGCCGGAAGAAGCCTGACAGCGCCCGGAACGCGCGCCCGCAGTGGCCGCACTCGTGGGGCTTCTCCCCGGTGTGGATGCGGCGGTGCTCGCGGAGGAAGGAGCTGCGGCTGAAGGCGCGGCCGCAGTCCTGGCAGGCGAAGGGCCGCTCCCCCGTGTGCACGCGCTGGTGCTGGAGGAGGTTGGAGCTCTGGCTGAAGGCCTGGCCGCACTCCCGGCACTCGTACGGGTTCTCCCCGTGGTGGGTCCGCCGGTGCCGGACCACGTTGGAGCTGTGCAGGAAGCGCTTCCCGCACTCGCCGCACGCGTACAGCCTCTCCCCGGTGTGGGTGCGGCGGTGCTTGGCGGCGTCCGACCTCTGGCCGAAAGCCTTGCCACAGTCGGCGCACGCGTAGGGCTTCTCGCCCGTGTGCACGCGCTGGTGCCGGAGGAGGTTGAAGCTCTGGCTGAAGGCCTTGCCGCACTCGGCGCACGCATAGGGCCTCTCCCCGCTGTGCGCCCGCTGGTGTCGGACCACGTGCGAGCTGTGGATGAAGGCCTTCCCGCAGTCGCTGCACTCGTACGGCTTCTCCCCGGAGTGGATGCTCCGGTGCTTCGCGGCGTCCGAGGAGCACTTGAAGCTGCGGCCACAGGCGCTGCACGGGAAAGGCCGCCCCTTCCAGCCGCCCCTGCCCTCTGCTCCCGGGCCTAAGTTCGGAGGGACGTCTGACTCGCGGCCACTCTGTCCTCCAGTTTTCTCAGAAATGACAGGACCTCGAGGGGAACCTCTGGGCCTCTCTCTGGCTTCCTCGTTTTCACAAAGGCCAAGAGACCCCAGCGCCCGGGGAGGCCCCGCTCTGTGGCCCTCTCCCTCGGGAGCGCCTGGCTCTGGTGCAGGCTCCGTACTCCGAGCTGCCTGCACCTCAGCTGATCGGCTGCCACTTGGGGCCTGCGCCAGGAAAGCAGCCTTCACAACTGAAAAAGAGGCCGGACAGCAACGATTTTAGATGCAAGAGAATGTGAGTCGAG
Organism: Macaca mulatta; assembly: GCF_049350105.2. Lineage (NCBI taxonomy): Eukaryota > Metazoa > Chordata > Mammalia > Primates > Cercopithecidae > Macaca > Macaca mulatta. The sequence continues at coordinate 153,654,657 of NC_133413.1, read as the reverse complement.
GGTGGCTCTGGCAGTCGTGGTGACGACAGGACAATGACGGTGATGGTGACATCAGTGTTCCAAAGACACCTTTGATTTTGCCCGCCTAGTTTTTTCTCCTCCCCACCTTCTTAACCCCTGTGGTTATGAGGTGGATGAGAGTCCTGCACTGCCACTCTAGAAACCGGGCTGTGGGGCTGGGCGTGGTGACTCACACCTGTAATGCCCGCACTTTGGGAGGCTGAGGCAGGAGGACCACTTGAGACTTGGAATTTGAGACCAGCCTGGCCAACACAGTGAGATCCTGTCTCTTAAAAAAAATAGAATTTTAAAAATATACAAACAGAAGCCTGGGTGCGGTGGCTCAAGCCTGTAATCCCAGCACTTTGGGAGGCCGAGACGGGCAGATCACAAACCCCGTCTCTACTAAACACATAAAAAAATTGCTGGGCGAGGTGGCGGGCGCCTGTAGTCCCAGCTACTCACTCACGAGGCTGAGGCAGGAGAATGGCGTGAACCCGGGAGGCAGAGCTTGCAGTGAGCTGAGATCGCGCCACTGCACTCCAGCCTGGGTGACAGAGTGAGACTCCATCTCTAAATAAATAAATAAATAAATACACACACATACAGAAACGAGGCTAAATGGGGCTAGAAGTGGGGCTAAACCTCCAGTCTCAGCCCACCCAGTCCTGGGGACAGAAATGCAGGCTCTGGGCACTGCCTTACTCTGCAGGGCAGCTGGGAAAGCAAAAGAGGCAGGAGACTGCCGGCAGCAAGCCAGGACAGGAGCGAGGCAGACGCTGCAGGAGGCGTGGGGATGGTGGCACCCAACAGAGCCCACGGCCCAGCTCTGCCTTCTGTCTGTCCCTCCTCCCTTTTTTGTGAGCCAGGGTCTTGCTCTATCACCCAGGCTGGAGGGCAGTGGTGCCATCGTGGCTCACTGCAGCCTCACGGCTCACGTGATCTTCCCTCTGCCTCCCAAGTAGGTGGGACTCCAGGTGAGCACCACCACACCAGGCTAGTTTTAAAATTTTTTGTAGAGACAGTGTGTCAGTGTGTTACCCAGGCTGCTCTTGAACTCCTGGGTTCAACCCTCCTCCCACCTCGGTCTCCTGAAGTGCTGGGATTACAGGTGTGAGCCACCATACCCAGCCATGGCCCCAGCTCATTCCTTTCACCTTGGACTCCCTGAGACAACGTGGCCTCCTTAACAACTCCCCCCAAACACCAAACTCTAGCAGCTTCTGTTACGTGCAAACAGGAGTGTCCTCACTCAGAATCCGGACCAAGAGGCCGGTTATGGTGGCTCACGCCTGTCATCCCAGCACTTTGGGAGGCCAAGGCGGGCAGATCACGACGTCAAGAGATGAAGACCATCCTGGCTAACATGGTGAAACCCCGTCTCTACTAAAAATACAAAAATTATCCGGGCGTGGTGGCGCACACCTGTAGTCCCAGCTACTTGAGAGGCTGAGACAGAAGAATCGCTTGAACCCAGGAGGTGGAGGCTGCAGTGAGCTTGTGTCACTGCACTCCAGCCTGGTGACAGAGCAAGACTTTGTCTTAAAAAAAAAAAAAAAAAAGAAATCTGGACTAAGAGCTGGAAGCAGCAACCCATGTGGCTGGGCGGTGGCGCTGACCGGGCTGAGCAGCCCCGACCAGGCTGCATTATCAGTGGTCCTTGTCTGGCAGTGAAGCCACTGGTTAGATTTGGTTCCTCCGGCTCACAGGGACAGACCATGTGGCCATTTAGAAAAAAGGCTTAAGGGGTAGGGATGAAACCCTGGGACTTGAGAAAGCTGGCTACTGACCTCGGCCTGCATAGGAGGCAGGAGGGCTCAGCCAGGAGCGGCAGTGGGGGGACGGGAGTCCCCGAGGCCAGCACAGCAACTGAGTGGGACTTCTCTGCCTGCAGGCAGTCTGCTGTGGCAACGGAAGAGAAGCGGCTGAGTCCCGGCTGCACCTTTCAAGAATGTGGAGGGTGCAGATGTGATGGAAACTCCTGTGGAGGTGGGGGTGGGGCAGGGATGTTCCAGGGCAGATGAGAGCAGGCTGCTGTCAACAGTCCCCACCTCTCTCTGCCCTTGCAGACCCATGACACTGAGCAGCCAGGGCGTGGGAGAGGCTCAGGGTGGTGCGCAGAACAGAAGCCCCTTGGCAGAGGCCAGCCCTGGTCTTGTGTGGTTTGCAGACTTGGAAGTTCAAGAACTGACTCAAAGGTATTGCTTATGAGGAAAAAGAACCAAAACTACAATGAGAAAGGGCCACATACACGGTGGAGCTCTACTGGATCCAGCTTGCAGGCCCTGAGGATGCCTTTCCAATGGAGGCAATCCCAGACCCCATAGCAGGGCCTGCACTACCCACCCCACCTCCCGCCCGTCGCTGTGACACACTCTCAGGGTGGCCCCAAAACATAAAACAGTGTTCTCTTGTGGGTGATTCTGTCCCAAGGGCACATTTGACAATGTGTGGAGATGTTTATGGTTGTCACAACTGGGAGGGGGCGCTACTGACAGCAAGTGGGCAGAGGCGAGGGTGCTGCTGAACCTCCCACAATGCACACGATGGCCCCTCAACAAAGACTCATCCATTCCAAAACAGCCACAGTGCCAAGGCTGAGAAGCACTGAGCCAGACCTTCCCAGAGGCAGAGCCTGGGGCTGCCAGACTTTCTAACCAAAAGCTCTCAGTTCACTGGCAAAGACAGTCACCAAACAGATGCCCAAGAGATCTGATGGGCCTGCGTTTACCTCCCTCCCTCGCCCTGTGCCTGAGGACACAGTATATGCTCTGCGCCAGTGACCGAGACATGGTGTTTTTCCTGTATTCCTGTTCAGTTCCTGCCCTGGAACTCTGGGCCCGACTGTGGACGTGTCCCCTCACCTGCAAGGGCCTCCATCAGGGTACTGCTCTCCTTGGCACCTGGGGGCTCTCCTCCTGGCTCCACCTTGCAGAACGCCAGCAGTCAGAACAATTTCTGCTGAGGTAAAAGAAAAGGAAAATAAATCGCAGCCAGGGGTAGGTACAGGGGCCGGGGCAGTGAGGTCAGAATGCCTTCAGAGGAGACGGTCAGAATAGGCCCTGCGGGAGCTGCAACACCCAAGTGGGCCCACCCCTGTCACTGGCAATCAAGGTCCTGGCTCAACAGTCACTCCCAGAAGCGGTGTTCTGCGGGATGCCCGGGAACTCTGGTCCAGGCTCTGTCGGTTCCCCTCGACCCAGGGCTGACACAGAGCACAGGTGGGCATGGCCACAGCTTCCTAGCTCCATGCTGAGCAAGCTCACGCCCTCCAGCAGTCTTCAAATAGCTAGAGAAATTCCCATGGATTTTAAAATTTTCTTGGTAGTTGTAAGGATTTGAATACAAAAATGTTAAACCAGAAAAAAAGAACAAATTATTTGAATGGTAAAGTTTTGGACTGAGGAATGATTTTTCTAAGCCTGACATCAGATGTCTGACAAATTTAACTACATAAAAAAATTTAATGTAAAAAAACAAAAACCAAAAAGGGGAAATACGTGCAATGCAAATATTCATCCCTATCTGATAAAGACCTCTATATATTAATAAGAAACGAAGGACAATTGGCAAAGATCATGAATATGTAATTCACCAAGAAGAAAAACCAGTAAGCAATACATTTTTTGGGGGGGTCTCACCTCAAGTGCAATTAAGAAGTGTAATTTGGGCCGGGCGCGGTGGCTCAAGCCTGTAATCCCAGCACTTTGGGAGGCCGAGACGGGCGGATCACGAGGTCAGGAGATCAAGACCATCCTGGCTAACACAGTGAAACCCCGTCTCTACTAAAAAATACAAAAATCTAGCCGGGCGAGGTAGCGGGCGCCTGTAGTCCCAGCTACTCGGGAGGCTGAGGCAGGAGAATGGCGTGAACCCGGGAGGCGGAGCTTGCAGTGAGCTGAGATCTGGCCACTGCACTCCAGCCTGGGCCACAGAGCGAGACTCCGCCAAAAAAAAAAAAAAAAAAAAAAAGAAGTGTAATTTGGCTGGATGCTGTGGCTCACACTTGCAATCCTAGCACTTCAAGAGGCTCGGGATGGAGGACTGAGTACAGGAGTTCCTGACCAGCCTGGACAACATAGTGAGACCCCGTCCCTACAAAAAAAAAAATTAGCCAGGTGTGATGGTAGTCGTCTGTAGTCCCAGCTACTAGGGAGGCTGAGGTGGGAGGATTGCCTGAGCCCAGGTCTAGGCTGGGGTGAACTGAGATTTCGCCACTGCACTCCAGCTGGGCGATAGAAGGAGACCCTGTCTTAAAAAAATAAGTAAATAAAAATTAATTAATTAGTAAATTTAATTTAAGCCGCCTGTAATCCCGCCTGCCAGAGAGGCTGAGCGGGAGGATCGCTTGAGCCCAGGAGTAGGCGGCCAGCCTGGGAAACAAAGCGAGACCCCGCCTATTTTGCAAAAAGGTATTTAAAGTGCAATTCTTTAGTCTCGAAGCAGATTTTTGAAAGTACCTTACCGGCAAGAATTAGGTAACAGGCTCTCCTGTTCACAGCTGGGAGGAGGCTCGATTAGCTGGGCCAGTGGGAAATTTGACAACTTACAAAGGCCTAAAGACGCGCGGGGGGAACTCAGCTCACAGGAAGCCCCGCATGCGTCGGCACCCCGGGAATGCACCTGCAGGGCCGCCTCCTCCACGCCGCGCCCGAGAGCGGCTGGGGCCTGCGCTGCAAGGGGAGTGCAGGACGCGCCGGCCAGGACGGCGGTGCCAGCCCCGTTCCCTCCGCCGCTCCTTGACCCTCCCGAATCGACGCCAGAGCAAGAAGAGCCGTCGCCGCGGCATCCAGGACAGCGGGACTGCACCCGCTACAGTCCCCGCCCCGCCGCGCGCCGGAAGCGCCGCAGTCCCCACTTCTGGCCCGCCCCCCAGGCACTTCCGGTGACGCTCTGGGCCGCGGGAGGACAGTGCGCTCGGCGGCCCCGGAGAGCGGGACGGCCCAGCCGCGGCGCCTTCAGCTCTACGGTTGCCCGCAGGCGCCAGCCGAGTCCTTCCTGCCGGGCAGGAAGCCTCGCCTTGTGGCGGGCAAGGTCGAGCCGTTGGCGCGTCGGGATTCGGCTCGAACCAACTGAGGACCGGACCCGGGCGCCCGCAGTACGTGTCAGGAGGCGTCGAAGGCCCGCGGTGGGGAGACCACGCGCGTTCCCTTCCGTTCCCCGCAGCGCCTCGCGCTTGTCCCGGGTCCTCCGCTCGGCGCACGGGCCCCTCTAGGCCCCCGGGGCTGTGGCAGCACGCGGGTCCCGAGCGTGGGCTTCCTTGGGGTCGAGAGCTTGGAGCGCCCTGCAGGTCGCCGCCCTCGCGTCTCCGCTGCAGAGAAGCCTTTGCTGCCCGCCTCTCGCATGCTCTGGGCTCTTTCTCACCAGGGACCGAGCTCTCATTCGTTCAGCCTTCCCCGGGCAAGATGCACCTCCTGTCCAAGCCTCTCGCCCTGCCGCCCGCCGCAGACTGAAGGTCACGCATCTCCAGCTGGAATGCTGCAAAAGTGACGCTTTTCATCATGTGTGCAAAGTGTACTCCTGCGGTGTGGACTCTTCCCTCTTACAACAAGTAGACCCTCTATGGGGAGAAAAGAAAGAATTAAGAACCGACACCCATGAAAGAACCCTAATAAGACAGCAACAAAGGGCCAGACGCGCCCCTGGAACTGGACCTGGGAGGGGGGGCACAGCCCTGGGAGCCCAGGTCCCCGCCTGCTCCTCCGACAGTCCCCTGCGCGCCTGCGCGCGCTGCCGCCACGGGGCTTCTGCCTCTGGGCCTCCACATCTCGCGCCTGGAACCGCGTTCCCTGCGCACTGCACCAGTAAACACCTGAACACTCCCACCACATGCTGCACGTTTATTTGTAACAAATTAGAAGCTTTTGTAAAACATAAAAAGTAAAACACTTGACCCGGCGCGGTGGCTCACTCCTGTAATCCCAGCACTTTGGGAGGCCGAGGCGGGCAGATCACGAGGTCAGGAGATCGAGACCATCCTGGCTAACACGGTGAGACCCCGTCTGTACTAAAAATACAAAAAAAATTAGCCGGGCGTGGTGGCGGGCGCCTGTAGTCTCAGCTACTAGGGAGGCTGAGGCAGGAGAATGGCGTGAACCCGGGAGGCGGAGCTTGCAGTGAGCTGAGATTGCGCCACTGCACTCCCGCCTGGGCGACAGAACAAGATTCTGTCTCAAAAAAATAAATAAATATAAATAAATAAATAAAACACTTAGACCGGGTGGGCGCAGTGGCTCATGAATGTAATCCCAGCACTTCGGGAGGCCGAGGAGGCAGGATGGTTTGAGTCCAGGAGTTTCAGACCAGCCTGAGCAACACAGACCGCTGTGTAGACGTAAAAAAAATTTTTTTTAAATTAGCCGGGCGTGGTGGCAGGCGCCTGTGGTCTCAGGTACTCGGGAGGCTGAGGCGGGGGGATCACTTGAGCCCAGGAGGCAGAGGCTGCAGTGAGCCGAGATCAGCACTGCACTCCAGCCTGGGTGACAGAGATTCTGTCGCAAAAACAACAACAACACACACACACCCCCACACACATACACCCCCAAAAGAGATGATGTAGAAGTACAAATAACCGTTCCCCTCCGCATCCCGGTGGAACGTCGTGCTTGCTCTGCAGTCTCCGGTACTCCAAGCACGCGAGCCTGGGCGGGAGGCGCTTGGCTTTCGGGAGCCTCCACTGCCTCCTAGACAGTCCCGGCTCCTTACGCCGGGCGGAGGCTCTTCGCGACGGGGCCCGACTGCCTCTCCAGGCCCACTGCCGCCGTGCCGGAGGCCACTGTCCTCTCCTCGCCCCTTTCCAAATGCGCCCTGCCCCGGGCCCGTGTCATGCTATTCCCTGTGCCGCTTTTGTCCTTCCCCTCACTCCCCATCCACCAGAACCGGGAAGGCGGTGCCCCCTTTCCAGGCCCAACTTCGGGCTCGCGCACTGAGCCTCTAGGAGTCGTCAGCTTCCTCCGCCGGGAGCCCGGCTCAGACCTCAGAGTCGGCAGCCCCGCCCATCCAGAAGCCCCGCCCATCAGACAGACCCCCGCTCCTCCTTCCCCGCCCCCGCCTCGGCCCCGCCTCCTCGCTGGCAGCCGCCCGGCGCAGTCAGGGTCCTGGGACCCAGGCGGAGCCTCCAGCAGGTGCCTTAGCGAAGATGCTGGACTGTGTCACAGCCCAGGGTGGCCGTCCCGTGGCCCGGCCTTGGAGCTTCCCACGGACACCTGGGGCTCTGCCTCCTCCGGAATCGCCCCTCACCGCTTCCCTCCTGCTCTCCCACAGAGAAGCCCCACGCTAGGGCCCCTGACAAACAGAATCGAAAACACAAGGCAGGACTCAGGCAGGGACACGAGGGTGGGGGAGTGAACCCAAGCAACTCAGGACGCCGGCGAATAGCCCAGATCCCGCGAAGAGCCAGCACCCTGGAATTCTGTTTGGTAAGGGGGTCCTCACAGTGTGGGGCGAGACAGAGAACCCCTGGGAAGTTGCAGGTGGTGAATGTCCATGGTAAAGAGCAAGTTCACAGTCTAGAAACTTCTGGATTTCTTGATCCAAAAGTAGCCGAGTCTAGGCTGGCGAGGGAGCTTACGCGTGTAATCACAGAACTCCGGGAGGTCGAGGCAAGAGGATCACTTCAGGTCAGGAGTTCGAGACCAGCCTGGCAAACATAGTGAAACCCAGTCTCCGTAAAAAAAAAAAAAAAATTAGCCAGGCGTAGTGGTGATTGCGTTAGTCCCAGCTACTCGGGAGGCTGGGGCAGGAGAATCAGTTGAACCCAGGAGGTGGAGGATGCAGTAAGATTTCGCCACTGCACTCCAGAGCGAGACTCCGTCTCAAAAAAATAAATAAATAAAATAAAGTAGCCGCGTCTTAGAATACCAGGCCTTCAAGGACTGTCTCCATGAGCCTATCCACTGAGTCCCTTACCTGCTACCCTGAAAAAAAAAGTATGATGAAGAAATTACCAAGGCACCCCTTAAAAACAAAGACAGCTGGGCCAGGCACAGTGGCTCACGCCTGTAATCCCAGCACTTTGGGAGGCTGAGGCAGGTGGATCACTTGAGGTCAGGGGTTTGAGACCAGCCTGGCCAACATGGTGAAATCCCGTCTCTACTAAAAATACAAAAATTAGCCAGGTGTTGTGGTGTCCACCTGTAATCCCAGGTACTTGGGAGGCTGAGGCAGGAGAATCACTTGACCCCGGGAGGTGGAGATTGCGGTGAGCCGAGATCACGCCATTGCACTCCAGCTTAGGTGACAGAGTGAGACCCTGTCTCAAAACAAACCAACCAAACCAAACCAAACAAAATAAAAAGAACTCAGAGAAAGAGGACCATTGTTCAGAGAAGAGGCCGTGGGTCAACTGAAGCAAGTGGACACGGAGCCAGGACACAGGTGACACGGAAAGGAAGGACTCCCAGTCTCATGGGTCAACTGAAGCAAGTGGACACGGAGCCAGGACACAGGTGACACGGAAAGGAAGGACTCCCAGTCTCCTGACAGGAGGAGCAGGAGAGGCACAGGCCTCTGAGTTACCCCTGGAGGCTGAGGGCCTGACCCCCACAGCCGCAGGATGGAAATCCTTCCACAGCCTGAATGGTCGGGGAAGGACCTCAAGCTCCACAGGAGATTGGAGCCCAGGACAGCTGAATGGCAGCCCCAGGAGACCCTGGCAGAGACCTCAGCCAAGCTGTGCACGGCTCCTGCATGGCAGGATCTGTGAAGTAACAGATGGGCTGTTGGTGAGAAGGTTCCAGGTGAGACACACCAGTGGCCCTAAGAGGAGAAAATGCAAGGGTGGCAGGAAGCGGCGGGCACAACAAGACCCAGCGGCCGGCCTGACCAGCGCTGACTGGCACCTCCATGCTCTGCAGTCAGGCAGAACTGGCCCAGGACATTCACTCCTGCTGTGCTGGGCACCAGGGACACCCCCAAAGATGGACAGAGCACCACAGGGGCTGCCCTGGGAGTTCATGAAAGGGGAGAAACACACAGGCACAGTGGGCACCGCCTGCCAGGTGCTGGAAAGCAGCACATGCAGGCCTCATTAGAAGCAGAGACCAGGGACCAGTGACTCGAACAGCACTGCCAGTGGGTCCTGATGTGTAAGCAGGAGTTTGGGAAGGGCGCTGAGGTGGGGAGGCCGCTTGGCTCTTAGGGAACCCAACCTTGCCACACCAATGCTGGGCTTCCTACTCTGGGGCTCTTGTAGCCACAAGGGTGTTCTCACTCAGAAAAGACACCACAGGTTTGGGATGGGAAAACGGCATGAGAAGTACACAACCCCAACAATAAAAATGGGGTCAAAGCAAACACTCAGAATCGGAAACCACACACCGGCCCGGAAGGGGCCAACGGACATTTGGAACCACATGGGGTGACCGCTAGCACATCGCGCGGAGCAAGAGGAGTGTCAGGAAGGCGGAAGGCGGGCGGATGAATCCACCCCGGAGAGGCCCGATGGCAGACGGGGCCCTCCAGAAGCTAGCATACCCATCAGCTTGGGGAGGGGAAAGGAAGGGTAAGAGAAGCTCTGGAAAGTTCCATGCTGTGACCTGGGTGGATTAGCAAGAGTGTAAACATGTAAACAGTCAAGCCGTGTGCTTAAGAGTTGGGCATTTTAGCTATGCAAATTATACCCTAATTCAAAAAAATCAAGAGCACCATATCCCAGGAAAAATTAATATAAAATATTGACACTAGCATGGATCTTGGTGAAGCTATTCAAGGTTATGGATGAGGAAAGAATGACCAAGCCATCCAGGCAGAAGAGGCACGTTTCAGAGAAAGGGCAGAGGCCAAGAGCTTCCCAATGCTGCAGGTTCAGCACAGTCCTGCAAGGAAAAACCCAAAATCCAACCACATGCCCCAAGCCCTTGCTATTCACCACGCCCTCCGTCAAGTGTAATGGCGACAGACGGCATTCTAGAGCTTTCCGGAGCTCATTATGCAGCCCCTCCTGCCTGCCACCGCGGAGCCCTCGCCCCAGATGGGAGCTGGGCTCAGGGTCCTGCTGGACGGGCACATGGACCGAGGTCCGCGGAGGCCGCCTGCCTCCACTTGCATCCTGCCTGTGACTCTGGTCACCCAGACGCTGTTCACTCAGGCTCTGCAGCAGGCGCTGGGCTGAATACTCTGCCGTGTGAACGAGGGGGTTTCGCATCCCAGGGGCTGCTTGAGGGGCAACAGCCTCACAGAAGGGCCACACACAGAGTGCCGGGAGGCAGAACGGGAAGGCCCTGCCTGGAGTCAGGCACACGAGGGCCACAGTGGCGGCATGATTTTGCCCACCTGAGACTCAAGGACTGGGAGTTGCCGGCCCATGTACACACACGTCTGGACACCTGTCCCCCCTCCTCCACCCACGCTGCGGGGAACTGCACGGCTCCATCGGGCGGGGACCTTAGCTTTCCGCCTCGACATACCTGGGGCCTGGCATGCTGCGTTGAAGCGGCTGGAGCTATCCAACTGCTGAAACTGCTGCAGGTGCCACAGCAGCCGGCTCCCGGAAAGCGTCCTCCTGCTTCTGAGACCGTAGCGCAGGACGGTGCGAGTGCACCTCCTCAAGGCCTGACGCCGCTAATCCACTTCCTCTCTTCCTCTGCCCACGATGGGGACACACTTGGCGACAGTTCCAACTGGGGTAAGACAGCCACCAAAAGGTCGCTGGCATGGGCACTCCAGGGACACCAAAGTGGAGTCTGGCATACCCTGCAAACACCTCGGCTTGTGCGGGGAGCATTCCTCCTTGAAATGCTCATCCACTTCTGGTTACAGCAATCTTTGAGGGCAGGGAAGGTGGCCAGCAGAAGGCACTGTGGAGCAAGCACGTGGGCCTCGGAATCCAAGCCTGGGTTCAAATCCGGGCTGTGGGACGTCCTCACCAAGTCTCGAATTCCTCCTGTAAATGAGGGATGCTGGCGCCTCTCTCGCGTGGGGAAATAGGGCTTCCAGCACTGCTCCCAGCAGATCTCAGACCTCAGGACGTGAAGGTTATTTTAGGGACAAGTTAACCACGGAGTCTATTTAGTGTAACAGCAACAGCTGCTAAAAACGTGCACAGACGTTCCTTGTTCAGCCTGAGTATCCCTTATCCCAAATGCCTGGGACCAGAAGTGTTTTGGTGGCCGGGCGCGGGGGCTCACGCCTGTAATCCCAGCACTTTGGGAGGTCGAGGCGGGAGGATCACGAGGTTAGGAGATCGAGACCATCCTGGATAACACGGTGAAACCCCGTCTCCACTAAAAATACAAAAAAATTAGCCGGGCGTGGTGGCGGCGCCTGTAGTCTCAGCTACTCGGGAGGCTGAGGCAGGAGAACGGCGTGAACCCGGGAGGCGGACGTTGCAGTGAGCCGAGATAGAGCCACTGCACTCCAGCCTGGGTGACAGAGCGAGACTCCGTCTCAAAAAAAAAAAAAAAAAAAAAGGTGGGGGGGCTTTGGCCTTTTTTTGGATTTGGGAATATTTGTACCGTAGTTAGCAGCTGAGCCTCCCAAATTCCCACATCCGAAGTCCGAGGTGTTCCAATGACTATTTCCTGTGCGCGGCACGTCGGCTGCTCCAAAGGCTTGAGTTTAAGGTGTTTGGATTTGGGATCCCCAGCCCGTAGTGCTGAGGAGAAAATTTCTGTCTCTTCTATTTTTCTTGCACTTCCCAAATTTCTTCAAAGAGTATGAATAAATGCTATTGGGAAAAAGAAACCTGTTTAACACTGTGATCTTTAAAGGCTTGACCGGCGGCTCCCGCGCTTAGGGCACTGCTTAGACCCAGCCCGCGGAGCGCAGCGCGAATCGGAAGCGCGGCCCCGCCCCCGCAAGCCCCGCCCCGCAAGCCCCGCCCCCACAAGCCCCGCCCCACAAGCCCCGCCCCCACAAGCCCCGCCCCGTGCCGAGGGCATTTCCGGGCGCTCTAGGCAGCTCGGAGGACCCGTTCAGAGGACCGACGGGGGACCCGGCGCGAACCCAAGGGTGGCGGGTCGGGGGCGGGCGCGTGCCTGGCGTTGCTCGCGCGGCTGGGGGCCGGAGGGGTCTTGAGGCTGTGATCCAGCATGGGGCCGCGTTGTGGAGCGAGAGAGGGGGCGTCACGGAGGCAGGGGGCGCCTGGCAGAGCGCGTCTGCCAGAGGCCCAGAGGGCCCAGAGGCCGAGCTGGGCCCTGCAGGTCGGAGGTGCAGGACCCAATTCTGGCCCAAGCAGGGGCGTCCCACGGCTCAAACTGCCCGTCCAGGTGGTGTCTGAGGAGGGCCTGGACCGCGGCCTGTGCAGAGGGCCGGCCAGCAGCTTCTGCTTTGAGGGCTTGGAGGAGAACAGATTCCCGAATCTGGCCCATGATCAATGCATTTGGGTATCTGAACTAAATCCAGATTCCCTGACTTCCCCTGAGGCCTGCTGAATCCCTTGGGGTGGGCCTGAGAATCCGCGTTTTCCAGCGGGCTTCTCAGGTAGTTGGGTGGTCCCTGAGAGGGTTCCCATGACCCCATGAAACAAGACCCTAGAAAACGCAAGGCAAAGCGGCCTGGTGAGTGGCCGGTGGTCCACAGGAACTGGATGTGATCAGAGCGAGACCTCCATCAACCAGGCAGGCGAGGCGTGGAGCCATTCTGAGGAAGATACCCAGCCGGAACCCAGGAAGGAGTGGGCTGTGAAAACTGGGCAGAAACATGCGGCGACTCCAAAGACACTGCCAGGAAACCCTCCCCGGGTGGGGAGGCCCCTGATGGGGCCTGTAGCAGCCGCAGGGGTCGGTTCTCACCCTCTGGTCCCAGCCAGGTTCTCCTGGACTCAGCTAATGGGCAAGGCCTTATCCCTTTTAGGATCTGAGGATGGGAGGGGCTGCGTTTCCCCAGCGGATCTGCACATGTGCAGGCTGAGTGTTGAGATCCCTTGATTGGTGTCAACTGGCACTGCCTGCTGGTGATGCACAGAAGCTGTTGTAAGAAACAGGGTCCACGTCTCCAGGGAGAAGGCCCCCGTTCTGAGGCCACAACCCCGAGGGCAGTCTCCGCCTGCAGAATCCTCCCTCTCGCACCTCATTCACCTCGTGGTGAATCCCTTGGCTATGGTTTGGTGTGAGACAAGAGACGGGTGTTTCACTCCCTGCTGCATCCCTGGTGACGGCCCTGGCATTTCGGGGCTTGAGATCTTTGCTTAAAGGTTTTGCTGTGGTCACCGCACAGGGGGTGGGGGTGGGGCCCCTTGGTGCAATTTATCGGATTCTGGTTCGTGGATGACATCCACAGGGTTCCTCTTCAGTGGGGATTATCTGAGACCTCTCCACATGCCCGCATCCACAGTCCGCTACCTCACGGCAGCATGAACTCAGGAGGTGGGCGTTCCCACAGTCATTACATTTGCAGGGCCTCTCCATGTCCATTTTGATGCCTGAGGACCAGTGCTTCCACGAAGGTGTGGCCACGTCCGTTGCCGCTCATTGGCTTCTCTCCTGTGAGAATGTTCTGATCCCCAGCGGAGCCTGAGCATGTGCAAAGCCCTTCCCACGTTCACAAGGTGCTTCTCCAGGGTTCCATTACATCTCACCTATGCACACTACGTGCATACGGTTTCCACCAGTTGTGCGTGTCCCCGGAAGTCATATTCACGGCGTTTCTCTCTGGGAGGAATTCTCCCGTGCATGGCTGCTCTGAGCTCTGGGACAGTTTGCACCCGCGGCCACGCGTGGGCTCCTGGAGACTTACAAACCAGGCTGGACTCCTGAAGCCCTGGCTGCACTTGACCACTGCCAGGTTTTTCTACAAAATCTCATCTCAGCCATCTGAGCCCTTTAGCATTTATCTTATGAATCCGCTCGAACGTACAAGGCCTCTCTGCCCTCCTGCTCCAGGCAGGAGGTTTTGACCCTCAGCTCCACCTCTGTGGCTGGCCTGGTCTCCGCAAACCTTTTTCTGCTTGGCCAGCTGGAGCCATGCTAGGCTTTCCCACTAGGGGCGCCAGAGAAAGCGCTCGAGGCTGGCGAGGAGGGAGGGGCACACTCCTTCCGGTTTGCTTCCGGTTTTTCCTCAGACTTCCGGTCTGTTTGCTTCCCTGGTTGCTTGTCTTGCGAACTCTGTTGCTTCGCCCTGGCGGGAGCACTTCCCTCCGCGGCTGCTAAAACCGGGGAGCGGGTTCCCAACTTCGCAGAAGCAGCTTCATCACCCCCCCGCTGGAGGACCTCAGACCGCAGCCAGCGACGCCCCGCCTCGGGGGTCTGGCCCCACTCTCGGGGCCAGATCAGGGACCAGAGACCTGCGAAGCCCTCTCCTTAGGGGTTTAGTTCCCAGGCTTTCTGATCCCAATAATTCCACACTCTTCTCTTTGTGTCCACAACCCTAGTGTAGCAGCTGCTCTCTGCAGTTTTTGCTTCTGAGATACTTAAGAGTTCTCTTTTCAGCTCCTTCGGTAGCCACTTCGTACATAGTAATTCATGATGCGAAATCCTCTCTGTTGAAATAACTGGCGAGGCCTCTGTCTTCTGACTGAACCCTGACTTTCATGCTCTTTCCACCCTCACCCGAGTACATGCCCAATCCCCAATCTGTGGTGCTCCAGGCATTGCCTCTGTGGCGCTGTGTCCCCTCCTTTGAACTCTGATCCTTCTGCTCAGGCCCTTTCTCCCAGTCTGAAATAAGGAGCGAATAAATGTGAGTTGCTCTAGACATCTGGAAAAGAGAACCCTGAGGCAGTAACAAGTCGTTAATTGCGTGCACATTTGTCCACAGCTCACCATGAGTCAGACCCTGTGCTGGGTGCTGGGATGAAGCAGTGACTGACACAGGTCTGGACCTGTCCTTGTGAAGAGTGCGTCTGTGACACACACTGTGCCATGTGGCAAAGTAAGCACGTGGGACAGCAGAGCCTTGTTTGCGATTAAAGTAATATTACAAGTCTGTTAAGCTTAGAAAATCAAGTGAACATGCTGAAAAGTTACGGGGAAGGTAGTCTCTTAGCTGGGGGCACTGGGAGCCTTGTCAGTTGGTTCCCCCAGTCTGGAGAGCAATCTGAGAGCAAGTAGTGGCACTGTGTGTGCTGAGTGTGTCTGTGGGGGTGTTTTTGGATAAAATTAACATTTGAATTTGTGAACTGAGTGACGCAGAGTGCCCTTCATAATGTGGGTGGGCCTCATTCAATGAGTTCAAGGCGGGAATCTCCTCCTGCCTGACTGAACCGGGACCTAGGTCTTTTCCTGCCTTCAGACTTGAATGGAAACATCAGCTCTTTGTGCGTCTCAAGCCTGCTGGCTTTCAGACGGGGACTCACACCATCAGCTCCTCTGCTTGACAGCTGCAGGTCTTGGGACTGCCCAGCCCCCATAACCCTGTGAGTGCATTCCTGATAATAACCCTCTTTCTCTTGCCCTCCCCCACCCCACACCATTGGTTCTGTTTCTCTGGAGAACCCTAACGCATCATTTACTAATCAGGAAACAGATTCAGAGATTAATAACTCATCCAACCTCACAGTTAACTGTAGAATTGGGCTTGAAATTCCAAGGTCGACTTCCTTAGCCAATACCCCATGCTACATATATGTATGTAAAAATAAAAAGCCTTGTGAACTGAAAAGGGTCCAAACTTAAGCTCATTTTGGTCCTTTATTTGCTAATCCATGGGCATGCACACCTGCCCCCAAGGCCACGATTAGGTCAGCACTTGGCTCTCCGCTTGTCTGGGGCCGCAGGAAGCTGCCTCAGAAGACCTCTTCCTGCGAGTCCAGTGCTTTAGGGTTCAGAGCCTCTCCAGGGCCTTTAGTTCCTTCTGGGCTCAAAAACAGATACTGTGCCAGATACAGATGATCATTTCCTGGGTTCCAAAACTCACATGCACCCCTTTTCCTGGTCCCTCACATTTGCTGTGACCAACCCAGGCCTCAGGTGGTCCTCTGCTAAGACTATCCACTCACACTGTCGACAGAGCCCTTCCAGGAGCTCTTTTTATGGGGATTTGCTGCGTGCCTGGCACTGTGCAGAGAACCCCACCCATGCCGTCCTTCCAACCACCATGTGCGGTGCCGACCCGGCTGCGCTTCCTCCATTGTCAGAGGCAGAAACGAGCTCCGTGAGGAAGGATAAGTGTGGGGTATGGAATCAGGGCTGGCGGATCCCAAACCTGGGCTCCCGGATACCATCGGGTCTTTAGGAAGATCCCCGGTCACTTCCGGGAGGAGGGAGAGGGCGAAGGCTGAGAATCGAGGTCCTGGGTCGGAGGAGGGAGAGGAGTGGTGGTGTGGGTTTGGAGGTGGTGTGGGTTGGAGATTGGCCGTTGAGCTGGAGATGCTCCCGGTGGTCTGCGTCCAGGTTCCTCTCGGGGGCAGAGCTGGTAGGGGTGGGACAGGGCTCCGAACCAGCCCCGGGGGCGGCCGCCCGGACAAGCGGCTCGAGTGATGCAAATCGAAGGAGGATGGGGAGGGCCGTGACCAAGAGGCCGAGCACAGCTCAGGGTCGCAGGCGTCCCAGGAGGGCTCAGGAATATTATGTCCTGTTCAACTACACGCTGATATACCCGGCAGCCACCACAAGGTAGAAAAATGCCCTTAAAAGTCCTGCCGGGCCGCTCTGGGGTTCCCGGGAAATGTCGAGTGGATCAGATGGCACGTTCGAGAATCAGCCCCGTGCCCGCGGGCTTGGAGAAGGAGCTGAGGACACTGGGAAAGACGCAAATGCCATTTCAGCCCATTTCGCGGGCCCTGCCCAACGAGGGGGTACGCAGAGAGCTTGCAGAGGGTTTACGACCCGGCGCGGAGGAGCAGCCCTGCCGGACTCCCCGCGCCGCACTCCCTTCCCCTGGGAAGCCTCCCGTGAGCTGGCGCTGCTCGAGTCTCGTGCGTGCTGCGGAGAGTGCACCTGGCCCCGCCCCTCCCCGCCCCTCCCGGCGCCGCGGCCACTTCCGGGACTGTCTAGGACGGCGTGGAGGACCGCCGGGCTCTCTCCGGTCGCAGCGAGCGGGAGTCCAGCGGGGGAGTCAGGGACGCGCGGGGCGGTCCCTGCAGAGCCAGCCCCTCGGCCTGGCTGCCCACGCGTGTTACTGAACAAGCAGAATGCAGGCGTTCTCACCCTTACCTTTCAGGCCGACAGTCTGAACCCAAGGGCCACCGCACACCAGCACGGACGCCTCAAGTAGGCGCCTGCCTCCCAGCTGACTTCGGACAGACACACTGACCTCCAGCCCGCACCCCTAAACTCGTTCTCACCCGGCGGAGTGGGGCGTCCACAGGGCCCCCAGGGCATGGCCTGGAGAGGGAGGCGGGGGCTGGCGGAGCCTGGGGCCGCCTTCCCCAAGGGGTGGCACAGGGCCCTGTGCTGCGGGCTCCCAGTCTGGGCAGCCGCGTTCCCCGGGCTTCCGACGAGGTCCCGCTGTCTCAGCAGGGGTCTGGGTGGATGGCTGGTCAGGGAGCTCGGATTCATCTGGTGCCGTCACTGATCGTGTGACCTCGAGCAAGCCACGGGTCACCTCGGAGCCTCCGGGTTCTTCTCCGGAAAAATGGCTTGCTGGGGCTGACATCAGATGCGCACTGCGCAGGCCTCCGCAGGCACCGCCAAAAAGCGGGCACGGTAGCCTTCGTCTTCGACAGGACAGTGACCTCACAGGCCCGCCACAGACACATCTGGGGACCAGACCCGGGGTTCTGGACGAGTCACAGCAGGAGGGGAGGTGAGACCTGGAGAGGGGCAGCCTCGGAGGAGCCAGGCTGGACTCCGGGGTCTGCCAGCTGTACCAGAGGGCACAGACAGGGCAGGGAGAAGGCGCTGGCAGAATCACTGGCACTCAGCACTTGAGGCCACCCCCAGCTGAGCTCTCTCAGAACTTCGTGGCCCAGACTCCCCTGCCCAGAAGCAGTGTCCCGGCAGCTCTGAAAAGGGCCTGGCAGGCCCAGCTGTACCAGCCCACACCTGTCAAGACCTGAACACCCTGGGCCCCCACATCCCAGGGCAAGGGGCTGATGCAGAGGAGGCCCGGGCCACTGCTGCCCAGCAGGCTCCCCGCTGAATGGAGGCAGCAGAGCTGAGAGGGCACGTGGGGAAGAGTCTGCGGCACTGGACAGAAGCAGAGGCTTCCCAAATACATAAGGGAACCGAATTCCTGGACATCCCTCGCCCAGGTGGCAGGCAGCCTGGCCAGGCCTGTGGGCACTTCTAGAGCGGCCCTGTCCTCACCTCCTGCTCTGGGCGCGCCCCCCGCGTTGATGGTGGGGTATCAGCGTCAGAAAAGCCTGACTACTTCCGGGCTCTGGGCAAGTCAGGACACCTCCAGGCCTCAGATCCTCCCCTAGGACACTCGGGCCGCCCGCCAGGCTCCAGGGACCCCGTGGCCCTGCGTGGCAGGTCTTGGTGAAGCAGCCCCGTCAACCCCATCCTGCAGCGGGTCCTCGGGGATGGGAAGCTGCCCCAAGGCCTCACCCAGGCAGGTGCCGGCTCCCACTTCCAACAATCAAAAAGAATTTATTCCGGACACATGGCATGCGGTGCTGGGCAATGCTCACCGTGGGGGCAGGCAGGAGGCCTCGCCCCGAGCCCCCGCCGGGCTACTCGCGGTAGTGCACCCGCTGGTGCTGGATGAGCTGGGAGCTCTGGCCGAAGGCCTTGCCGCAGGCGCCGCACGCGAAGGGCTTCTCGCCCGTGTGGGTCCGCAGGTGCCGAAAGAAGTGCGAGCGGCCGCGGAAGGCCTTGCCGCAGTCGGCGCACTCGTAGGGCTTCTCGCCAGTGTGGATGCGCTGGTGCTCGATGAGCACGGAGCTCCAGATAAAGGCCTTGCCGCACTGGCTGCAGGCGTAGGGCTTCTCGCCCGTGTGCAGCCGCTGGTGGCGCACCAGGTTGGAGCTCTGGCTGAAGGCCTGGCCGCACTCGCCGCACTTGTAGGGCTTCTCGCCGTTGTGGATGCGCAGGTGCTGCGTGAAGTGCGAGCTGTGGCTGAACGCGCGGCCGCACTGGCCGCACTCGTAGGGCTTCTCGCCCGTGTGGATGCGGTGGTGCTGGATGAAGCCTGACCAGCCGCGGAAGCGCTTGCCGCACTCGTGGCAGGCGTAGGGCTTCTCGCCCGTGTGGATGCGCTGGTGCTTCAGCAGCAGCGAGTTGTACTTGAAGCTCTTGCCGCAGGACTCGCACCTGTGCGGCTTGGCCCCCCGCGCGCTGCCCTGCCGGCTCCGACCGAAGTTGACTCCCAGCTCGGCGGCTCGCTCGGGCGCGCCCTCGGGCCCGGCCGCTGCTTGCGGCACGAGCGTCACGCGCCAAGCGCCCCGCGGCTGGGCGCAGGGGACGGCCCCAGGCGGCTGGCCCGCCGGCCGCTCCGCGCTGGACTCGGGCCCGAAGCCAGCGCCGCACCGGGCCCTGCGGGGAAGGCTCCTCAGGAGGCTGCGCAGCGCCCCGCCCGCCCCCTCGTCAGGGGCCTGAGAGCCGGGAGAGCGTGGAGCCTGCTCCGGCTCGGGCTCGGAGTCTGAAATGAGAAACGGCAGAGGCGGATAGTACCCGCGTGCCCCCACCGTGACACGGAGGGACGGGGAGGGGATAAGAGCACAGCTGGACAGGGGTGCTCAGAGGGGACGAGGAGGGGCCAGGCACCCAGTGGATGGGAGACAAGCGGACAGGGGCTCCAGGTGCCGTACCCGGAAGGGCTGTCATAGACACAGGGGTGGGGGGCGTTGCAGGGTGACCCAGAGCTGCTGGGACCATTACAGTCACCACAGCAGCTGTGCCAGGGCACGGAGCCACGGTGGCAAGACAGACCGTAGCCAGGAGAAAGCACTCAGTGCTGGTGAGGACCCAGAACCTGGGGGACTCCAAAGCTCCAGACGGCGCTCTCAAGCCCTGGCCGAGGATGTGGTCTGTATGGGCACAGCTCCTCATGGGGCTGCATCAGGCCTCGGTGGCAAGTGCCCTGCCGCCCAGCTCCCATGCCCACCCCAGGAGCTTCCCACGCAAATCTCTGGCCCAGGGTCTCCTCCCAGGGACCTGACCTCAGACACCTGCTCCCCACCCCAGGGCCACCCAGGTGTGGGCGAGGGCTCAGCACTGTTAAATCCAGCCTATCACTAACATCGCCTGGAAGGAACCCAGGCGGCTTCTCAAGGGGGAGGTGCAGGGGACCTGGATTGACGCAGCTCCAGTCAGGCTGAGGGGAGGCCATCTAGGGGATGCAGTAGGAGGGGACCCAGGATAACTCTGGTGGATCTGGGGGGACAGTGGTGCTCTGAGCCAGAGGCCCCAGCCTGAGGCAGGTGGAGGGGAGGGAGGAGTTCCTGCTTCACTACGTCCGGCTGGGGCTGGCAGGAGTCCACGTGGTGCCACTGGGGCAGGTGGCAATGGGCTGCAGTCACCGCCTCGGGAAGCATCAGTGACTGGACTGGCATTAGAATGGGGGAGGGGCCACAGGGCAGAGCTGAGCTGGTGCCAGGGAAGAGAAGGGGCCCCAGGAAGGGGGTGGTGCCAGCATTGGGGGAGCCACAGCGGTGGGCATTGTGAGGAGCCTGGCACGCACAGAGCTCTGGTCACCTAGTAACCCAGTTCTGCTCACTCACCGGGCCAGAAGGTGTTTCTGCCGATCTCCACCTCCTCTATGTCCTGGAGATCCAGCTCAGACGGCCGGGACAACACCTCAGGGCTGGAGCTCAGGGAGCCTGGGGGGCAGGGAGGCTGGGGCTCACCTCCACCCTCCGGACCGCTGCCCCTGCTCCTCTCTGACTGCCACGTGCTCCTGGGCTGTGGCCCTGACACAGGATACCTCCTGGCCCTCCCAATCCCAGTAGCAGGCCTGCTGCTCGGGCTTCTCTAGCCACGAACGCCCTTTACCTTCCTTCCCAGCTGGGTTCAAGAGCCTCCTCCTCCAGGGACCAGCATTGGGAGCTCATCCCCTTCAGCCCAGTAAGCAGAGCCAAAACCTGGGGTAGCTTCGAAGTGGTCCTCCTGCTGCTGAAGGCGGCTTTGTCACCTTGGCTGGCTGTGGCCAGCCCTCCTCCCTGCCCGCTGTCCTGCAGTGCTGCTCTGGAGTGGCCTCTCAAAGTGCTGGCCCTGCAGGCTCCCACACAGGTACCTCACAAAGCCTCCCTCCCTCGGCCCCAGGCCTTTCTGTCCCTCCAGGGCTCTCCGATGTACCTGATGAGCACCCAGAAACAGCAGAGGTAGCTGTTCCCAGCAGGCCCAGTGTACGGGCCCCCTGCTTCCTCAGGCAGAGACTGAGGAATGGGCTGGGCCCATCCATGAGCCCCTCGCCCCTGGGCACACCAGGCTTGGGCACCCAGGACCAAGACCCCCTCCTTCTACCCAAGACTTGGTGGGGGCAGGGTGGGGGGATGGCCTTAACACTCAAGGAGCAGATGCAAGAGGGAGGGGCGCGGGCTCTGCTGCCCAAGGCCAGTAGTCAGCTCTCCTCACACTGGCAGGGGCACCAGGCCCCTTTGGGGGTCTCACCTACCCTCTGCCCACGGCAGGTAGGGTGGCTGGGGGCTGTACTCAAGGACAGGGGTGTCTCTTTGCCCCACAAGGCCGAGTCTGGGTGCCCCCAGCGATGACAATGCAGTGATGGGCACAGAAAGACGCAGGGCTGGGGTGGGCAGAGGCTCCTGTCCACACCATGTTAATAACACAGTGCCTGGCTGTGAGCCTTTCATGGGACTTTCCAGCCTCAGGCAGGCCTGCCCCGGCTGCAGTGGGGTGACCAGCTTGGCCCACCACGGAGGGCGGACCCCCCCAGCCTGGCCAGCCACTCAATCACCCGACACGCCCACCCACCCTCAGGTCGGCCCCTGGGAGACCTTCCGAGCCCAGGCTGAGGAGTGAGGGCAGACCTGACATGAAGGGCTGGGAAGTTCAGCAGGTGGGGGCGGCTGTGCGACGTCCCTTCCTCGGGAGCCGAGGGTCCAACTGCTTGGCTGCCCCGAAGCAGGATGTGGGGGGGGTCCCAAACCACCTCTAGGCCTTTCAGATACGCTCCCCAACGTGGGGACAGGCCTGGGGGCACTGGTCTCTCTGGGCTGTGACCCTCACCCCCAGCTCGTGGCCACCATGTCACCATCCCCTGGCAGCCAGGGGAGCTGGCTTGTTCTATAGATGGCCAAATGCAGGGCAGGCTCCAGCGCCGTGCTCCCGCGGAGGGGGCGGTGAGGGCATCACCTCTCTTGAGACAGCCTTGCCACCTTTGCCCTGCACTGGGATGCCAGTGGAGGGGACCTGGCAGCACTTTGAGAAAGAAAGTGACCCCTATTCCAGCTTTGTTCCTGGGGCCACGCCCCGGCACTGACAGGCGGGATGTTCCCCAGGCTGTCACTTTAAGAGGACCAGTGACATTACCAAGATAGGAGGCACGCCAAAGCTGCTGCCAGCTGTACGGGTGCCCAGCGACACCCTCAGTGTCAAATGATGCCAGGTGGTGTGCACTGTCTCCACCCTGCTGCGGAACAAGCGGACTCAGGATGGGCCCCAGCTCCCTGGGAACCCGCCCCATTCATGTAGCAAAGCACTTCCTAGGACCTTCTCTAGAGGAGGATGGGGGTGGCCTAGGGTCAGGGGCGGGCCGCACACAGTATGGGTCACTGTCACTCCACTGCCTAACCCTGGCTCCTGACACTTGCCCACATTCGGGCCATTTCTGCAAAGCTCAGTCACCTGCCACCTGCTGGCTGTGCCCGGGCCGTGCCAGGTCTCTGCAGGGTGGACACCCAGACCCTGCTCCCGACCCCACTGGCTCTGTGCAGAAGTACCCCCGCCTCAGTTTCCCTGATCCCTCCCCCAGCCAGTGCCCCCCCACTGCTGTGCTGGGACAGGCACAGGGTGGCCCGAAGTGCAGAAACACCAGGGCTGCCACCTGCTGGGGCTGGTCTTCCAGGTGGAGGCGAGGTGGCCGTGCGCGGCTGGGGACAGGTGGAGGTGGGTGCTTTCCTGGCCGGAGGGGCCTTTCTTTGTGTATAAAATGGCACAGCAAGTGCTGTGTGCCTGGGCCCGGACCAGGTGAGTTAGGCGCTGGGGGGTGGTCAGTGGGCACCTAGAGTCTAGATCTCAGGTGCCAGGGCCAGGCACTCCATGTGGAAAGATGCTTTGCCTGTCGTGGGGTGCCGCTGCCCTGCCCATGGGGTCCTCCCCACCAGCCTGGGCACTCAGTAACCCCCACAGGACTGCAAGCCCCCGAGGGTCCTGGGCCTCCCCTCCCTCACTTCCTCCTGCCCACAGACTTCCCCTCCACCTGCAGGACCCCTGGGCAAACCTTCCAGAACCGGTGCAGGCAGTGCTGGCTCTGGTGGGCGTGCCGTTGGGGCACAACACAATCCCTCAGGAGCTGAGTACCCTCAGTCCCCCAAGCCCAGCCCAGCTCCTGATCTGCGTGTCTGTGGGGACCACGGAGGTCCTCGGAAATGAGGAACTGTGTCCTGTTCCCACCTGCCTGGTCTCCCTGCTCTGCAAGGCCTGGGCTAGGCCATGGCCCCAAGCCCTTTGCTGTGGGACCCCAGCTTCATGTCTGCAGGAACCACCGCAGAGAACCTTCCCCGGCCGCTCCCCATGCCCCTCACTACCCTCCCCACTGATAAACAGCTCCTCCTCAGGATCTCCTCTGCTCCCCAACACCTCATAGCTCAGGGCTCAGCATGCCCAGCCAGGCACCCACCAGAGGTTCCTGAGGTGACCACGTGTGCCTGGGGTGGGCCCCGGGAACCTTGGTCTGGCCCAGTGCAGTCTGGGAGTTGGGAGGCTGCGGCTCCAAGTCCTGGCTTGGCCCCTAACTGGCAGGACAGCCCTGGACAATTTCTGGAAACCCCGAGGCCTCCTCTGCCTAGGAATCTGTGGCCCCAGGGCGTTCCCAAGGAGATAGGACGCTGGAAACGCCCGGAAGCAGCCCCTGCCTTCACCCAGCGCTTGGAAGTTGTGACAGAGGCCGCCTGTTGCTGTGGCCTGGCCCCGTTCGCTCTACACCAGGCCTATCAGCATGAAGAGGGGATGAAGGCCACCCCCTTATCTGGCTCTGGCTACCTGCCCCCAGGCCCCACTGTGCCTCAGCCACAATCTCCTCCTGCCACAATCTCTTGCTGGGGGGAAGCAGCCACACCTGCCGTTCTCAGGGCCGAGCTGGTCTGTCCTCCCTGGATGCCGTTTCTGGTACAGCAGGGAGAGCGCAGAAGCTGCTGGTGCAGCCCCCACTCCCTCCCATGGGGCAAAACTTCTGGGGATTTCAGGGCACTCAGACATGGCTTCAGTGCCCAGGAGGCTTCCAGGCCTATGGGGCTGGGGACTCATGCCTGGTTTTCTGGGCCTGACTGCCCACGGCTGGTGGAGACAGGGCTGGGGGTAGTGCAACCCTGCAGGCTCAGGGGGCCCAGCCTGAGGCCCCTCCATGCTCCCCAGGCCCACCCTCTGCCTGGACATCAGCTTCGTATCCTGCAGAACCTGGCCTGCAGCCCCCTCAGCCTGTGTCCTGTGCTAAGATGATCTGCTGGGCTGTGCCCTCCCCAAGAAGACTATCCCGCTGGAGAAGTCACACCTCACCAGGCCTGGGGCGGGGGCGGGAGTGCCGGGGCATGCCCTGAGTCTGCTGGCCTCCTGGCCTTGTCTCTGGGCTTCCGTGTCCCCACTGGTAACAGGACAGGAGGACGTCCCTCAGTCGTTGTACAGGTGACATGAGAGGGCAAGGGCGGGCCCTGAGATTTTGACTGAATAAGGGGTGAGGAGCACGGCCCTCAGGGGCATTGGCTGCAGGCCCAGCCACAGTGTGTGCTTGGGGCTTGGGATCCTTCCAGGTAGCCCCTGGCCAGGCCCACCAGGACAGGCAGCCCAGGCAGCCCACGGGCGCCCCTTCCCAGCCTCCTCACAGTCCCTAGGGAGTTGCTTGGGACACAGCAGTGGAGATGGCAGGGCTGCAGGCTCCTGCTCCTCGGGGGAGTGGATGCCTGGCTCCCTGCTCCTCTAACCCACCCTGGTCCTGGCTCGTTGGGGAAGCCCCTGGCCTCTCTGTCCCCATCTGAGTGCCCACCTGACGGCCCCATGCAGTGCAGCTGCTCTCCACAAGCCTCAGTGGTCCCTTCAGCCACCAGGATGCTGACTCCCCAAGAGGGAGAACCCTGTGCCAGATCGCCCCATTCCTGGGCCAGACACAGGCTCTCCAGGCTTGATCTATGTGGGGCCTTGCCCCTGCTGTCAGCAGCTCATGTGCTGGGTTGGGCCACGAGGGCCGTGAGGCCAGGCCTCCTGTGGAACATCCAGCAGAGATGGAGCCTCAGGATCCCTGACCTCTGAGAGGGAGCAGAGCCTGGGGCACCATGGGGCTGGGACTCCCCCACACCTCAACTCCCAGGGCCTGCCATGTGACCACGAGGCCATACCATCAGAGGTGGAGCAAGGCCGGCCCTCTGTCCCTGCGGGTCCAGGGAACCACACCCAAACCAGCTTGGCAAGGACTCTGGCTGCTGCACTTCCTGAATGACAACACTCAGAGGGGCGATGCCTTGCTCCTGGTCTTCCTGAATGACAACAAACAGAGGGGCCACGCCTTGCTCCTGGTCACACTGGACGCAGATTTTGAGGCCACTTTCCCTCCTATACCGCAACTCCGGAAAGAAAGAATGCGGGGAACCATCCCTAGGGAGCCAGAGCTCAGGCTGGCCCCAGCCTCAACCACTGCTCTCCCAACCCAACCCACGCCCAGCCCCTGGCCTGAGGGTGCGGGAACCCCAGCTGCTGAAGGCACTGCATACAGGTGTCTGGAGGTGCCTCAGTCAGCCAGGGTGGCAGGTCAGGAGGAGACGGGGCAGGGGACATGAGGGCAGGGGATGCTGGGTGGAGGGTACACAGCAGGCTGGGTGAGTACCATGTTGATGCCCATGGAGGTGAAGCTGAGGCTCGTGATGCTGGGCTCCAGGTGTCCCCGGTGATGAGAGACTGACAGGGGAGGGGACAGAAGGGGACTTCTGAACGTCCCCTAGGGCTGCCATCTTCCCTGAGACCTGCTGAAGGTGTCACACCTGGGACCTGGGGAAAATGAAAATCATGGCAGATGAGGGGATTGAAAGGAATGTGGGGGGATGGTGCAGGAGGAGGCAACATGCCAGCTCCCCAAGGGGAGATGGAGATTTATCCACTCCAGGAGGAGCAAGGATGGTGGGCGAACCCACAGGGACACATAACGCCTGAGGTGAAGTGGTCAGGGGACCTAGCACGTTTATTCAGTAAGGATTAACGCTTTGAGTGGCTGGGTGTGGTAGCTCACGCCTGTCATCCCAGCACTTTGGGAGGCCGAGGCGGGTAGATCACCAGGTCAGGCGTTTGAGACCAGCCTGGCCAATATGGCAAAACCCCGTCTCTACTAAAAATACAAAAATTAGCTGGGTGCAGTGGTGGGCACCTGTAATCCCAGCTACTTGGGAGGCTGAGGCAGGAGAATCACTTGAACCCGTGAGGCGGAGTGAGCTAAGGTCAGCCACTGTACTCCAGCCTGGGCAAGAGAGCAAGACTGTCTCAAACAACAACAAAAGGAGTAATGCTTTGGAAGGAGCGCTTAGGAAGTAGGCACCACCTGGGCAGCACAGCAGACACCTGTGGGGGCTGAAGCAAAGCTCCTGTCCCAGCGGAGGCTCTGGCATTTCCTTCCAACCCGTGGCATCATCCCTCCCCCAGAGAAAGGCATAGAGAGTCTTCCAGAAAAACCTCAGCTGCTGGCCCTGTGGGAAGGCTGAAAACCGAACCATGCTTGCTGGTGCACGAGTGTTTTGGAGGAAATCTTAACAAGGCTTTTCCTGAACAGCAAAAGAGAGGCATTCCAGAGAGGAGAACCCTCTTCCTCAGACCCTACAGAGCTGTCAGAGGCTGCAGGCTGGAATCTCCTAGTCCAGCCCTTCCGCAGCGCTGGGAGACTCACTCAGGGCTCCAAGATACTTCTTTGTTTGCTTTGCAAAAATGGTATGAGTCCAATGTGAGAAGTGACTTTTCTTTCATACTGTGATAGAGTAGGAAATCCTAATCTGGGGCAGGGAGTGAAGAAAGGAACGGGAAAAATAGACAAAAGTTAACGGAGACTCAGATATAAGGACAGCAGTGCCTACTTCGAGGAAGTAGGAGAGGCAGCTCCCACACGGCCGCCACCCCAGTGCCCGGCCTTCTGGGCCAGCCTCCATCCACTAATGATGGGAAGGGTCGGGTCGCCAGGTAGGTGGCCACTGGGTGCAGGTCCTCCACCTTAAAGTCACATCTCAAGTTACTTAGTCAACTTACTGGGGACATCTGGTAAAAGGGCCTACTCGTTCACCCCGACCCTGGCGTGGCCCCCAGGATTGAGCGGAGGCGGCCGTCACAGGGTGGGACGCCCCTTCACCCTCAGGGACGCACAAACTCTTGAGCGCCAGGCTGAAGGGGGAGGGGCACTCCTGCCAGTGGCTCGGGGGAAGCATCCTCTGCCCCTCTGTTACCAGCCCCGTGGGAGCGGACCCGATCGCCGGGAGCTCGGCACAGAGAGCATCTGCCCGGCGGTGCGGCGCTGGGGTCCGGCGGCTCCACGCCCCCGGGCGGCGGGACCTCCGGGCCTGTTTCCCATCTGCAAAGTGGGGATGACGACAGCGGCCGTCACCGGGTGCTTGGGAAAGGCGCCCTGCGAACGGACACCCGCGATCGCCAGGGCCACTGGGTGGGGCGGTCCGCTGCTGCCCCGCGACTCCCAGGAGCCCACCCTGCTCCCCGGGCCTGGCCCGAGGCCAAGGTCACGGCGAGCGGCGGCTGCAGGGGCCGCACGGCCCGGCTGGGCAGGGCTGCACCGCGGAGGACGGCGCACGAGGTCGGACTGGGCTGGTCCCAGGCGCCAGGATCCGCCGCCACCACCGCCGCCGCCCGCACCCACTCACCTTCCGAGCGGGAGGAGGCCGCCGCGCGCCGGACGGAAGTGCCCAGCCCCGCCCCACTCCGCCCAGTCGGCGCGAACTTCCGGGACGCTCTGGGCCTCGGGAGGACTGCACGCCTCGGTGGCCAAGTGGGGGCGGGGCCGGGATGCAAAAGCAGGCCTTTCCCCGCCCCGCTCCTCCCCTCCTGGGCTGCGCCCGCGCGTGGCTTTCGCGTTCTCGCTGGCCGGGGTCCCGCCCGCGCCTGCAGAGCGCCCGGGCTCTGGGAGCGGCGCTGCGTGGGGCGCAGAAGCCGGCGCCTCGGAGCCTCCTTCCCGACGGGGGCCAGGCCTTCGCCCGCGCGCCCACGGCCGGGCTTCGGGAGCTGACGGCGCCGTTCCCACGCTCCCCCACGCCTCCGTGCACTCCAGGCCCCGGGGTTCTCGGCTGGAGTCGCTTCCACGTTCAGCTTGCGAGTCCACCCCGCCGCCCTCTTGGGTTCCCTCCTCGGGACGTGTCCGCAGCGATGGCCGCCGGGAACCGCTGCAAGACGCGCGACCTCCCGCTCCCCTCGGGGGGGTCCCAGCGCCCTCGTTCTGCCTGATTTCCAGGGGCCTCCCCGGAGCCCGAGGAGGATAATACAGGTTCCCAAAAGCCCCTTCATGGACTCCTTCCTCATTTTCCTTTTGTTCAGCCAGTTTCTCCCTCAGTTCTGTTTACGACCCGAAAAGATAAAACTGTCACTCTCCGGGATAAACACACGGCAGGGGGAGGGTTCTTTGACCCTTTTGAGCAGGGGTGCAGAGAGCTGAGGCGAGGGGACCCCCGAGCTGGAGGGGCGCGCGGAACAGAGGGCGGGGAGCCAGATGGGCAGCAGCTGCCTGGTGCCAGAGTGGACGTTCAGGGTTGTGTGGGTGGAGATATACAAAAATCTCTAAACTCCACCATAAGAAAACAAACATTCCAGTTAGAAAATTGGCAAGAGCCGCAACAGACATTTGACCGAAGAGGGCACAGGGATGGCAATAGGCTCGAAAAGGAATGGCTGTCAAGGAAGGGCTGGCCAGCATCGCGGTGGGTGCCACTGCACACTTGCCAGGTGGCTCAGGTAAAAACTACTAACAAGTGCCAAGTATCACTGAGGCCGCGGAGCAGCTTGGGACATCGCCAGTGGTAAGGCAAAGTGGTGCTGCCATTCTGGAAATTGGCTTGGCAGTTTTTTAAAAAGTTGTAAGTAGGGCTGGGCGCGGTGGCTCATGCCTGTAATGCCAGCACTTTGGGAGACTGAGGCGCGCGGATCACCAGAGGTCGGGACCAGCCTGACCAACAGGGAGAAACCCTGTCTCTCCCCCATCTCTGGCTAATACAAAATTAGCCAGGTGTGGTGGTGGGCGCCTGTAATCCCAGCTACTCGGGAGACTGAGGCAAGAGAATCGCTTGAACCTGGGAGGCGGAGGTTGCAGTGAACCAAGATCACGCCATTGCACTCCAGCCTGGGCAACAAGAGCAAAAACTCTATCTCGGAAAAAAAAAAAAAAAGTTATAAGTAAATCTGCCATGTGACTGAGCGTGTCACTCTTGGGTGAAAACTAATGTTCATGCAAAAATCTGTGCCCCAACCTGGACCATTCTATAGAACTAGTACTACATCTGGCTGGGTGCGGTGGCTCACACCTGTAATCCCAGCACTTTGGGAGGCTGAGGTGGGTGGATCACTCAAGGTCAGGAGTTGAAAACCAGCCTGGTCAACATGGTAAAACCCCATCTCTACTAAAAATACAAAAAACTACCCGGACACGGTGGCAGGCACCTGTAATCCCAGCTACTTGGCAGGCTGAGGCAGGAGAATTGCTTGAACCCAGAAGGTGGAGGTTGCAGTGAGCTGAGACCGCACTCCAGCCTGGGCGACAGAGCAAGACTGTCTCAAAAAAAAAGAAAAAAGAAAAGAAAAAAAGAACTAGTACTATATCTGATGCTATTTGGAGGTGAGCCCCCTGCACATCTCGTGGAAATGTGGCCCAATGGTGGCGGTGGGGCCTGGTGGGAGGTGTCTGGGTCATGCGGGGGATTACTCATGAGCGGCTTGGTGCCCTCCCCTAGGTGATGAGTGAGTTCTCAGTCCATTAGTTCACATGAGAGCTGGCTGTTAAAAAGAGCCTGGCGCCTCCGCCCCTCTCTTGCTCTGGCTCTTACCATGTGACAGATGCGCCGGCTCCCACTTTGCCTTCTGCTGTGAGTAAAAGCTTCCTAAGCCCTCCCCAGAAGCCTCTTCTTATACAGTATGACCAGGGACAGCAGCACCCTCCGAACCCTGATCTGAACTGTGAGTCAAGCAAACCTCTTTTCTTTCTTATTTACTTTTGAGATGGAGTTTCTGCTCTTGTCGCCCAGGCTGGAGGGCAATTGGCGCAATCTTGGCTCATCGCAATCTCTGCCTCCCAGGTTTAAGGGATTCTCCTGCCTCAGCCTCCCAAGTAGCTGGGATCACAGGCGTGCACCCCACACCCGGCTAATTTTGTATTTTTAGTAGAGATGGGGTTTTGCCATGTTGGCCAGGCTGGTCTTGAACTCCTGACCTTAGGTGATCCACCCGCCTCAGCTTCCCAAAGTGTTGGGATTACAGGCATGAGTCACTGCGCCCAGCACCTCTTTTCTTTCTTTCTTTTTTTTTTTTTGAGATGGAGTCTCACTCTGTTGCCCAGGCTGGATTGCAGTGGTGCGATCTCAGCTCACTGCAAGCTCCACCTCCCGGGTTCATGCCATTCTCCTGCCTCAGCCTCCCAAGTAGCTGCAACTACAGGCGCCTGCCAACTTACCCAGCCTCAGGTATTCCTTCATAGCAGTGCAAAATGGACAAACACAGAACCTACATCAGGATAGCGGCAGATGACAATGCAATTGACTCGATGACAGGCTGCGGCCGCATTGCACCGGGCTGTGCAGACTCATTTTGGGGGACAGCTGTGTCTTTGTATGTAGTTCTTGACATTGTCACACACACAGGCTGTTGTCACCAGCTCCCCATGCATCCAACACATCACGGGAAGCTGACTCACCGAAGCTACCGTCCGTGTCGGCTGACCTTTGAGAAGCCGTGGAGTGTCTTACTTCCCAGGCCCCTTGGACCGGTCCTCAGCCTGGCCAGCTCACAGGAGTGAAGGGAGAAGGCAACGGGTGTAATCAGAGTGGAAGAATCCCCTTCCCCCACCAGGGCTTTGGAGGGAGTGCAAGGGTTGCTGATTTAATGAGCTGGGAGCCAGCAGCCAGCCTGGTCTGTTGAAGCAGCAGGTGGGGGGGAGGGGCTCCTTGCCTGAGCAGGGTTTTGCTGGGTATTCACTGTGAACAATGAGCTGGTGTTCATTATGCTGGGAGGTGGGGTTCGGGGTTCGGGGTTCCAGCCCCAACAGCCCCAGAGCCCCTGGTCCTAAGGCGTGGGAGTCAGCCCACAGCCCCCCAGGCCTGTTGTCTTGGGCTGTGGATTAGAAAAGGCCTCCATGGGCTTCTTTTGTTGAGATCACGGAATTCAGTGCCTGTTCAGATACCCACACAGGCCTGGCCTGCTCCAGCCAGTGCTGCTGGGGTTGGGGTGAGGGTGCCATCTGGACAGCAGTG
The DNA here is from genome assembly GCF_049350105.2 of Macaca mulatta. Taxonomy (NCBI): domain Eukaryota; kingdom Metazoa; phylum Chordata; class Mammalia; order Primates; family Cercopithecidae; genus Macaca; species Macaca mulatta. Next base: position 153,623,297 of record NC_133413.1, on the reverse strand, counting down.
CCCTTGTCTCTAGGGGTCCCTGTGGGAAAGCTCAAAGCTTCCTGGGCAGGAGGGCTGGTCAGAGCCCCCGAGCCACTGGAGTAGAGGGGCTGAAAGCACTTCTTAGACCACACCTGGAGACGAGGGGCTCAGAGGAGTGACCAGGCTAAAGGTCCAAGAGGCTTCTCTAAGGGGCAGCACCAGGGAGAGACAGGGGTGGGAGCAGGAAGGAGGGAGGGGAGGCAGCAGAAGGGAGGGGCCAGCCCATCACAGAGAGGTGGGAGGGGTGCAGGGGCAGAGGTCTGATGCTTGAAGGAGTCGCCTGGGGTTCAAGTTTGGAAGACCAGGCAGGGGAGTGTGGTGAGCATGGGGAGGACAGAACAGGATGGGGAGGGACAGACCGAACAGCCTTGACATCTCCACTGGGGGCTTGGACGTCATTCTCAGGGCACTGGGGGGCACAGGCGTCTGTAGGGAGGGAGGCAGGAGAGCTGACACACACTGAAGGTGTCCCTGGGGCTGTGGGGTAGAGCAGAGCAGCACAGAAGGGAGAGGGGTCAGTGGCTGCAGCCCCTGCACACAGCACAGCTGGCAGAAGGCTGCCTGAGTCCCAGGCTGGGATGCGGACGATGAGGAAGCTTTAGGCCTGGGCTGGTGGGACAGAGACGGGGCCACTCTGGGTGCTGTCCTCAAGAGTGGAGAAAGGCAGTCGAGTACACTTGCCTCTCGCCAGCAGCAGCCACCGTGTCGCCTTGCTGGCTTGTTTGCGGGGGAGGGACAGCTGGGAGGGTTCTGGTCAAGTGTGTGAAGACGTGACCAGTTCCCACATCTCCAGCCACCACAGACACTTGTTCCTGCAGGAGCGACCGCGCCACGCCTTTCTAGCTTCTGGAACCCCACGCATCTCTGGGCTGTTCCCTGGGGCCTTGAGAGCCACCTTTCCCGTCCTTTCCTTCGTCGTCACGGGGTCTAAATCTGTCTCTCTCACCTGCAGCATCTGGGCAGGACCCCCACACATCCCGGCCTCTGCACACTAGATTCCGGTGGTACCCCCACCCAGCTGTGACTGCCAACACCGTCCCAGACATTGCCGAGTGGTCCCCGGGGGCAAAAGTGCCCCTGGTTGAGAGCAACTGCCCTACCGAAGGAGGTGCAAGCCAGTGAACAGAGGACCAGGCAAAAGCGGGTGCTGTTTGGATCTCAGAGGGCCTGGAGAAGGTGTTCAGGACTCCCGGGGCCTCCGCTGGGGCATCCTGAGTGCAGGCACTAGGCCACCGAATGAACCCTCAGCTTCCCAGGTATCCGGGGCCTGAAAGGTGTGAGGACATTTCCGCACTGCAAAGGGATGCTCCCATCATGAGTGAGTGAACAACTTTCTCATTTATGTGTCAGTCTCCTGTTGAGTCTGGCTAACGGGGAGTGGTCTCAGGGAGACCCATCAGAGGCAGTGACCAGCCAGGGTCCTGAGGTCCTGGGAAGCGGCACCTGCACTGTTCCCTGGGAGGCAGCTGGTAGCCTTCGTGGGGGGCACTGACTGCATCCCGAGTGCAGAGAGATCAATGAAGACAGCACTCGAGTCAGAAATCAATGTTTACTGCAGAGAACACAGAAGCCAGCAAGCAGCAGGGAAGGGAGGTGTCGCAGCGAGCATGTTGGGCAGGCTGGGAACCAGCGCAGTGGCCCACGCGGACCGAGGAGGACACGCAGAGCAAGTCACAGGAAGCGCAGCTGCAAACAGACGTTTATCCCAAATGCACAGGACACTTACCAAGGACTGATGGTCTCAGAGTCATGCTCAACAGCTTTGGCTGGCAGGACACTTAAAGTTTTGGACAACAGAAAGTAACAGTGGAAAAGGGGACATCTGCCCCAACACGAGAGGCCAAGACCACAGCTGTTACAGGAGGGGTCAGCGCCGTAGTACACGGGTGGCGGCGGCTGCACATGCGTGCCTGGGGAATGAGAGTGTTTGGACATGCCAGGTGCCCAGCCTGGGGAATGAGAGTGTTCGGACATGCCAGGTGTCCAGCCTGGGGAATGAGAGTGTTCAGACATGCCAGGTGCCCAGCCTGGGGAATGAGAGTGTTCAGACATGCCAGGTGCCCAGCCTGGGGAATGAGAGTGTTCGGACATGCCAGGTGCCCAGCCTGGGGAATGAGAGTATTCAGACATGCCAGGTGCCCAGCCTGGGGAATGAGAGTGTTCAGACATGCCAGGTGCCCAGCCTGGGGAATGAGAGTGTTCGGACATGCCAGGTGTCCAGCCTCACCAGGAAACAGGCACACGGGGACAGAGGTGCACACACTGAAAACTCTCACTGAATCCACTCGCCTGAGCGGTGGCCACGGGAGCACGGTGCTGTACTCCCCACAAACCTGAACCTGGGCCCCAGGGCGAGAGGCATGGAAGGTGCAGGGGTGCAGGGATGTGGGTAGGGGCTCCCAGCTCAGAGGCATGTCCAGGAACCCCCATCAGGCCAGAGCCCTGCCCTGAGCCGCCTGCAGGGGTGACTGCGGGACAGCAGCGTTAGACCCAGTCTTGGCTGTGAGGTCGCTCCCACTGCCACGCACGACCCTGGGATTCTGTCAAGGTGGGGGCCGTCTGCTCGGCCCGGGCTCCCTGACCATGTGGCTGGGTTTGCAGAGGAAACCAGGAGAGTGCCAACACCAGGCTCTGTAAGCACGAATCTCCCTGCCGGCCCCATCCCAGAGTGCACCCCCATCCTTCCCGCATCCCTGGGCTCAGCTGTTCCTCACTGACCTCAGAGACACCCTGCCCTGCCCCAGCTCCACAGGAGCCCTGCCCACCACCACCTCAGCTCTGAGTCTCCCTTGGGGACACGGCTTTTCTCCTGGTGCAGAGGCGCAGGACGCTGTCCCTAAGGCCTATCTTCCTCTGCAGCATGTTTTGATGTCAGCTCATTCACAGGAAAGAAACGGTCACATCTCAGTGCCCCAAATGGGGACCAATAGGAGAAGTCACTGGGAATGAAGTCCGGGTACAGTCCGGGGTCCATGGGCTCTCCAGAAACGCAGGTGGACCCCACCAGAGCCAACGAGCCTCAGTCGCTGATCGGCCCCTCCCTGCTTCCCCGTGTCAAAGAGGAAACAGAGGCCCAGATGAGGAGGGCTGGCTGGCTGCATCCCCAGACCTCTGGTCCCAGGGCTGGCTGGCAGCGCCCCTCCCCCTGCTCACTTCCTGCTCTCCTGAGAAATGGCTCAGGGATGCAGCCTGTGGGGACAGATGCTGGCATAGCTCACAAAATGCTCGCACAAGGGACACTCCATGGCACGTCCCTGCAGCCGAGCAAAGTCACAACATTTGAGGTACTCTGCACTCTGAGGCCCACAGAGCTCGGCTGGCCAAGTGAGGCTGGGAGGATGGTGCCTGCTGGTCACGGCAGGTGAGTGGGGCTGGGAGGATGGTGCCTGCTGGTCAGGGCCACTCTCTGGTCTGGGTGGCCGAGCAAGGCTGAAAGGATGGTGCCCGCTGGTCAGGGTGGCTGCGTGAGGCTGGGAGGATGGTGCCTGCTGGTCAGGGTGGCTGCGTGAGCCTGGGAGGGTGGTGCCCGCTGGTCAGGGTGGCCCAGGAGGTGCTGTCCAGGTGGAGCCCGGGGCTGGTGTGGGTGCGCCATGCTCCTGAGAAGTTTCTGGGTTGCGGCTTTGATGTTCTCCTGCAATGAGAATGCTGACACTTGGCTGAAGGGTCCTCACGTCTCCCCCAGTACACTTCTGAGATGCCGGGAAGGTTCTGAACATTAGGCTGATTCCTGGGACTCCCTCCAGGGTGGCCTCACTGGAGTCAGGAGCCCGCGCCCTGCGTCCACTGCCCCACTAGGATGGCTCTGCAGTGGGCTGAGGACAGTGAACACTGGGGTCACTGGTGGAAAGTTGCCCACTGTGATGGTTTTGACCTCTGAAGATGTTTGGGAGCCAAGTGAACGCCTGGGAGCTATTTCTAGGCATTTCAGAGGCTGCTCCCCTGCACGTGCCTGCCGCACACCGCCCTCCCCGGGCCAGGCGCCTGCCACACAGGAGGAGGTTCCTTTTCTTCTCTTCCGAGTGCTTTTCTTCTCCTTTTCTTAATCTCTGCTCCTCCTCTGAACTGAGGGTGTGCGAATCTTTTTGTTAGTTTTGAGGTTGCTTCTTATGCATATTTGATGTGGAACTTCCTGCTTTGGGGGTGATCTGCTCTACCAGCCTGAAAAGGACGAGAAATACCTTCTGAGTACATAGGAAGTGCGGTTATACCTGGTTCCTCTGTTGGTAAAGACCACACTATGAAAGCAAGAGAACGGCTTGGGTTGAGTGGAAACAGGCACCTGCGGGCGATGGAGGCCAGGGTTGGGGGCGGGGGGCCTTGAGATCAGTGGGGGGTGTGGAAGTGGGTGTTAACCCGTGCACCCCAGGGCTGGATGGCACCAGGTTCATAAGGAAGTGCTTCCTGTTTTCTAAAAACATTAAGGAAGGTGGGAGGGTGTCAGATGTGTAAGCTGAGTATACGTGACATGATCCTTTAAACCGTGCTAGAGCAAATGCCCACTCACCCTCCATCTGGTTTCAGAGCGAGATGCCACCCAGGGGCCCATGCCCTGTGCCTGCCCCTCCCTCCGGAGTTCCCTGTGAACCATGCTTTTGCTTTTCTCTGCAGTCCGACCACGCGTCCCCAGACAACACACTGTTTAGTTTTGCTTTTAGTTTTGAACTTTGTGGCAGTTAAAACAGAACCGTGTGTCTTCTGTGCCTTACATTCCCTGCTCAGCGCTGTATCTGACACGCACAGGTGCTGACGTGGTCCCGGCTGGCTGTGCAGTCACTGCGCCAACAGCTTCCCTTGACCAACAGACCACGATTTACCCGCTTTGCTGCCGACAGGCATTGGGTTCTTTCCGGCTTTCCTGACAGTGCACGCCGTGAATGTTGTCGTCTCTGGCTGCGCGCACACACGTTTCTCACAGGGAAGTAAACAGTGGCTCCTGGGGCAGCAGGAACGCACATCTTCGCCTTTGCCAGAAAAAGCCAGGCTGCTCTCCAGACTGTGCTGCCGCCCAGTGCCACAGCAGCAGACGAGGACTCCCGCCCGTCCCGTGCAAGGATCAGAATCAGACCTGGCCGTCTTTACCACGCTGTGGGGCACAAAATTGCATCTCTTTGTTGTTTTAACTTGTGTGCCCTGATTTTTAATGAGATTGAGCATGTTTTCAGATATTTATGAGCCATGGATGTTTTTTTCTTCTGTGACTTTTGCCCACTTTTCTTTTTTCTAGAGATGGAGTCTCACTGCATTATTCAGGCTGGTCTTAACCTCCTGTTTTAGGCCATTTTTCTACTTAGATATTTGTCTTTAAAAATCCTGGTTCCTATGACTGCTACACATATTCTGAACGTTTGTCATTTGTTGCTACAGTGGTCAGGGTAAGTAACGGTGGCTGGGATAATGAAGAACCTCCGAATCTCGGCGTCTCACTCGGGAGGCCTCCCCTTCTTGCTCACATCACAACAGGGTCTTGAGGCTCCCCCGAGGGCGACTCCGGGACATGGCTCCTTCCCTTGGTGTGTGGCTCTGCCATCTCTGAGTCCTTCTCTTTCAGTCACAGGAAGGGAGGACAGTGGATGGTCACAGGGAAGATTTCAGGAGGCCAGGCCTGGAAGAGGCGCCCATCGCTCCTGCTCACATCTGCAGAACAGAATGCAGTGGTGCAATCACAGTTCACTGAGGCGTCAACCTCCCAGGCTCAACTGATCCTCCTGCCTCAGCCTCCCGAGCATATGGGACCACAGGCGCATGCCACCACACTTAATTTTTAATTTTTATTAGAAATGAAATCTCACTATGTCGCCCAGGCTGTCTCAAACTCCTGAGCTCAATCGATCCTCCCACCTTGGCCTCCCAGTGTGCTGGGATGACAGGTATGAGCCACCGCGCATGGCCTGCGAGTGCTTAGTACCTTTTTTCATGTATATGTGTATGAGTGACACTGAACTGTAATTTTGATATCCAGATTATACTCGCTTCAGAAAATAACACAGGGTGTGTTTCCTGTCTGTCTCCGAGTCTGGGTAAAACTGGAGCTGTTTCTTGAAGTCACGTGCAAAGCACCTGGACTTGGCGTTCTTTGGCAAGACTGAGAATCATCCACACAATCTCTGTCACGGCCACGGACTCTGTGTGCGTGTCTCCTCGAGCTGGGCTGCCGCGTGACTTTCCTCCTGACGGTCGCGCCGTTTCGGTGGAGTTTTTTGTCAGCACGGACTTTTCTCACTTTTTCAGCGTCAGATGTGGCTGCACTGCCTTCCCTTCTCATTCCGAATGGTTGATTTGCTCCTTTTTTCTCAGTCATTTTGCCAGAGAATGTCAATTTTTTTTTTTTTTTTTTTTTTTTTTTTTTTTTTTTTTGAGGCGGAGTCTCGCTCTGTCGCTCGGGCTGGAGTGCAGTGGCCGGATCTCAGCTCACTGCAAGCTCCGCCTCCCGGGTTTACACCATTCTCCTGCCTCAGCCTCCCAAGTAACTGGGACTACAGGTGCCCGCCATCTCGCCCGGCTAGTTTTTTGTATTTTTTAGTAGAGACGGGGTTTCACCGTGTTCGCCAGGATGGTCTCGATCTCCTGACCTCGTGATCCACCCGTCTCGGCCTCCCAAAGTGCTGGGATTACAGGCTTGAGCCACGAATGTCAATTTTAATAGTCCTTTCAAAGAACTAACTCTTAGCTCTTTTGTCCTCTCAGTGGTGTCTCTATTAGTTGTATTAATAAGTGGCTTTATTTACTTATTTATTTTTTTGAGACAGAGTTTCGCTCTTGTTGCCCAAGCTGGAGTGCAATGGCGCCCTCTTGGCTCACTGCGACCTCCGCCTCCCGGGTTCAAGCAATTCTCCTGCCTCAGCCTCCCAAGTAGCTATGAATACAGGCGCGCCACCACACCTGGCTAATTTTTTTTGTATTTTCAGTAGAAACGGGGTTTCACCATGTTAGCCATGGCTTGTCTTGAACTCCTGTCCTCAGGTGATCCGCCTGCCTTGGCCTCCCAAAGTGCTGGGATTACAGGCATGAGCCACTGCACACGGCCTGGGCCTTTGTTTTTCTAACTGTCACACTGGGGGCTTCCCTCCTGACTTCCAGCTCCTCTCCTAACAGCAACAGAGGCACACAGGGTTGGACACTGCCCTTGGATTCTGCTGCCCCCAGGTGCTCTGTTAAGTTGTATTGATCATTGAGTTTTAAGTGTCTTTTAACTTTCATTATGTTTTTCTTTGACCTGGGTCATGTAGGTTTTCTCTTCCTGGAATATGAGCTTCATTTACACAAGACACCAAAGCAGAGGTCAGCCTAGACAGCCTGTGGCTTCAGTTCTTGGTCTTGTGGTGACGTCATGAGTTCATCTGTCTGTGCCAAATGATGGGGGCAAAAAAGATGGCAGATTGGTTTTGGTTTGGTTGTGCGATTTTTCTCATAACAATAAACATTAAAAAAAATTTCCAAGTGGATTTAAAAGAGTTATCTTTCATTTCTGAGACAGGGTCTTGCTCTGTCACCCAAGCAGGTCTTGAACTCCTGGCCTCAAGTGATCCTCCTGCCTCGGCCTCCCAAAGCACTGGGATTACAGGTGTGAGTCACCGCATTGGGCCCAAAAAATGTATCTTTTCTTGTTGTTTTCCATGCTGATTTTGTTGAAGCCAGCTCTCTCATCTTTTCCTTGGAGAGGTATCCAAGGCCATCAGCTTGCACGGCCCCCATTACGTGTGTGAACCAATATCTGATCTCGCTAAGAAAACCAGCACGTGGGGCGAGCTCTGATCCCACTAACACCAGCACGCGGGGCGAGCCCCGATCCCACTAACACCAGCACGCGGGGCGAGCCCCGATCCCATTAACACCAGCACGCGGGGCGAGCCCTCATCTCACTAACACCAGCACGCGGGGCAAGCTCTGATCCCACTAACACCAGCACGCGGGGCGAGCTCTGATCCCACTAACACCAGCACGCGGGGCGAGCTCTGATCCCACTAACACCAGATGTGGGGCGAGTCCTCATCTCACTAACACCAGCACGTGGGGCGAGCTCTGATCTCACTAACACCAAACGCGGGGCGAGCCCTGATCTCACTGATCTCACTAAGAATAGCAGCACGCGGGGCGAGCCCTCATCTCACTAACACCAGACGTGGAGCTAGCTCTGATCCTACTAACACCAGCATGCAGGGCAAGCCGTGATCCCACTAACACCAGCACGCGGGGCGAGCTCTGATCCCACTAACACCAGCACGCGGGGTGAGCTCTGATCCCACTAACACCAGATGTGGGGCGAGTCCTCATCTCACTAACACCAGCACGCGGGGTGAGCCCCGATCCCACTAACACCAGCACGCGGGGCGAGCCCCGATCCCACTAACACCAGCACGCAGGGCGAGCCCCGATCCCACTAACACCAGCACGCGGGGCGAGCCCTCATCTCACTAACACCAGCACGTGGGGCGAGCTCTGATCTCACTAACACCAAACGCGGGGCGAGCCCTGATCTCACTGATCTCACTAAGAATAGCAGCACGTGGGGCGAGCCCTCATCTCACTAACACCAGACGTGGAGCTAGCTCTGATCCTACTAACACCAGCATGCAGGGCAAGCCGTGATCCCACTAACACCAGCACATGGGGCGAGCTCTGATCCCACTAACACCAAACATGGGGCGAGCTGACATGGCCACACAGTAGGATCCAGCACTGTGCTTACGACGTCACGTATTAAGGCTCTGGTTCTTGGCAACCCTGTGGGGTAAGCACTGTCAGCATTGCCATTTCACACCTGGGAAAACTGAGGCAGAGGTCCCAGAGTTCCAGAGTGAGAGGTCAAGTCCACAGCCCCTGACTTGAGAGCTATGCTCTTGACCACCTACCTCCATGCTAGAAATCAAAGATGTTGGATTAAAGTGTGAGTTTAGGATCAGGAACCCACCTGCCCGCTCCTACAGAGGCCGAGGTGGTCCTGCCATCTGTGCACTGCTGCAGGTGTCTCTGTGGGCATGACCCGGGGCCGGCATTTGGTGAGACGTCATTCCACATCTGGGGGTCCGTCTTATCGGCCCTAAATATGGAAAAGATATTTATTGTGGCATTATTCATAATAACCTAGTTTGGAAACAGCCCACATACCCATGTTGGGAAGTGCATAAGTCACCTGTGCCTTTTTGATTCAACTGGTCATTGTGCAGGCATTAAAAGTAACGCTTCCTTTCTGGCCAACATGGTGAAACCCCGTCCCGACTAAAAATACAAAAATTCGCCGGGCGTGGTGGCGCATGCCTGTAGTTCCAGCTACTCAGGACGCTGAAGCAGGGGAATCGCTTGACCGCGGGAGGTGGAGGCGGCAGTGAGCTGAGATCACGCCACTGCACTCCAGCCTGACGACAGAATGAGACTCTGTATCAAAAAAAAAAAAAAGGTAATGCCTCCCACTGTCAGTAACAGGGAAAAGCAATGATCATATTATCGTAAGTAAAATCAAACCTAATGCAGACACCACCAGGGCATGCGTGCCAGTCTCCTGGGCCGTCCTAGACAGCTGTGTCCACACGCACCACCCTCCCTGGCACATCCTGACAGACAGCAGAGGATGCCTGCCTTGAGCAGCTCCCTGCCCCGCCCCCGGTTTCTTTCTTGCGTCCGACTTCCTGACTTCTGACGCCATCTCTTCCCTGCCAACAACTAATTCTGAAGAACGCTAAGACACAGAGAAGCTGCCAGGATTGGGAGTTGTGTTAGTTCATTTTGTGTTACTATAAAAGAACACCCAAGGCTGGGTAAGTTTTTATAAAGGGGTTGACTTGGCTTGCGGTTCTGCAGGCTGTGGAGCTATCTGCTTGGTTTCTGGTGAGGCTGCAGGGAGGGATCAAGAGAGACAGGAGAAGGCGCCAGGCTCTTTAATCCAGGAGTCCCCAACCTCAAGATGGGTCCATGGCCTGTTAGAAACGGACCACACAGCAGGAGGTGGGCGGCAGGCGAGCGATTACCGTCGCTCAGCGTTACCGTCTGAGCTCCGCCTCCTGTGAGATCAGCGGTGGCATGAGATTCTCACTGGACTGCGAACCCCACTGTGAACTGCGTGCGAGGGATCTAGGTTGCGTGCTCCTCATGAGAATCAAATGCCTGATGATCTGAGGTGGGACAGTTTCATCCTGAAACCATCCACACCACTCCCTGTCCATGGAAAAACTGGTCCCAGGTGCCAGGAAGGTTGCGGACCACTGCTTTAAACAACTAGCTCTCCCGTGAACCTACGAAGTGAGAACTCACTCATTACTGTGAGGAGGGCACCAAGCCATTCCCGAGGGATCTGCCCCCATGACTCCAGTACCTCCCGCCAGGCCTCCTTCCAGCACTGGGGATCACATTTCCACATAAGATCTGGAGGGAACAGATGTCCAAACTACACCAGGAGCTCTAATGCACCCTTCACCTAGGACAGGATTAGCAAGCAATGGCCCACAGGCACATCCAGCCCACCTCCTATGTTGGTAAATAAAGTGTTTTTTTTTTTTTTTTGAGACGGAGTCTCGCTCTGTCGCCCAGGCTGGAGTGCAGTGGTGTGAACTCGGCTCACTGCCAGCTCCGCCTCCCGGGTTCACACCATTCTCCTGCCTCAGCCTCCCAAGTAGCTGGGACTACAGGCGCCCGCCACAGTACCCGACTAATTGTTTGTATTTTTAGTAGAGACGGGGTTTCACCGTGTTAGCCAGGATGGTCTCGATCTTCTGACCTCATGATCCGCCCGCCTCAGCCTCCCAAAGTGGTGTGATTACAGGCGTGAGCCACCGCGCCCAGCCTGTAAATAAAGTTTTCTTGGCACAGCCGTGCTTGTTCATTCGTATGCCACTGACAGCTGCTGTTGCCCTACACAGCAGGGTGGGGACCTGCTCTTCATGGGAGAGCTAGTTGTTTCAAGCAGTGGTCCCCAACCTTCTGTGGTCCCCTGTGGGTGCTAAGGCATAGGCCATACGGCTGCAGTGCCAAGAATACTTCCTGACTGACCCTTCATCGGAAAAGTTTGCCAACCTGTGTTCTAGATTCCCCATGACTGACATTGAGCCAGTCTCCTGTCACTCTCCAGTGACGCGCACACACCATTGGCATGAACTGCAGGCGTCACGCTCTGCGGCCGAGAGCCTCGGTGTGCGTCTGCAGTAGGAGGGCGTCAGTGAGGACTGCCCTGTCCCTGCGGCGCTGGTGCCGGCTGTGCCTACAGTTGACTGTGCCTGGAGTCTACACTCCAGGTCAGCCAAACGTCCCAGCAAGTCCTTCAAAGCAACTCTTCCGATCCAGGACCACACGTCGCATGTGCTCTGATGCCTGCTTCTGAACAATTTCACCTCCTGAGATGTCCATTTCTGGGAGTGCAAGTCTTCCTCTCCTGGTGACAGCTTGGCTGAGGCCGTCCAGCCTCAGGGACATACCGGGAACGGCTGCATAAGGAGATCCGGGGCAGGGGGCCCACCAAGATGTTCTGCCCTGTGGGGGTCAACACTGGCCGTGGTCTGCCGGCGGCATCCAGGGGCAGTCTATCTAGGTGAGGCTGAGGCTGCCCGCCCCTCGCTCCCTCGCCCCCTTGCCCCCTCACCCCCTCACCCCCTTACCCCCTCACCCCCTTGCTGACAGCAGTGGGCTGACCACAGCCCCAGGGAGCCCCACGGGAAGACTGGCCTCCCCAGCACACGCCCAACAGTGTGAGACACAGTCATCACCGAGGCAGGTACACAGCACCACGGGACTTGCCACCTACCTACCCCCACCGGGACCATGGGCCACTGAGAAGCCACGAAGGCCATGCTTCCAGCAGCGACCGCGGTGCAGGACCATCAGGAGGCCACAGGTGCCACGGCTCCTCTCTGGTGAGTCACCTGCTCACCTGTGCCCAGGAAGACCCCTCCAGTGCGGTCCTGAGAGCAGACCCCCCCCAGGCAACACGTCTGATGAGGCCAACACAGCCTCAACCCAAACAAGGCAGGGCCCGCAGGCGAGCATAGCCACACCAGCAATGCCATGGGGGCGTGGTGGTGGTGGGGCCTTCTGGGTAGACCAGCCTGGGTCCACAGCCAGCTCATGCACTGAGTGTCACCCGACCTCAGAGAGCCCTGCAGCCATCTGGGAGATGCTGCCCTGCAGGTCAGGACCCAGTGCGAGCAGGTGACGGGCTGGGCTCTCAGACCTACTATATAGAACGTTAACCAGGCCAGAGGCAAAGCTAGTGTGGGTGACCGTGTGGTTAGTTCTAGGCTATTTCTATTTCTGTGGGGAAGTGAGGAGATGCATCTGTCAGCGCAGCCCATGGGCAGTGGGCATGAGAGAGGCCGGGAGCCGGGCAACCTCCTCACGATACTACAAGTGGTGGCACTCAGGACTCCCTGCCATGGAACAGGCTCCTCTGGCCAGGCCAGCAGCGGGAGCAGCTGGGAGAAGAGACCCACTTTGATGTGGAATGTGCTTCCAACACGTCTGAGTGCAGGGATCGAAGCATCCTTCTAGTGGGAGGGGAGGCCTGCCAAGAGGCTCTCTTTCCAAGTGACCCCACGGTGGCCAAGCTGGTATGGGGCCTACACAGACAGGCAGAAATATTACAGCCCTCAGAAAGACTGCGGCAGGAAAAACGTGTTAACCCAGTAAACGTTTCCACCCAGACATGACTGCTCTCCATTATCCAGGCAGTGTCCCCCACTCCGTTTCTGAGACTGCTCAACGGACAAGGCCAAGGCCGTCTCCAGCTCGAATCGGGACCCTCCTTCCAGGACAGAATCCCCAAAGACTAGGGCCATGATTAGTGTTTCATGTCTAAACGGCTGACAACACAGGCGCCAACATTTCCCAATAAAAAACCATATTACTCCTGGTTGACAAAGTCATTTTCTACCCTCTTATAAACCAGTCCCTAGAGAGCACAGGGTCCTGTCCACAGTGCTCCTGGATGGACACAAAGGTGGCACAGGCCTGTGGACCTGCCATGGGGTGGGACAGGACTGGTACAGGCATGAAAAAATGGAACTAACCTGAATACTGGGCTGCTCCGTGGGGCTGGGGCCCACCGCTAACGTCGGAAGGCCAAGGGGCAGATGCAGGCTGGACTGAAGCTGCTGAGGGCACCCCAGGGGCCCCACCACGTGGCTGGGGCAGGAAGCTCAGCAGGTGGTGGTGTCCAAGGTCCTGAGGAACCTTTGTCCCGAGTCCATCCAGGTAAGTCAGGCCGCCTCTCTGGGAGCAAGGCTGGGCCAAGAGGGCGCGGGGTGTGGCCCAGTTCCAGGGACGGGGTCTGAGCTCAGGGACTGGCGCTCCAGCAGGAGGAGAGAAGCCAGAGAACCAAGCACAGTTCGGGCACAGAGGCTGGGAAGGGACGAGTGGTCCTGGGGCTCGCTGCAGAGCTCGGGGATCCAGAGAGCAGAGTGTCCAGACTGGGGCGTTCAGCGGCAGATGAAAGGCTTAAGCAGAGAGGACATCACAGGCAGGTGGCAGCGGGAAGTGCTCGGCCGCCCACCACACCAGGAGCCTCTCCTGCTGGGTGCTCTGAGGTGACCCAAACCCGTCCCACGGATGGCAGTGAACACACCCTGCTCTCTGGTGCTGAGCCCCGTGAGCCATCGAAGAACCTGGAAAATGGTCTGTGGCTGCAAGGAGCCTCTCGTGGCTTCTACATTACTGCAGTGTCTTGATCCAAAGAGATTCTCTGCAGTGGAAAGGTCGCTCGCTCGTTTGCACGTTCCCACATCTGACCAGGCTGATTTTCCGGGGGTCCCCAGGGCACGGAACACAGTGCACATGGCCCTGTGCCCCCACCAGACGCTGAACACGAGGGAGCCACGGAGCAGGCGGCCGGCGAGGCTCGCACTGTAGGGCCTGAGTCCACAGACGGCCCCAGCTCAGGGCTTCTTCCGAGGGTGGCGTTTCCGATGGCGGATGAGACAGGAGCTGTAGGCAAAGGCTTTCCCACAGTCCGTGCATTCGTAGGGCTTCTCCCCGGTGTGCGTCTTCTGATGTTTCAGGAGATTGGAGCCGCAGTTAAAGGCTTTCCCGCACTCCCCGCATTTGAAGGGCTTCTCTCCTGTGTGAGTCCTCTGGTGTTTGGTGACGTCGGAGCTGTGCCGGAAGGCTTTCCCGCACTGCACACACTGGAAGGGCTTCTCTCCCGTGTGGACCCTCTGATGGCGAATGTGGTCTGTCTTGTGCTTAAACATCCGCCCACACTCACTGCACTCATAGGGTTTCTTCCTCTGAAAAGGAATGAACACGGGAACCCCCTCAAAGTCATCTTTAAATGAAGCGTCGAAGGCATCAAAGATGTGCTCTTCGTCTTCAGGACTCAGGCGGGGCTCTGTGCGGGGTTTCCTGGGCACAGTGGGCCTCTCGGGTGGCTTTTTGTCCCCGGACGCCTTCTCCTCTCTGAGTATGCCCTTCTGCACATCTGCTTCCTCCCTCGGGGTCGGCGTCTTCCTTTTTCTGCCTGCAGGCTTCTCCATCGTTCTGTTCCTTGGAAGCGTGAGGGCTAAGGGGCTGCTGACTTCCCTGTGGGCCCCACTTCCTCAAGAACGGCTTGCTTCCCACACATCTCTCCACACTCCCAGCGCGGGACTGATGCTCTGCACCAGGAGGCCAAGGGCCACCATCCTCTTGGTGCTGGGGAGAAGAACATGAACCTCAGATTAAAGGTTCGCATTTCAGGGGCTGTGGGGTTTGGGTGCGGCCCCTCCCTATGTGTTCTCCCACAAGTGTCTCAAACGGAATTGCTGATCTCCCCGGAGCTCCACCTGACTCACTCTCCCAGCCTTTCCTTGTCTTGGTGAAGGGATCAATTGCTCACCAAAGAATCCTTGCTCCTCTGCCAGGGTTCGGGGTCTGCACACCACGTCCGCAGGATCTGATGTGCCCATCAACTGCCCTGTGGCTTCCCTCCTCCACCCCCGAATCCCCCTGGTTCCTGCCCTAATCTCTGTCTCCACCACACTGGGCTTGGGACCAGTCACTGTGCTTTGGAGCTACAGGCTGCAGGGCCCACACGTGCCCAGTGGAGGATGCTTCCAACCCCCAGGGCTGGGTTCTGAGCTCATGAAACCAGGGCTGCCCCCCTGCCATGGACCACAGCAGCCAGCAGACCCCCTCATGTCACATCCTTTCCACCTCAGCTTCCTGAGTAGCTGGGACTACAGGTGTGCGCCACCATGCCCAGTCATATTCTAAGAAATAATATTCCATACCCTTTGTATTAGTTCTTGGGCCAGGGTTGCGCCTAGGTAGAAAGTGGAGCTGAGATGCATGTTGTAAGTGACATATCTCAACACATAAATACCTCGAATTCTCTTTGTTAAGTAAAGAGGAGGTTCGTGGTCTTCCCTCCGTTCCCCCACGAGTGCAGGTAACACATAAACTGACTACAGATTTCCTATCTCAACAAGGACAGGATCTGGTCTTTTCTACAGGAAAATGTTTATATGACTCAGTTTCAGGCCAACATCACTTTCTAGGGCTCTATCTAGAGGTGGCGTGTGGGACGAGGCAGATTAGGTGGGCGCCAGAACTGAAGATGAAGGCCACGTGTGCTGAGGGAGGATGCAGGCATAAAGCAGCATCTCTGCTGGGGTGGGCAGGGGGAGCCCTGGTGCCCAGGACAGAGGATCACAGCCTAAGCTGGCTGGAGTTTGAGGCCAGGATCCAGCTCTGGTAGGAAACAAAGGTGAGAACCAAGAACGAACACTAAAAATCAGTCGACCAGCTGTTTGCCTCATGGGCAGGGCAGAGCTGGAGAAGCAGCAGCTCTCCAGGGCACAGTTAGAAACCTATCTGGCTCTCTGCACACTCCACTCCATGGCGGGGGTGGGTGTTTGTGAACCTGCTGAGCCTGACACCTGCTGCCCGGGGCCTGTGTGGGGATCCTCCGTGCTGTATAGCACTGTTCCCTCTACCAGACACTTGTTGCTGCACGTGTGGCTGGTCACTGACATGTTAGGCAGCAGAAGCTCCTGAAGGTGAGGATCATGTCTTTTTTATCTTCAGATCCTGGTCACATACTGTGCTCAAGGAACATTCTCCATAATGGTCCTGTCGACTCAACTCAGGCTGGCAGGTGCTAACCGGCAGAGACTGGAATGACTCACTTCTCTACATGCTGCCCACCCTGAGAAATAAAATACTTGTTAAGAACAGAGTGGACTGGCCGGGCTCAGCGGCTCACGCCTGTAATTCCAGCACTTTGGGAGGCCGAGGCGGGCGGATCACAGGTCAGGAGATAGAGGCCATCCTGGCCAACATGGTGAAACCCCGTCCCTACTAAAATACAAAAAATGAGCTGGGCGTGGTAGCGCGTGCCTGTAGTCCCAGCTAGTGGGGAGGCTGAGGGAGGTGAATTGCTTGAACCCAGGAGACAGAAGTTGCAGTGAGCAAAGATAGCGCCAGTGCACTCCCGCCTGGCGACAGAGCAAGACTCCGTCTCAAAACAAACAAAACCCAACCCCCACCCCACGCACACACACAAAACAAAAACGGAGTGGACCGCAGCGATTGTCTTGGCCTCACCTCACAGGCCTGTAGACAGGAGTGATTAGCTAGTTACAGATGGCGCAACCCACACTTGCCACAGCCCTAAAGGCTGGGGTTCTGGTTCTGTCGTGCAACTCCGGCAGAGCCCCGTCGCCACTCTGGGCGGAGGAACGTTCACCTAAAATATGAAGCTCTGGGTATCCGCAGGCGGTAGGGGCTACCTAGGAAACCTCACTCACCCTGGCGCCTCCCTCCACTACTTTCAGGGATCTGGGTCTCACGGAGAGACTGGAACATTAGTGGGCTTGAGATTCAAGGGCTATCTGCACTAAAACAGCCTGCTGGGTCCACGGCCTGCCAGGGGCCAGCTAGCTGTGCCAAGGCCTGAAATGCCAGGCATCTGAGCCAGGCGGAGGGACCCGCCAGGGTCTTGTGCGTGATCCTAGTTAGAGGTTCCCCTTTCAACGCCACACCCCCGCGGCCCGCTTGCGGAGCTAGGTCGGCCTCGGGGCCGGCGCCCGGGAGGCGCTCAGAGCCAGGTCTCGCCACATCCCTGGAGCGCTGGGGTGCGGGGAGGCGGCGGGGCCCATACCAACTCTGCGCGTCCTGGGCCGGAGGCGGCGGGCAGGAGCCCAGTGAGTACCTGGCTGGAGACGAGGGGCGACGAGGACCTCCCGCTGCAGAACGCGGACTCGCCCGGGCCCTACTAGGACTGCTGGAAGGCGGGGAGAGGCGCGCGCCCCTCACGGGGTCCGGAGGCAGGAAAGGGAAGACCTAGATGCTGCACCGCCCCGCCGCTCCTGCCCCTGCCTGCGTCCAGGTCCCCGTCCGGACCCCGTCAGCCCTAGGCACCCGCAGGAAATGCCCGCCCGCTGACCCGCCCCTTCCGGCGGCCACGCTAGGAGCCGGGGCTGGACTCGGTGGTGGTGAGCGGTGGAGGGCTCGGCCCGAACGGATCCACCCCCAGCCGACTCCGCCCCGAAGACCCCGCCCCGATCATGCCCCGCCCACTCAGGCTCCACCCCTAACCGCCGTCTCGTCCGCAGGTTCCTCCCCCAACTGACCCCGCCCCTTCACAGTCCTTTATGGCAGGCACCCTCCCGAAGGCTCCGCCCTGATCAGGTCCCGCCCCGAGCAGGCCCCGCCTCCGGAAGCTCCTTCTCGAGCTGGCTTCCCCTCATGCCCCGCCCCCTCATGCTCCGCCCTCATGTCCCGTCCCCGAAAGGCCCACCCCCGAAAGCTCCTCCCGGAGCCGGCTGCCCTCATGCCCCGCCCCAGGCTCCGCCCTATGTCCCGCCCCTGAAAGCCCCGCCCTGAACCATCACCCTCATGCCCCGCCCCCACCGACCCCGCCCCGCGAGGCCCCGACCCCATAGCGCGTCCCCGAGCCGACCCAGTCACTTAGGCTGCGCCCACCAGGCTTTCCGGATCCGACGCGCGTGGGCTTCTGGCTCCCGGCCCCCAGCGGGGAGATCGCGGCCGCGCGCCGGGAGGCTTGTCCCTGAGGCCGCTCCCTGCCCACCCCGAGCCTCAGCCTCCGTGGCGTCCACCGCGTGCCTCCACAGGAAGTCGCTACCTGCGCCTTCAGCGCGGAAGGAGAACCGACGCGTCCCCTAGCTGGGCGGGCACCGCCTCCACCACCGCCGCCGCCGCGTGCACGCCCGGGCCAGCCGTCTCCCACCCCGCGGCCCTTGCGGCTCCTCCCGCCGTAGGCAGCGCTCCGGGATATGCTCCCAGCGCTGGCTGCGCTCACTCCACTTCCTGCCCGTCCAGATCGCACTGCGCCGCCAGGCCCGCCACGTACCGCAAACTGGGTGTCCTAAAACGACATCCGCCTGTTATCTCAAGGCTTCTGTGGGCCAGAAGGCCAGGCTTATCTGGGTCCTCAGCTCAGGTCATCCGCTGTGTTCTCATCTGGAGGCTGGACTGGGGAAGGATTGCTTTCCACCTCATGCGATTGCTGGCAGAAGTCATGTCCTGGTGCTTGTAGGACCCAGGGCCAGCAGGAACTGTTCTCAGCTCCCGGGGGCTGCCTACTGGCCCCTGCTGTGTGGCCATCTGCGAGGGTGGGCAGTTCACAGGGTGGTCACTTCCCCAGGGTCCGAGGGAGAGCCCCACCCCCAGATGGAGTCCTATGGAACAGAACCTAATTGTGGGTGACATGCCACCCCCTCCGCCCAGTTCTACTCAGATTCAAGTCACAGGTGCCACCTGTAGCCAAGGGAACTATGGGCATGGGGCTGGCGCTGGGGGATCTCCTTAGGATATCCGCAGCATTCTACCCCCTCCACCCACAACCCTTCCCATTTCCACTTTCTATATGATTTCCTTATTATATTTATTATTAATTATCCCACACTCCCATGCAAATCAGCTCTTTGAAGGCTGCCACCTGTGCTTGTTCTGGGTGCCTGGTGTGTGCTGGGCCTCGTGTTTTGTGGACTGAGTGAACGTGGGTGGAGATCTTAGGTGCTGCTGGTGCCGTGGCACCCTAGGAACTGCCTGCCCCCCCCCCAGCCCTCTCTCCAGCTGCCTCCTGGACTTAGCAAGGTGTTGAAAACCAGGCAGTTCTGCTCCCTCCTCATCCCACCCCCCTCTCCCATCCTGTTGCTTTTACTTCCCAATGTTTTTGTTTTTGTTTTTGTTTTTGAGCAGCAGCAAGATTTATTGTAAAGAGCAAAAGAACAAAGCTTCCACAGTGTGGAAGGGGAGCCGAGCAGGTTGCCCTACCTACCAATGTTTTCAACCAACCCCTCTTGCACAGCCTGCTTCCTCTGTCCCGGCTGGAACCTCATCTCCTCTCACCAGTACTACTTCTGTGCCCTGCCCTGGGGTCTCCCTGCCTTCATTTGGGCTCCCCTGTCCACCCCTCCTATAGAAGCTGGAGGGGCTGACTTACAGGGCAAACCCGCAGTAGCCCTCCCAGCTTCATGCCCGTCCTGCAGGATGAGGTCTGGGTCCCTTAGCAGCTGCAAAGGGGCCTGCACATACTTGCAAGCTGCCCCTCTCACCACCCTTTCACCTCCCAGGAGACTCAGCAGCAAGTGCTTGCCCTGCCACACACCATCAGCTGCATGCCTCAGCCCTGGGCCTTGAACACCCCTGCTCCGCCTCCGCTGGAAGGACTCTTTCCTGTTTTTTAAGACTCCACCTGTTTAAGCTCCTCTGTGCCAGCCCCAGCCTCACCCCTGCCATCCTCAGGCCAAGGCTGCCTGGGTAGCTGTCCACACAGGTTACATGCCATACATGACCCTCGGTCAGGGCTTGTCTTTTATTTTGTTTGTTTTTTTTTTTTTGAGACAGAGTCTTGCTCTGTCACCCAGGCTGGAGTGCAGTGGCCAGATCTCAGCTCACTGCAAGCTCCGCCTCCCGGGTTCACGCCATTCTCCTGCCTCAGCCTCCCGAGTAGCTGGGACTACAGGCGCCCGCCACCTCGCCCGGCTAGTTTTTTGTATTTTTTAGTAGAGACGGGGTTTCACCATGTTAGCCAGGATGGTCTCGATCTCCTGACCTCGTGATCCACCTGTCTCGGCCTCCCAAAGTGCTGGGATTACAGGCTTGAGCCACCGCGCCCGGCCAGGGCTTGTCTTTTTTATCTTTGTATTACCAGGGGCCAACACTTAGCCCATAGCAGGTGCCTAATCCATATTTATTGAGCAATGGATGACTGATGGGGCTGAGAGAATAAGACTGACAATAATAATGGCAGGCTGGGCGCGGTGGCTCATGCCTGTAACCCCTGCACTTCGGGAGGCCAAGGTGGGTGGATTGCTTGAGGTCAGGAGTTCAAGACCAGCCTGGCCAACACGGTGAAAACCCGTCTCTACTAAAAATACAAAAATTAGCTGGGTGTGGTGGTATGTGCCTATAGTTCCAGCTACCTGGGAGGCTGAGGCAGAAAGAATTGCTTAAACCTGGGAGGCAGAGGTTGCAGTGACGCTGAGATCATGCCACCACACTCCAGCTGGGTGACAAAGCGAGACTCCGTCTCAAAAAAAAAAAAAAAAAAAAAAAGCAGAGGAAGGAGAAAGGTGTCCTCAAAAGAGACAGTCCCTTGCCTTCTAAATGAGCCTGGTGGCCCCTCCAGTCCCTTTAGGGGCATGGTGGTGGCTGGGCAAGCCCACCAGGGACTCCATGTGGTGCCAACAGCATTGGTATATGATATGTGGGCAGAGGCCATTTCCCTGACTCGGAATCTCCCACTGTCACCAGACCTCCCTCTCCAGCTGCCCTGTAAATATGGAAAGAAGCTCCAAGGGCTGAGGACTCCTTTCCTGCAGAGGTTCCCACAGAGGTAGCCTCTCTGAGGAGGGGCTGGGGGCCCCAGGCTTTGCCGTGTCTGTGCTCCTCATTTCTTTTACACATCCCTGTTTTGTGCCCTGCCTGCGAGCTGCAAAGGCTGGAGCTGCCCGGAAGCCCGGGCCTCTTGTTCTGGGTGGCGGGCTGCCTCCCACGGCTGCCTGGGCACCTCTGGGTCACCATCCTGTGTTCTGATGTGGGAGTCCTATTGCTAGTGGGTGGGGGCCCCAGTCTGCTCTGCAGGGACAGCCACCAGGGAAGAGAACTGAGGACAGGAGACAGGCATTTCAGTCTCTTAGCTTAGAGAGGGACAGAGAACTGCTTTCCTCCTGAGTGGCTTACTGTCTGGCTTGTTGGATTGAATGGTGCCCTTTCACTTTTCCCTATTGCCTGTGCAGCTTTTCTCTTTTCCTTCCCCTCCTCCTCCTCCTCCTCCTCCTCCTCCTCCTCCTCCTCCTCTGCCTCCCCCTCCTCCTCCTCCTCTGCCTCCCCCTCCTCCTCCTCCTTTGCCTCCCCCTCCTTCTTCTCTTCCTCCTCCTCCTCTTCCTCCTCCCCCTCCTCCTCTGCCTCCTCCTCCTCCTCCCGTTGTTTTGAAGTCATGCTATTTCAACTTTGTCAGAGCACACACAGCACATATGGTTCTTCCCCTCTCGCCTGCACTTCTCTTTCCATGTTGGGTCTGCCATTCAATGTATCACCCCTGTGGGTCTTATGGCTGAGGTTCTCCCAGCAGCTTGTGGTTGGAGGAAGCCCATTTAGGAGGTTCCTCCTGATGGGCCTATAGTTGCAGGACCCCTGAGCTCTGGCAAGTTTAAAACTGCTCTCCTGGCGCTGTAATTCCTTGAAGGAAATCTTGAACGGCTGCATAGTTCATGGCTTTCTTCCTTCTCTTGAGACTTTTGAAAATGCTGCTTGGTTGTTGCCCTCAGCGTTCCCTCCTGCATGACGTTCAGTGCCCTCTGTTCCCTCCTGCACGACATTCACGTGTCCTCAGCGTTCCCTCCTGCACAATGTTCAGTGCCCTCAGCGTCCCCTCCCGCACGACGTTCACGTGTCCTCGGCATCCCCTCCCCCACGATGTTCACGTGTCCTCGGTGTCCCCTCCCGTACGACGTTCACGTGTCCTCGGCGTCCCCTCCCGCACGATGTTCATGTGTCCTTGGCGTCCCCTCCCACTCGATGTTCAGTGCCCTCAGCGTTCCCTCCTGCATGATGGTCAGTGCCCTCATCATTCCCTCCTGCATGATGGGGTAGGAACTGGATCTCATGGGATCTTTAGTGAAGACCAAAGGGTGTGAAGATGGAGGATGCCCAGGATGGTGTGGGGCATGGCAAGGCCTAGGGAGTGCCCAGGTCTTCTCTGCCTGGCAGGAGAGCTGCTACCTTGGTTTTCACACCCTTTATGGCACTGATTCCTAAACCTGCTCATAATCAGAATTAGTTTAGAATCCTTTTAAGAAAAAAAAAAAAAAGAGATTTCCAGACATCATCCAAGAGCTGGTCAAACAGAATGCCATTGGGGTTAAGCCTCATAACCTCTAATTTTAGAAGCATCCCAGTGACTCTGATGACCGGGCCAGCCCTGGGGAGCAGGCACGTGGCCTGGCCTAGAGAGGGGCAGCAGATGGCACAAGCTCCCTGGTGCAGCAGGGCACAGCTCGGGCTGCTCATTTTTTTTTTTAATGAGACGGAGTCTCAGCTCACTGCAAGCTCCGCCTCCCGGGTTCACGCCATTCTCCTGCCTCAGCCTCCCGAGTAGCTGGGACTACGGGCGCCCGCCACCTCGCCCGGCTAGTTGTTTTGTATTTTTTTAGTAGAGACGGGGTTTCACCGTGTTAGCCAGGATGGTCTCGATCTCCTGACCTCGTGATCCGCCTGTCTTGGCCTCCCAAAGTGCTGGGATTACAGGCATGAGCCACCGCGCCCGGCCTCCGGCTGCTCATCTGAAACTCCTAAGAGCTTGGAGAAATGCTGACCAGGCCCTCACCTCTAAGAGATTCCGCCGCCACTGGCGTAGGGGCAGAGGGGCCGGCATCTAACATCAGTGTTTTGAAAAATCACTCCCAGATGGTTCTTGTGTGCGGCCGGGGTCCGGAACCTCTGTTTTGGAGCACAGGCGAGGCCGCTGCGGGAACAAGTGAACCAGTGAGGCTTTTGGATGCAGAACAAGCAAGAGACACAAAGATGTCAGGCCGCTGAGCGGAATCATTCTTCCAAGAAACCTCAGCTCCTTACCTGTGGGCACATTCCTTAATTCTATGTCACACCAATTTAATTGGAAGAATTAACACCTGCCCCTCGGGCTTATAATCTATGACAAGACATTGGTGGTAAATCCACTTATTCTCCAATTAAATAATCTTTCCCGTGTTCACCCACTAACGGACTCACTCGGAGGTAACTGATCCGGTGTGGTACAGGCTGGGCAGTAGAAGAAGCTCCCTTCCAGCATAAACCCACTCTGTGCAGAGAGGCTGTAGTTCGTCCAGCTCATCCAAGCTACATTTAAAAGTCCATTCTCAGGATCATTGCAAGGCTTCTTTTTTCTTTCTCTTTTTGAGACAGGGTCTTGCTCTGTCGCCTAGGGTGGAGTGCAGTGGCTCCATCTCTGCTCGCTGCAGCTTCAACCTCCCTGGCTCAAGCGATCCTCCTGCCCCAGCCTCCTGAGTCGCTGGGACCACAGGTGTGCACCACCATACCTGGCTAATTTTTTCATTTTTTTTTTTTTTTTGTAGAGATAGGGCCTTGCTATGTTGCCCAGGCTGATCTTGAACCCCTGGACTCAAGCCATTTGCCTGTCTCGGCCTCCCAAAGCATGGGAGGCATTACAGGCATGAGCCACATACCCGGCCAGGGCTTCTTCCTATGCAAATTCTCTGTGTGGATTCTCTGGTGTTGGTAACATGTTACCTAGACCTAAAGGTTTCTCTGAGTTCATTGCACTCACAGGGTGAATGTTCTCCCCTTGGGATTTCACGGGGTTTCTCTGCAGGATGAATCTCCTTGCGTGGACTGGGGTCTGAGCCCCTCCCAGGGCATTGCCCACCCACCACATCAGGGCTCTTTCCAGGGTGAAGTTTATGATGTTAGGTAAGGCAGGGCAGGCAAGAGAAGCAGGCCCCAGGCAGGGCGTGAGGCCCCCGCCGGCCTCGGGCTAGCCCTGGGAAGCAGGCTGGCTTGGAGAGCCCCCACTTCTCACTGCCCATTCAGTTGAGCTCCTAGAAGGGGAGGCTGAGGAGCTGGAGCTGGGGTGGGCAGAGTCCTCTCACCCCACCGCTGGTCCACCTAGAGCTGGGGGACCAAGGAGGCCTCTATCAAGCTGGTCTCCTGGGAAGCCAGAGAGGAGGAGGTGAGGGCTCTGGAGCCTGTGGGTCTTGACTAGGAGTGAGGATTCTACTTTAGGGTCATCAGAAGCCAGTTCTGAGGGTCACATGAAAATGAAAATGGAAAGACACCATTTACAACATCAAAGGCATAAAGTAACTTGGAATCAATCCAACGAACCGTGTGGAGGATCTTCATGGGGAAAATTACAGTGTTTTTGGGAGACATTAAACAAGAGCCAAATAAATAGTGATGAAGCCCGAGCTCATGAGCTGCCTGACTTAGTATTTTTAAAATGTCAGCTCTCAATTGCACCTCACAGATGCAATGCAATTCCCGTCAAAATCCTAGCAAGACTTTTGTAAACTTGAAAAGCTAGGCCAGGCGTGGTGGCTCACATCTGTAATCACAACACTTCGGGAGGCCAAGGCAGGAGGATTGAACCCAGAATTTTGAGAATAGCCTGGGAACACAATGAGATCCTGTCTCAAACAAAACAAAACAAAACAAAACAAAACAAAACAAAAAACTCGCTGTGCATGGTGGCACGTGCTGTAGTCCCAGCTCCTCGGGAGGCTGAGGCAGGAGGATCGCTTGGGCCTGGGAGGCTGAGGCTGCAGTGACCCATGATTGTGCTGGTGCACTCCAGCCTGGAAGACAGAGTGAGACCTTGTCTTTAAAAAACAAACAAAAAAAAGAAACTTAAAGAAAAAGGAAAGCTAATTCTAGAACTTACATGGACATACCAATGGTAAGACACAGCTGAGGAACCAACGGAGAACACTGGAAGAGAGTTTTCTCAAGCAGACACAGCCCTTTGGAAGCAACAGTAACTGGGACAGCATGGTCTCAGCACAGGAGCAGCCCAGCAGCCCAGAGGAAGAGTGGGCTGCACGCCTGGGCAGACACCTGATGTACAGCGGTGGGGAGGTGGGGAAGAGCAGGTTTCTCCATTCGCGGTGCTGGAACAAAGGACGTGTGTCCACGCTTCACTTCACACCAGCAGCAGCCTCCCTCATTCACGGTTTTGCTTCCTGCAACCCTTGAGCACCGCGGCATGGCCTCAGGGAAGCCTCCTCAGAGACTGAAAGAGGGATGGTGGGCATGCCATGCTGTCTGCAGCAGAGGGACTGTCCTGGCAGAGGGACAGACAGCAAGTACCACGGCCCATGGCCATGTTCTCATGCATACAGATATGGCCATGGAGCATCTGTCTGTGGGGACACAGAGTCAGGAATGTATTTTGGGAGCGTGTTTCTTTACAACCTTCTGTTTCCCATCTCTCTGTCATCTGGCAGCAGCCAGGACCTGGGACACAGAGGCAATTTTTCTTACAGAGCTGTAACGAACAGCGAATGGAAGTGGTCAGTGAAAATGAAATGGTTCTATTTTAAAACCTGAGGTAAAACTCTTGGCCACTCCTCCTATCCAGAGATAGAACCTCACTCGCCTCCTTGAGTATGGCCTGGGCTGAGTGACTCACTTCCACAGACAGAATAAATAAACAGAGGTCCCGACAGAGTGACTTCAGACACACGTCCCGAGGGGCTCCATGGCGTCCGACTGCCCTCACCCTCTGGTCACTTGCTCTGGGAGAAGCCGGCCGCCATGTTGTGAGGAAACCCAGAGCCTATGGAGACGATCGTGTTGTGAGAAACAGCCGCCTGGGGAGCCAGCCCCAGATGACACAGCTCCAGCCGACAGCACGGCTGCAACCCCACGAGGGACCCTGAGCCCGAGGCACCTGCTGAGCTGCTCCTGTGAGCCGGACCCACAGAAGCTTGAGAGAAGCGTTTGCTGTTCCAGCCAGTACATTTTGGGGGAATGGGTTATGTAGCAACAGATAACAAGTGCAAGCTCTGTGGCTGTTTTGCAGTCACACTGGCTTTGGTGAATTGGCCATTTGCATAACTGCCAGGACTATGTTAGTCCTGCACCACGTGCCTCACAGGAGGTGCTGTGTGTGTAATCCTCCCAGCTCAGTGTGGTAGGAACCATGGACATCATCATTTTATAGATGAAGAACCACGGCTCAGAGAGGCAGGGGACCGGGCTGATTTGCACAGCAAGTAAGCTGTGGAGCCAGCACTTGGCGTCAGCCCGCCTGGCCCTGGAGAGCAGTGCTGCTTCATGATTCTCCAAGGCAGACACCATCCTGTGTATGGTGCACGGCCAAGGCCTTGTCCACACCTGTTCTGTGCAGCTGGCAGAGGTTGGAAGGCCGCTGTGCATGACAAAGCACAGGTCGTCCCACCATGTTAGAGGGCTGTGGGTAGGGATGAGTGTGTGGACCCAGGAGCCAGGCTGCCTATGCTCAGATCCCAGCACGCCTCAGAATTGCTGTCTGGTCCTGGGCAAGGCACTTAGCCTTCCCGTGCCTCAGTTTCCTCATCTGTAGGATGGGAGTGATGAAGGTCACAGTCATCTCCTCCCAGGGCTCTGAAGAGGTCTGTTCTAAGATTATTTTTGTCATAGCTATTATGCTCCTTGGAATCCTCAGCGGGGGTGAGCTGTGGTCTTAAGCCAACCAAGCTGCACGGCCCTGGGTCCAGGGAGCTGGCGGGGAAGATCCAAGAGTCCTGTGTCTGTGGGGAAAGCAGACACCTGGCCTCATAGTGCTGAGGCCGCCCACATCACAGTCCAGGGGAGATGGGATCCTGGGTAGAAGAGACCTGGGCCCAGGAAGAGATAGGCCTGTACCATGGTGCCTGGGGGAGGGTGATATGAGTCCACCAGAGATATAAGCAGTGGGGTGCATCACTGTGGAGTGTGGGCAACGGGCAGGGGGTGGCTGGACCAAGGCCCCCAGCACCTGAGGGAGATCTGTGTGATCCTGGGGTTTGTGTGTGGCCTTGGGACTGATTTACAGGACAACCTAGCACCCCGGGGGTCATGCAGCACTGGCTGGGGGTCCCTCGGGAGTGTGTGACGGTGGACCTCATGGATGCCTGACCTTCACTGCACACTCGTGTGCACCCAGAGCCCTCAGTTGTAACTGCTGTCGTGGCACAGAGGGAGAACTGGAGCAACGTGCCCGCCTAAAGTGCACGCCAGGAACGTGGCAGATGGAAGCCCAGTCTGGCCTCGTGGCCCCAGGGTGCGAGGGCAGAGCGTGAAGGTGGGTGGCCACCGGGAGGAGAACCCAGCAGCCGGCGCATGAGATCCGCACTGGCTGGGGTCAGTCTCAACCTTTCGTCCGTCCTCCTTGTGTCCACAGCTGGCCCTCCCACGGTGGTACCAGGCACACCCTATCCGCTGGGTGCTCATGAAGCTGATGGCCTGGGCGCCTTTAGGGAAACAGGAGAGGGTACCCAGGTTTTCCCACGCCAGTTGAAGCCAGTCAGTTTTCTGTTTTCTGCAGGGTTTGACCAAGGGCTGTGCCAAAACACAATAAAACCAAACCAAACCCAAACTATGGCAACGTGGCTGGGCACCGTGGTTCACGCCTGTGATGCCAGCACTTTAGGAGGCCGAGGCGGGAGGATCACTTGTGCTCAGGAGTTTGAGACCATTCTGGGCAATACAGTGAGACTCTGTCTCTACAAAAAACACCAAAAAAGTAGCCAGGTGTATTGGTGCGTGCCTGTGGTCCTAGCTACTTGGGAGGCTGAGGTGGGAGGATGGCTTGAGCCTGAGAGGTCGAGGCGGCAGTGAGTCGAGATCACGCCACTGCACTCCCACCTGGGTGGGAAGGTGAGTGCCTGTCTCTGAAAAAAAAAAAAAAAAAAAAAGCAAAACAGCACACAACCAGCTCTGTTTGCACGGAGCTCAATCACCTTGACTTTTCTTCCAAGCCGACTCAGCCTTGAGCTCTCAGTCCCTCACATTCTGCTCACCCCTGGGTCTCCTGGGCCTAAATCCTGACATATGAGCAGGGGCCTCCTTCCTTTTTTTTTTTTTTTGAGATGGAGTCTCGCTCTGTCGCCCAGGCGGGAGTGTAGTGGCGCGATCTCAGCTCACTGCAGCCTCTGCCTCCTGGGTTCAAGCGATCGTCCTGCCTCAGCCTCCCAAGTAGCTGGGATTACAGGTGCCTGCCACCACGCCTGGCTAGTTTTTTTTTTCTTTTTTGTATTTTTAGTAGAGATGGGGGTTTCACCATGTTGGCCAGGCTGGTCTCGAACTGACCTCAGGTGATCCGCTGGCCTTGGCTTCCCAAAGTGCTGGGATTACAGGCGTGAGCCACTGCACCCGGCCCAAGGCTACCATTTTGCATAACTGTGGTGCAATATTGCACCCTCCTCCATGGGGAGGCGCATCTGGGAGCCCCTGCGGCCGCTCATCGGTTCTCTCCGTTTCCAGAACTGTCTTCAGAGAGCTGTGCGGAGGAAGTCGTCCTGGAGGCCACCTGTTGAGAGGCCACTTTCACTCCGCAGAGTCTCTGTGGCTCCCCCTGGTGGCTGTGCCATTCAGCGGCGCCTCCTTCCTGTGGCTGGGCTGTCTGCCCTGGTGCCCACGGACCCAGCTGAACCCTTTGCCATCAAAGGACATCTGAGCTGCTTCCCAGGTTTTGGCTAAAACAAGTGAAGCTGCTATGAGCACTCATGAGCAGGTTTTTGTATGAACGAGACTTTCATTTCTCTGGGGCGCATCGTGGGGTCGTGGGAGCTGGACGTCTAGTTTGATAAGAAACCACCCAGCTGTCTCTCAGAGCGGCTGCTCCATCGTCCACGCCCAGCAGCAGCATGTAGGTGGCCCAGCTCCTCTGCTCGCCATCAGCATGTGGGGCGGTCATGGTTAATTAATTTATTTATTTGATTTATTTTTATTTTTTCAGATGGAGTCTCACTGTCGCTCAGGCTGGAGTGCAATGGTGGCATCTCGGCTCACTGCAGCCTCCACCTTCTGGGTTCAAGCGATTCTCCTGCTTCGGCCTCCTGAGTAGCTGGGATTACACGCACGCACCACCACACCTGGCTGATTTTTGTATTTTTAGTGGAAACGGGGTTTCACCATGCTGGCCAGGCTGGTCTCAAACTCCTGACCTCAAGTGATTCTCCTGCTTTGACCTCCCAAAGTACTGGGATTACAGGCGTGAGCCGCCGCAGCCAGCAATGGTTTTTTATTTTAGCCATTCTAATAGGTGTATAATGAGATCTCACTGTGAATTTTCTGTTTGTTTGTTTGTTTGTTGTTTGTTTAGAAACGGGGTTTGCTTCATGAAAAAAAAATTTCAGTAAAAGAGATACTTCTAGTATCCTTTTTAAAAATTTAATTTGGAAGCAAATAGTGTTTCATCCCAGCATGTTAAAATTGCAAAGGTCATCTACCCCAGCTTACTATTTGCTAAACACCCATGAGTCACTAGTGGAACACACATTTCCAATGTAAAGGTCTTGATTGTTTGGTGAAAACCACTTTGCAACACTAGTGTTGGAAATTACTTCCTTATATTAAGCTGAAATCTACCTCACCGGAACCTCTGCTCCTAGGTCCTGAGTCTCATATATTTCAGACATTGTCTCTTCTGCCCCATCTGGCTACTTATCTCCAGTTTTCTCTGCCAGTGTTCCGGTGGCATAGCCCCAAACCCTTTCATTTCATAGTTTGTCACTGCTCTTTTTAGGAGGACTGGGGTGCTCAGAACTTATTGACTGACCCTAACATTGAGGAACTCTCCTTTTGGCCTGGTCACTATATTTGAAAACTGCTACCTGAAATCATGAGAGCTTTTTTGTTTTAACAGCCATTTTCTATTGTTGATTCATTTTCGTTTTGGTTACAACTGAAATATCTGTCTTTCACATGAAATATGTCTTTCACATGAAATATAACTTCTCATTTGCCTGTATTCACAAAGTCTGTTCTAACTACACATTTCATTGGCTTCAAGCTCACGCTTGATGCGGAAGTGAGGGGAGTGCAATACAAATTTGAACAATTGCTTGGATATTTGCAATAATACATTGTCAGTTGGGGTCATATGACTCTCATGTGCTAGAAAATTCTCTGGCTTTCAGAATGTAACCCTGGGCACACTGAATGCAACTGTATAAAAATGAACGTGAATTTTTAAAGGTAGTATAATTAAAGTTTGTACATTAAAAAAAAAAAAAGAAAAGAAAAAAGAAACAGGGTTTGCTATGTTGCCCAGTCTGATTTTGAACTTTGAGGCTCAAGTGATCCACCACCCTCGGCCTCCCAAAGTCCTGGGATTACCTGCGTGGGCCTCGCCGTGGTTTAGTGTCAGAACGCTGAGGGTGCATGGTGTTGGACACCTGTTCCTGTGCGCGTTTGCCTTCTGCCTGTCCTCCTCAGGGAAATAGCTCTTTACGTCGTTTGTCCATGTTGTAAGTGGGTTGTTTTTGTGCTGTTGAATTTTGAGATACATTGTGAATAGATTGTAGATTCCAGTCCATTGTCTGCTATGCAATTTGCAAACATTTTCTCCCAATCTGTGGTTTGTTTTTCCTTCCTCTTCCCTGGGTCTTTTGTGGAGCAGTTTTTATGTCAAGGAGGTCGCCCTCTGCTGGGTTCCTATCCTCCTCCCGTTCATGGGACAGGCTTCCTGCACCACTGCAGCAGCAGTGAAAAGCTCACCCCTGCCCGGTGAGGTCTCTGCTGCTGGAAGTCTGAGTGTCAGGCAGTGCTCCCACCTCCTAACATCTGGAAGCCCCCTGCACTCCATGGTATCCAGCGTGGCATCAGCTGAACCCCCTTCCCCTCCCATCTGTGGACCCTAGAAGGCAGGAGGCCTTGGCCGTGCACTGGTCTGAGGCCAGCCTGAAGGTGCATGACCTGCTTCCATGACAGGATCTGGGGACGCCTCCCTCCTCGGGAAAGGTCCCGACACAGGCATCTCCTGTCAGGGACCTGGGTGCAGGAGCCATAGCCTCTCCCTGCTTCCTGCAGAGCTGACCCATCCCGGTGACCGTCAGCTTCTGCAGACCTCAGTGGTTTCAGGAAGGTGTCCCTAGGGTCTGTCTGGAGCCAAAGACAGAGGTTCCTTCCTCAGGAACTTCCTGCTTTGGGGACACTGCCTCCTTCTTAGGCGAGTTCCCACAGACTAGAACAAGGAGCCGGACCCCCAGCTATGGATGCCCACGTCCTGTCCTGGGGGACAGGAAATCCCCAGGAAGACATCAGATTAAATCAGATCCCCATGTTTCGTCACCTTCCTCTGGGTGAATGGAGAAGGAGCAGGTGACCTGGGGGATGGTGCGTGGGCACAGGACGTACTTGGTCTGAGCAGTTGACCTGGGAAATGGTGCATGGGCACGGGACACACTCAGTCTGGGCAGGCGACCGTGGGGGACGGGGTGTGGGCACGGGACACACTCGGTCTGGGCAGGCGACCCAGGGGGACAGGGCGTGGGCATGGGACACACTCAGTCTGGGCAGGTGACCCAGGGGGACGGGACATGGGCACAGGACACACTCAGTCTGGGCAGGTGACCCAGGGGGATGGGGCATGGGCACAGGACACACTCGGTCTGGAGGCTGCCATGCTGGAGAGGAGGAGCCCTCAGGGTCTGTGTGGAGGAGGGAGGCAGGCCTTTCCAGACTCATCCAACAGACTCGAGCAGGGTCAGCATGCTGGGCAGGGCCGCCTCCTCTACCCCTGGAGCCAGGCCCAAGTGCCCCTCACTCCAGCTGCAGGTCATGGCTGCCGTGAGCTAGGAGGAAACAGGGTGTTCTCACTGCGCTTGCTCCTGGGGCAGGGGCTGGGGCAGGGTCACAGGGGCTGGATGGTGGCCCCAGGGCTGGGTTCTGGGTGGGTAGTGAGCCAGCTGCAGGTAGGGCTTAGTCCCTGGGTGTTTGCTGGCCCCTCCCTATTAAGGGTGCGTGGGTGTGGCAGGGGTGTGTGAGGAGCCCGGCCTCGTGCAGACCCCTGTGGGCAAAAGATTACGCAGGTGCCGAGGCGAGAGACTGAAGGCACAAACTGTTTCAGTATAATAAAGAAAATAGTTAGAATAAGAATAGTCATAATACAAATTAGATATAGAGATGATCATGAGCAATTATCAATCATTATTATAAACATTATTAATCATTAGCTTTCAATATTACTCTTTGTTGCATTACTAACATAACCTAGGAATAACCGACGGGCATAGGGTCAGGTGCTGAAGGGATATTGTGAGAAGTGACCTAGAAGGCAAGAGGTGAGCCTTCTGTCACGCCGCATAAGGGCCGCTTGAGGGCTCCTTGGTCAAGCGGTAACGCCAGTGTCTGGGAAGGCACCCGTTACTTAGCAGACCGTGAAAGGGAGTCTCCCTTCCTTGGAGGAGTCAGGGAACACTGCCCCACCAGCTTCCTGTGGAAGGCTGGATATCATCCAGGCCTGTGTGTAGTCATCCGGAGGCCTAAACCCCTCCCTGTGGTGCTGTGCTTCAGTGGTCACGCTCCTCCTCCACTTTCATGCCTCCTGTACTCCTGGTTCCTCTCTGAAGTTCTTAGAAGATAGCAGTAGAAGACATAGTGAAAGTCTTAAAGCCTTTGATCTTATAAGTGCATAGAAGAAAATGCTGACGTATGCTACCTTCTCTCTCTGCTTCAGCTACCTAAGAGGGAAGGGCCCCCTATCCTGTAATCATGTGACCTGCTTCACCTTGTCAATCACTTAGAAGATCCACCCTCCTTACCCTGCCCCCTTGTCTTGTATGCGATAAATATCAGCGCGCCCAGCCGCTCGGGGCCACTAATGGTCTCCGCATCTTGATGGCAGTGTTCCTTCCCTCGGCCCGGCTGCTTTCTCTTTATCTCTTTGTCTTGTGTCTTTATTTATTAGAATCTCTAGTCTCCGCACATGGGGAGAACACCCACCAAGCCTGGTAGGGCTGGACCCTACAGACCCCATGCTGGAGGAGGGTCAGAAACACTGGGGGTAGGGACGAGCAAGGAACCAGAACCCTGCTTGGGAAACAGGCTGCAGTGAGGCAGGGCAGGGGTCACCACCAAATACCCAGGACACGCCAGGGTGTGGCGGCTGAAGGTCAGAAAGTCTCCACACCAGTCCTGTGAGATGGGCTTGGTTTTTCCCAGTGTCATGGATGAGAGACCGGAGCACAGAGCGGCTAAATGGCCAGCCCGAGACAGCACAGCTGGCAGGCAGCAGGTCCACACTGCAGTCCCAGTGGGATCTCATTCCAGGCCACACGGGTCGCTTTCTCACCTCGGGACCCACAGAGGCCTTGCCCCAGGCTCCAGGCCCCGGAAGTTTCCAGAGAGGGGTGCTCTCTGGGCAGGCCCAAGCCCTTGCAGGTGTCAGGGCTGAGAGATGTGGCCTGGAAGGTCACCAAGGCCTGACCGCCAGGCTGCCAAGTCAGGTCAGCAGCAGAGCCCAGCGAGAGCCCGGCTCACCGGGGACTGTGCCTGGACAGCGCTCAGAGCCACAGGGAACAGGAGGCATGGGGGCTTGGGAGGAAGCCAGGAGCAGGGTCGGACGGCAGGAGGGGTGCGCGTCCACTGAGCACCAGCTCCGGGCTCCGAATGCCTCCGAGGGCTCCCTCCGTGATCCCACCCAGGGCCCGCTGGGAAAGGAATCACCCTCTTCATCTACCTGTGCAGGGTGCCACGGCCACCAGGACAGAAAGGGAAGCGGCGGGACCTGAACTCGCCCTCACCCCCACCTCCCTCTCCCACCGGCACCAACGCTGGGCACAGGCTGCCACGCTCCAGAGGGGCAGGGAACACACCGCAGCCCCTGGGGCCCTGAGTGCTCCATGTGGAAGGGGAGGCAGGTTATGATGGAGCAGGAGTAGAGAGAGGAGCCCAGCCCGTGGGGACCCAGGTGGTCATGTAGCAGGATGAGCCGCAGACAAAACTCCTCAGACACTGGATTAAAGAAGGAAGAGGTTTTTTATTGGGCCAGGAGTGTGGGCAGACTAGCGTCTTAAGAGCCGAGCTCCCCGAAAAAGAAATTCTTGGCCTTTTTAAAGGCTTACAACTTTAAGGGGTCCATGTGAAAGGGTCGTGATAAATCGAGCAAGTGTGGGAAACGTGACTGGGGCCTACATGCATCAGCTAACAGAAGAAAAAGTTTTACAATGCTTTTTTTTTTCATACAGTGTCTGGGATTTACAGATAACACAAGTAGTTTAGGTCAGGGGTTGATGTTATTATTGTTACTTTTTTTAACTCCTAGGGCCGGTTGGTGGTGCCAAGGCTGTCTGGCTGTTTATCTTACTTTTGTTTCTTTCTGACTTTTTGCTTTCTTTTGTCTTGTGAACTAGGCAAGGTGGGGGGAGGAGGGCAGCAGGAGTAGTAGTGGTCTCCTTCCTTAGTCGGGCCTGCAGAACAAGGTGATATTTGGATTTAAATGACAAAGGAGGCCAGGTGTGGTGGCTCACACCTGTAATCCCAGCTACTTGGGAGGCTGAGGTGGGAGGATCGTTTGAGCACGGGAGTTCCTGATGAGCCTGGGAAACATAGTGAGACCCCATATCTACCAAAAATAAATAAATTAGCCAGGCATGGTGGCACATGCCTGTGGGCCCAGCTACTCAGGAGGCTGAAGTGGGAGGATCACTTGAGCCCAGGAGGTTGAGGCTGCAGTGAGCTGTGATCACTCCACAGCACTCCAGCTGGGGTGACAGAGTGAGACCCTGTTTCATAAATAAATAAATAAATAAATAAATAAATAAATAAATAAATAAATAAATGGGACTTTGCTGGGAAGGCAGCCTGGAAGGAAACAGCAAGTGCTGGGAAAACAGCAGCGCATGGCAGGAACGGGGCCCAGGTGTTCCGGTGCCACTGGGCCAGGTCCTGTGGGTCTGGCAGGGGATGGAGCCCGAGGTCAGACCTGGGTGCTGGTGCTCCTGCTGCTGGCCAGGTCGTGGTGAGAGCGGAGTCTGGAGGAGGCAGAGGCACCATAGGGAATTAACTAGAAGCGCAGGTCAGTGGTGTGGCAGCGCTCGCCGGCACTGTCCGTGGTTCTGACGGAGACTGAGTGGGCAGGTGTGTCTGGCCTGGGGTGCGGAGGGTCCTGGAGTCTTGTGGGGCTCACAGACACAAAGGTGAGAGCCCAGGTGCCAGCAGGCAGCCTCTGGCCTGGCAGTTAGGAGGCCTGGGGCTGACCCCACACGCATTCCTGTCACATTGCTCGTCTTCACGCCCTCCCAGGCATGACGGCGCTTCTCTCACAGCACTGGCCTCTCTGTGCCAGCACTGTCACCTCCATAAATTAAAATCCTGTGGGTGCAAAGTCACGCACAGCCCCTTCCTATTCGCAGATTCTCTTTCACTGCAGTCTCTGTGTCTCTTTCTTTTATTCTTTTTTTTTTTTGAGAGGGTCTCAGTCTGTTGCCCAGGCTGGAGTGCAGTGGTGCGATCCTCACTCACTGTAGCTTCGACCTCCTGGGCTCAAGCGATCCTCCCACTTCAGCCTCCTGAGTAGCTGGAACTACAGGCCTGCACCACTATGCCCGGCTAATTTTTTGTGTGTGTGTGTAGAAATGGTGTCTCACTATGTTGCCCAGACTGGTCTGGAACTCCCAGGCTCGAGTGGTCTTCCTGCCTTGGCCTCTCAAAGTGCTGGGAGTACAGGCATGAGTCACCACGCCTGGCCACTGCAGTCTTAACCACAACTTCAGTACCTTCTTCCGAGAGCTGTCCCTGCACCGGCCTGCCCTTCAGGAGCTTCCCACCAACTGGGGCACTGGGCAGGACCCCAGGCGGCAACAACATAAAACTCGAGCTGATGGGTGCAGGACAGAAGGAGCCTGGGGTCAGAGAAGGATGCAGAGGGCAGGGCAGTCAGGGTGCTCACTGGAGGACAGAGGAAGCAGGCAGAGCCCAGAACGTGGAAAACTCCAGGAGAGGTGGCCCTGTGCTCTGGAGCCGAGAAAGCGCCTTGAATCCTGGCTCCATCAGGTCTCCTCACAGCCTCCGCGTTTTGCAGAATGGGGCGCGACAGCAACCTCACAAGCTGTGTGGGATTGCAGGAGACCTTCACGAAGGCCCAGCCTGGGCCTGGGCTGTGGGGAGCCAAGGTGGGGGGTGCTAAGACCACACAACGACCGGGGGCAGGAGCGCGCTGCGGGGCAGGGCACAGGCGTGCGAGTCGGGGCCCACATCGTGCTGTGAGGAAAGCTGCATCACTTGCAGCTTTTGTCAGAACAAGAGGCTGAGTCCTTTCCTCTGCCGGGGCCTCAGTTTCCTCGTTCGGAACAGGAGGGGCTTTTGGGTCAGGAAGGTCTAACACGTGGGGCTTGTGCTGGGGAGACACATCCAGGGCAGAGGTGGGGCTGGAGTGTGGAAAGGCACTCAGGGCACTTCACACATATTCCCAGAGCACCCGGAAGGACTTCACAGGGACCAGCTGCCTTCGAGGAGGCGCAGGATGCAGGGTCCAGGCAGCTGGGTGCCCCCTCCTCCAGGCAGGCCTCCCTGTACTCCGTGTCCCCCAGAAATCTACCTCTGACTCCACACAGATTCCCCACACCACATGGCTGTCTCCACTTGTGCCCGTGTTCACCAGCCTGGGCTCTGTGGGGTCTGGGATGTTCTCACTCAGATGTGTGTCTTCCCCAGCCCCAGCCTCACTTCCCACATAGCGCCTGGCACAGAGTTCTGGGAAGGTTTGCGGAATGAACCCAGGAATGACTCACAGGCACCCGCAGGGAGGGGAAGCTGGGGGCAAGGGGAGGCTCCCTGAGGGCCATGCTCTCTCCCACCACCACCTCCTTGTTCCTGTGGCCGACATCCCAGATCCCTGACCTGGGTCTCCACTCACCTTGGTCCAGCACGGAGCACCCTGCCCAGCACCCCAAGGCCTGCTGGGCTGCTGGGGACTCCCAGTCTCTCCCCGAAGCCCCACCCCTGTCCAGTTGCTCCTGGGTTGCCTTCCCGCCCTTCTTTCCCTGACTTCAGTGCTCAGTGGAGCATCACCTCCCTGGAGGCCTCCTGCAAACCCCAGACAGGAGAGCAGGGGCCTAGTTGCCGTGGGGATTCAGCCACATACAGCTTTTCTTTTATTGACATTGACTTTTCATTACAAAATTAGCATGCCTACTGAGAAGATGCAAATGAAAGAGCAGTTTCTCAAGTAAGAAGCAGCACCCTC
Organism: Macaca mulatta; assembly: GCF_049350105.2. NCBI lineage: Eukaryota > Metazoa > Chordata > Mammalia > Primates > Cercopithecidae > Macaca > Macaca mulatta. The sequence continues at coordinate 153,586,183 of NC_133413.1, read as the reverse complement.
CCCACTGCTGTCTCTGAAAGCAACTCCCAGGAGTTTGTTCCCGCTTCCAGACGGTTTTCTCTGCCTAGGCAAAAGCACACATTGAAAACAATTTGTGGCCGGGCGCGGTGGCTCAAGCCTGTAATCCCAGCACTTTGGGAAGCTGAGGCAGAAGGATCACCCGAGGTCAGGAGTTCGAGACCAGCCTGGCCAACAGAGTGAAACCCCAACGCTACCAAAAAATAAAAAAATACGAAAATTAGCCAGGTGTGTTGGTGCATGCCTGTAGTCCCAGCTACTTGGGAGGCTGAGGCAGAATTGTCTGAACCCAGAAGGTGGAGGTTGCACTCAGCCTGGGTAATAGGGAGAGACTCTGTCTCAAAAAAAAGAAAAGAAAAAAACAAAATACTAACTTGTAACCAGCAGGGTTGCTGTGTGAGTTTCTTCCCCTCTGAGAGGCTGTTCTTGGTTTCAGTGAACCAGTGTGGCCAGGAGGGTGACAAGAAGCAGTGTGCACCTTGCTGTCAGCTGGGCTCAGAGATTCTGCGCCAGGGCTGGTGGGAAATGATACTGAGGCAGCAAGAAGTGGTCCTTAAGATCTGCTAAAATCTCTGCAGGACATCACTGTCCCCTGTACAGCCGGGAGGCTGAGGCCTGGAGCTAGGAACCACCTTCCTTCTCAGGGGGCTTACCACAAAGGCTCAGGGGGCTTCCTCATGTCACTCCACCAACGCAAGGATATGAAAGCCAGGCTCCTTCTACAGAGCAGAAATGAGGACTGTCACTAGTGATAAGTGCCGGAGCCACTGCGTTTTGAAAGGACCCTAGCTGGTTTCCGTCACAGACCATCCAAGCTGCTGAAACGCACACTGCTCCAGGTGGCCACGACCTGATCCCAGCAAAAACGCAGGAGACAAAGCTGTGCACAGTTTGTCCGGAATGAAACAGTCATTAGATAAACTAGATGAAAGGCTCCAAAACATGGACAAGGAAAAAACCTGGCCTACATCAGTTGGTTGGTGGTGTGTAGGTCACTCTCACTACTTTCTAAGTTTTCTACAAGATTTACCTGAAGGCTTCATCTACATGATAGTGTAATCGGCAGTAGGGTCTGGCCGCTCACCGCTTGTAAAAAGAAGCCAAAATAGTAATGAGGTGTGATAGAGAATGAGGCTTTATTATCCATGCCAGCAGAAAGCAATTCCACTCTTCTATTTGTGGAGGGAACGCAGGGGGATTTTCTTCTCTTTTCTTCTTTTTCTTTTTTTTTTGAGACAGGTTTTTTGCTTTTGTCACCCAGGCTGGAGTGCAGTGATGAAATCTCAGCTCACTGCAACCTCCACCTCCCAGGTTCAAGCGATTCTCCCGCCTCAGCCTCCCAAGTAGCTGGGATTACAGGTGTGCGCCACCACGCCCAGCTAAATTTTGTATTTTTAGTAGAGACAGGGTTTCACCATGTTGGTCAGGCTGATCTTGAACTCCTGACCTCAGACGATCTGCCTGCCTCGGGTTCCCAAAGTGCTGGGATTATAGGCGTGAGCCACCGTACCCTGCCACACAGGGGATTTTAAACAGAGGGTTTGCAGAAAAGGCTGGGGGGTGAGGAGGTGCCAGGCGCGTGACCCACTCCCACGGCTCGTCTCGAATTATTGTTCCATCTGGTGCAGGGGCCAGCACCAGCGTGGCTTCTCCCAGGTTATAAACGAATTGTTGTCAATCTTGTCATCAGTCTCTAGCCAGGAGTGGGTTCCTGCCTCGAAGTAACCTTTTGCTGGAGAGAGAATTCCAGAGGTGTCTGGTCTGTAACAGGATCTGACCCTTGAAGGTTTTAAGGAAATAGATGACCAGATTGGTGAGCAGGGTGTATGCCTAACAACCTTCCAGGTAAAAAAGTGGGCATAAGGCCTAGAGCAGAGAACGGGGAAAGAGAGCGGAGGTCTCAGCATGTTCTGAGGCTGTAAAGTTTATCTCGGAGCTATGGCTTGAAAGTGGGGAGAAAGGAGAAAAGGGGAAAGAAAAAGAAGTTTTAAAACGCGGTTTGAGGTGAAGCTGCTAAGTGACTTGGTTACAAGAACCTTGGCTTCCACACCCTCCTGCACCCTCTTAGCTTGACTTTAGCTGATTTCAACTCTTCAGGCAGAGCTTGACCCCTCCAGCCAATGGCCAATCAGGGAAGCTTTTCACCTGTGGCCTGAAAGCCGCTGCTTCCAAATGTCCTGTCTTTCTGGGCCAAACCAGGGTATACATTACATGTACTGATTTCTGGCCTTGCCTGTAACTTCCGTCTCCTTAAAATGTATAAAATCAGGCTGTACCCCAACCACCTTGAGCACATGCTCTCAGGATATCCTAAAGCTGTGTCACGGGTCACAATCCTTAACCTTAGCAAAATAAACCTCTAAATTGATTGAGACCCATCTCAGACACTTTGTGGCTTACAAGAGGCAGCTCCAGCTCAGGGTAGGGGATTTCCGGTCACAGTCTAGTTACTGGCACAAATATGGGGCAGGTTCCAGGGAAAGCCGACTCCGTGGATCCTGAAGGAGTGAGGATGCTGGCGCCTGCCCTGAGGGGCACCCCCAGAGCCTCAAGGAAAAGGAAGGGCCTGACCACTGGGGCTCCTGGGTCCCCGGGTTTCCAGGTTCTAGGCTGGTTTGCCAGTTACCTTAGTTACCACAAAGGGGTCCCAGTCTAGATCCTAAGGGAGGGTTCTTGGATCTTGTGCAAGAAAGAATTCAGGTCGAATCCACAGAAAGCAAGTTTATTAAGAAAGTAAAGGAATAAAACGATGGCTACTCTGTAGACAGAGAGGGCACTCCTGAAAGCAAGAGGAGGAAGGTGCCCACCTCAGGTATAGTGAGAGTTTATATATGAGACGAGAAACCCAAAAAACCATGGGGGAGATTGCTCCGCTGCCAGGGCTCCTGACAAAAGATTGTTTATCTTTGTGTAACTCCTGTCTAGCAAGAATCTATATTATTATCTTCAAAGTGAAACTCATTCTTTTTTTTTTTTTTTTTTTTTTTTTTTTTGAGACGGAGTCTAGCTCTGTCGCCCAGGCTGGAGTGCAATGGCCGGATCTCAGCTCACTGCAAGCTCCGCCTCCCGGGTTCACGCCATTCTCCTGCCTCAGCCTCCCGAGTAGCTGGGAGTACAGGCGCCCGCCACCTCGCCCGGCTAATTTTTTTTTTTTTTTTTTTGAGGCGGAGTCTTGCTCTGTCGCCCAGGCTGGCGTGCAGTGGCGCGATCTCGGCTCACTGCAACCTCTGCCTCCTGGGTTCACGCCATTCTCCTGCCTCAGCCTCCCGAGTAGCTGGGACCACAGGCGCCCACAACCGCGCCCGGCTAATTTTTTGTATTTTTAGTAGAGACGGGGTTTCACCGTGGTCTCGATCTCCTGACCTTGTGATCCGCCCGTCTTGGCCTCCCAAAGTGCTGGGATTACAGGCGTGAGCCACCACGCCCGGCTTTTTTTTTGTATTTTAGTAGAGACGGGGTTTCACCGTGTTAGCCAGGATGGTCTCGATCTCCTGAACTCGTGATCCGCCCGTCTCGGCCTCCCAAAGTGCTGGGATTACAGGCGTGAGCCACCGCGCCCGGCTTTTTTTTTGTATTTTAGTAGAGACGGGGTTTCACCGTGTTAGCCAGGATGGTCTCGATCTCCTGAACTCGTGATCCGCCCGTCTCGGCCTCCCAAAGTGCTGGGATTACAGGCTTGAGCCACCGCGCCCGGCCTGAAACTCATTCTTAAACTAAGAATTCTTCTGTTCCGAAGATACTGGACATCAGGACGTTATTTCCTGGGTCTTGTTGGTAAACATTATTCATTTGCTCCCTTAACTGTAATATCTGGTGACCGAACACCTAAGGTCCCAAAACCCAGCTGGTCTCAGCCTCATTTCACCCAGCCCCTACTCAAGACGGAGTCGCTCTGGTTGGAAGGGCTGTGACGCCTTCATGTGGCCAGGAACACCAGAGACTTGCTGAACAGATGGTGACGCGCACGCAGAGCACGGCGGAGAGCTGCAGGGCCTTCTCCCGAAGGACCTGGAAGGCGTGGCTGCCACTGGGAGCTGCCAAAGTGCTCAGGCAATGGCCGCTGGGGAACCCCCATGGATGCTGCACAGAGAACACGACGGAGGCCCCATGGGGACCCAGGCCAGGGGCAGGGGACAGAGGCTGAAGGGGGGCACAGAGGCCCAGGGTTGTGGGGAAGAGGTCCAGGGTGGGGGTCGGGGCTGGGGACGGGGGAAACAGAGGCCCAGGAGAGGGGCTTGGAGCAGAGGGCAGAGCCCAGGGTTGGGGAGAGGCGGGAGCAGGGGACAGAGGCTGGGTGCAGAGGTCGGCAGCTCCTTGGGTCGCCCTAGGCTCAGGAGGACTGGCTCTTGGTGGCTCTTGGTGGCTCGAGGCCAGGGCAGGGCTGGTGGAGGGGGTGGGGCGCTAGCTGTGGCCTGCGGTGTGTGGTCTGATTGCAGAGACCCCCGGGCCCTTTTGCCAGAAGCAGACCCTGGTTGATGGTGCAATTCTAGGGCCACCACGGGTGAACATGAAGGGCAGTGCTCCCGGACTCCCTGCGGGTTAAGCAGGGTCTCCCTGACAGGCACAACCAGGCCCCGCTCACTCATCCCTGGCTGGTTCGGGGTGCCCGCAGCCACCCGCCTCCACGGTTCTCTTTATGGGAGCAAACAAGCTGCAATGACATGGTTTTCGGTTCCTGTTCTCGCTGCCGAAAGCACCGGGACCGGATCCAGACCTCGGGCTGACCGGCTGGGGTGCAGAGAGGCTTCCCCTACCACGCGGAGTGCTGGTGGCCCCTGCAGGCCCTGGAGCTCCAGGAAGGGCTGAGGGCCCGGGAGGGAGGACACCACCTCGCCTTTGGTAGGATGATATCCAGCCGAGGTTTCGCCCCCTTGGCCTTCATCTTGTTTCTCAGACGCTGGGTTTCTTCACGTGGAGGTGGAGTTTGTGTTTCCTGGAGCAGTGGTCTGGAGCCAAGGCCCCGGGAGTTAGAAGCTGTGAGAGCTTTCCGGGAGAGGTGTGGCGGGGTGTCAGGGCTCCCTTTCCCTGGGTTCCTGGGCTCCCTAGCCTGAGGCAGGGGGCAGGAGCCTGAGGCGCTGCAGGGTCAAGGCAGGGCAGTGGCTGCAACTCAGGGCTGCAGGGGAGGCTGGCCGGGCCTTCAGAGCCCAGAGGGGAGAGAAGGGGAAGGGGGAGCTGGCTTTTGCCCAGGGTGTGGTGTGACTTGCAGTGCATTTCAGAGCCTGCTGGGGACACCACTGAACCACCGGATCCTGGGCTCAGAGGATCGCCAGGAGCAGAGGCAGGGCTGAGGGAGGGTTGGCCTCCGAGGCGAGCTTCTCCAGCCGCCTCCTCACCTGCTCCTCCCCTGCATAGACGCCACTATTAAGTCCAATGAATTAAGAGACAAAAAGCTGAGCGTGTTAGGAATGAACTCCACTCCTAGATGCCCGTTTCCAAGGCAACGCTGGCTCCATCCCTCAAAGAGTGGGTGCTGGAGCAGTGCCTGCAAGCCCCAGTCCCTAAGGAGGAGGAAAGGGATGGATCTGGTGGGTTCTGGGGAGGATCCCCAGGGTGCTAGGCAGAGTCCTGCTCTCACGGTCTCTCTTGCACTCCCTCAGCTCTGCCGCACCCGGGTCTCCCCTACCCACGTATCTGAGTCCACCTGTCCCCGAATGGCTGGCAGAGGTTGGGGGCCCGGTCCCGGGGTGTCAGACGCCCCTTGTATCCTTGTGTGTCCTTATGTGGGAGTGGCCAGAGCTCCCGGGAGAGGGAGGCGTGGTTAGGGTTTGTCCCATGCGTTGAGTCAGGCACTGCACCCTGGTCTTGGTCAGTTTTGATGGCGAGGAGACCTGGGTGTGGGCAGACCCAAGGGGTGTGGGAGAGGCAGAGTGGGAACAAGCCTCTGCCTGGCTTCTCGTGATGAGCACGGGCAAAGGGTCCTGAATTCTTCTGGGGCAGGAAGAGACCGCTGTGGTACCGACTTCTGGACTGTGGCTAAGGAAGGAGACCACTACTACTCCTGCTGCCCTCCTCCCCTCACCTTGCCTAGTTCACAAGACAGGAGGAAAGAGAGAAAGCAAAAAGAAAGAAACAAAAGTAAAATAAATAGCCAGACAACCTTGGCACCACCACCCGGCCCTAGGAGTTGAAAAAAGTAATAATAATAACATCAACCCCTGACCAAAACTACTTGTGTTATCTATAAATGCCAGACACTGTATGAAAAAAGCATTGTAAAACTTTTTGTTCTGTTAGCTGATGCATGTAGCCCCCAGTCACGTTTCCCACGCTTGCTTGATTTATCACGACTCTTTTACGTGGACCCCTTAAAGTTGTAAGCCTTTAAAAAGGCCAAGAATTTCTTTTTCAGGGAGCTCAGCTCTTAAGACGCGAGTCTGCCGATGCTCCCGGCCGAATAAAAAACCTCTTCCTTCTTTAATCCAGTGTCTGAGTAGTTTTGTCTGCGGCTCGTCCTGCTACATGGTCACCAGGGTCCTGGCAAGGCCCCCTTCCTGGGACTGTGGCCCCGTCGAGCCAGGGAGCCTGGCTTTCTCCTCCCCAGGACCGTGGCTTCCAGAGCACAGCCAGGCTCGGGGCAGATGTCCAGGGAGGGGCTGATGTGGGCTCAGGAAAGGTCCCTGACACACCCACGTTCAGATCCTCAAGCCTGTGAATATGTCTTCTATGGCAAAAGGGACTTTGCAGCCATGAGGAAGCAGAGGATCTGAGATGGGAGATGGCTCAGGATTCTCCAGGCGAGTCCTAACTGTGGTCACAGGATCCCTGTAGGAAGGAGGCCGAGGAAGAGCTGACTTGAGAAGGGAGCAGTGTTTGGAGAGGCTTCAAAGGTGGAGAAAGGGCCATGAGCCAAGGAGAGCAGGCGGCCTCTTGAAGCTACGAGGGTGAGGGGTGGGTTCTCTCCAGAGCAAACACAGCCCAGCCAGAGCCCTGACTTGAACTTCTGACCTCTAGAGCTGCAGCATGAACTTGTGTTAAGTCACTAGGTTTGTGGTGATTTGTTACGGCAGCCTTGGGAAACTGGTACAGAGGGACGTAGGTTCTGGCCCTGCCCCCTCCCTGCCCAGCGCCCCCAGCCCCCAGTCTCCCTGCTGCCCGGGCTGGATGAGAAAGGGAGGTCCCTCTATGTTCACTCTTGGGACTGACAGCATGCGTTGGGCTCTGAGATGGGGCCCAGGATGTCTTGGCTGTGGCCATCCGCCCGTTGGCACTGCTGACCCACCTGGCTCAGACTCGACTTGGCCTGGGAATCTGGCTGGCTCTTGGCTGGCATCCAGCTCCTCCCCAGCTCAGGCGTCCTGGAGCCTGGGACACCCCTGGGAAGCTGGGTGAGGTTGGCAGGAAGCCCAGGGACTGCACCTTGGATCTGCATCGCCGAGCTGTGTGACCTTGAGCTCGAGCCTCATGTTGTTCCTACCTCAGCGGGCTGTGACAGGGCCCACCCTAGACAGCTAAGCACAGTACCCTCTGCTCCTGCTCAGAGCCGGAGTGGGCGCCAGGAGAAAGCCCTCTGTGGGCTGCTGGGGGTGGTGTGGGGGTGGTGTTGGGGGTGGTGTTGGCAGTGGTGTTGGGGGTGGTGTAGGTGGTGGTGTTGGGGTGGTGTTTGGGTGGTATTGAATGTGGTGGTGGTGGAGGTGGTGTTGCAGGTGGTGCTAGGAGTGGTGTTAGGTCTTTGGATTATGAGGGTCTGGGGCTGGCTCAGGTGGGGCATGTACTATGTTCACACACACAGATGGCAAGTGAAGAGTGGGGTCATGAGAAGTGTTCTGATGACCACAACTCCCATTTACTGAGCACTTGCTCTCTGCCAGGCACGGGGCTGTAAGCCCTGACACATGGCATTCCAGCACTCTGGAGAATCCTCACTGTAGCCCACAAGGAGGGCTCTCCTAGGACTCCTGCTGAACAGAGCCAAGTGGGAGGTGAAGGGGTTGCCAGGGTCGTGGAGCTGGGGAGGGCTGGGCCTTAGATTCGAAGCAGGCAGCCTGACCCCTGCACTGTGCTCCAGTGGGCTGTAGGCATGAGTGTTCGTGTGCACACGTGTGCATGTGTGAGTGTGAAAACGCAAGTAACAGACAGCCCAAATAACTAGCTTCAACACAGCAGACATTTATTTCCCTCCCAGGTAAGGGCACCCCGAGGTAGGCAGTGCCTTCTGTCAGTAGCAAGCCAGGCCCCTCTCATCACGCTGCCCTGCCGTGCTCAGTGCTGCCTCATGGTGCAAAGTGGTTGCTGAGCTCCAGTCACCACTTCAGCCAGCAGGAAGGAGGAAGGGGAAGGAGAAAGACGTGACCTCACCATCTAGGGCATTTACCTTCCGACCCCCAGCTAGGCATTGTGGGTTTTCTTACTAAGGAAAAGGAGAGAACAGTTAGCGGAGGCCTCCCACTGCCCGCCGGGATGAGCTCGGCAGGCAGGACAGGACTCTGGCCTTCCCGGTTCATGGAGTCCTGGTTCATGGAGTGTTGAACTGGTGGGGATTAGGGGTTCTTTAAGTCTCACTGTACTTCTCAGAAGGGGAAACTGATACCCAAGTCAGTGGCTGAGCTGTGGCCCAGGCTGGGCCTCTGCCTGCTGTCCCAGAGCTCTGTCCTGGCACCAGCTGCTGGTGAAGCCAGGACTTGGAGCAGTCACCAGCCCTGCCAGAGGACCCTGGGGACCCCCCCCCCATAATGAGCCGCCCACCTTCCCGGCTCTGCTACCCAGTCCTGCTGCTTCTGCAGGAAGCTGAAGGCCCATTTTGCCCCCTCCCTAGCACAGGGTAGCCTGTCTGACACCCCCAGACTCCTCCATGACACCCACCAGGCTGAGGGCCTGGGGGCTGGAGTCTAGAGGGCAGGCAAGGATGAGGCTGGAAAAATTTCATCTCATCTACTTCTCTCCTTTCATCAACTCCACTCCTCCACTGCTCTAGCCTGCTCCAGCCTCTGCTAGAGCAGAGACAGGTATTCCCAGCCTCAGGTGCTGTCCTAAGCCCAGTAGGTACTGACCCTTAATGGTCACTTCAAGGTGACAGGCACCCACCCAGCATCCGGCCCTTCCCCATCCAAGGCTGCAAGGTAACTTTCCAAGCCAGGGTCTCCCATGGCGGTGCTCATGCCATAGCCAGACAGGCTCCGCTGGCCCCATCCTCTCCATACTTGGTGCCTGTCCCCCCAGCCCCGCACTGCCCCTCCGCGTGTGGCCTCACCCCGACCCGCCTCCCTGTGCCCTCTCATCCTCAGCCCGCCTCCCCTACTATCCTGCCTCCCCCAGGCCCGTCTTTCCTAGGGGTGACTATAGCCTCCCTCCAAGGCCTCTTCCCTCCAGACAGCCGGGAGGCTGACCTGGGGAAAGGCAGGGCGGGCCGGTGTGACCGCTGCAGATGGAGGAATTCCTGTGGCAGAAGTTAAGGGTGAGGATTGGGTGTGGGGGCCCCCAGGCATGTGGTGGGTATCATCTCTGCCTAGCTGTGCTGGTGGGGATCCCCAACCCCCATGAGGGTTGCAGGCCCTGGGGCATGGTGGCCAAGGTCTGGACCCAGCGCCCACGTGCTGCAGTCCTGCCACTCACAGGCGGTGGGGAGAGGAAACCAAGGGCAAAGCCGGGAACTGAGGAAGCAACCGGGCCGGCGGGGCTGTGCTGGCTGGATTGCCCAAGACACTCCAAATTCATTCTCCAAAGCTGGTGCAGGGGCAGGAGGGGAAGGTACCAGACAGAGTGCTGGCAGGGCGAGGGGTGAGTTGGGTCGGGGTGGGGAGGGGCTGTGGGTCAGGGTCTCCCGGCCCCCATTGCTCCAAGGCCAGCGAGGAGGTTGAGCAGGAGGGCTGTGCCTGCAGTTTCGCAGCTGCCCCGGGGGCCGCCTGCCCCCTTGCCTGGTGGGTCCTGGACTCGGGAGCTCTGCCAGGGTGGGACATTGCACAGGTTGAACTGGCAGCAGGTTGTGGTCACCTGGGTCCCCTCGACCGTCTTGGTGATGGGCTGGCAGTTGTCTGTACACCATGCAGAGTGGGTGGTCAGGAGGCCTGACTCTGGGGAGGGGAGTGGGGAACAGATGCTGAGGATGGGCGGGGCCTCCGAGGTGGCTCTACAGGGCTCTGTTCAGGGCCCCTGGCTTTCCCGCCACCTGGGGGTGCGTGTGCTGCGTGTGCTGCGGCCCCACGCCAACTTACCGGTGTTCCCGTGGGCAATGAGGGTTGTGCAGGCCTGGCCATGTGAGCAGCTCCGCGTCAGGTTGCAGTGCTCGTCCCTGGACAGGGACTGGCAGGTATAGCACCACAGCAGCACTGTGGACAAGGTGGGCTCAGGCCCAGGCCGGGTCCATGTCCCTATCCACCTCCCCATTCTCAGTTGTGCTCCCAAAGCCTAGCCTGGTGAGCCTCCAGCACCCACTGCTCAGACGGGCGGGCCACCCCTGACTCGGCCCTGTAAGCCGTGCTGTGTGCGTGAGCCTGTGTGTTTAGGGGCAAGGGATTGCGGCCCAGGCAGGGCGAACTTCCCATCGTCGCTCACCTCCTGTGACAGTGCTGCCCAGGCTCCTGCTGTGGGCATGGAAACCTGGAGGCGAGTCTGACTCAGTCCTGCCTCTGGGAGCACCGGGCCTCACAGGGGACACCTTGTGGGTGTGTGGGGCAGGGCTTGTGCTGAGGGCAGGCCTGGGGGCCCTGGGAGTAGGGGTGGGCTGTGTGTGGTGGGCACGCTGGACGCCCTGGCTAGGGAGTGGTCGGCTTGAAGGTTGGATGCGGCGATTAGCTCTGCTTTGTTCTGGGGATGGGAGAGAGCAGAGGGTGGCCCAGCGTGTAGGGGTGTGTTGGACGGGGGGGGGGTGGTGGGCTCTTATTAGCCCCACTCTGCTCTGCTCTAAGCGCTTCCCTGGTTCCCCTGCCTGCAGCAGCCAATCCATCTCTCCCCTGCACAGGACCGGCCCACCCTGCTGCTCTCTCTGCCCCACAAAACTGAACCCTACCCTGTGGCCTCTGTGCTTGCTGTCTCCACCCTGGGCCCCTACTGAGCCCTTCTCTGCCAGGTGAACTCCTGTTTAACCTCTACATCCTGGCACCACTGACCCTCCCAGCTGGTGGCTTCTTCCCCTGTTCCCTACTCTGGAACTGGGTGTCATGGTGAGTGGAAGAAGTGAGGGGTGCACTGAGTGTCCCCCACTCTGCTGGAGGCAAGCTCACAGCGGGACTGTGGCCTGTTGGCTTCCATCGCACAGCCCCGCCCAGAGTGCTCCAGGCAGAGCAGGCAACGGGGCCCTGGGGTTGGGGCAGCCATACCTCTGCCCCTGCCACCAGGGAGCCTGTTGGTCTCCTCCTCTTCCACCTCGTCCTCATCTTCCTCGTCGTCGTCATCTAGCCTGTGGTCCTCATCCTCGTCCTCTTCCTCCTGCTGTGCTTGCCCTCTTCCTGGCCGTGCAGGGATGCTTGTAAGCCTCAGCTACCCAGTATGGAGGACACCTGCTCTGGGCAAGCATCACACCCCCAACTCCTTGGCCCTCCCCTGCCACCCTCAGGCCCCAGGGCAGCCTACCTGGTGTGGCCTCCTGCCCCTGCACACCCTGCTCACTGTCCTGCAGCCGAGTATGCCCTGGCACACTAGTTACAACAGCAGCTGCTGTGGGCTGGCCCTTTATGGTAGCCCCTCCCCGCACCCCACATAAACAGGAGCACAGATGTTTGGGGACTCTTGGGATCCCAGACCAGCTTCCATCCACACTGCTCTGGGCTGGGGACTCCGGCCTCATCCCCTCCTTCTTCCTAAGCCCCTCCTGGGGTTCCCTGGAGGTCCCCGTGCTCCAGGACTGCACTCACTGGCCCCTCACCGCAGGGTTACCCTTTGCCCCGCACCTGGCTGTCCGCACAGCAAAAGGGCAAGCAGGAGAGCCCTGAGCACCTTCATTTCGCCGACGCTGCTACGTCCCCGACTCCTCGCGCAGCACTCTGGAGCTGCAATAAGTGGGATGAAGGGCATTGCCGTGGGCTTCCCAGTGGCCCCCACCAGCTCCAGCCTCAAACAATGGGCCTCACATGGGTCCCAGCTCCAGGCGCCAGGCCAGGGACTGTTGTTTCCCTCCAGGACCTCTGGGGCTGGAGGGGAAGGAGAAGTCATTGTGGTTGGCCTTGGAGCGTCCCGTGCACCTGTGCCAGCGGTTGGAAGGCGGTGCTGGCCACAGGAGCTGCTGGCCCTGGCCTGCCTTGCTGCTCAGTGCCTCAGCCCTGTAGTGCAGGGCAGGGAGCCTTGCCCCGGATTGGGCCATGCCTGACACCCCCTAACCCCATGTCTGGGCTCCATAGTCACAGGAGCTTGGGGTCACAGACCCTCTATTTGCTGATCACTGGCCAAGCATCTTCATTCCAGAGTCAGCATCACACCCAGGCCCCTTTAAGAGCATTTAAATAAAAACACAGTCAGTGCCCTCAAGCTAAGGCTGTGTGCTCACCTCCTCCTCACCCACACTCAGCAGTGCACTTGCCGGGCCCAAGGCCTCCCCACTATCACCTCGGGTCTTTGCCCCTGCTGTTCCGTCTGCAGTGCTGTTCCTGCTGGTGTCCAGTGGAGAGCTTTCCGGAGCTGTTGGGGGCCCAACCCTTGGCCTTCTGCTGGGAAAGCCATCAGCCCCCACCTGCCTTCTGGCCTTGTGTGAGAGAGAGGCTGCTCTGGGAGAGGCTTGGAAAGCCCAGGTCCCTCCCTGAGGCCACCCTCTCCTCCCAAGCCCCTGCCCAAGCCCCTGGGGGTGGGATGCAGAGGGCAGAGTCTCCTGAGGGTAGCAGAGGGGTGGGGCAGCGGCAGGGGCTGGATGGGAGTCTGGAGCCAGGGTCAAGCCTGGGCGTCTGTGTGCCTTGGCGCTTGGGTCAGGCCCTTCACCTACTGAGGCCTCAGTTTCCCCGACTGTCAATGGGTGGGGTGGGGCTTTCTGGTCGGCCACCTGTAACAGAGGTTGAGTTGGTTCTGGAGTGAGCTGCCTGGGTTTAAGACCCGGTTCCTCCTTCCCCTGGCTCTGGGTCCTGGACGAGCCCCTGGGGTTCCCCAGGCCTCAGCTCCCTCATAGGGTGAGGTGACCATCAAGGGTCAGTACCTGCTGGGCTTAGGACAGCGCCTGAGGCTGGGAATATCTGTCTCTGATGTCTCAGCCACTGAGTCAACCATCCCTCCTTAATTCACCTGAACCTGTCATTCTTCCATTCTTCTCTATCAGCACCCACCCAGCATCCAGCCCTTCCCTGTCCAAGGCTGCAAAGTCACTTTCCAAGCCAGGGTCTCCCATAGCGGTGCTCATGCCACAGCTGGACATGCCCCGCCAGCCCCAAACTCTTCATACGTGGTGCTTGTCCCCCCAGCCCTGCCCCTCCCTGCCCCTCCCGGTGTGGCCCCACCCCCACCCGCCTCCCTGCGCCCTCGCCCTGCCTCCCCCACGCCCTGCCTCCCCCACGCCCTGCCTTCCCATCGCCCTGCCTCTCCCACACCTCACCTCCCATCGCCCCGCTTCCCTGGTGCCCCACCTCCTCCACACCCTGTTTACCCCACGCCCCACCTCCCACACTGCCCCACCTGCCCCACTGCCCCACCTCCCTGTCGCCCCACCTCCTCCACACCCCACCTCCCCATCGCCCCGCCTCCCATTCGCCCCCCTCCCCAGCGTCCCACCTCCCTGTCGACCCACCTCTCCTGTGCCCCACCTCCTCCTTGCACTGCCTCCCATCACCCCTTCACCCCTCCTCCCCCAAGCCCCGCCTACCCATTGACCCGCTTCCCTGGTGCCCTGCATCCCTGGTGCCCTGCTTCCCTGGTGCCCAGCTTCCCTGGTGCCCAGCTTCCCTGGCGCCCTACCTCCCCCACACCCCGCCCTGGCTGCCACTACAGGCTCTTGAATCTAGTGCTGCAGGAGCTGCTCCTAGGAAGGGCACTACTGGGTTTCTCTGGGGGGTCTCCACCTGCCACCTCCCCTCCGCAGGGGCCCAGGCCCTTGCACATTGCCTACCTCTAGGCCCAGCGCCTCTTCAGCCCTGGTGCAAACTGCCCAACCCAGGCCAGTGCTTATTGCGAGAATCACCTGGGGACAATCAGCGCGCATTTGATTCGCAGATTGAGTTAAATTTAGTGCTGGCAGCTGAGAGGCTGTTCCCTCTGTCCCACCCCGGAAAGGCTAGTGGGTCTGGTCCAGCCCCTACAGAAGGTGCCCCCCCCCGGGATGGTGCGCAGGTGTGAAGGGGGACCCGCAGTGGCAGACACCTGGTTCCCCAGCACTGCCCACAGTCGCAGGTGGGCGTGGCGGGCTCTGTATGTGAAGCCAACCCCCTCATCCCACCCAGGCACTGCACAGCCTCCCTCAAGCCCCCAGGGCAGCATCATGACCTCTCAGACGCTCCAGGTGAAAATATGACCCCTAAGACCTTCAGGGCACTGCTGTGGTCCCCCAGTGCCAGGGCTAAGGGCTGCTGGTCCTGATGGCAGCTGCCATGGGTCATTTTAGAGCCTGCACCTGTGCCCCTGGGCTCGACCACCTTTCCAGGCCCTGAGCCATGCCCACACCCCAAGGTACCCTTGAAGGGCAGCCCGGTCACCCCAGCTCCCTGCCCATAGACCTCTGTGCCTTGGGGCCTGGACCTGCCTGCTCTGCTGGCTCATGGGGCTGGCCCTTCTGACACAGCGGCTCTCTGGGCCTCCTCCCAGGGTGGGGCCTGCATGAGTCACATGGCTCTTTTTGGCAGCAGCAGCCTTGGGCTCAGAGCTTGGTGCTGGTTGTGGACAGGGGATGCCCAGCCATCCACACTCCCTCCTGCCTGGGTGACATGTGGGGCTCGGCGGGCAGGGTCTGTGCTGGCATCATGCCCAGGTGGGGCCATGGGCTCTGCTGTCCTGGGGGGGCTGTGTGGCCCTGTCCTGGGCCTGCACTCCTACTCTGTACCCCCTCCCCCGTGTTGACACCAGCTGGAGTCAGATCCAGACCCGTGCACTGCCGTCTCCAGGAGGCAGCCTTCCGTGAGATTGGGTTTGGAATGAGGGAGGCGTTGGGAGGAGGGCACCTTGGGGCTGGGCCTGAGGGGTGAGCAGAGTTTTTCTATAAGGAAGGGTGGGCAAATGTTTCTGACTGAGGGGCACGTGTACGGTGTCCATGCCGGGAGAGTAGGGCCTTTTGGGGCAGATGAGGGCTGCAGATGTGCTGGCCCTTGCCACACTTTCCCTGCTCTGAGTTCCTTCCCACCCTCTCTGCAGCCAGCCTACTCCTGTCTCACTGAACCTGAGTCTGGCAGAGGGAGGGACTTGTTTTGAGAGCAGAGTCCAGACTCTCCTCCCCTGGGGTTACTCTCTGCTTATTTTTATTTATTTATTTCTTTTGTTGAGACAGAATCTTACTCTGTCACCCAGGCTGGAGTGCAATGGCGCGATCTTGGCTCACTGTAACTTCCACGTCCCGGGTTCCAGTGATTCTCCTGCTTCAGCCTCCCAAGTAGCTGGGATTACAGGCTCGCATCATCATGCCCAGCTAATGTTTGTATTTTCAGTAGAGACAGGAGTTCACCATGTTGGCCAGGCTGGTCTCAAACTCCTGACCTCAGGTGCTCCACCCACCTCAGCCTCCCAAAGTGCAGGGATTACAGGCATGAGTCACTGTGCCCGACACTCTCTGATTCTGATGACCCCTCAGTGCCAGGCGGAGCAGGCTGCCCATTATGTGCACTGAGGTACAAGCCCTTTTTCTTTCCCGGAATCCAGCATTCAGAGGTAGCTGTGGGTGGGTGGGCCGGCCAGGGGGAGCAGCTCCCATGGGTCCTGCAGCTCCCAGGCACCCCTAGAACCCAAGAGGCAAACACACCCTGGTCCAGAAGCTTGTTCATTAACTTGTTCACATGTGGTTCACTCAGGTACCCTCCCTGGCCTCCCAGCTCCCCTCCACGCTGCTCTGCACCTGCAACCCTCTGTGCTCAATTTCCTAGTCGTTAGACACCCTCAGCCCCACCACCATAACCCTGGAGAGTCTCCCTTCCCTTGCTCTTCCAAGGGGGTCCCTCTTGTCCCCCACTTGTGAGGGCGACTGATCTCTGTCTAGCTCCTCTTGGCAAAGCTTCAGGTGGTCCTTCAAGCTCCTCCTCCTGCCCATCTTCAATTTCCAGAGGCAGGGCCCAGGCACCATCCTCTCCAGAGACCTTTCCCCACAACGGCACTCCTGTACCCACCTCTAGCTCGGTGCCCTCAGAGGGATTCAAGGCTTGGCTTTAACATCCCCCCATGGCCGTACTGGGTCCCCGTCTTGGAAAAATGCAAGAGCAAGGAATACATTGTTCCTATCATTTATTTTATCCATTTAGAAATCAATTTCCTTCACACTGAGATTGTTAAAAATGTTAAAAACAATGTAGCAATTTCACAATATTAAAAGAGACTAAAAATAACGATGCAGGGATACTTTGCAGCTGTATGACAGTGAAGAAGCTCTTTACATCCTGATCAGAAAACAGGAAGCGGAGGAAGCGGAGGACTGAGTGTCCCGGCACACTGCTTTCTGCAGGAACAGGAGAAGGCAGGATCTGTGCCCGCTGCTGTGTGTTCATGTGGGGACTGCCCACTGGGCTCGCCTTCTGTCAAGGTCCACGTTTGGCCACTGATGTGCAGGGCCCTGTCTTCTGCTCAAACTGACCCCCGCCGGCCCTACCACCCAGCAGAGGCCTGCGAATGAGAGGCCTGGGGCCCCGCAGTCCCTGGAAGGCAGGAAGCTGATGGCTGAGCTCAGGGTGGGATCTGTGTGTGGGCGGGTGAGCGGCAGGCACTCACCCACAGCGGCAGGGAGAGGGCGTGTGGAGGGAGAGCAGCTACCAGGGAAGCCAGACAGGTGCAGCCCAGGGCAGGCAGGAGCCCCTCCCAGGCTATAGCGTGGACCCCCAGCCTTGGGGGGGGGCACAGGGCCTCCTGGCAGCCTCTGCACGTCAGGACCACACCACTGGGATGTCCCGCTCGGACTCCTGGCAGGCAGAACTGACAGTGTCTTCCACAGTGGCCCCACCGGAGGGGCAGGGGAGAGGAGAGGAGGTTAGGTGGGGGAAGTAGGGAGAAGGGGAGGGAGGAGGCCACGGGAGGTGGTCTTGGGTGGGGCCTCCCTCTGCCCGCAGGCGGTGATGGGCAGCTGACCACCTCCACAAAGTGTTGAGGTGGCTCTGGTTACTATGGGGACGCGGGGCCTCCCTGGCCACCGCGATGGCTTCTCATGGTCGATCCTTTGGATCCAACTGAATCTGGGGTGTGAGGTGGGTGAGGAGAGGCCCCAAGCTCGAGGACCAGGATGCAGAGAGCCTCAGGGTGGGATGCCTATTTGTGCGGGGTTGCCTGGCAAGCCACCTGCTGGAAATGGCACCGAACCTCAGAGCCTCGGCCTTCCAAGGAGACACGGTGGGTCCCGGACAGCCACACTGCAGAGGCAGCCTGGGGGCCCAGGACAGGAGTGTGCACATCAGCCCCTTGTACCCCCAGCCTGGGAGAGATGCTGCCCCTGTGCCACAGGACACCCCCCCTGACTGCCCACAGCCGTCATCTGATGCCTGTTCTATTCTGGCTCACAACGACCCGGAGGGAATGGGGGTCTGGGAGTCAAAGCCCGGGCTGCTCCACTTGAGGCTTGAAAGCTCCTGTGTACTGCTCTGTCCTGCGTGCTTTAGGATGAGCCCCCAGAGGGGGAAGTAAGGAGCAGGGGTGAGGGCCCAGCAGGGGTGGCAGGATCACCTGAGCTCCTGTTCGTGAGTGGGCTTGGGTGGGGGGTGGATGGAGAGCCCTAGCCCCCAGCCTCACCCAGCCCTCCAGGAATGGCAGTGGCCACCAGCAGCCCCCCGTTCCTCCCCACTGTCGGGCTCAGTCTAAGCCCCCTCCCCGACCTGCCCAGCCCCCGCCCCTCTTCTCCAGCCTGACTTATGAAGCTCTGTGTTTAGCCCCAGGACGCAGCCCTCATGTCCCAGCCAGAGTCTGTGGCTGCAGAAGCCCGGGCTGTAAGCCCTTCTTGAGCTCTCACAGCAGTGCGGGATGGGATCTCACAAAGAGAGGTGCTGGGAGGCAAATCACACAGAGCGGGATGGGGCTTCCGCACCCCTGTGTCCTGGACACACTTCCTGTCAAATCACAGAGCAGGATGGGGCTTCCGCACCGCTGTGTCCTGGACACACTTCCTGTCATCTCTGTCCCCATGACACAGGCTTCACCTTCTCTGCTGTATCAGGCAGGGACCCCAACTGTGGGGAACTGCAATGGACTCTGGCTAGTTGGAGCAGAAGAGGAGTTTGTTGAAAGGTTCCTCGGAGCTCACAGGTTGAGAGGGAGGGCTTAGGTGCAGAAGACCCTGGGGCCACTCCTGTCCCGCCCCCTCCCCAGGGAAGTGGGCTGTGGTGGCCGCCTTTACTGTAAGACTCCATGGATCAGACAACACCTGTTGTGGTGGGCTGCCCAGCGGCACAGCCCCTTGGAGCCCAGTGCCAGGCACATGCTCACCATCTGGGCCACTAACCAGTCAGAGGCTGTTTTGTGGAAAGAGTCGTGATGTGGGTCAAACAGTCCCATCAAAAGACATGTCCAAGCCCCAGGGGCTATGTATTAGTCTGTTCTCATGGTGCTAATAAAGACTTACCTGAGACTGGGTAATTTGTAAAGAAAAAGAGGTTTAATGGACTCACAGCTCCGCATGGCCGGGGAGGCCTCATAATCATGGTGGAAGGTGAATGAGGAGCAAAGACACGTCTTACATGGCGGCAGGCAAGAGGGTGTGTGCAGGGGAACTGCCCTCTGTAAAACCATCAGTTCTCCTGAGACTTATTCACTATCACGAGAACGGCACTGGAAAACCTGCCCCCATGATTCAATTCCCTCCCACTGGGTCCCTCCCACGACACGCAGGGATTATAGGGGCTGCCGTTCAAGATGAGATTTGGGTGGGGACACAGCCACACCATGTCACCTGAATGCATGAATGTGGCTTTGTTTGGACAAACGGTATTTGCAGATGTCATTAAAAATCTTGGGAAGACATCATCTGGAGTTAGGGTAACAGGTGTCCTTATAAGAGAAAGCAGGGGAGGTGTGAAGTGTGGAGACAGAGGAGACTGGAGTGATGTGGCCACAAGCTCAGGAAGGCGGGAGCTGGAAGAGGCCAGGGGGGGACTTTCGCCTAGAGTCTCTGGAGGAAACGTGGCCCTGCCAGCTCCTTGACTGCTGCGAAGAGCTCCTTGCTGAGGGGCTGTACCTTGCTCAGACCCTGGGGTCGGCTGTGGCTCTCCTCCTCCCAAGGTTGCCACAGGCTCTGTCCAGGACTTGGTCTGGCACAGCTGGGGGACACCATTGGGTCCACCGGCCCAGGGCAGGGGCAATGCCGTTCCTCCTGCAGTCCTTGAATCACTGCTGACTCTGTGGGGACAGCAGAGCCAAATGCAGGTGTCTTTCCTGCATGAGGAGCTGAGCTCCATCTTGGTGGGAGCGCTGGTCCTACAGTTTCGTGGGCGAAACCGACCCTGGCCCCGACCACTGGGCCCTGGGAATGCACTGAGTAGTGGGTCCCACATTTCTCCAGCTCCGCTTTTGGAGGTGAGTTTGCACTAGGACATCTGAAGTTTCAGCAGCTTTCGGCTCTCCTAGGGCTCAGGGCTGTTGGTGCCAGGGCCGCGTGAGACCTTTGAGGCTCCTCAGTCTAAACCGAGGCACAGAGCTGGCCAGAGAAACCCTGCAGCAAGACGGGAAGGGAGTGCTGCACCCCTGGCAGACGAGGGAACCCATATGTGTGTTTTCTGCTTATTGGCAGGGAGAAAAACATATTTTCCCAATCACTAGCCCTGTGTTCCAAGAGCCAGCGTAGACCTGTGGGTAAATCGCCACCTGAGCATCTGATGGTTGCTGTTATTCCTCAGGTCCCGCTTACCATCCACCAGCCGGGTGGTGAGTCGGGAGCGAGGGAATGGGCCCTGTGCGTCTCACGTCCCTGGTCGTGGTGCTGATGGCTGGACCCCCGGGTGTGGCCTCACTAGTGGTCACGTCCTGCAGATCCTTCCTCCAAGGTGGGAGAGTCTTTAAGATGAGCCTACATGCTGCAGGAGTAGCCGTTGCACCTCGGGATTGGGAAAGTCACCAAGGGGGAGGTTCTAGTCCCACTGAGCTTGAGGGCAGAACTGGGCCACAACTCGGTCACCTCACCCTCATATGTCCCCATCACAGTGCAAAATCCCTGGGCAGCCAGGGTGCCCAGAAAAAGCAGTGATGGCCGGGAGCCCGTGCCAGACTCCCCTGAGAGATCAGGGCACTTTCCTTTCTCAGTTGCCGGCTCCTCTGACAAATGGCAGCAGCCCCGTGCAGGAGGCTGGGAGGACGGCAGGGCTGGTGAACTGGCCCCGGCCCAAGGACTGCTGCAGAGACGCTGGCTGGGCCTCTGTCCCCAGCCGGGGGGCTTCTGTGCACTGCACCTAGCTTAAGGCCTCTTTCCTTATCAGCTGCGCCTCTCGGCTCCACGTGGCCATTGTGAATTCCAGGTTTTTGTCACCGAGGTAAGCAAATTGTTCGAGCTCCTGCCAGCTGCTAGAGCTATCCCTTCAAATATGAAATCTGTGCTGAGGGTGTCCAGACCAACACATTGAGCTCAAACTAAAATGATGCCCTCCCTAGCTCCACTTGTATTCACCAGATGTTCGTTGATGTAAAATAACAAACTCTTATGGATCTTTTGCCAGGTAGCCTCCTCCTTTCATGTTTGAATATGCTTTGTCCGCTGGGGCATGACATTGTGACTGCAGTCAGAAGTAAGTTGGAGGCCTGGGTAGCGGGGAGCTGGGAGGGTCATGGGCGCGACTGGCTTCTTCCTGCCCTGTCTCGGAGGTGGAGTGAGTGCAGGGTCCTCAGACAGGGCGGGTGCAGCCTTGTCAGATGTGGATGCATTGGCTGAAGGCAGGCTGGGGTTCAGGAGACTTCCGGGTCCTCCACTCCTCTCCCCCAGCTCCAGGCCAATGCTCTGACTTTCACACTGAGCTCCTGCTGGGGTGGAGCTCGGCTGATCTGAACAGAGCATCCTGGGGGATCACCCTCGGCGTCGGCTCTGGCTCTCTTAGCCATATTGGCAAGAGCAGAAGGTCCTTTAGCTACAGGACAGGAGTCCCGGCTCTCAGGCTGCATCTTGAGCCAGATTTAGGACCTCATTCTCCTTCTTTAAGTTCCCAGTGCTGTTCGGAACGGCTGCCTCATCCATGGATTTAGGGTCCCACTCAGAGCTCGGCCTTTCTTTTTCTTTTTTTTTTTTTGAGACGGAGTCTCGCTCTGTTGCCCAGGCTGGAGTGCAGTGGCCGGATCTCAGCTCACTGCAAGCTCTGCCTCCCGGGTTTACGCCATTCTCCTGCCTCAGCCTCCCGAGTAGCTGGGACTACAGGCGCCCGCCACCACGCCCGGCTATTTTTTTGTATTTTTAGTAGAGATGGGGTTTCACCGTGTTAGCCAGAATGGTCTCCATCTCCTGACCTCGTGATCCGCCCCCCTCGGCCTCCCAAGGTGCTGGGATTACAGGTGTGAGCCACCGCACCCGGCCAGAGCTCGGCCTTTCATGAGCACTCTTGAGCCAGCTTTTTAAGCCCCCATGTCCCACGGGCAGCCACAGTCCCCTCCGCCAGTGCTGGCTGCATTTCCCCGGCCCTTGGCCCCAGCCAGAGCCAGAGGTTGAGGTCGGGAGCCCTCATGCTCCTTCGAGCATGGCCATGGCCTCCTAGTGGGCTCCTCAGAGTGCCGGGACCCCACCCAAGTGTCTCGAGGGGCCGCAGGGGCTGCAGGGGAGGGCACAGGGGCCTGGACTTCCCAAATCTGACTTTAAAAGGACTAGCTGTGCTTTTGTCTATTTATAGGTTGAGCTTTCATGTAAAGTTTTCTTTGAGAAAGGAGTCCTGTGGGTAGCAAAATGTCTGAAATAAGATGGAAGGAAAACTTAAATTGGATAATGATATGGCTTTTTCTCTCTAAGCATGTCCCATGTTCCATGTTACTTTAGCTATTGACGATGGAAAAAGCAAACTCTGCCAAAGTATTTAAAGAGGTTTATCCTGAGTCTATGTGAGTGAGCCACGGAGGCTTGGGAAACGTAGCCTCAAGAGGTCCTGGGAAAGTGGTCCCGAGGCCACTGGGTTACAGTTTTATTTTTTATTTTTAGATGGAGTTTCATTCTTGTTGCCCAGTCTGGAAAGCAATGGCATGATCTCGGCTCACCGCAACCTCTGCCTCCTGGGTTCTAGCCATTCTCCTGCCTCAGCCTCCCAAGTCGATGGGATTACAGGTGCCTGCCACCACACCCAGCTAATTTTGTATTTTCAGTAGAGACGGGGTTTCTCCATGTTGGTCAGGCTGGTCTTGAACTCCTGACCTTAGGTGATCTGCCTGCCTCAGTCTCCCAAAGTGCTGGGTTTACAGGTGTGAGTCACTGCACCCGGCCCTACAATTTGGACATTTCAGAATGATAAGAATTGCAGGTAAAATCATAAATCAGTACATGGGGAGGGGGTACACATTCGTTTGACCTGAAAAGGCGGGACATCTGGAAGCTGGGGCTTGCAAGTTATAGTCGGTTAAGGATTCTTTAGTTTGTAATTGGTCGAGAGAGTTGAGGGAACACCTAAGGTAAGAGGGTCTGCTGTCTGCCTGTGATGCCAACGCCATGCCAGAGTTAGGGCGAAAAGGGAGCCCCAGGGCTGGGCGTGGTGGCTCACGCCAGTAATCCGAGCACTATGGGGGGCTGAGGTGGGTGGATCACCTGAGGTCAGGAGTTCAAGACCAGCCTGGCCAACATGTGAAACCCTGTCTCTACTAAAAATGCAAAAATTAACTGGGTGTGGTGGTGTGTGCATGTAATCCCAGCTCCTCAGGAGGCTGAAGTGGGAGAATTGCTTGAACCTGGGAGGCAGAGGCTGCAGTGAGCTGAGATTGCACCACTGCACTCCAGCCTGGGTGAAAGAGCAAGATCCCATCTCAAGGAAAAAAAAAAAGATGGAACTCCAGTATACTGGGTCAAAAGACCTGTTTAATACAATTTTATGCCTTGTAAGTATGAAATTCCCCAGGCCCCTTAGAAAGGAATTTGAGGCCAGGCATGGTGACTCACGCCTGTAATCCCAGCACTTTGGGAGGCTGAGGTGGGCAGATCATGAGATCAGGAGATTGAGACCATCCTGGTTAACATGGTGAAACCCCGTCTCGACTAAAAATACAAAAAATTAGCCGGGCGTGATCGCGGGCACCTGCAGTCCCAGTTATTCGGGAGGCTAAGGCAGAACGGCATGAATCCGGGAGGTGGAGGTTGCAGTGAGCCGAGATTGCGCCACTGCACTCCAGCCTGGGTGACAGAGTGAGACTCTGTCTCAAGAAAAGAAAAAAAAAAAAAAAAAAGAAAGGAATTTGAGCCAGGAGAAAAGATCAGAGTTTAGTCCTCACTCCCTTTGGGTTTCTCTTCCTGTCTGAACCTTTCCCTCATAGTGCTGGGTGGGTTACTAAGCCTTTGGCTACAAACTGGAGAAAATAGGATTCAAAGTAATATCATGAATGGCAAGAAAAGTGTATCATCTAACGTAACAGGAAGTCTCGAGGTAGGGCCACTGCAGGGGTGGTGAACCCAGTGGCTCAGCAGCAGAAGGGCTCAGGATTTCCCCACCTCCTCACCCTGCAAATCTCAGTCCTCAGGACGGCTTCCCTCATGCTCACAAAACAGCTGCTGCAGTTCCAGACATCAGAGACAAACACAACAGTCCAAAGCAAGAAGAACCCACTTTCCCACGCCGTGATGTTTGTTGTTTGTTTTTAGGTATAACATATATATAGAAAAATGTACAAATAAAGCAAAGTAAAGCGCGCAGTGTCATGCCCTTTTGCAGGTTGGAAATATCTGCAGAATCAGTCTCTAGACAGGAAATAGTCTATTAGCAGCACCTGGGAGGCGCCCTCATTCTCTCTTCCAGTCACTACCACCCCCAGGGGTGGCCTGCTTCCTGGGTTTTCAGACCATACAATAGCTGGGCCCATTTTACAGACAGGTGCTCCTTGACTCACAAATGGATTATGTCCCAGTAAAACCTATTGCAAGTCGAAAATATGGTAAGTTGAGGCTGAGCGTGGTGGCTCACGCCTGTAACCCCAGCACTTTGGGAGGCAGAGGCAGGCGGATCAGGAGGTCAGGAGTTCGAGACCAGCCTGACCAACATGGTGAAACCCCATCTCTACTAAAAATACAAAAATTAGCTGGGCGTGGTGGTGCGTGCCTGTAATCACCGCCACTTAGGAGGCTGAGACAGGAGAATCGCTTGAACCTGGGAGGTAGAGGTTGCAGTGAGCCGAGATTGTACTACTGCACTCCAGCCTGGGCGACAGAGCGAGATTCTGTCTCAAAAAAAAAAAAAAAAAAAGAAAAAAAAGAAAAGAAAATACGGTAAGTCATGTCAATCTAAATAACAGAGAGAGGCTGTTTGTTTGCAAGAAAATATGTTTATTTCAGCATGAAGCGTTGCAATGGAAACACGCATGTTGTGGTAGCCTCTGTGTGTTCAGGGAGGTGAAGGAAGACAAAGATGTTTACAGAAAAAAACGAGGAGGATCATGCAATTGTTTGGAGACAATTATCCTTGGCCACAAAGATCAATAACAAGAGTAATGCTGAGGTTGGATGGCAGCCTCTGGGCAGATGTCCTTGCAGAAGCATTTTCTGTGTGAGGCTGGGATGGCTTTTGTGCGAGGTTGTGTTTTCTGCAGTCTTTTTTGCTGTTACGGATACAAGCCTGAGAACCCACTCAGCCATTCTGCGTCCTCTCCCCCGGCCCCTGCACTGGCCTTGAGCATCAGTCACCTGCATCCTCTCCCCAGCCCCTGCCCTGGCCTGGTGCCTCTGGGGTCCCCATCTTCAGGTGAGAATGCCAAGGGAGCAGCAGGTCACCCAAGGGCAAACAGATGGTGAGCATCAGAACTGGGGCCCCATCCCAGGCCCATCTAGGTCTGTCTTATTATTTTTATTTTTTTGCGACAGAGTCTCTTTCTGTCACCCAGGCTGGAGTGCAATACCGTGATCATAGCTCACTGTCGCCTCAAACTCCAGGGCTCAGGTGATCCTCTCACCTTCAACTCCTGAGTAGTTGGGACTGCAGCCACACCTGGCTAATTTTTTTTAGAGTTGGGGTCTTGCTGTGTTGCCCAGGCTGGTCTCAAACCTCTGGGCTCCAGCAATCCTCCCACCTCTGCCTCCCAAAGTGTTTGGACTGTAGGCATGAGCCAGCATGCCCAGCCCTAGGTCTGTTTTATAGACTTTGAAGTTTCTTCTGATGTAGGGCATGGCACGCTGACACTCCAGAGAGGAAAGGCAGAGTGCTTTTTCACGTACAGCTTCAAACAAGGAAAGCTGCTGGGCAGGGCCACACGGGGCACCCGGGGACGGGGTCGCCGCCAGCTGGGACTGCCGGGCGGCTGGCGTGTGACCAGCAGGTGGGGTGGCTGGGTTGCTCGGGCTCCCTGTGGATTGGTTAGTTTGGGCAGTTTTGAGCTCTGAGGCACAGGGCTGTCCATGGTTGTCTGGACCTTAGCCTTGGGGTGATTTGGGAGGGTGTGCAGTGGCCTGGAGTGTGAGGTGCCATAAAGGGTGTGGTCTTAGTCCACTGCTCAAGGAGGGAACTGACCGGCCTCTAGCCAGGGCCTCAAAACCGGGTCAAGGCAGCAAAATAAAAAAACTACCTTAGCATAGAGCTGCAACCCGAACCCAGGTCCTTCTGGCTCCCCAGGCCCCATTTGTCCTTGTTATTGGCCCCAGCTTCTTTCAAGTGTTAGGGACTCTGAGATTCTGGGCTAACTTAAAAGAAGACAGACTTTATTTATTTATTTATTTATTTTTGTTGAGACAGAGTCTCGCTTTGTCGCCCAGGCTGGAGTGCAGTGGCCGGATCTCAGCTCACTGCAAGCTCCGCCTCCCGGGTTCACGCCATTCTCCTGCCTCAGCCTCCCGAGTAGCTGGGACTACAGGCGCCCGCCACCACGCCCGGCTAGGTTTTTGTATTTTTTAGTAGAGACGGGGTTTCACCGTGTTAGCCAGCATGGTCTCGATCTCCTGACCTCGTGATCCTCCCGTCTCGGCCTCCCAAAGTGCTGGGATTACAGGCTTGAGCCACCGCGCCCGGCCCAAATTTGGCAACTTTAAAAACATCGTCCTTGGGCAGTCGAAGAGCCCTGTGGGGATAGGATGCACCTCCTTTTCTGGGTGCACACTAGAGAGAATGCAAACATCTCGTTATGAAAATGTCTGGACCCCATGGGGAACCCCACGCCCCTCATGCAGCTTCAAGAGCCCTAAACACTTTGCTGCCCTTGCGCTGGCATCCCATCGTCTCTTTCCATGGTGTATTTAACAGCAAATCCCAAATTTCATTGTCATCCCTGATGTTGCTGGGAATCTCTTAAAGGGGAGGTTTCCTTACAAAACCGTGATGCTATTACCACCCCCAGCAACATTTAGAATAACTTCGTCATGTGACCTGAAGCCGTGTTGACGTGGTTTGGCTGTGTCCCCACCCAAATCTCATCTTGTGTTCCCACATGTTGTGGGAGGGACCTGGTGGGAGGTAATTGACTCATGGGGGTGGGTCTTTCCTGTGCTATTCTCGGGATAATGAATAAGTTTTACAAGATCCGATGGTTTTATAAAGGGGAGTTCCCCTGAACAAGTTCTCTTTCTCTTTGCCTGCCGCCATCCATGTAAGACGTGACTTGCTCCTCCTTGCCTTCTGCCATGATTGTGAGACCTCCCCAGCCACGTGGGACTGTAAGTCCATTAAACCTCTTTCCCGTATAAATTACCCAGTCTCGGGTATGTCTTTTTTAGCAGCGTGAAAACGGACTAACACACCTGTCTACATCTGGTGTTCCGGATGGTGTGAAAGCGTCTTTCTATAGTTTGATGGGATATTCCTAACAAAGGCCATTTGTATTTGGTTGTTTTGGTTTTAGCGTTTCTTAAAGTCTCCCTCCATCTAAGGCAGTCACCCTAGCCTGCTCTTTTGTGATGCTGGCCTCTAAGGACAGCAGTCAGTTCCACATAGACGTTTCCATGTAGGAATTTGCTGTCCTTGGACTTGCTTCTCCAGCCTCTGTATTTCCTGTGTGGCTTGATGAGATTCATGTTCAATTGTCTGGGGAGAATATTTTACAGGAGGGCTTTCTCTTTTTTTTGAGACAGTGTCTTGCCCTCACTCAGGTTGGAGTGCAGTGGTGTGATCCCAACTCACTGAAGCCTCTACCTCTCAGGTTTAAGCAGTCCTCTTGCCTCAGCCTCCCAAGTAGCTGGGACCACAGGTGTCACCACCCTGCCCAGCTAATTGTTTGACTTTTTGTAAGGATGGGGTCATGTTATCTTGCCCAGGCTCAGGAGTGCTTTCTGCCTCCCTTTGCACCATGTCATGAGGCCTATAAGGTGTGGTTGTCTCTGTCGGAGTGAGCTGGACTGGGCCAGCAGGTGCAGGTGGTGATGTTGCTCCTGATACTTTTCTGTCAACGGATGGGCAATGTCTGACCGATCCCAGTGGCTGAGAAGGCCTGTCCCATCATCCCAGCTCAGAGCCACCTGGAAGGGTACTCCCCACCCCTGCAGAGTCTCTGTGAGTTCCCCCGAGCCTGACCTTGAGGCTCAGTGTCTCCCCGGTCCAGTCCTTCCCACCCCTTCCTACACTCCCTGATCCACCTCCAGCATGGGCCTCCCTGTCTCAGGTTCCACTCCTGGGAGACCCAAGCTGCTGCCCCGTGCCCACGTGACGTAGTTTGGGTTTGTGTCCCTGCCCAGATCTCCTGTTGAATTGTAATCCCCAATGTTGGTGGAGGAGCCTGATGGGAGGTGACTGGATCATGGAGGCAGAGCTCCTCCCTGCTGTTCCCGTGGTAGTGAGTGAGTGCTCCCCAGACCTGGTTGTTTGAAAGTGTGTGGCACCTTCCCCTTCGTTCTGTCCTCCTCCTCCTCTCTCTCTTCCTCCCTCTGGCCACGTAAGCTGTGCCTGCTTCCCCTTCACCTTCTGCCATGATCGTAAGTTTCCTGAGGCCTCCCTGGTCCTGCTTCCTGTACAGTCTGTGGAAATGTGAGTCAATTAGACTTCTTTTCTTTATAAATTACCCAGTCTTGTGGGTTTTTTTTTTTAAGACAGTTTCACTTTGTTGCCCAGACTGTGGGGTGCAGCGGCATGATCATAGCTCCCTGCAACCTCTGCCTCCTGTGTTCAAGTGATTCTCGTGCCTCAGCCTCCTGAGTTGCTGGGACTACAGCCACCCATCACCATGGCTGGCTTTTTTTTTTTTTTTTGTATGTTTTAGTAGAGACAGGGTTTCACCGTGTTGCCCAGGCTGGTCTTGAACTCCTGAGCTCAGGCAGTCTGCCTGCCTCGGCCTCCCAAAGTGCTAGGATTACAGGCGTGAGCCACCATGCCAGCCTCAGGTAATTCTTTATAGCTCTGCACGAATGGATGAATATACCAGGTTTTTCTAACTTCCTTTCATTATGAATTCATGACCCACCTATGTTCAGTATGGTTTAATAAACTGCAGTCATTTTTTCTAAGACATTTTATTTATTTAGACAAATAAAAATTGTGTATATTGTGTACAACAAGTGGCTTTGAAATACGTGTACATTGTGGAATGGTAAATTGAGCAAATTAACACATACATTACCTCATATAGTTAGCATTTGAAGCAAGAACATTTACAACTACTCTCAGCAATTTTCAAGAATACGGACTGTTTTTATTAATGGTAGTCACCATTAATAAATAGACAATAGAGCTCCTGAACTTACTATACTGACTTTTGATGCTCAAATGCTCCCATCTGCAATGGGCTGAGTGGTGCCCACAAGGTATGTCCGCGTCCTGGCCCTGGGCACCTGTGACTGAGCTCATTTGGAAAAAGGCCTTTGTGCTTAAGTTAAGGGTCTGGGGGTGAGGTCATCCTAGATTTGGGGTGGTCCCAAATCCAAGGGCAAGTGTCGGTAGAAGAGAAAGGACGAGGAGGCCATGTGAAGACACAGGAAGGATCGGAGGATGCGGCCACGGCCACAGCAGCCACGGCCACAGCGGCCCACTGCCTAAGAGCCACCAGATGCTGGGAGAGGCCAGGAAGGATTTCCCCGCAGAGCCTTCTGGTTGTTTGAAGCTGGGCATTGGTGATACGTTTGTGATAATCGGTTATAGCAGCGGCAGGAAACAAATGCAGGGCGACACTCACCGTGAGAGGAGGGAGGCAGGGACCTCGGAGGTCTCCTGCACTCCCCCACCCTGGATAGGCACCAGAGTGCTGTCCCACTCACACCCAGACCTGGTGAGGAGGTGGCGGCCCAGGGACAGCCGCAGGTGGCAGGTGTGACAGGGAGAGGAGAACAGCCACCCTGCCAGCCTCCCAGGAGGCTTTTCTTACCTCCTTACAGAAACATTTCCAAAATAAGGAGTGCACTGCCCCCAAGCTAGAGAGGAGCACAGCCGGGCTGGGGTGGGAGGAAGGGGAGAGGCTCACCCAGGCCCATCAGGATCTGCACAGGGATGGAGGGCTCCGTGCTCGGGGGCCAGCCACACGTCCCCTTCATGCAGGGCATCCCCCAAGGCCAAGGCCTGAATACATCTGTTCTGCAGCAGCCAGTACAGCCTCCAGTTCTGCACAGGCCTCGTCATCAACCATAACTAGGAAGCCAGTGGGTGAGGGTCAGGTGGCTCCAGACCCCTGCCAGCCCCGGCACTGCCACCTCCTCCCCCAGCCACACTCAGGGGCTCAGGATGCACCTCCCCCACTGGGCCCACCTTTCTGTCCCTTCCCACCCCCCAGGAGGAGCTGCAGGGCTGGGGTCCACACCCCACCCTCCTGCCCCGGGCAGCCATGCACAAGAGAGAAGGCGGCAGGGACAAACCCTGAAGTCTGTCCAGAGGTGGGTGTGGGTGGGAGCACTCTCCAAAGGCCCTGACTGGGGAGCTTAGGGAAGACAGCCCTCCCCTTCTCCTCTGCTCTCCTCCCCCAGTGCCAGGGACCTGGCACCAGGACGAGGGTTATGAGGCCTGAGACCCCCACTGAAGTGGTGTGCCTAGCATGGTCAGACGGTGGACAGGTGAGGGTGCCTGCTCCCCGAGGGGGCTGGCCAGTGATAGCATCCCTGTGGGGCCTGAGATGCCTGGAGACCCTCAGCAGACACCGACAAACACCCGGGGCCAAACACGGGGCACCCAGCAGAGACAGGGAGAGGCGGCATCTGTGGGGAGAGCCCACGGGGGTGGGGGTGGGGAGAGCCCATGGCGGGGAGGGGTGGGAGTGGGGAAAGCCCACGGGGGTGGGGGGTGGGAGTGAGGAGAGCCCACGGGGGTGGGGGGTGGGGTGGGAGTGGGGAGAACCCACGGGGGTGGGGGGTGGGGTGGGAGTGGGGAGAACCCACGGGGGGAGGGGTGGGAGTGGGGAGAGCCCATGGCGGGGAGGGGTGGGAGTGGGGAAAGCCCACGGGGGTGGGGGGTGGGGTGGGAGTGGGGAGAACCCACGGGGGGAGGGGTGGGAGTGGGGAGAGCCCATGGGGGTGGGGGGTTGGGGTGGGAGTGGGGAGAGCCCACGGGGGTGGGGGGTTGGGGTGGGAGTGGGGAGAGCCCATGGCAGGGAGGGGTGGGAGTGGGGAGAGCCCACGGGGGTGGGGGGTGGGGGTGGGAGTGGGGAGAGCCCATGGTGGGGAGGGGTGGGAGTGGGGAGAGCCCACGGGGGTGGGGGGTTGGGGTGGGAGTGGGGAGAGCCCACGGGGGTGGGGGGTGGGGGTGGGAGTGGGGAGAGCCCACGGGGGTGGGGGGTGGGGGTGGGAGTGGGGAGAGCCCACGGGGGTGGGGGGTGGGGGTGGGAGTGGGGAGAGCCCACGGGGGTGGGGGGTGGGGGTGGGAGTGGGGAGAGCCCACGGGGGTATGGGGTTGGATGGGAGTAGGGAGAACCCACAGGGGTGGGGGGTGGGGGTGGGAGTGGGGAGAGCCCGTGGGGGGGAGGGGTGGGAGTGGGGAGAGCCCACGGGGGTGGGGGGTTGGGGTGGGAGTGGGGAGAGCCCACGGGGGGAGGGGTGGGAGTGGGGAGAGCCCACGGGGGTGGGGGGTTGGGGTGGGAGTGGGGAGAGCCCACGGGGGGAGGGGTGGGAGTGGGGAGAACCCACGGGGGTGGGGGGTTGGATGGGAGTGGGGAGAATGCACAGGGGTGGGGGTGGGGGTGGGAGTGGGGAGAGCCCACAGGGGTGGGGGGCGGGGTGGAAGTGGGGAGAGCCCATGGGGTGGGGGTAGGGGGTGGGTAGTGGAAGTGGGGAGAGCCCATGGGGGTGGGTGTGGGGAGGAGTCCTTGGCTGAGGTTGTGGGGAGAGCCCAGAAGGGTGGGGATGGCCTGAGGGTGGTCCTAGCCCAAGGGTCACATCTTAGCCCATTTGGGTGCTATAACAAAACCCCCCTAGACTGGGGAATTTATAGACAGCAGATGTTTAGTACTCACGGTTCTGGAGGCCAGAAAATCCAAGATCACGGCACTGGAAGTTCAAGAGCAAAAGGCCTGGTAGCTGCAGTGTCTGGTAAGGGCCTGTTCCTGATTGACTGATGGGCTGTTCCTGATTGACTGATGGGCTATTTCTGATTGACTGATGTGCTGTTCCTGATTGACCAATGGGCTGTTCCTGATTGACTGATGGGCTGTTCCTGATTGACTGATGGGCTATTTCTGATTGACTGATGTGCTGTTCCTGATTGACTGATGGGCTGTTCCTGATTGACTGATGGGCTGTTTCTGATTGACTGATGCACTGTTCCTGATTGACCAATGGGCTGTTCCTGATTGACTGATGGGCTGTTCCTGATTGACTGATGGGATGTTTCTGATTGACTGATGGTCTGTTCCTGATTGACTGATGTCCTGATCCCATCGTGGGGCAGAACCTCCCTGGCTAACCACCTCCTGAAGGCCCACTCTTGATACTTTCACACCGGGGATTAAGTTTCAACTTGAATTTTGGGTGGGAACCAATTTTCAGACCACAGCAGGGAGAGGCAGGAAGGCAGGGCTCGACTTCTGGAGAGGAGACCAGGCCAGGCCCAGCCGCCTGCAGGAGCCATCAGGGCTCCAGGAGGCCTGTCTGTCTCTCCTCCTCCCCAGGGCCACCGCCTGGTCCCAGCCTAACAGCCTCTCACCTGGACCTCGGCCAGGGTGCCCCTCCCCGCGCTGGGCTCCTGTCCCCCTCCCCCCTCCGCAGCAGTGGAATGGCCTCAGCAGCTGTGCGGGTGGCCTGGCCACTTCCCTGTTTAAACCCTTTGGGGGCTTCCCACTGTGTTCTCAAAGCCCAGAGTCCTTCATGGCCCCGCCCCAGCCCCGCCCTCCTTGCAGGTCTCCAACTCAGGCTCCTTCCTGCCCCAGGGTCCTTGCTGCTCCGTGCGGCCGGACTGTCTCCCCTCTGTCTGCACCTGGCCCACTCCCACTCATCCTGAGCTCCTGCCTTAGCTGAGGATTTCCTAGGAAAGCTGTCCTGCCCTGCACCCCGGGCTTTCTGCTCGCAGCACCCGTGCTGTCTCCGGAGCAGCCACGCCAGTGTGGGGGAGCCACGCCAGTGTGGGGGAGCCACGCCAGTGTGGGGAAGCAGTGAGCGGCATGGGCGCTTACTCCCGGCTCCAGAGCCCTGGGGTCCCACGCTGGGTCTGAGTCTGCCCGGGGGGCTCGGCAGCTGGTGCTGTCTGCGTTCGTTCACCCTGAGTGGAGGCAGGGGTGAGCCTGAGCGTATCTCCAGGCACCACAGCCAATGTGCCTGAGCATGGGTGCGGGGAATGTCCTGGGTTCGTAATTTTGGGGGTTTGATAAACATTTAAACCCATGTTTGAACATTTACACGGACGGCACTGGGTTATGTACACTGACCCTCCACTTGCTGCCCCCAGTGGTTCTGTCACATCAGCACAGTCACAAGGTCTCCCACACAGAGGGGCATCCAGGACCCCCTCCCCCAAACCTCTTCCTGGTGCCCAACAGAAGCCCAGTGGGCCAAGTGTCCTCCTGAGACTTGGAACCGCAAGATCCCCTGCAGGACAGAGGACGTGGACTTCAGCAAGCTGGGCCGTTTGAGGCCTGGGGGCTTGGGGTCCTGGCTCTGGGGTCGAATTGGGGGGGTCTCATCTGTCCATCCCCCCATGACCCAGCCTGCCCCCTCTCCTCCACTCTTTACCAGAGACCACACCTCTCATCTTAGAGCCACCCTCTACCTCACGCCACCCTTGAAGCCGCCTCATCTCCCACCTTCCCTCACCGCAGGCAGCCCCTCTCCCCAAAGGGCTCACTTCTCTGCCAACCCAGTGCCCACCGGCCTGCATTCTCCATCTCCCATTCACTCTGTGAATAGCTTCCGAGGGTCTCCTCTTGGCCAGCACTGCAGCTGGGCAAAGGGTGGGGTGGGGCTGAGGTGTCATTATTGAAGACCCAGGTCAGGTGCTACCTCCAGTAGGACAGGCTTCTGGGCGGATCCCCAGGAACCGCTCCCTTCCCTTGGGGAGCCCTTAACACCCGTATCTCTTGTCATCCTCTCTCCTCCCAGCATCTCCACCCCCTCTTCATTTCTCTGTCCTCAGTTTTCAGCTCAGGGTCCAGCACAGCAGGTGACAGAGACTATTTGTGGGTGTACCTACTACTATCTTCTCAAACTACATCTGGACTTCAGGGGTTCAGAGCTCCCCTGAATGCAGTCTTCGTCCAGGGCCAGAATCTCAGGCTTTGGGGTCGCCTGTGGGACATCAGTGCTTCCCGAACACAGGTCTGTCCCAGGGCCCAGAAAAGGAAGAAGTAGTGGTGCATTGGCTCTGGGACGGGGCTCCACCCTCCACGGGGCTCTCACCCAGGCCCTGCGGGGATCTGACAAGCGCCAGGGAAGGTGGGTCCCTTGGCCTCATCTTTCTCTCCAGGCCCTCACATGGCTACTCATGGGTGTCCCCCACTCCCATGTTCTCATTAGGGTATCTGTTCTCACATATGCACTCAGGAGGCGTTGCCTGTGATCAGCCCCAGGAATCCGAGACCACTTCCCTGTGGACAGTATGGCCAGGAACGTGCCTCCTGCATCAGAGCTGGAAAAGCTGAACCCTGAGAGGAACGACGGACGGGGACACCCTGCGGAGGACTGGAGTCCCAGACAGATGATGGTGCAACACAGCCAGACCCCAGCCAGGGCTGACACTGTGACACATATACACACAAACACACACAGAAACACACACGCAAACACAAACACACATGTGCATACACAGAAACACACAGATGCAAACAAACATACATGCACACACACATATACAGAAACACACACAAACATACACAGAAACACACACACACAAACATAGAAACACACATGTAAATATACATGCACACTCACACAGAAACACACACACAAGCAAACATACACTCACACAGAAACACACACAGAAACACACACAAGCAAACATGCACTCACAAACACAGAAACACACACATGCAAACTAACATACATGCACAAACACACAGAAACACATGAACACACAAACATACATGCACACAAACACAGAAACACACACATGCAAACAAACATACACAGAAACACACACACAAACATATAGCACACACACATGCAAACATACACAAACACACACATGCATGCACACACACATACACACAGACATGCATGCACACACAAAGCTTAGGATTTTGTGGTTTGATGTCTGTGCTATGTGAAACTCCTTGTGAGGGGGTGACTAGTGGGCAGTGGGAGGGCACAGACCAGCTGGGACCCCTGGGTTGGCCCTTCAGTGCCTACTGCACCCGTTAGCCTCTGTGCTCAGGCTCAGGGGCCAGGCTCCCTTGCCAGTAGCTGCAGGTGTTGGGGTTAGGGTTAGGGTCGGGGTTAAGGTTAGGGTACAAATCCTTTCTTACTGCTCTCAGTTGGTTCCCAGTCCTTTGTTCCAGGGTAGAGATGCTGAGGTAGGGAAGGGTGGGGTGAGGTTTGGGGTGGAGTGGGTGCGACATGCTGGTCAGTTCCATAAGAGGGGGAAGACGGGACAGGGCAAGGCGGGGCAGGGTTTGGAGGAGGACCAGGTGTTGGGGCGGGACAGGCAGGTGTGGGCGCAGAGCAGGCTCTCCACCGAGTGCAGGAGGTGGCGCCTGCGAGGTCGCCAGGCGTGTCCGGAGCGGAGAAGTCCCCGGGTGTAAGGGGTCCTTTCAGCGCGGGCAGAGGAGGCATGGCGGGGACGCTGGACCAGCCATGCGGCAGGGAGGAGAGGGTCTTCCGAAGGAGAAGCGAGCCCTGGCGTGTGCTGGAGGAGGGAGGACCGAGCGGGAGCAGCGGGAGCCGGACCCCGGTGGGAGGTGCGGGCGCAGAGGTGCGGGCGCAGAGGTGCGCTCCAGGGAGGGCTCCCGACGCCCAGGCCGGAGCCGGGGAGGAAGCCTCGGAGAAGACCGGGGAGCAGGGACCGAGCGGAGTCGGCTTCCTGACGGGTCAGTCCTGGTCCCCGAGAGCTGGAGAGGAGGTGTCCCCCGAGGCAGGGGTTAGAGCAGGTGAGAAGAGGCCGCCCCTCTGCCCCACAGTGGGGAGCGCGCCCCCAAGGGCCTCCACCCTAATTTCCCTTCCTGGGGGGCCTGGGAGAGGCGGGCGGGTTTTGCTTAGGGCTGGATATATGCAGGTTCACGAGGAAAAAGAAAATCCAGGCAGCAAAGGGCTGAGGCTTGGTACAGAAGAGGGAAGGAGGCAGGAGGGAGTGGACAGGGGAGGGCAGGGGTCTCCTGAGCACCGAGTGGGCGCTGGGTGGGCCTTCTCTCGGTTCTGAAACTTCCCACTTCCGGCCACGTCCTTTCTCCAGAATCACCCTCACCTCCTGACTCACTGAGAGCACAAGCATCGCTCAGGGCTCCTGGGCCTACTCCGGCTCAGCCCCGGGGACAGGCTTGGAGGCAGAGATGTGGGGGCCATGGGAACACCGACAGGTGGGGGAAAAGGGCCTGGAGGGGAGGGGGAGAGGGAGAGGGAGAGGGAGGGAGGGAGGGACCAGAGGGAGATGTTGGCTGGGTCCACACCCACCGTGGGTCGTCCACATGCACTGTGTGGGAGGCTGTCTACACTGGTGGGAGCTGGTGGAACAGACGCCCCTGTCCTCAGTGTGAAGGGAGTGGGCAGGATGACAGAGCACAAGGATGAACAAGGAGAGGTGCTGGCCGAGCAGACACAGGAGCCAGGAGGACCCGGGATTTTGAGCAATGGGAGGGAGGTGATAGGAATTATTTGAAGGGGCATCGTGGAGCCCAGACAGGCAGAAAGCATCTAAAGATTTAAACCCCACTCTAGCAGCAGCTACATCATATATAAAAGGATGAATAAAGCCAAGTGTATACAGCCTACAAGAAACACACCTATCACATCACCCAGAGAGACAGTTAAGCACCCAATGCCAACCAGAAAGCTGATGTGGCTGCATTTCCAGCAGGCAAAGCACTTTGGAGGTAAATGTCATTACTGGAGATGAAGAAGGGAATTTCACAGTAAGTCCAATTCAGCAGGAAGATGCTGGCCTTAAATGCATACATTGGAGAAGAAGGCTGAAAATTAATTAGCTATGCATCCATCTCAGAAAGTTAGAGAAAGAGCAATATAAATCTGAAGAAAGAATGAAACACAGATAATCACAGAACTTAATGAAATGGAAACCAAACTTAGAGTGCACAGCAGCTTGACTGATGCTGCAGCTTGTTCTTTGCACAGCCCAGGGACCCCCTGGTTGGAGGAGCAGAGGTCAGGAGAGCGCGGGCTTGGGTGAGCTTGGTTCAGCTGGTTGCTGATGGCACTGGGGCCTCAGGATCTTTCCATTTCTCTGCTCTATCTCCTGTCATATCGGCTTCATCTCAAACCTGGATCCTGAAGGGCTGCCAAGGGCAGCTCTGCTTCTCTGTGGGTGTGTGGGGGCCACTTCCCAGAGATCCTGTACGCCCCACCCCAGGGCTGCTCACTCCTCATTGGGCCGAGGGTGTATGAACCCACCGAACCGTAAGCCAAGGCCAGGGAGAGGCCCTCAATGATCTCAGACCTGAGCCCACTTCCCCCACAGCCCAGGCCTCCATGGGGATAGTCGGTCCTCAAGAAGAGGGAGATGGATGTGTGGGGGGACAACCTCGGTATTTCTAAATATTAGTACTTCTCAGTGATTCGGCCTAATTTTGAGTCAGCCTCTGTCGTGCCGGGTGGCAAACTTAACCACAGTCAATTCCCTGGGACGCACATGTGCTCCTGGGGTGGCCTGCCCAGGCCTTGACACACCTGCCTGGCCAGTCTCCAGTGAGGTCCAGGCGGCCTCGGCCCAGACCCCTCTGCAGTGCGACAGGTCACAGCCAGACCACTGCTCTGTCCATGGAGCCCGCCTCAGGCTGGGCCCCTGCCATCCTCCCACGTCCTCGGATGGAGCAACCTGGCTGGACAGAATGGTGGGCGGTGAGACCAGGGGACATGGGTACTACACAGCATGAAGGCTTGCGTTCGCAGTGGCTCCATGCCTCGACTCCCCGGAAACTCCTGTCCCCTTCTCATCCAGTGCTCTCCATCCCGGCCAGGAGTGTGGGGACTGAGCCCCAGCACCTCACCTGCAAAGCAGCCCTTGGCCGAG
Organism: Macaca mulatta; assembly: GCF_049350105.2. NCBI lineage: Eukaryota > Metazoa > Chordata > Mammalia > Primates > Cercopithecidae > Macaca > Macaca mulatta. The sequence goes on along the minus strand of NC_133413.1, from coordinate 153,548,558 downwards.
GGGTTGCGGGTGAGGTGGGACCTGGGTCCAGTGCCCATGCCACTCTGCACAGGGCACCTGCGCCCCCAAGTATGGCCTCCGCCACCCCGGATATCTGGGATGGGCCATGGTTGATCTGTCCACCCCACTGAGCACCTACCCTTGCAGAAGACAATGCGGGTGTGGCCCAAGCCGCCCGTCACACCCCCTCCTGCTCTAAAGGTGGGTCCAGGCTCTCTTCATGCCTGGGCCTCGGCTGGCTGCAGAGCTGTCCCACCTGCCAGGGATGTGTGGGGGAGCCCCGTGGGTCTGGCCCCACTCCTGACCCGGAAGTTCACATATGGGGCTGGCTTCTGCTCATGGGGCGCCAGCTCAGGTGACAGGCGATGTCACCTCCCGAGCCCCAGGTGAGCCCTCGGGGGCCTTCCTCCACCGCCCACCCACAGGCCCCGCTGTGAGGCGAGGCTGAGCGTCACCTCCCACCTGGCCCTCTCGGCCAGCTCACTCAGCCTCTGGGTATGGCGGGGCTGCCAGTCCCTGCAGGAAGTCTGACCTCTGGAAGAACAGAAGACCACAGGGAGACCCAGACCAGACCCCCCAACACCTGCTCCCCCAAACCGCCGCTTGGCCCCCAGGGCTCCCTCACAAGCTCAGCCCTCCCCACACCGTTTCTCCTTGGAAGGGTCCTAGTGCCCCGGACCTGACACCTGCAGTGTCTGTCAGGGAGCCCCTGAGTCCAGCCCCCTCCTCCACAGACACGGACTGAGCTCAGCTGTGTACAGGCCGGTACTGAACACGCACACCCGGGGAGCCGGAGCTGGGGGCGGAGTGCGATGTCACAGGAGCAAATGCAGAGCCTGGGGCCAGGAGGTGGGAGATGGGGAGGGGGCTCTGGGAACTAGGGACGCTTCGCTTCTGGGGAAGAAACCGCAGACTGCAGACCCAGGCCAAGGTTGTCCAGGCTCCCAGGCCCGACTAAGGCTGGAGAGGCAGGGCTGAGGAGGGGCAGGAACTTGAGGGTCTGGGGGCCCCCATAGCTCAGCGGGTGAACAGGAGCCCCCAGGGCAGTCCCTGAAACTTCACCAGCCACCCTTCCTCATCTGCAGAGGAGCCTTTGACCCAAGAGTCTGCAGACCACACACACATGCACACACTCACGCACACACTCATATGCACATACACGCACACATGTGCACACATGCACACACATGCCCACACACTTGCACACACACGCACACACTCACATGCACGTGCACAGAGACACATGCACACACACACATGCACACACACGCTCACATGCACACATGCACACACATGCTCACATGCACACACACTTGCACACACATGCACATGCACACAGACAGACACGTGCACACACACACGCACATACATGCACACACATTCACATACACACACACACGCATACACGCACACACACAGATGCTCCCTTTGGTAGTAGTGAGACGGGGAGGTGACCCAGTCCAAACATGTCACAGAGCCTGCAGCACTTCTGGGAAGAGCATCAGAGGCCAAGGACGCCACACAAGGGGAAGAGCCTCAGTCCCCAGGGTGTCCCCAACCCGCAGCATGTACACCTGCAGTGAGCTGTGCCCTCCACAGGAAGGGAGCCCTGTGTGACTGATGCGAGTGGGAGGGGAGACAAGCATGCTGAGGGTAACAGCAACAAAGGAGGAAAGGGGGAGACAGAGACACACACAGACACACACACACAGAGACACACACAAACATACAGAGAGACACACACAGACACATACACAGACACACACACAGATGCACACAGAAACACAGAGAGACACACACAGACACACACAGAGACACACACACAGAGACAGAGAGAGACACACACACAAAGACACACAGAGACACACAGAGAGAGACATACACACAGAGACACACACACAGAGACAGAGAGAGACACACAGAGAGACACACAGAGACGCAGTGAGACACAGAGACACAATGCAGACAGAGAGACACAGAGAGACAGACAAAGAGAGACACACACATAGACACACAGACAGACACACAGACACAGAGAGAGACACACAGACACACAGAGACATACACAGAGAGAGAGTCACACACAGAGAGAGACACGCACAGACACAGAGACACACACACGGAGACACACACAGACAGAGAGAGACACACAAAGACACACAGAGAGAGACACACAGACACACACAGAGACACACACACAAACACAAACACACAGACACACACAGAGACACACACACAAACACACAGACACACACAGAGAGACACACACAGAGAGACACACACACAGAGAGAGACAGAGAAAGGGAGGGAGGGAAAAAGAAAAGAAGGAAGAAAGGAGGTCAAAAGACAAATGACAAGCTAGGAGGGAAATGGAAGCTTACGAGCCAAAGGGCTGATTTCTGTGCATACAAAAAGAGTTCCTAAAAATCTAAGGGAAAATTAGAAAAATTTAGAAAACTTATGAACAGTTTACAGAAAAATCCTTACAAATGTCTCTTTAACTCCACAAAAAGAGGCTCAACCACCTTCATAGTCAGAAAAATGCCAATTAAAATTGCACTGAGATGTCTTTTCTTGTCCCTCATATTGGCAAAATCCAGCAGTCTCGGCGGGTCAGCAGGCCTGCCCTGGGGTGAGGCTGTGAAGAAACGTCCACGCAGGCGTGGCTGCGGGAGTGGAGAAGAATCTGTCAGTGCCCTGCAAGACTGCGTCTGGGTTAGCCTTCCGCCCAGTCCCAGGATTCCGTCCCAGAGGCGTAGCCCCAACACGCAAAATGACGCAGTGCGGAGCTTCTCGATGGGGCGCTATTGGAAATAGCTGGGGTTGGGAGCCTCCCCACTGCCCATCACTGCATGGCTGTCCCAGTGCATGGGTGCACACCCCCCGGGGGACCACGCAGCTGTGGGAAAGAGTGGCACGGTCCCTAAGCACTGATAGGAAGCCTTCTCCAGGCTGCATGAATCCACGTGAAAATCTAGGGAAGAACGGCACTGTGGGTATCTGTGGGTATCCGTGGGTATCCATGGAGATCTGTGGGGATCCATGGAGATCCGTGGGGATCCGTGGGGATGCCACCTTTTGTGTAAGGGGAAGAATGTAAATACAAACAACTCTTTTATATATTTGCAAAAAAGAAACAATGACAAGATTAACTTTATAGGTGAAAGGAGAGAACAGGGTGGGGGTAGGGGGACAGGAAAAAAAAAGAGATTTCTCAGAATGCACTTTCTCAAAAAGTCAACATCAAAGCCTTGGTTTTGTAATGGTGTGTATGTAGTTTTCTGCATGCAATAAAAATACCAAATAAAAATCCCCAGAAACTGAGAACAAATGGAAACAAAGGAACCTCAAACTGTACATCAAGTTGGAAAATTAATTTTACAGACAAGATAATTATTCCAGCAGCCTCAGAACACTGCACTTTGAAGATACATCCTGGTGGGACACACTCCAAGGACGAAAGGAACTGCACAGAAGTCTTGTTCTTAGTTCATTGCTGCTTCTTTGTAACAATGCTAGCCTTTTTATTTTGAAACTATTATGTCATAGAATAAAGTGAGTATGCGAATATTCCTAAAAACAAAGTTTTTTCAGCATAAAAATGAAGAGATACAGGTTTAAAAAATCAAGTTAAATAAAAGCCCTGAAATCCTAGTTTTGAATTGGAAAGAGGGTGAGCATGTGATTTGTTTCCTTTTTTAGAAAGGATACTCAGCCTGGGCAACATGGTGAGACACCATGTCTACTAAAAAAAGCCAGTGTGGTGGCACACCTGTAGTTCCAGCTACTACTGCTGCTGCTGCTGCTGCTGCTGCTGCTTGTGATGGGGCAGGAGTTGTGGGAGCTGAGGTGGGAGAATCACTTGAGCATGGGAAGTCAAGGCTGCAGTGAACTGTGATGGTGCCACTGCACTCCGGTTTGGGTGATAGAGGGAGACCCTGATTCAAAAAATAATAAAGAAAAGGAGACTTACGTCCTAACTGCAGAGACACAGAGGCAACGCAAACACCATAGCAGTGAGCACACCTGTGTCTACATTATGGGATCTAAGTACCATCACCACTGAAAGAACAGAGCTGCAGAGGAATTGAGGCAGGACAGTAGGGAATTAGGGCAACCAAGGCCTAAGGCAGAAGCAAGGGAACAGCAGGTGCGGCCAGTTCTAGGCATGACGAGGCTGCATACAGGCCACATCCTCACTCCTGTGATGACAAGACGGAAGTTTCCACCTCAGCCTCTGATTGACTGTGGGCCAAGTCTCCAGCCTCTGACTGGTCACAGGCCAATCCTTCATACGCTGTAACCCGCTGGAGGCCTCTAAAGGGCACCTAGCGGTGTTACTGTAGTAGGACGAGCCGCAGACAAAACCTGTCAGACACCGAGTTGTAGAAGGAAGGGCTTTATTCAGCTGGGAGCATCGGCAAGCTACCGCCTTAAAATCCGAGCTCCCCGAGTGCACAGTTTCTGTCCCTTTTAAGGGCTCACAGCACTAAAGATTTCACGTGAAAGGGTGGTGATTGATTGAGCAATACGTGACAGGGGTTTCCTGCACTGGTAGTCAGAGAGAAAGAGAACAGGGCAGGGAGTTTCACAGTGTCCTTCTATACAATGTCAGGAACATCGGTTTCCAAGTCATGGGTTGATTTTTTTTTTTTTTTTTTGAGACGGAGTCTTGCTCTGTCGCCCAGGCTGCAGTGCAGTGGCCGGATCTCAGCTCACTGCAAGCTCCGCCTCCCGGGTTCACACCATTCTCCTGCCTCAGCCTCGCGAGTAGCTGGGACTACAGGCGCCCGCCACCACGCCCGGCTAGTTTTTTTTTGTATTTTTAGTAGAGACGGGGTTTCACCGTGTTAGCCAGGATGGTCTCGATCTCCTGACCTTGTGATCCGCCCGTCTCGGCCTCCCAAAGTGCTGGGATTACAGGCTTGAGCCACCGCGCCCGGCCTCATGGGTTGATTTTTAACTACTGGGTTTAGGCCAGGCAGACCCAGGCCTGGTTCCGGGCCTGGTGCCGGGTTGCCTGTCTTTGGTTTTACTTCATTGTTTTTTTCTTAAAACAGGTACTGAGTATAAAACAATATAAAACAATATGAGAGGGTCTCTCTCTTTCCTCATTACCAAATTCTTTCAGCTTCCTAAGAACCCCAAAAGACGCTGCAGTCAGGGCTCTTGAGCCGCTTGCCCGAGCTGCTCCCGCTCTGTGGAGTGCACTTTTGCTTCAGTGAATCTGCACTTTTTGTTGTTGTTGTTGTTGTTTTGATGCTTCATTCTTTTGCTGCTTTGTTTGTGCCTTTTGTTTAATTCTTTGTACAAAACCCGGACAGCATATAGTCAAGAGTTTCTATCTGGTAACATATTTTGGAGAGCCAGCCAGGAGGTAAGCCCCGTGGTCTGGGGTTTAGATTTCCTTTCCTTCTTCTTGTTTATCTTTCTTTTGTCAAAGCCGCCATTTGCGGGAATGGGTTAGGCAGTTAAAAGCCACTAGGGTGCCTGCCGCTTGAAGTCTCTAGTAACCGGATAACTCGGTCATGGAACAGGACACCTAGGTCCTGCCGAGAGCGAGACAAATCCATGCAATGGTCAGATTTGTGTCTGTGCAGCAATAATGTCTTTGAGATGATTTAATTCTTCATCTTCTACTTTCTGCCCTTGCCTTGCTAATGCTTTGTGGGGACCAGGGACTGCAAAATTGTTGCATTTGAGCCCCCGTTACCATCTGCGTGCCCCTTTTGTTTATGCACAGAAAGTACAGAAAAGGACGAGCTTAGGGAAAACCCCATGTCTTGGTGGTTCCTATTTAAACATTATTTCTCCTGCTCAGACCGCAAAGTGAATTACCAGCCACAGGGATTCACATACCACTCTCTGGTGTCACTGGCTACAAGAGACACCCCACCAGCCTTAATGTTATTAATAACAGGATTTTTGAGTTTCATCCTGGAACAAATGAAGAGCTGGAAGTAAAGGGCTCTACCATAACCCTGTGAAGAATGCAGGAAGATACGGTCCTTCTAAATTGGTGGGACGCGAAAAGCCAGAGATTACATCCAGGAACAAATGGAATCACAGTGGGCCGTTGGCTGTGGAGAGAAAACATCCCAAGTGGCACTGGTGCACACCTGAGGCCAGAGACGTCTGACACGGTAAGACTGGACCCTGAAGCAGGGGCCCCTAGGATCCAAGGCTAAACCTGAGACTTCCCCAGGGGGATGCCCCAGGCAGAAATTTCGGGTCCACAGATAAACCCTCCTTAGGGTCTCGTTTCTCTTCCAGACCACTGTGGGACCCACCCCATCTATTCCACCTGATTCCCTGCCTGGCTGCACCCTCAACCATTGGAATCAATTTGACCCTGACAATCTGAGAAGAAAATGCTTGAGGTTTTTATTGTAATACTGTTTGGCCACAATGTCGGCGAGACAGTCAGGCGCAATGGCCAGAACACTGAAGGCTTCATCGTAATACTAACCTACAATTATACTTATTTTGCAAAAGGCAGGGTAGATGGTCAGAAATGCCATACAGTGAAGCCTTTGTGGCTTTGCATCAGAATCCTTCAATCCGTAAAGCTCCTAACACTGGCCCTCGGAAGAAAAGTCCTAAGACTGAGCCAGACCTTGGCGATGACCCCCTCCTACAAGGCCCCTTGTCTCTCAGAGGGAACGATGGCCACCCCCAGATGACCCTTTGCCACACGCTCCAACTACGCCAGGCCAGCCAGAGGAACAAACTACACCAAGCCCCTAAGGCACCAGCAGTGGAACCCCTGACTCAGCAGCTCCCCGGCACTGTCGCCTCCCAGGGAAGCCTCGGGGACCGGAGGGCCGGCTTCACCTCCCAGGGAAGCCGCGGGGGCGGGAGGGCCGGCTTCACCTCCCAGGGAAGCCGCGGGGACCGGAGGGCCGGCTTCACCTCCCAGGGAAGCCGCGGGGACCGGAGGGCCGGCTTCACCTCCCAGGGAAGCCGCGGGGACCGGAGGGCCGGCTTCACCTCCCAGGGAAGCCGCGGGGACCGGAGGGCCGGCTTCACCTCCCAGGGAAGCCTCGGGGACCGGAGGGCCGGCTTCACCTCCCAGGGAAGCCTCGGGGACCGGAGGGCCACAGCTTGAGTGCAATCCCATTTCCCATGACTGATAGGCGACAATGTAAAGAAAAGCTGGGAAGGGACTCTGAGGACCCTGGTAGCTTTGCAGGCGGTTTCCAAACCCTGGCTCTGGCTTTTGATCGATCATGGAGAAAGGTCCATTCATTCTGGCAACCGGCTGCACCCCTATGGAAAAGGACAGGGTTTTCGAGGCTGCCTGCCGCGAGGCAGACGATATGCTGGCCTGAAATCCCCAGGGCAATCACCTGGGCCCAGATGTGGTGCCCACCACCAGCCCTGATTGGGATCCAGCAAAGTTTCTTCACGCACTCCTTGGAGGAATGAAGAAGGAGATAACCAAGACTGTCGATTCCGGTGAGGTTATAAAGTGTCTCTTAAAGGAATAGTCCCCTGGTTCCGGTTACCCCAGAGCCTCCAAAGTGATAAATAACCCAAGGGGTTGCTAAGGCTCTCGGAATCAAATACTGTTTACATTCAGCATGGAGGCCTCCATCCTTCAGGAAAGTAGAAAGCGCTAACCAAACTCTAAACCAGGCGTTAGCTTAGCTACGTCAGGAAACATCAGAAACGGGTCAGCTTACTGCCCGTAGCCCTTTTAAGACTCTGTAACTCCCTGAAAGCAAAAAAAAAAAAAAAAAAAAAAAAAAAAAAAAAAAAGCCCATATGAAATGCTATATGGGAGGCTGTTTCTAACTTATAATCTAATTAATGATCCAGAACGGCTGGGTTAATATACTACATCGTTACCCTGGTGCAATTTCAGCAGGGATTATGAAAGTTTGGAATTCAAAGGCTCCCCATGCCAGGAACTAACCAGCAACCCAAAATCAGGCCAGGAGATAAGGTACCTGTTAAAACATGGAAACAGCCAGGTGCAGTGGCTCACGCCTGTCATTCCTTCACTTTGGAGGTTGAAGCAGGCAGATCACCTGATGTCAGGAGTTTGAGACCAGCCTGGCCAACATGGCGAGCCCTGTCTCTACTAAAAATACAAAAATGAGCTGGGCATGGTGGTGCATGCCTGTAATCCCAACTATTTGGGAGGCTGCAACAGGAGAATTGCTTAAACCCGGGAGATGGAGGTTGAGGTGAGCTGAGATTGCTCCACTGTACTCCAGCCTGGGCGAGAGCGAGACTCTGTCTCAAAGCAAACAAACAGAAAAAACAAAAACAATCAATCAAACGAACAAACAAAAAACAAGGAAAGACGGTCATCCGCTCAACAGCTACAACCCAAATGGAAGGGACTGTTTTCAGTGGTGTTGGCCACGCCTTCGGAGGTCAAAGTACTAGGATTAAGTAGCTGGATCCATCTTTCCAAGGTCAAGCCTGCAACACCTGGAGCTCTGGACCTGGAACCTGAGGCTCCCACCAGCCACTGCACCCATGAACCTGTGGAATTCGTGCAGTGCCTGTTTAGAAGACAGACAGAAGATAAGTAAATGTCCACCCACACTCCCTGGTGCCTTTGTTGCACAGTTACTGTAAGCCGGATACTTGTAGTCACTTTTATGATTTTACAACTTAATTGCCTTCATCTGAATGGATGGAATCACTTCCTTTGTCATAATAAAACAAATGGTTTTTCTGTTTTAAAAAAAGCCACAAAAGACCCCAAATGAAGCCAGTCTGGGAAATCAGCATCATCTTAACTTTTTGGCATTTGCCTGACATACCTTAATGGCTCTCAAGGACACTGGCCTGTCAGCAAGTGTAGAAAATGATGTATACGGTGGTCCATTTTCAAAATAAAATGCCCCAGACAGGCTTGGGTCTGCAAACTACAGAAGAACAAGGTACACTATGCCCCTGACTCAATAACCAGCAGCTGCTGGTCGGGGCCCCTTAGCTGCCCTCACCCGAACCAAAGAGCTGAGTTTAGACTAGCTTGTAAAATAGCTAACTTTATTCTCTTCAGCTTGCCTGACTACCTGGGTCATCATTCAAATACTTGAAGAGCCCCCCAGATGACTGTAATGCATTGTGGGCTGTAACAAAATGCAGCAACACAACCTTAAAGAAAACACCTAAAAACCCAACCCAACGACTAATAGGCAACGTCCGGGAAGCTCGTGACCCCATAGTACTCAGTCTATGAGGAACCGGGGGAGGGACCTAAGCACTAGGGACAAATTGCTTGTTGTAACTGTACTGAGTGTGCCTGTCTACCAGACACCCAATCTTGCAAGACTGCTTTTTTTTTTTTTTTTTTGAGACGGAGTCTGGCTCTGTCACTTAGGCTGGAGTGCAGTGGCGCGATCACTGCTCACTGCAAGCTCCGCCTGCCGGGTTCACGCCATTTTCCTGCCTCAGCCTCCCCAGTAGCTGGGACTACAGGCGCCTGCCACCACGCCCGGCTAATTTTTTGTATTTTTAGTAGAGACGGGGTTTCACCGTGTTAGCCAGGATAGTCTCGATCTCCTGACCTTGTGATTCGCCGGCCCCGGCCTCCCACAGTGCTGGAATGACAGGCGTGAGCCACTCTCACTTTCGCTGTTCTTCGTGCCTCTAAGTCCATTCTTTGGATTTTGACAAGTAAGCATGTTTCTCGCAGCAAGGGAAATAATTAACCATACTGTTGGTTTATTAAACATAACCTTGTTGGCTTTGCATGACTACCAAAAGCCTGGGATATGCCAGACCTGTGTCCTCCTTGTTGGGTTTAGCGGGATCAGCTGCAGGAGGAGGAGCCTTGGAATCCGGCATTAGGGGCCTCAGGAGACTGTGATGTCCCTCGGACAGCAGAGGGCCTCACTAGTCTTCAGCAACAGCTGGACTCCTGGCTGCCATCGTCTTACAAAATCAAAGAGCCTTAGATGGAGGAACTTGCTTGTATTGGCAAGGAGGAAATTTTTTATATTTAAAGGAAGAATGTTGTTTTTGCATCAGCCAGTCTGGTTTAGTATAAGAAAATACTAAAAATGTAATTTCCCAGGCAAATAAAATGGAGTCTTTGGGAACTCCCACAGAACCTTGGCAACACTGGTTGCTATCTGCATTACTTCCTTTGGTAGTACCAGTTATTGCCATAGTTTTGGCCTTAACTTCTGGTCTAACTTTGTTTAAATTGTTAACTGATTTTTTTCTCTCTCATTTTCAGCAATTCTGTGTTTGTATGATACTTGTGCAAGGGTTTCAGCCACTTTGGGAACAAAATCCAAAATTGGGCCAAAATACCCAACCATTGTGACTGGGTCAAGTCAGCTACACCCTTTACAAGCAAGTACAAGGCTGCTGCGTCCACGGAGACCCACCTAACTACCTAGGGACAGACAGCCAGGACCCCAGTAGGCAGGGACAGGAAAAAAAAAAAAAGATTTCTGGGGATGATGTCTCTCGGTGGGAAATGAGGCAGGGGAATAGGGAATTAGGGTCACCATGGGTTAAGGCAGAAGTGAAAGAGCAGCAGGTGCAGCCAGTTCCAGGTGAGACGAGGCAGCACACGGGCCACATCTGCTCCTGGGATGACGAGACAGAAATCTCCACTTCAGCCTCTGACCGACCGACAGCAGTGCAGGCCAATCCTTCGTGAGATGTAACCTGCTGGAGGCCTCAAAAGGGCACCTAGGGGTGTTACCAAATTCTTTTAGCCTCATAAGAACCCTAAAGAACACTGCAGTCGGGCTCCTGAGCCGCTCGCCTGAGCCCCGAGCTCCCATCTGTGGAATGCACTTTCGCCTCAATGAATCTGCACTTTCGTTGCTTCTTTTGATGCTTCGTTCTTTCATTGTTTTGTTTGTGTGTTTTGTTCAATTCTTTGTTCAACATGCCAAGAACCTGGACAACTCACAGTCAAGACCTCCCACCCAATAACAGAACGTCAGACTCCAGAGCAGGAAGTGTGTGGGACGGCCTGGGAGCGCTCAGGGCCGTTCAGCTCAGCACCACGTGTCTGTGTGACGTGCAGCAGCTGGTCTGTGCATGCGCTGTGGGAGTATGAGGTGGGACAGCTGCTCTGCAAAAAGTCTCGCAATTTCTTTCTTTCTTTCTTTTTTTGAAATGGAGTTTCACTCTCATCACCCAGGCTAGAGTGCAGTGGCGCAATCTCTGCTCACTGCAACCTCCGCCTCCCAGGTTCAAGCGATTCTCCTGTCCCAGCTGCCTGAGTAGCTGGGATTACAGATGTGCCACCACGCCTGGCTAAGTTTGGTATTTTTAGTAGAGGTGAGGTTTAACCGTGTTGGCCAGGCTGGTCTTGAACTCCTGACCTCAGGTGATCTGTTCACCTCGGCCTCCCAAAGTGCTAGGGTTACAGATGTGAGCCGCTGCACCTGGCCTGGCAATTTCTTAAGGAACGATTTACTTGGCCTTTGGACACAGCAACTCTGGACACAGCAACTCTGTACCCCGCTATTTACCCAAGAGAATGGAGGACTCAGGAATACATCCATGTCAAACACGGCACACAGCCCAGGGTCCACCAACAAGGAAGTGAATAAGCAAATGTTGTAACGCTCACGCGTGGGACGCCACTCAGCCACGCAAAGGAACAAACTGCCAGGACCCCGGAGGCACGTATCACACAGAGCCCGCAGGAAAGAATACAGACCCCATGGTGTGACTTACGTGACGTTCTAGAGCAGGACAAAGTAACCTATATGGTTTTCAAGTGTCAGAACAGTTGCTGCCTTTGCAGAAGGGAGAAGATGGGGTTTACCGGAGCTGGGCTGGGGAGGATGTGGGTGGGCGGGGGGGGGTTAGTAATGTCTACATTTTGTTAGGGGTTTGGGGGGGGAGTATGCATTTGTCAAAACTATGCAATGGCACCCTCGAGGTGCATGCATTTCACTGAATGTGGTTTCACCTCTGAACATAATGTTTGGTGATATGTTAAGTAGTTGTGAAGTGTAAGCTAGAGTCTCTGTGGGAAGCATGCAGGTGGCTACAGCTTACTTTGAAGTCCATCAAGAACAGGAGATGGGTTGGGATGAATATATGATAAAGCAAATGTAACAACATATGAATTGTAGGATCCAGGTGCCAGGTATATGGGTGTTCATTGTAAACTTCTTTCCATTTGTCCTGTGCTCTTGAAATTGTTTATAATGTGTTGGGGGAAGCCACGAGGTCATGTCAGAGGACACAGGGGTCAGCCTGAAGAGGACCCAGTGCCAGAGGTGATGGCTCAGGCCCCTGGGGCTGCCGTGAGAGCTCTCCACAAACCTCATGGCTTAAAACATGAGAAATGTATTATTTTGTGGTTCTGGAGGCCAGAAGTTTGAAGTCAAGGTTTCAGCAGGACCTCATTTCCTCTGAAGGGTCTTGGGCAGGATCCTCCCCGACTTCCAGCTTCTGTGGCTTGAAGAGTTCCTTGGCCTGTGGCCATGACTCCAGTTTGCTCTGGGGTCACATGTGCTCCTCTCCTCTTCTGTCTCTTGTAAGGACCCTTGTCACTGGATTTAGGACCCAGCCCAAATGCAGGATGATCTTGAGATCCTTAATTATATCTGCAAAGACCCCTTTTTCCATAACGCCGTATTCGTGGGTACTGGGAGCTGGGCCATGGACGTCGCTGTGAGGCCCTGCACTGCACACTGCCTCCCCCACTGTCCTGGAAGCCCTTGGGGATCAGGGGCTTTTCTCCTTATCTGAGCACTGCAGCTCCTCAGGAAATGCTTACTGTGTGCATGAGAGAGTCTCTGACCTACCCTAGCAGGCCATCTTGGAGGGTAGGGCCTGTCTTTTGGGAAACGCCGTCTTCTCTGTAACTCAGGTGTAAGCCCTTGGGACAGGTGCATCTTCTCTGAGACTCGCCCAGGTCCCACTTCCAGCAGCGCGGAGGGTGCCGACAGTGCTGTGTGGCACCTCTCCTGTGGGCCCGCCCCCACGCCTCCTCCACGGCCAGTCCCCTCTGCGTCTGTCGGCCTCAGCGCTCCCAGATGCCCGAAGCCAAATAGCCCAAGAGCAGTGGCCTCCGACACTGCCCCTGGTTCTGGCCCTGCCTCGCCTCTGGGAGGTGGTTCTGGGGTGTGAACAGCTGGCGCGCCAATCACCACCAGACCTTGAGCATAGAAAGGAGGCTTGGGCCACGGTTGCAGGGTGCTTGTTGGAGTGTCCCCAGACAGGGTGTCCAGGCAGCCCCGTCACCCTGTCGCTGCCCTACAGCCCTGGAAACAGGGATCTGGGCCGGGTTAGGCTGGGAGGAGGAAGGTGTGGCCCCTGTCCCCAGGTCCGTGCAGGGCTGTGCAGACTGAAAGGGCCAGGGCCACACCTTGACATTGGTTTGCTCTGTGTCATTAAAGACCTTTCTTCTGCTAATCATGACCACGGTTGTTATTCTTGTTTGCAAAAATCCTGATAGGGTGAAGCCGACCCACGTGCATGGGGAGGACGGCAGAGTAGCCTGGAAACCGGGTTAGGAATCTCCGTCTCCCTGGCAACCGAGCCCAGTGTGGGGAGAGCCGGGTCTCTGCTCCAAGAGCAGCCCAGAGCCAGGTCTCAGCCTCTGGCATTCGTAGGGGCTGCCCCTTCTTAGACATGATTCTTTGGGTGGGCTGGCACCCCCTGCCCCACCCCAGGTAATGCACAAGCCAGGTCCTACCCACCTGTGCTGTCTTTTGTTGTGTGGCAAATTGCCCCAAAACACAGGGACTTAAAACAACACAGTTGATTCTCTCAGCGTCTGTGGGGCGGGAATCCAGGCTCTGCGGTGGCTCTGGCTTGCCATCTCTCGTGGGTTGTGCCGAGCCTTCAGGTTGGAGCTGCAGGCTCATCTGAAGGCTCAGCTTGGGGGATCTGCTCCCCAGCTCCCTTGCACGGCTGTTGACTCAGCCCCTCATCACTGTCACCGGGGCTTGTCCACAGGGCTTCCTCCCAGCACAGCAGCCGGCACCCCCAGGATGCAAGAGGGAGCCAGAGACCACAGCCAAGACAGAGCCACAGGCTTTGTAACCGGATCTCGGGAACCACATCCCGCCACTCTGCTGTGCTAGCTTCATCAGAAGCATGTTGGCAGGCGCAGCCTGCGTGTAAGGGGAGGGGAGTCCCTGAGGGTGAGAGCTGCAGGGGCGTGGAGCACTGGGGGCCCCCTGGAGCCTGTCCACCATCCCACAGGCCTAGACACTGGAAGGTGGGGCCTGCCTTGCTCTAGGCCTGGCCAGGGACCTTTCAAGTCTCTGAAGGGAAATTTGGCAGAGATTCCTATTCTAGGAGTGGACTGGCTGTGGTCAGCAGGGACCACCACTGAGTGCCACCCACAGTCTCCCCCCAGCTCTTGTACAGGGACCTCTACTGAGTGCCACCCACAGTCCCCCACTCTTACACAGGGACTCTGGGTCCAGCTAAGAGAGGCAGAGGCCAGCCTTGTGCCAGGGCACTGGGGACAGACTGTGCTTGTCCGCTGCCCCATGGCAAAGGCAGTGTGAAATTTGAAACGGACACATCAAACACAGGCGAGCGTGGCTGGACCCGAATACCACCCTGCCTCAAACACTTCCCTGGTCCCTGTGGCCTTTAGTATAAAATCCTGCCCTTTTTCCAGCACACAGCCTGAGCCATCCCTGCCACTGCTGTGACCTCAGCTGGACCCCGTCCTCTGTCCCCCTTACCCTGCCCTCACTTGGCTCCATCTCCTGCTCTCTCCTCCCTCCAGGACCCACAGACTCCTCAGGCCTGGCTCAGTGTCCCCCAGGAGGGGCCTTCTCTGACCGCCCAGGTCTCTCACTGCCTCACCCATCCCCACAGCCCCTTTCCAGGGGATGGAGCCAGGTGCCTGGTGCTGGCTCACAGTCAGGTGGCAGGGAGAGGTCCACGGTTAGGCTGACTGTCCAAGTGTGAGAGGTTCTGAGAGGGATGGGACATTCGGGGAGGATGCAGGGACCTGAGATCTGACCCTCACTGCGTGCCCAGGCCGCCGGAGGGTGTGCTCGGGACTGTTCAGTGTGGAAGGAAAGGACAGGCTGGGAGGAGTTCCCTGTGTCCTGACTCTGGAGGGAAGGATGTTGTGGAGGGAGGAACTGCATGAGCCAGGGCTGAGAGGGAGGAAGGCGTGGGGTAGGGGGTGGTGGAGATACAGGAGGCAGTGGCAGTTGTGGGAGCACGTGTGAGACTGCGGCTGGTCCTGGTAAAACTTACTCTTCAGGCCTCTTCTTTTATGGCCTTGACCCTGGACCCAGTAAGGGTGAGCAGGAGGATGGCAGGCGGGAATGGAACCGGGAGAGGTGTCAGTGCAGCCAGGGGCTCTGCGTCAGGACCTGCCCTGGATGCCAATGGCAGCAACGTTCACAAGATACCCACCTGCAAGGAACCGATGGTCCCCGGTGGGACAAGATCCACATAAAGGGGCTGCACCCCTGCAGCCTCCCAGAGCCCCTGTGTCCCCCCCATGCCCCTGTGCTCCCCAGAGCCCCTGTGCCCTCCACACACCTGATCCGGGGGTCAGAGGGAACATTCAGGCTGAGAGAAGCTGAGAAGGAGTTAGAGGGGTGCAGGGTGAGGTGGGGTTGGGGAAGGGAAGAGGGAGTGCTTTGGAAAAAGGAGGCTCAGCAGGGCTTTGCTGGAGGACACCTGTGGGCCCTGCGTGGGAAGATGTGGCTCTGGGACCCTCGGGAGTGGCTGGGCTAAAGGGGAGGGAGGTGGCTTGGCAGGAACAAGAGGAGCGGAGATGGGAAGGGCCCAGAGCGTGAACCCTTGCTAGGATTCCAGCCAAACTCTGTGGATGACAGAGAACACCCCAGCCTGAGAGCAGCCTGAGACTCAGCCCTGCGTGGTCGGTGTCACACGGGGCAGGCTCAGAACTGTGGTAGGTGTCAGGTGCCCATATCAGGGCCTGGGTTGTGCTGTGCCCTTGGCAAGAAGTGCCCGCGCCGTCTGCTACTCAAGGCAGGACCCCATGGCCTCCAGGAGTGCGCCTGGGGACCCCTTTCTTCCCCTCTCCACTTCCTCCCTAGACAACCGTGTCTGCTCTCTTCCTTGTGCTAGCAATGCCCAGGTCTTTGTCACCAGCCAAAGCTTCTCTTCTGCAACCCTGATGTCCTTGAGTTCTCCTGCTGGAGGCCTCCCAGGCATCTCACCTCTCTGGTGACCATTCCTCCTGGCCCTACACCCTCGGCCCATCTGCATCCCCAGCTCCCGGCCCGGCTCCTGCACAGAGACATTGTGAAGCCTTGCAAACCCACCCACTTACTCCATTTCCACGGCCATTGCCCTGGTCTGAGCCATGTCCTCCTCACCAGCTTCCCTGTTCTGTTCTAGAACCTTCCAGTCCATTCTCCATAAGGCAGTCAGAGGATCTTCTGAGATGTCGATCAATAGCGTCTGTCCCTCTCTTCAACCCTTTGCGTTTCCCATTTCTGCAGACTTCTTTGATCGTGTACCTCAAAGCCATTCCCAAGCTTTTCTCTCTGGTCAGTCGTCTTTTGATATGGGGGGCAGGACGAGGCGGATGGAAGGAAAGGGGTCCCGAGCCGCGACTCCCTGAGTGACTGGCAAGCCCTCTGCTGTAGGACCCTCCTTGCATTGGTCAGAGAGAGAACAGAACCAACGGGATGCACATGTGCAGAGAGGTTTTTGAAAATTGGCTTCCAGGATGAAGGAGGCTGGTAAGTCTCAAACCTGCAGGGCTGGCAGGCTGGAGACCCGGGAAGAGCCGACGTGCCATGTGAGTCCAAGGACTCTGCCGCAGGGAGGCCAGTCTTTCATTCTATCCAGGCCTTCTGCTGAACGGATGAAGCCCACCATGACGGAAGGCAGCCTGCCTTCTCCAAAGTCCACCCATGTAATTGCTTTTTTTTTTTTTTTTTTTTTTTTTGTGAGATGGAGTCTCGCTCTGTCACCCAGGCTGGAGGGCAATGGTGCAATCTCAGCTCACTGCAACCTCCACCTCCCGGGTTCAAGTGATTCTCCTGCCTCAGCCTCCTGAGTAGCTGGGCTTACAGGTGCCCACCACCACACCTGGGTAATTTTTGTATTTTTAGTAGAGATGGGATTTCACCATGTTGGCCAGGCTGGACTCAAACTCCTGACCTCAAGTGATCCGCCCGCCTTGGCCTCCCAAAGTGCTGGGATTACAGGTGTGAGCCACTGTTCCTGGCCAGGTACTTTTTTTTGAGACAGGGTCTTGCTCTGTTCCTCGGGCTGGAGTGCAGTGGTGCGATCACAGCTCACTGCATCCTCAACCTTCTAGGCTCAAGCAGTCTTCCCATCTCAACCTCCTGAGTAGCTGAGACTACAGGTGTGCACCACCACACCCAGCTAATTTTTAAAATTTTAGTAGAGATGGAGTCTCCCTTCGTTTCCCAGGCTGGTCTCAAACTCCTGGCCTCAAGTGATCCTTTCACCTAGGCCTCCCAAAGTGCTGGGATTACAGGTGTGAGCCACCACACATGGTCCTAACCTTCTCTCTGTGACAAATTTTCTTCTTGAAGTACATTCTTTAAAAATGTCTTTAGGGAAGTGCTGTTAGTGGTAAACTCTCTAAATGTCTCCGATTTTTATTCATCTGAAAAAATTTATCTAAAGTTAAAAAAGTTTGACACATAATAATTATACATATTTATGGGGTACACCGTGGTGTTTTGATATATGTATACATTATATAATGATTAAATTAAGCTAATTAACATATTCGTCACCTCGCACACATATCATTTTTTTGTGGCCAGTGGTTGTTTAGCTGTTAGAGAAAAAGAAAAATCCTTGTGGTTAGAACATAGTTTATTCTTTAAGTTTAGGGGTGTGTGACTTAATTCCTGCCTGTCACAGCCTTAGGTCTTATTTATAATTTGGAGTATTATTGCCACAAAGAGTGCATCCTGTCAGTTTCATAATCTTTATTTTAACACTTTATAGATCTACATCTCTCTAATATTTTTATTTATTTATTTACTTATTTTTGAGATAGTCTCACTCTGTCGCCCAGGCTGGAGTGCAGTGGCGTGATCTTGGCTCACTGCAACCTCTGCCTCCTGGGTTCAAGCGATTCTTCTACCTTAGCCTCCCTAGTAGCTGGGATTACAGGTGCACATGCCACCACACCTGGCTAATTTTTGTATTTTTAGTAGAGACAGGGTTTTGCCATGTTGGCCAGGCTGGTCTTGAACTCCTGACCTCAGGTGATCCCCCGCCTCAGCCTCACAAAGTGCTGGGATTACAGGTGTGAGCCACCGAGCCCGGCTTATATCTATCTAATCTATCTCTCTTTCTCTCTCTCACTTTTTCTTTTTTCCATTCATCTGCTGTTGGACCCAAGTGGATTCCATGTCTTGGGTGTTAAGAACAATGCTGCAATGGACATGGCAGTGCAGGCCTCTCTTCAAGATACTGATTTCTATTTCTCTGGCTATTATCCAGAACTGGAAGTGCTGGGTGGTAAAGTAGCTCAATGTTCAATTGTTTCAGGAACTTCCCTACTGCTTTCCCTAACGGCTGTACTAATTTACCTTTCCCCCAACAGTGCACAAGGATTCCCCTTTCTCCACATCCTCACCAAAAATTGTTATCCCTGTATCTTTGATGACAGGTATTCTAACAGGCAGGAGGTGATCTCTCCTTGCGATTTTCATTTGCATTTCCCCGCTGATTATAATACTGAAGATTTTTTTCATGCACCTGATGGCATTGTATGTCCTCTCTTGAGAAAGGTTTATTTCACTTCTGGCTCATTTTTAAATTGGCCTATTTGTTTTCTTGCTATTGAGTTGTTTTCTAAACTTTTAATTTTCTGAAAATTCTGTTTTACACTTATTTTTGGAAGATCCGTCAAGTTCTTAGTGACAGTTATTTCCCTCTGAGCCCTTTACAGCTCTGATTTTCCTCTGCTTTGGCTGTCACTGGAGCTGCTGGAATTCTGCTGTCAATCTTATTGCTGTTTCCTGGGAGCTGGTCTTCCTTTTCTTTTTGGCTTAAAGATCTTCTGCAATTTCACTATGTCATCTAAACTTTATTTTTCTTTATTCTATTTAGTCCATGTTGTGCCTCTCTGTGCATACTTATTTTTTATTCGTTCTGAAATATTCTCAGGCGTAACTTCTTCAATGATTGACTCTCTTTCCTTTGAGATATCAACCACACTTCCACAAGCTCTCTGCACACCATCTTTTTGTTTTGTTTTAGTTTTTTCTTTTCTTCTTTTCTTGCTCAGACTCAAGTGGCCATCAGAAAAACACCATCTTTTATGTTTCTTATTTTTCCTGTTTTCTATTTCCTTATCCTTGGTGCTATATTCTTGGTAATTGTTTAAAGATTTATCTTCTAGTTTATGAATTCCCTCTTCAGTTGTGTCTAATTTGATGTATAATCTGTTTGCTGAGTATTTTCAAAAACACCTTTATTGAGATATCATTCACATACCGTAACATTTACCCTTTTATATATACAAGCCAGGGGTTTGTAGTATATTCATAGAGTTGCGTGACCATAATCTCTATTTTTAGAATATTTTCATCACTCCCAAATGAGTGATTTTATCACTTTATTTATTAGTAGTGCCCATTAGCAGTTCCTAAGGAGGAACTGATTCCCCTATCCCACCCTTCTACCACCAGGCAACCACTAAGCTACCTCTGTCTCTCTTGGATTGTTTATTCCGGACATTTCATAAAAAGAAAACCACACAGTGTGTTTTCTTGTTACCATAATTCTTTCAAGGTTTCTGCTGACCTTTTCATTTCAATGAAAAGTTTTTCATTTCTAGAGGTTCTGTTTTTTTTCTGATAAGCATGGTGATCAGTTTCATAGTGCTTTGTTCCTTATTTTATCTTAAGCATAACAAATAGGTTAATTTTATATCCTATATTGATATTTTCCATTTAGAAAGTCTGTGGTGATTTAAATCTGTTGCTTGTCACTGTCAGCTGAATCTCACTTGGAGGCTTGCTTTCTTTAGATATGTGCTGATTTTTCATTTTGAACTTATATTTGATTCAGTTAAATCTGTGGGAACCCCATACCCTAAGTTGGGGCTTGCTTTCTCCGGAGAGGATTCATTGTTGGTTTTGCTTTTGCAAGCAGGGATGCTGCTGACCTGGGACCACCCTGGCTCCCCGGAGGGCTCTGTGTGAGTGCCAAGTGGAGGGTGCAGGAGAAGGCACCCCTTGGGGCAGCCCTCAATCGACGACTCTTGGGCATCACTGTGAAAATACCTGTTCCCTCATCCCTTGGGTGAGCTCACCCGAGGCTCACAGTTTGCACCACTTCCCAGAGTCCCTCTCTGGGGTCAGGCTCCAGTTCCCCACCACGTGGGTTCACTGAGTGCCACATGCTTGCCAGCCTCCTTCCCCACCCTGGACCAGTTCCCCACTGCCCAGGGCTGCTACCTGCACCTCCAGCGAAATGGCGAAGTGGCTTGCTCTGGAATCCCTGCCTCAGGCTCTGCTTCCAGGACCTCAGACCCAGTGGCGGTCCAGGTCTGCCCAGGACCATTGTGGCTTTCACATCTGCCTTCTGCTCAGTGGCCAGACTTTGGGGGTCCATTATTCTATTTACTTCTTTCCTTATGGACTCAGATTTCTTTTACTTTCTTGAGAGCTCTGTATGTTTTGAAAAGAACTGTGTTTGAGCCTTGATCTAGCTCTTTCCCTCTGCACCTTATGAATCTCAACTCCTCATTCAGGTCTGGGTTAAAATGTCAGGTCCTGGGAGAAGCTTTTCCTAACCCTGAGGTAAAGCGCGCTCCTGTGGTGGTCTTTTGTCTATCTCGTCCTTGCCTCCACCCCTCTACAGCCACACATGGAGAGGAGGTGTGCAGTCCCTGTAGCCCAAGTTGCTTGGGTTCCCAGCTCAGCTGTGTCACCTGTCACCTGCGTCACCGTGTGACCCTGAGCAGGGAGCTCCACTTTTCTGTGCGAGTCTCCTCATCTGTGAGATGTAAATGATACTATCTGCACATCAGGGCTGTGGTGAGACTGTAACGAGATAATAAATACGAAGTGTCTCGAACAGGTGGAATCCATAGTACATGCTCAATAAATGTTAGCTCTGACTGTCACATCCTGCAAAGATATGCTGCAGTAGGGATCACCATTTATCGAAGGTGAGAGTCAGGAGGGCAGAAACTAGGTCTCTCTCTTCATGCCCTTTCCCAGGGCCCAAGGCAGGGCTAGCCCAGCAGGGAGCACGCAGTAAATATTTTCAGGTCAAATGAAAGGGAGCAGGACCAAAGATCGGGGCTTCCCCTGTGCCCCGGGGAGGCGGATTTCAGGCACAGGGACACGTGCAAAGGCACAGCTTTTCGGGAGCTGGAGGGCAGGGTGGGAAGGCCAAGGAAGCCGAGAAACAGGTCCAAGGCTCGGATGCTCTGGCCAGGATTTATGCCTTTACCTCCGAGTGTGGGAGTGTTTGACGACAGAAGCCCCTGGGGCTGCGGCTTCTGGTGGGGGTCTTCATGGATGCTCAGGGGAGGAGAACGGCCTGGAGCCACTGGAAAACGGCGAAACGGGGATGAGGTTGGGAAGGTGGGAAAGAGTGGGGAGCAGTGGGGAGGGGCGGGGAGAAGGGGGAGGGCGGGGAGGAGGGGGAGGGCCGGGACTCAGGGCGGGAGTCTGACCCCAGGGGTCTGCGAACCCGGACCTGCGCGAGGCGCCGCACCGGGTACCTCCCCTTCTCTGCGTCTTTGTGCATTTTGCTTCCTTTCGCAGTAAACGTTCTTCCGAGAAATTCCAAGGGGATCTCAGCCAAGCAGAGGGGGAAGGGATCCTGCCCACGCCTGGGTAGGGGGCCGCGGAGGCGGGGGAGGAGCAGGGGGCGCCGCGAGGGAGGGAGCGGGAACCGGAGGGAGCGAGCGCGCGCGAGCAAGGGGGCGCGGAGGGCCCGGGCCAGCTACCTGCGTGGGGGCCGCGAGCCCCGGGCGCCCCCCGCCCCGCGCGTCTCCCAGCCGCCCCCGCCCCCCGCGCGGCCCCCGCCCCGGCTCCGCCCCGCCCCTCGCGCGGGGTCCGCGTCTGCGGCTGCGTTCCCCGAAAGACGAGGCTGCGCCCGGATTCCGGTCCGCAGGGAGACCGAAGGGCACAGCTCCCCGCGCCGCGCACGTCGCCCGAGCCCGGAGTGCGGACACCCCCGGGATGTGAGTGCGCCCCCCGACCCCGAGGCCCGCGCTCCACGCCCCATCCGCGGTGAGCGCTGAGGAGCGCTCGGAAGGCCAGGGGAGGGGACTCGGCCCGGGGTTCCCGGCCCCCCAGCCCAGGGGGGGGGGTGGGGACCTGGCACGCGCCCCTCCCCCCAGTGGCAGGTCCCACCCGTTCCCACCCCTGCCGCTCATTCCTGTCCGGACGCACCTGCAGCTCCCCGGGGAGAAGAGGACGCCCCCCCTCCGCTCCCCCACACAGGTGCCGGCGCGGGGCGGGGGCGTCTCGAGCTGTCACCTCGCCCCAGAGGCCAGACCTCTCCCGGCGGGGATGCTGTGACGGCGGACACTCTGGGAAGGAGCTGGGGGTGGGGCTCTGCGAGCTCCGGGCGGACCCTGGCCTTGGATTCCGGGGAGAAGGTTGCATCCAGAGGCTGGGAAAGGGGAGGGTCTTTGGGTCTCCTGACCGATGCTTCTCCCCTCCAGGTTTGCGCCCCAAAGGACCCGTGCCCCAAGCCCCCGCGCCGCCCCTAGGCCCGCCCGGAGCATGCTGCCTGCAGCCATGAAGGGCCTCGGTCTGGCGCTGCTGGCCGTCCTGCTGTGCTCCGCGCCCGGTGAGTAGGGGGCCCGCGGGCTGGGTCAGGTGCGTGGGAGAGCCCGAGGCGCCGCGGGAGAGCCGGGTGTGGGGCCGTCACCCTCTGACGGTTCCCACCGCACTTCCCATAGAGCCCACGCCCCCTCCGGGACCCCAGCAACCCCAGCCCGGCCCTCGGCCCCTCTGTCCTGGCACTGGGCTCTCTCCAGTGCTCTTCCTCCAGGGCCTGGAACTGGTGGGCGGCTGGCCCCGCACGGAAGCCCCTGGTCATCCGTCACCTCTGAGAGCCTCCCGGACCTCCTTTCAAATCCAGTTTGGTCCTTCACAGCTTGGAGCCCACAGAACTCCTGGGGGATATGTGTAGCAGGGTGGGAGTGGGAGGGTGGCACGGTCGGTGTGGGGTCTGTATAGCCCGTGTGTGTGTGTGTGTGTGTGTGTGCACGCACGTGCATGGGGGCCAGGGAGGGGCCATAGGGGCTCCCCTCAAACTGCTAGGATGGGGCACAGTTGTTCCAGGGCCTCTGTTCCCCCTCCAGGGGTCACGAGGGCCTGCTCACTCCTGTGGGGTAGGGCTCTCCCAGGAGTGCCTGCAGCAGGGGGATGGGTGAGGGACACAGGGGGTTGCCTGGGTTTGGGCCCAGTGCCTCTGGTCACCCTCCTCCCCATGCCCTGCCCAGCTCATGGCTTGTGGTGCCAGGACTGCACCCTGACCACCAACTCCAGCCATTGCACCCCAAAGCAGTGCCAGCCGTCCGACACGGTGTGTGCCAGTGTCCGAATCACGGATCCCAGCAGCAGTAAGTTGGGACTTAGGGTAGTGGGGAATGTGCTGAAAGCCAGGCTCTTGGGAGAGGTCAGAGGTGTCCTCTGAGCCCCTTTGGCCTGGGACAAGAGCAAGAGCGTGGGGCTACGGGCAGGATACTGCCCCGCTGTCCCTCCCTGGCTCCTTGGTGGCCTTTTCCATCTAGTTGGGGCCAGCGTGGGAGGGTGGAGGGACTCGGCTCTGCCTATCTGGGGCCCCGAGCTGACCCGGAGGGGCCTGGGCTGGGTCCTCGGGAGGAGGCAGAGAGGGTCCAGGAGGAGCCCCCGTCGCAGTCCGTGCTTTCTCTTCCCAGGCAGGAAGGATCACTCGGTGAACAAGATGTGTGCCTCCTCCTGCGACTTCGTTAAGCGACACTTTTTCTCAGACTATCTGATGGGGTTTATTAACTCTGGGATCTTAAAAGTCGACGTGGACTGCTGCGAGAAGGATTTGTGCAATGGGGTGGCCGGGGCAGGGCACAGCCCCTGGGCCCTGGCCGGGGGGCTCCTGCTCAGCCTGGGGCCCGCCCTCCTCTGGGCTGGGCCCTGAGGTGTCCTCCTTCCCACGGGGCTTCTGAGCTTGCTCCCCTGAGCCTGTGGCTGCCCCCTCCCCAGCCTGGCATGGCTGGGGCTGGGGGCAGCCTTGGCCCAGCTCCGTGGCTGTGGCCTGTGGCTCTCATTCCTCCCCCAACATGAAGCCTCCCTGTCTCTCCGCTAGCTCTGAGTCCCGGGAAGCTGGACATCTCCAGGAAACCAGGCCATCTGGGCAGGAGGCCTGGGGATGAGGGTGGGGGGACCCCCAGGTCCCAGAGGGGAAGTGAAGCAACAGCCCAGCTGGAAGGGCGTCTTCTACAGAGAAATAAAGTCACTTTTGAGTCCTGAGACCCGGGTCTGAGCCTGGGTGTCGGGGGCGGGAAAGGGGTCCTGGCAAAGAGCTGGGAATGAGGTGCTGAGGGATCTGAGGGGCTGAGGACAGGGCGGGCGCTCAGCCATGGTCTCGGGCTCTTGGGCTCAGGGCACTGGGGTGGTGGGTGCTTGTGCTGGGCTGCTTGGTCCTGGTGAGGATTAGGAGCCCTTGGGGTGATGGGGTGAGAGCTGAGATGAGCAAGATCACAGGGTGGGCTTGGGGGAAGATGCCGGAATCCTGTGAGCACACCACAGACACCAGACATGCCCACAAACGGTGGTGCCCACGCAGCCAGCATGTGCACACACACCCATGCCCGCCCTGCTCACTCCTTCACACAAGCAAACCCCAGGTGTCCTGCGCACATGTGCTGGGGCATGCACGTAACTGGCACAAATTGGCGTGTCCCGGTGCACGTGTGTATGCCCACATGCAAATGCCCATGTCTGTGCACACCCACCCTCGTACACTCAGCGTGCAGTGCACACGGGGCCCTCGCAGACTCACGGATGAGACCATGCATGCTGGGCTTCTCTTGCCCCCCACCTCGGCTGTCTCTGCTCCTGGGGGCTGCTTCAGGCCGAGTGGAGCCCTCCTGTTCCATCCCCCTGCCTCTTTGCTGCACATCCACTCCGGCCACTCCTGGCTGAGTTGGGCTCGTGAGGTCAGTCCCTGTGGCCAGGGGTTGAGGAAGCCCACCCATCTCTCTGGGCTGGTCCAGAGGGACTGGATGCCGTGGGGTGAGGGGGCAGGGAGGACTCGGCCTGGGAAATGTTGGAGTGATGTCCTGATCCTTCCCGCTCCAGTTTCAGCCCTGCACCCCCGCATCCAGCCCAGCCTCCCACACCCACCGGCCACCACGCTGGATGCTCCACCAGCAGCTCGTCTCACGGCCCAGGCTCAACACATAGCGCTTGGCAGGCAACACAGGGTTTCTCTGAGGCCTGGGCTCTGGCCACTGCTGCTTCATGCCACCTGTGGCTGACCCAGTCTCCTGGCCACTGATGGGTCCTGGACTCCTTAGGGAAAGCGGTGGTTCCTATAAGGGCTGGCCTTGCATGAGGGATGGCGAGAAATTGGGTCCAGGGCTAGTGAGCCAGAAAGAGAGAGGAGGCCTGAGGTCCTGGGCATTGGCGCCTGCTGGACACGGCCGAGGGGCTTTTCTGTAGAAAGCTGTCTGCTCTGTGATGCACCCTCGCCCCCGCCCCACCCCTCAGTAAAGTGTGCTGCTCTTGCTTGTGCCTGGTGTTTTGGGGGCTGGGGGACTGCAGAGAAGCTGAGCATTCCCAGCAGGTAGGAAGCCCTGAAGCAATGGAACCCCCCCCCAGGGAAGCCTTAGCCAGCTAGGGAGGCCGTGGACAGGCCTCCCACAGGGGTGAGGCTTGAGCCAGTTTTTTTTTTTTTTTTTTTTTTTTTTTTTTGAGACGGAGTCTTGCTCTGTCCCCCAGGCTGGAGTGCAGTGGCGGGATCTTGGCTCACTGCAAGCTCTGCCTCCCGGGATCATGCCATTCTCCTGCCTCAGCCTCCTGAGTAGTTGGGACTACAGGCGCCCGCCACCGCACCCGGCTAATTTTTTTTGTATTTTTAGTAGAGACGAGGTTTCACCGTGGTCTTGATCTCCTGGCCTTGTGATCCGCCCGCCTCGGCCTCCCAAAGTGCTGGGATTACAGGCGTGAGCCACCGCGCCCGGCGAGCCAGTTTTCATATACATCTTTGTATGCTGAATTTATTATTTGAAAGAGGTATTTAAAGGCACAAAAAGGAGTGAAATGCTCCCACCTCCTTAAATAATCATATACAATCAGAAGGGCACGCCCTCACCTCTCCCTCGCCTCCCACCCTGAGGGGCTGCCAGGGCGGGACAGGCAGGAAGCCGGCTGGCTCCCAAGCTGCCGCCGGCACTGGCTAAGTCGGTCTCCCCATCTCGGAAGGAGTTCAAGTGTGTGGTCCCACCTGATGAGCTGTCTTCGAAGGGCTGAACTTCTCCGTCGGCGTGAAGCCCTTGGTCTGGCGGGGCACGTGGACGGTGCTGAGACGTCGATCTGCTACCAGCCCTTTCTACTGAGCAATTCACTGGCGATGTCACCCCAGGCCCCGTGTCCAGGTCGACCGGCTTTAACTTCTGCTTGGGGTCCCCCGGATGAGGGAGCCGTGCATTTGTAACCATCCCTTATCGGTGGGTGTAGGGGTTTGTTCTCAAATGTCTATTGTCAACAACACTGAAGTGTCCGCCCTTGTCCTCAAACCTCCATGGGCTCAAGTGGTGATGGGTGTGGGATGGATGCCGAGAAGGGAGCGGAAATCTGATGAAGTTGCTGCTTCTGAAGGTTCCAGACACACTTACTAGCAATGAGCGTTCTTCGGCTTCAGGAACGTTTTGCCCACCTCGTGGACAAAGAGAATCTCCACGTCCTCTGTGGCAGCCACGTGTGCTTCTCCTCTCTTGCCTGGTCACACCCTTTGCCCATGCTCCTTGTCTTTGTTGCTTGTCTTTGTCCTACTGACTCTCACCGCCCTTTTGTATATTCTGGGGACACGAATCTTCCCTGCGTTATACGTCCTGCGGATATTTCCTTGCTGTCTGTTGCTTGTGTCTCGTTTGTGGTGTTTTCAGTGTGCATTTATGGATGTTTTAATGTTGGATGCAGTCAAATCTGTCTAATTGTTCTTTTGTGGTGTGGGGGCTTCATGTCTTAGGAGAATTTCCTCTACCTTTATCTTTTGAAAAGAGTTCCTTATTTTCTTCTAATATGTTTACAGATTTGGTTACTATGCGCAGACAGCCAGTGCATCTGGAGTTCATTACAGTGTAGCAGGAGGTAGGAGGTTCTTCCAAATGGCCACTTTTCCTCCATGTCATTTATTAAATAACCTGACTTTCGCCTGTTGATCTGAGATACCACCTTTATAATAGAATGCCTTCCCACATGTGGCAGGCTGTTTCTGAGCCGCTGCCCACTGGGATTGCACTGGTTGGTTCGTCACGGGTCATTTCGATGCGATGCCGTTTCAACGATGGTAGCCAGGCGGCGTGTTTGACACTTGCTAAGGCAAGGGTCCCACGTTATTCTTTTTAAACACTTACTGCTACTTCTCACAACGTATCCTTACAGATGGGTTTTGGGATCCATTTTTCCGGTTGCAGAAAATGCTAACACTGTTAGCACTTCAGCGGGACTGTCTCTTGCATGTGTGGTTGGGGGAGCTGCAGTCTTGCCTGCTTCGAGTCTCCCGCTCGGCCGCTCGGTGTCCGGCCTCTTCACTCGGCCTCCTGAGCGATGCCCCACTGAGTGGGACTGAGTGATGGGCTGTGCTCTTT
This sequence comes from Macaca mulatta, assembly GCF_049350105.2. NCBI lineage: Eukaryota > Metazoa > Chordata > Mammalia > Primates > Cercopithecidae > Macaca > Macaca mulatta. The sequence goes on along the minus strand of NC_133413.1, from coordinate 153,520,837 downwards.
CCTTGATGTACTTATTACTGAGTAATTTATGGTTTTTTGATGTTGCAAATGGGATTTCCCTTCTTACCTTTACATTTAACCCGCCATTGTTGGTGCGGTGAGTGGATGCTTCTTATTTTCTCGTGATTTCTCTTTGAAAGTCTCCCACTCTGTTGAAGCAGGTGAACTGGGCCTGCTTGCTGCCTGAGAGGAGGGGCTGATAGGACAGAACACCGAGGTCCCCCGTACCCCTGGCCTGGTACTTCCAGAAGCCTGACCCACCTGGCTGTGGGCCTCTCGGAGACAGACAGTGAGATAGAGGGAGGAGTCTGAGGAGGAACCTTTCAGAACATCTCAAGACTCTCCCAAGTCAAGAAAAATCACGCTTTAAAGGATGGAAGTTAGTTTTATTCAGAAGCCTTGCTGAAGATTGCAACCCGGGGGTCTTTCCTAGCGTTTCTAGGAGGCTGCTCCAGAGCTGCTCCAGCCCACAATCCGCATGTGGGCAGCGGCTCTGCACGTGCCCAGGCGTGACAGTGGGGCAGAGCCTCAGGGCTGGGTGTGAGGCTGCATCTGGCCACGGATCCTAGGGGCATAATAGAAAATCCTGTCAACATTGTCTTTCATGCGGGAAGAAGCAAGAGTCAGGATCATTGAACTCGTCTTTCTAAAAACGCCACTCAGGCAGGAGAATAGGGACCCGGTCTGCAGCCCGCTCATGGCCTCCGGGGCACCCTTCCACAAGCTACACCCAGTCCCGAGTCAGGGGCTCGGGAAATCCTGCCCGCAGGCGGGATGCACACACAGCTTCCTACATTTTCTACTTTGTCTCACAACACAGAGCGGGAGGGAGGCACTACCCTCCAACCAGGATGAGAGACCCCCTGGCCCAAGCAGGGGAAGGGGAGCTGCTGAGGGCTGAGGCTGGGATGAGTCCCAGAGAGGTGGCACCTGGCATCCTGGGCAGCAATCCCAGAGCACCAAGACCTCAGAGTGGCCCCGGGTGAAGGTGGTCAGGGCAGGTGGGTCCCTGGCAGCTTCAGAACCAACAGAGGATGGGGTTAGGATGCAGACAAGGGAGAAGCCATTTGGTGGCAGCCAGTGTGCACCGGGCATTAGCCAAGGGCTGAAGGCCCAGGGCCCAGGGGTGTCTCCACAAACACCCTGTGTGGACAGATTTGCCATCCTGCTGCCCACAGCCCCACACAGACACAGCCCTGGGCAAGAAGGCATGGAGGGTTGCAGTCACTACAACTACGTCCCTGCCAGCTGGTAGGGTGGAGAGGTCTAGGAATAGAAATTGTAGGAATAGTAAAGTTGTGTTTCTTGTTCAGCTGTTTGTGGGCTGTGCTCCACTACCCAAGTGTCCCCTGGCCGCCCAGGCCAGCATCCACCAGAGTGAGTTTAAGCAGAGGGCTTCGCAGGGGGTTTGCAGGGAGGGCTGGGGCCTCTGGCTGCAGGCATGGCCTCCGGGAAAGACCCAGAGCTGGCCTGGCTGGTACGGCCACTGGCCCTGGAGCAGCATGCTGCCCCTGCCCCTGCCCCTGTCCAGGGAAGGAGGCCTGCACCCCACCTCCGTAGCTCTCCTTAGGAGTTCTGCCTGGATGTGTCTCCCCGGCAGAGATGAAGTCGCATAGCTACACCCTAGGGCCTGGGAGGTGGCACGATGTAGTTCCTGAATTCTGTAACGGGAAAGTGAGATTGACGATGCAGAACTTTCAGAATGTTCAGAGCGTGTTCAGGTGACTTGAGGCAGCCACAGATGACACCACAGGTACAGTAAGTGAGGGTTGCTTACTTCTGAATGCATATCTTCCTGAATTCCATGATGAGCAGAATCTCTTAGATCTTCAAGGGATATAACCATATAATCGGCGAATAAAGGTAATTTGGTTGCTTCTTTCCCGGTACTTACATTGCCTGTTCAGCTTTTGTTTCTATTGCCTGAGCTGAGCCCTCCAAAGCATGGCTGAAGAATAACAGTGACCAGGGTGTCTGTGCTAACGGGAGGCCTTTCATGTTACGCCACAAATTAGTGTTTGCTGTTGGATTTCAAAACCAGTCTTTATTCAGTCTAGACTCTTTACTTATTCATATTTCATTTAGCTTTTTCTTAGGAATGGCTGATGAACTTAAAAAGAAATGCCCTTTCATTATCTATGGCTCTAAGTCCATATTTTCCTATTTAATGAATAGTTAGTGCGGCGAGCTCCGTTGCTAGATTTCCTTGTGGTGAGCTGCTCTGCCATTTGTGATGTGTTACTCATTTAAACCACTGCCAGATTCAGATAGCCAATATTTGGTTAGGATGTTTGCATCGCAGACACCTGCATCACAGTCAGGCTGAGATGTGTCTGTAGCTTTTCTTTTGATATCTTTATCAGAGCACAGACAGCTATTTCCCACCTCCCATGCTCTGCAGCAGTCTTGCTGCCTGGGGGTCTGTGGGGTTCACCTTCCCCAGTGGGACCTCTGAAGACCTCCTGCCTCCCCTCTTCGGGGGCTGGGGAGGTAGCTGGGCCAGAGAAGCTGCTGTATCAGTGGGTGCTGGGCCCCCGTGTGTGGGGCCAGGGCCTGTCTAGGCCATCTCCTCCTTCCCTTGTGTTGGACCTCCAGCTGGATTGAGGCCTAACTGTGCCCACTTTATCCTGGGAAACAGGTAAGAGGTCAGACACTGACAGTCCAAAACCTTCAGTGGATTCGCAGAGGACATCAGGCTACCTGGATTCTAATTTCTCTTCTAGCGCCTTCTGGCCGTGTGACCCTGGCCAAGTTCTGCAGTCTCTCTGGGCCTGGTCCCGTGTCTGTGAGGCAGGACACACCCAGCTCATGGGGGTGCTGTGGGTGTGGGGGCGGGGCTGATCCTGGAGCCCACCTCTGGCCCTCTGTTCCAGGCTGGCAGAACGCTGGTCCAGGCAGGGTGGACGGAAGGTGGCGGGGAGTGGGAGAACGAACACTCCTCCCTCCTCAGCTTTATTCCTGGGGCCTGTAGCTTTCTCCAAACTGCCCCAGCTACTTCGTGCTGTATAAGACAGACGTTTACGTGTGTGGTTTTCAGACATCCCCAGGCCTCCCCGTGACATCCGCACACTGGAGACTGGAAATTCCCTGAGTTTCGTGAAGTGGGGGAGGAAAACGGCCCTTCCCTTGAGGGAGGCAGGGAAGCAGGTGGGTGCAGGAAGGCGGCCTCCTCCCTGCACGCCCCCCTCGGGCCGTCCACTCCCAGACTCCAGGGCATCAGGATCTCCTCGGAGGCAGGTTCAAAGGCAGATGCACAGGGCTTGCGCCTAGAAGCCCTGATGTAAAAGGCCCAGCATTGGCTCCAGGAGTCAGTACCAGCCTTACCCCTAAGAAGCAGAGGGTGCCAGCGTCGGAGTGGGGGGAGCACAGTTTTATATGCGACAGGCTCAGTTTTCTGCTTCCTGGGAGCTGAGTGCTGGGCTCTGTGTCCTGGGGACAGAGCAGTGGATGAGTCAGAGGAGATGGCTGTCCTCTAGGGAGCACGCGTGTGCGTGCGCGGGCCTGTGCTTGGAGGGGCGGTGCAGATGGTAAACAGGCACACGACCGCTTCGATGGGATAATTTGGGAAAGCGATGGCTGCTGAGAAGAGCCCTGTCCAGGGAAGGGGAGAAGGCGAAGGGCAGAGCCCGCGAGCTGCACAGGCAACCTGAGCTGCTATTCATGGCTCACAGGGAATCGAGCCCGTGGGCCTCATGGGGCTGAAGCAGTGAGTCTTTCAGGTCAGGCTGGGGCCCACTGCAGGGCCAGCTCCAGCACTTGCTGCCGAGGCCACCTGGGAGGGAGGCTGCTGGGGACGGGTGTGGAGCAGGAATGGGCAAGGAGGTTCAAGGGCTCCTCTGGTGGGGTTCTTTTTAAAAAACAGGTAAGAATGCTTCTTGCATCGATTAAAAAAATAAGTCTATCTTGAGAGGTGTGTCTCCTGCCCTGTCATTATCTGCCCAGTTTCCTGTGTATCCATTCAGGATGTCTTTATACAAGTACAAGAAAGTGCGAATCGCGGGTCCCTTACAGCTGAGGTCGTTTACTCTTCTGCCTCTCCATGCAGCCTGGAGATCCTTCTGTGACGGTGCGGAGCCAGCTCCCCACTGGTTCTTACAGCAGCATCGCGCGGCACACACACCCCTGCGGGGCGGCATCGCTCGGCACACGCACCCCTGCGGGGCGGCATTGCGCGGCACACGCACTCCTGTGCCTGCTTATCTATTTAGAGACAGAGTCTCACTCTGTTGCCCAGGCTGGAGTGCAGTGGCGCGATCTCGGCTCTCTGCAACCTCTGCCTCCCGGGTTCAAGTGATCCTTGTGCCTCAGCCTCCCAAGTAGCTGGGATTACAGGTGCGCGCCACCACTCCTGGCTAATTTTTGTATCTTCAGTAGAGACAGGGTTTCACCATGTTGGCCAGGCTGATCTCCAACTCCCGACCTCAAGTGATCTGCCAGCCTGGGCCTCCCAAAGTGCTGGGATTACATGCGTGAGCCACTACGCCTGGCCTGGTTCTGCATATTTAGATGGTCTCACTCATGCTCCTGTTACAAGGCTGTAATGCATAGCCTCAGACATGTCAGCTAGCAGCTGTGTGTGGGGACACATCCCCAGAGTCAGCCTTGCTGGGCCTGTAACTGATGAGTGGGCGTGGTTGCCCTGGGTTGCACACTTTCACACTTCCAGTAGCGATGCCTGAGGCCACAGCTTCTCTGTAGCCGTTGGACTTCCGCGGATCTGGTCAGCACTGAAAGACGGCATTGCAGCTGTGTTCTGAATTTTGGAAGTTGGACCACAGGTGTGGGGACCTGGAGGCGCCGTCAACCTTGGCTCCTGGCACGTGCCCTTATTGGTTTGTGGCACTCCCATCTTTTCTTTCTGGGCATTTTGATTTCTTTGTCTTTTGTTGGGGGCTGGGGACGGTTTCCATTTCTCTGGCCTCTCTGCTCATAACCTTGGTCCCTTTGCTGTGGGATGGTTGGTCTCCTTACTCTTTTCCGGGAACTTTCTGCATAGCTGGGAAATAAGCCCTTCATTTATAATGTGAGTGGCACACATTTCCCACTTTATTTTGCTTATGGTGTTTTGTGTTTTTTTTTTTTTTTTTTTTTTTTTTTTTCCGCCACATGGAACCTTCTTTTCCTTGAATTTTTATGGAGACCCTATTACCATTATTTCTTATAGCTTCAGGATTTGAGTCATAGAAAAATCTTCCCTCCTCCAATGCTTAAAGGGAACCTCTCCTACTTTCTTCTTGGGCGGGGCAGGGCTGGCGATTACCCGGCGCCCGATGGAGGAGCCCGGTTGGAAGCTGCGTGGTGCCCAGGCCTGGGGCTCAGCCCTGCACTTCGAGGCCCCTGTGCCCTGGAGCTGTGTTGGCGCTGTGGGCTGGGGGATTCAGGACTCAGCAGGATAGGGGTGCTGTGTTCCCACACCCAGCCTCCAGTGAGTCCTCCCTCCACTGGGGGCAGGAACCTGTGGCCCCTGCAGCCTACGGGCCTGTGGACCACGCCTTGCCCCCAGGGGGTCCCAGGCCCCCCAACCCTGCTCCCTGTGTTTCCCGCAGGGACACAGAACATGCTGACCCAGACCTAAGCTCACAGCTGCGGGGGACGTCTCCCATCCCTGGAAGGGCACACACGAGGGTGGTTCCAGGGATCGCCCCTCCCTGGCGTTTGTCCCTCAGCCCTGAAGCGTTTCTGAGGACCTCCCTGTGCTGTTCCATCCTGGGTGCCCGGGAGACCGAGGCCTGGTCTTCTGTCCCCTCGCTGGCCAGGGAAGGCCCGCACACATGGGTGGTTGGTGGCCCCTGCTCCTCCTGGGCTCTGCGGTCCACCCTGATGCTCCGGCCCCGAGCCCCTTTCCACTGTAAGGCTTTAGCCCCCACCGGCGGGTGTGGGTGAATTGGAGGGGAGGGGGCTAAATTGTTCATTGATTCCCTCCACTCGGTGGCTCATTCTGTCTGTTGTTGGTTTCTGCACCTGTCCATGCTTGCTGACATGAGTTTGAAATGCATCTGTCTGTGCCCCCTCGGCACAGCTAAGACACACAGAGGGGAGTAGGTCAGAACCAAGAGGCCCTGAGCAGGAGAGAGGGGCTGCAGAGCTGGGATGGGGGCTCCTGCTGCTCCCTGCAGTCTTGGTGCCTGAGCTGCAGAGCTCATTCCCCTCCCATGTAAGCTCTTACGGTCAAGGCCTGTGCCCCGGGTCCTGAGCATGGGGAGGGCGCGTCAGGTGGTCATTTCTAGCAGTGAACGTTATTAGGGGACAGAGAGGACAGTGATGAACAAAGCCTGGTGGCCCAAGAAGCTTGAATCCAGGAGGACCAGGCCAGCCTTAATGCCTCTGAGCCCCAGCTATGGGCTCCAGTCTGGGATCTTAGAAAGGCTGGCCAGCTGTAGTCTGCAGTCCATGATGGAGGTGGGTGCCCATCTGGGAGGCCCCGGTGGGAGGCGGGAGGTGAGGCCTGACAGGCATGGGGTGGATGGAGGCGCCCAGGAGGCCCAGGATCTGGCCTGGGGAAGGTGGGCCTGGGCCACCCAGCGAGGGCATAGGTGAGGTATGGATGGGGCAGGGCCCCCCAAGGCTGACCGGGCTGAGATGGGCACCGCAGGGGTGTCCTGGAGAACTGGAAGGTGGGAGTGGCTGAGAGTCAGGCCCTCAAGGACTGGGAGAGTCTGGGGCTGGGGGCCTCCCCATGGCCCCTCCCCTGACAGCGGCCCTCCTGGTTGAAGCTTCAGAATCCCCAGGCTATAGCAGAGCCTCTCTGGCCTCCCCACCTCTCCCCAGGTTCCCCTAATGTCATGGGGGCTCCTTCTCTCGGCAATGGGGGCTGGCTGGGGGCAGCCATGCGTCACTGGCTCAGCAATGGAGAATGAGATGCTCTGGGAAAACGGCTGAGTGTCCCGCTGGGAACTCTCCGGGTGGGTGAGGGAGGGTTTTGAGGCAGTGGTGAGGCCAGGCCCCAGACTTCTCTAGCCCACGGCTCGGAGGCACATGGCTTGGCTGGGGGTGCTGGGGCCAGGCTCGCACCCTTCCTCCCCAAGTGGCTGACTCTGGCCTTCCCTCCCCTGTCCCCACACTCCCAGGTGAGATGGGTGTTGGCAGGTCGTTCTCTGGAGCAGGGATCCCTGGAATTCAGGTCTGTCCAGCCAGTACCTCAGCAGACGATCGGTAATTTTGTTGAATGAATGAATAAAGTTAAAAGAAATGGTGAGAGATAAAGAATGATTATTGAATCCGCCATAAATCATGAATTCATGTGTTTGATGAGCGGGACTGGATAGCAGGGGGCACGTGCCCAGTGGGTGGTCCATGAGCGGTGGATGGTGATGGCGGAAGAACCCCTCTCCCTGGCTGGACCCCCCTCCCTGTGTCAGCAGGTCCTATCCATCCCCCTTCTCTCCAAACACATCCATCCCCCTTCTCTCCAAACACCCACCTCCCCAAGTCGACCTGGGGTCCCTGCTCCAATCCCTCCTGGGTGCTGGGCCTCGTCTGCTACCTGAGGGGCTGAGCACATGTGGCCACTGGGGGCACTGGAACCTCCGCACCGGGCCCCCCAGCACCACAGGACTAGTGACCTTGATCTGGGGGAGGTCTTAGAAGGGGTGGGCCGTTCATTGGAGGGTACGACTGGGAAGCAGAGCTAAAATCAGAAAACCAAGTCGTCCTTTGTTAAATGTCCCCGGTGCTCCCACAGTAGTCGCCATGGTTACCACGGCTTCAAGTCCCCTGTGTCTTCCGGAGCTCTCCGGAGGGGCCGCTCGCTGCTCTAGCTGGGCCTCCATCTCGGCCTGATGGAGGTGGGGGGTTGTGCAGGTTTCACGGGGCCAGGGTGCGTCCTCAGCCCCTCGACCCCGGCCATGTCTCCAGAACTGTGGTCCAGGGCTCAGGCTGAAGCGGCTGCCATTGCCTTCCTCTCCCTGGGGCCCTGGGCAGGCACCTTTCCCCGGGTGGCCCTCCGAGCTGTGTGTGGGGGCCGGGCTTACACTCTGGCCCCTGCTCTGCCTGCAGGTTCCTTCCCTCACTCCTGGGGGGAGGGGCCTCGTTGCGAAGCATCCCAGAGTTTGAGGATGTTGGAAACAGCTTCCCTGCAGGCCGTCAGCTGCCAGCCTCTGGGCCTCAGTGTATTTCTGGCAATGGAGACCTGCTGCCTTCAGACACTGGGCCTTCAGGGAGCTTGGTGTTTACCCCAGATGGCCAAACACTCTTGTGAGAGAAGGAGCATTTAGGGACCGAACACACCAGAGGCATTTGCGGGGACATCACCACCCATGCGTTTCCTCTCCAGCTGCAGCTCTACCCTGGGTGGAGGCCGCCACGTGGTCCCTGTTTCCCAGGGAGAAATGGGCTGGGGGAGAGGGCTGACTTGCTCCAGGTTCCGCAGCTGGAAATGGCGGGGGGAGCTGAGAATCACAGCCAGGCAAAAGCTCATGGAGGAGGCAGACCTGGGCCAGCAGACACCACACGTCCTGCTGAAGCTGTGACAGTTAAGAGAGTGCAGCGTCCTTACTGGGATCCACAGTTGCCTGGCGAGGCAGAACCACACACCCAGAAATAGGCCTGCTCACCTACGCGGGAGGGCCGGGCCAGATCAGGGTTGCGAGGGCCTCTTCAGTACACAGAGCTGAGATGGGAGCTGTCTGCATGGGAAGTCCCACTGGGTACCCACCGCACACCATCCACGAAATAAATCCAGGATCAATCAAGGGCATGAACGTCAAGAGCAAAACTTGAAAATCTTTTTTTGTTTTTTGGTTTTGAGCTACAGTCTTGCTCTGTTGCCCAGGCTGGAGGGCAGTGGAACAACCATGACTCACTGCAGCCTTGATCTCCCAGGTTCTAGCAATCTTCCTGCCTCAGCCTCCTGAGTAGCTGGGACCATAGGTACACACCACCGTGTCCAGCCAATTAAAAAAAACGTTTTTTTTTGGTAGCTCGAGAATCCCTGTGTTGCCCAGGCTGGTCTTAAACTCCTGGGCTCAAGTGATCCTCCCGCCTCTCAGCCTTCCAAGGTGCTGAGATTACAAATGTGAGCCACTTTGTCCAGCTAATTGAAAAAAAAATCTTTCTGTAGAGACAGGGTCTGAATAGGTTGCCCAGGCTGGTCTCAAACTCTTGGCCTCAAGGGATCCTCCCACCTTGGCCTCCCAAAGTGCTGGGATTATAGGAGTGAGCCACCTCACCAGGTCCCTGAAAAACTTTTACAAGAAAATAAAAATGAATTTCTGTGTGATTTGGAGAATTTCTTAAGACACAAATAGAAAATCTCATAACAAAAAAATTGATAAATTTGACAAGAAAATTAAAAATTTTTGTTTGTTAAAACATATCTTCAAACAAAAGGTTGAGTTACAAACTGGAAAAAAGAGACGTGCAACAAACATACCTGATGAAGGGTTGGTACCAGAATAGATTAATGACACCCAGAGTCACAAAGAGGACAGGCAATATTGGGGCCGAGAGCACGGACCTGTGCACGGGAGAAACGCTCTGTGTCAGTAGCTCCCAGGGAGCGACAGATGCAGATGAGCAAACGTTTAGCATCTGGTGATGCCACGTGCGGTAGAGACTGTTCTCTGCTGGGATCTCGTGGACTCTGCAAGTTGGAGATAAATTGGCACAGCCGTGTGGGGAGACAGCGGGGCGGATTCTGTGGAGGTGAATGTTTATGTCCCTCATACCCGAGCAATTGCCTTCTGGCACATCACCCAGAAAACCGTCTTGCATGTGAATATCAGGAGACGTGGGTGTGAATGTTACTGTGAACAGTTGCACTGTTCACAAGTCCAAAAGTCTTGAAACAGCCAAAATGGTCTTCAGCAGAGAATGGGTTAAGGAAGTGCTGTGGTCATGCAAAGGAACATTGCACACAGCGGTGAGTGAGCCACAGCACGGAGCAGTGTGGCCGCGTGCTGGCAGCGCTAAGCCAAGTAGACAAGGGGGTCCCAGAAGATCACATCGAGCCAATGCTCTGAAGTAAGTCACTTTACCATGCTTTATAGAAATGCGACAGGAAAACTACAGCTTTACAGGCTTAATGAAACTCTTTAGTCATCTACTTAGCTACCTCTCCATCATCTGTCCACATCTCCATCTTTCTGTCTCTTTATCCCTCTTATTTTTCTCTTCTATCTCTCTGTCATCTATGTATGTATGTCTCTATCTATCTATCTATCTATCTATCTATCTATCTATCTATCTATCTATCTATCTGTTATCTATCTATCATCTGTCCGTCTATTATCTATCTATCTTTCTATCTATCATCTTGTGAGACACAAACTTACCCATCCCAACCCAAAGAATGGACTTAGAAACTTGGAGAACAGTGAAAGTGAGACTTTTAATGACGATCTTGCAAGGTCGAGTGTCTGATGCACAGGCACACCTAGCATGATTTCAACAAGCAATTTATCCCCTAGTGCACAGGTCCCTCCCCCAGTTCCTCACAGGCTGAGCACTGTGGGGGTCACAGTCTTCCTGGGCGTTACCTGTTGGTTGTTGGGCAGGGGCTGTAGGTGTTTTCTTTAGGGTTATCGTGTTGCATTTTGTTGCGGCCCACAATGCACTGCAATCCTAGTCAGCTCGGGGGCTTTTCAAGTATTTGACTTATGACCTAAGTAGCTGGGCAGGCTGATAAGAACAGAAAAACCGAGCTATTTTGCAGGCTAGTAAACTTTCATCTTAGACTAAACTTATTTGGTTTGGGTGAGGGCAACTAAGTGGGGGTGAGGGCAACAAGTAAGTGCTGGCTGTCCAAGCAGGGGCCTAGTGTATCCTGTTTCTTCTGTAGTCTGCTGACCTAAGCTGATTTAAGGCATATTGTCTTGGAAATGAACCACTGTATGCATTATTTCCTTCAATCTCTATCCAGCTATCATCTATCTATCTATCTATTTATCTCTCTGTCTGTCTGTCCATCCATCCATTCATCCATCCGTCTGCCTGCCTGCCCACCCACCCGCCTGCCTACCTACCTACCTACCTACCTACCTACCTACCTACCTGCCTACTTACCTATCAGAGGAGACAAGAACGATCAACTCAAGATTCCGGAGTCTGGTGTTTGGACCCTAGGAGGGGCGGCTAGAGGCTTGGGGTCTGACACCCCACGGGCAGCAGCACATTCTAGTAAAAGCCTAGGGTTTACGTTGGTGAGAGTTCATGGACGGTTGTTACACGTTCTTCTAAGAAGGAAGAAACCCAGTGATGAGGGTGTCCCAGACCAAAGATCATGACCCGAGCTGTGAGAAATGCCCTCGCATGAAGACAAAACAAAGCTGAGCCCCCAGTGCTGTGTTCGTGTCAGGCCCCTCGGCATTGTGGAAAACTGGGGCCTGGGAACAGAAGCTGACAGGCCCCTCCTCTGGCTCTGGGCACCGCTGCAGGATGGTCCTCAGGAGGCCCCTTCGTGGAGAGCTCCTTCCCTGAGGCCTGTCCTCCCCTCACACACGAGTCATCGTCCTGGGGGACCAGTGCTGTGTTCAGTGCCGAAAATGCCGTCTCTGGGGAGACAAGCCCCCACTTCCTAAGTGGTATGGCTGACCTCCCACTAGGGCCCGTCAGTGTTGGCAGGATGAATGTATTTCTGCAAGGGGGAGATTTGGAATGTGAGAAGAAAGAACATTTCCCCAGGGAGGAGGGGAGCAGGGATTTGAGGCCCCTGGACCTGCAGAGCTGGAGATGGGAGAAGGGGCCCTTGGCAGCAGTGTGAGGTGTGAGGGCCTGCCGGGGAGGGAGGGGACGGTCTCAGGTCCCCCTGTGTGAGGGCGAGCTGACCTCCTGGGGAGGAGGGACAGGGTCTCAGGTTCCCTCATGTGAGGACCTCTGGGGAGGGAGGGACAGGGTCTCAGGTGTCCCATGTGAGAACCTCCTTGGGAGGGAGGAGGAATTGGGTCTCAGGTCCCCCATGCGAGGGTGAGCTGGCCTCCCGGGGAGGGAGGGACAGGGACTGAAATCCAACGGCAGGTGCTACCCATTGTGTGGGTCCCCCGTGTAAGCCGTGGCACGTCACCATCTGCCAGTGGCATTAAACAACAGAAACTTATTCTCCCACAGCCCTGGAGGCCAGCAGTGTGAAATCGAAGTGTGAGGGGTGGGAGGGTCATGCTTCCTGTGAAGGTTCCAGGGGAGGCTCTTGCCACCTCTTCCAGCCTCAGGGGTCCGGGTGTTCCTGTGGCCATGTCGCTGCAGTCTCTGCCTCTGTCTCCACATGCCTTCCTCTTCTCCTCTTCTGTCTCTCATAATGACACGTCATTGCATTTAGGGGCCCCTAGACCATCTGGCACGGTCTTACGTCAATTCTTACCCTAGTGGTCTCCTTCTGAGGCTCTGGATAGATGTGAACTTTGGGGACCCTGCTCACCCAGTGCTGTGTCCCCCCTCACACCTGCCTTCCCTTCACCCTGGCCCCTCCCGGCTCAGTCTTCTGCAGAGCTTTACTCACCTTCACACTGAGAATCAGGCAGCCCTAAGCCTGAGCCTGACCCTGACCCTGAGAATTGGCCACACCACGTGCTCTGCCCGGTGGGTCAAGGGAGGGCTGTGTGTTGTGTGGGGACCAGAGGGCAGGTCAGCGGCAGAGGGCGGTGAGGACTGGGGCAGGCATTTGGAGCCCACATGGACAGGCGGCCACTGGGAGAAGCGAAGGTCCGAAGGGTCTGTGGGAAGCCTCCGGAGCACTGGAGGTTTCTGTGGCTGCGGAAGGCGGGGCTTGAGTTCATTTCTTTGGTCACGTGAACGTTGTCAGATTCAAAGTGGAGCAGGGCGCAGTGCCTCGTGCCTGGAATCCCAGCACTTTGGGAGCCCGAGGTGGGTGGATTGTCTGAGGTCGGGAGTTCCAGACCAGCCTGGCCAACATGGAGAAATCCCCGTCTCTACTAAAAATACAAAAATTAGCCGGGCGTGGTGGTGGGCACCTGTAGTCCCAGCTACTCGGGAGGCTGAGGCAGGAGAATGGCATGAACCCGGGAGGCGGAGCTTGCAGTGAGCCAAGGCCAGGCCACTGCACTCCAGCCTGGGCGACAGAGTAAGACTCCGTCTCAAAAAAAAAAAAAAAAAAAAAGGAGTCGCTTGTGTCAAACCCTGGCAAAGCCGGGAAGACCACGAAGGGGGAGCTCTCTCACCCACGATTTGGCTGATGACGGGAACTATCTTAAGAAAAGTTCCCACACCGCAGCTCACTCCACGAGTCACACAGGACAGCCAGTGGCAGAACAGCCAGCCACTTCCCCCTGGTCTCACGGCCTCGGGTGCACCTGTCAAGGTAACGCATTCCAGGGTCACAAGTCGCACTCAGTAACTCCGGACGCTCACCAGTCCGCTCCTGTAAGTCACTGCCGGTGCCGGTGCTTCCTTTTAAAACGACTTGCATAGCCTCCTCTTTCCTTCATAAAACCCGAAACTTCTCCTTCGTTCTCCATCCACACCGGAGGGCACCCCCCAACCTGTATGTATGTCCCGAATGGCAACCCTACTTGTATATTACTCTCAGATAAAACCGTTTTTCACTTAGATGTTTTGCTGTATGTTTTTACGTCGACAGTCACTAACGGGGAAGGTGTTGCAGAGGCTGGAGACTGTGGACCTGCTGTGTAGGAACTGGAAGGCGGCACTGCTGACTGTTGCTATGCTTCTGCTGTGCGGACAAAGCAGTTTCCCTACAATGCGTGTGGAGCGGGGAACGGGTGCACCTTCCCTGCCGAGTTGGGGAAAGTGTTACTTGAATGGCGTGTTCGTTTTAGAGCAGGCCGGGAACCCTTGCCCCATCCTGGCCTCTTTGCCTCCCCGTGAGGTGCCGCGTGAGCGAGCTCATCAATGTTACTTATTGGTGAGAGTTAAGCAATAAACAGCCAGTTTAAAAAAAATCTAGATAATTGATTTTGAAGTTGAATTTTCGTGGCCTACAGAGGAAGTCCGTAGTGTGAATTACAGGCTTTCAAATCAAGGGACGCTGACGGGCACAGGCTGGTATCACATAAATAAAACCAAATCACTTACAATTGTGTTGTGTATGCTTTCCACTGTTTTAACCCTATTAGCCAAATCAAGCTGCAGCTCTGACTAAAACGTGTGCTGTGAAATCACAAGTTTATCCTACAAGGAAGCTGGAAAACACTCAGTGCCCATCTGGAGCCTGGCTTGTGGTCACCACGGGAGAGGCTCTGCTCTTCTCTCTCAACGCTGCAACAAAAAAGAGAAGAAATGGGCAACCAGAGGCTCAGGAGACATCAGGAAAATTCAGCAAAGTAGCCCTCAGGACCCGTGGGCCCTGCCCTGCCAGCTGCACTTCCTCTGGCACGTGGGCAGTGATGGTGATGGCGCTGCGTCTCTGTCTGCTGTGAACTTGTTCCATCCCAGGGATGGGGAAGGTCACTCACTCCAAGGCCAGTGTCTTGAGATACCACCTCCCCATAAGAAGCTTTTGAAATACTCAGAGGCTGTTGATGATCAACCCTGGTTTTTGTGGCACGAGAAAGAAGTGAGAACCAGGTTTAGTTTTAGGGGTTTTGCAATGTTTTTGGCTTAGGTAAAACACTGCTATGGATCAAGATTTTAGGGCTGGGTGTGGTGGCTCATGCCTACAATCCCAGCACTCCAAGAGGCTGAGGCAGGCGGATCACGTGAGCCCCAGAGTTTGAGATCAGCCTGGGCAACATAGTGAGATCCCTGTCTCTACAAAAAAATAAATAAGTAAATAATCTGGGTGTGGTGATGGGCTCCTGTGGTCCCAGCTACTTTGGAGGCCAAGGCAGGAGGATCTCTTAAGCCCAGAAGTTTGAGACTAGCCTGGACAACATGGCGAGGCCCGTTTCTATGACAAATAAATAAATAAATAAGCCGGGCATGGTGGTGTGCACCTGTGGTCATAGCACATGGGAGGCTGAGGTGGAAGGATTGCTCGAGCCCCGGAGGTTGGGGCTGCCATAAGCTATGATTGTACCACCACACCCAGCCTGAGCAATAGAGCGAGACTCTGTCTCAAAAAAGAAAAAATTAAAAAATGTTTTCGCAAACCCGACTTTCCCAGGGCTGTGGGCGAGGCTTCCGCTTGGCCGTATAGGCTTCAGTTCAGTGGAACCAAAGGACGGTTCCGAACTGGCGACGGCAGGAGGGTTATGTTTGTTCAACAGATCTTTATCGATCGCTGTTTCAGATATGTATTGCTTGGTAACGAACCACTCTAAAGCTTGGTAACTTTAAAATGACTGTCGTATCATTTCTCACATTCTGCGGGTTGATTGAGCCGGGTTCAGCCAGGCAGGCTCATTTCTGCTGCAGGTGGCGCCAGCCAGGGTCACAGTGGGGAGGCTGAGGCGGGAGGATCGTGGGAGCTGGGGAGGTCGAGGCCGCAGTGAGTCGAGATCGCGCTCTGGTCTGGAAAGCAGAGTGAAACCCTGTCTTAAAAAAATAAAGTAATGGCTGGGCGCGGTGGCTCAAGCCTGTAATCCCAGCACTTTGGGAGGCCGAGACGGGTGGATCACGAGGTCAGGAGATCGAGACCATCCTGGCTGACACGGTGAAACCCCGTCTCTACTAAAAAAATACAAAAAACTAGCCGGGCGAGGTGGCGGGCGCCTGTAGTCCCAGCTACTCGGGAGGCTGAGGCAGGAGAATGGCATGAACCCGGGAGGCGGAGCTTGCAGTGAGCTGAGATCTGGCCACTGCGCTCCAGCCTGGGTGACAGAGTGAGACTCCGTCTCAAAAAAATAAATAAATAAATAAAGTAATACCTGCGTTTTGTACCTCCATGGTCATAGCAGCGTTATTCATACAGCCAAGAGCTGGAAGGAAGCGACCCAGTGCCCACTGACAGATGAATACACCAAACGTGGAATGTACATTCAATGGGACACTGTTTAGCCTTAACAAGGAAGGACATTCTGACACCTGCTACAGCAGGGATGCACCTTGAGGAGCCTCTAGAGTAGTCAGATCTTTTTTTTTGTTTGAGACAAGGTCTTGCTCAGTTGCCCAGGCTGGAGAGCAGTGGTGCAATCACGGCTCACTCCAGCCTCAACCTCCTGGGCTCAGGTGATCCTCCCACCTCAGCCACCTGAGTAGCTGGGACTACAGGCAGTTACTACCACACCCGGATACTTTTTGTAGTTTTTGTCGGGATGGGGTCTGGCCATGTTGCCCAGGCTGGTCTGGGACTCCTGGACTCGTGCGATACTCCTGCCTTGGCCTCCCGAAGTGCTGGGATTACAAGCATGAGCCACTGCACCCCAGCCAAGTAGTCAAATCCATAGAGACAGAGAGTAGAACGGTGTCTGCTGGGCCTGGGGGAGGGAGATGTGGGGATGAGTGTTTGATGGGGATGGTTTCAGTGTGGGAAGATGAAGAGAGCCGGAGATGATGGTGGTGATGGTCGTGCAACAATGTGAAGATGCTTAAGGCCACTGAACTGTACACTTAACAAATGGTTCAAATGGTAAATTCTATGTTATGTGTATTTTACCACAATTTAAAAAATTAACACATGCTATAAAAGAAAGAATAGGCCGGGAGCGGTGGCTCACACCTGTAATCCCAGCACTTTGGGAGGCTGAGGCAGGTGGATCACCTGAGGTCAGGAGTTCAAGATCAGCGTGGCAAACATGGTGAATCCCCGTCTCTACTAAAAATAATAATAAAAAAAATTAGCTGGGCGTGGTGGCGGGTGCCTGTAATCCCAGCTACTTGGGAGGCTGAGGCACAAGTATTGTTTGAACCTGGGAGGCAGAGGTTGCAGTGAGTTGAGATTGCACCACTACACTCCAGCCTAGGCAACAAGAGTAAAACTTCATCTCAAAAAAAAAAAAAAAAAAAAAAGAAAAGGACAGAAAAAATAGCCTTCACGGTAAGGACTGAGGCTACCCCTCTGGTGTGGTCAGTGACAGCCTCTCTGAGGGGCACCGTGTGACTTTATGGATGAAGGCTAATGGAGCTGGGGGGTCAGAGGTAACCGCAGGGCAGGAAGCAGCAGTGCAGGGGCTGGTGGGTGGTGTAGAGCTGGGGGTGTCAGGCCCAAGCACCCACTAGGGCCAGCCCAGGTTGGTGGGCGGTCCAGGGCCAGGGGTGTCAGGCCCGTGCACACCCACCAGGGTAAGCCCAGATTGGCCACAGGGGATGAGCCACCGTCGGCAAAGCAGGCAGCAACTGCAAGTTTTTATTACAATCACACTTTCAAAAGACATTCTGTAATTTCAGTTTGGACTTCTCCTTTCACCCAAGAGGTGTTTTTAAACGTCCAGGTGGAAGGGCCCTTTACAATAATACTGTTGATAAATTCTCATTATCTTTTCATCGTGACCAGAGTGCGCGGTGTCCAGTTTCTCGATTACGGGGTTTCCTGGTGTCTTCTTTGTGACCTTCTGTGCTGATGCCGCCTGTGGGTGGCCGGGTCAGGTTCCCGACTTCGCTGCACAAAAGAATTTGAGATCGAGTCCACCGAAAGAGGGGGCAAAGGAGTTTTTTTTTCTTTCTTTTTATTTTTTCTGTTTATTTTTTGAGATGGAGCTTTGTTCTAGTTGCCAAGGCTGGAGTGCAATGGCACGATCTTGGCTCACCACAACCTCTGCCTCCCAGGTTCAAGTGATTCTCCTGCCTCAGCCTCCCGAGTAGCTGGGGTTACAGGCATGCCCGGCTAATTTTGTATTTTTAATAGAGATAAGGTTTCTCCATGTTGGTCAGGCTGGTTTCGAACTCACGACCTCAGGTGATCCGCCTGCCTTGTCCTTCCATAGTGCTGCGATTACAGGTGTGAGCCTCCGCTCCTGGTCAGGAGTTTATTGCAGAGCAAAAGTCCACCCTGAGAGACAGAGTGACTGTTTGATGGGAGAGCAGTCCCTGGTGCCTTGAGGGGAAGTTCCCTTTGTGGGAGCTGTACCTGCATCTTCATACAATCCTGGGGAGTCAGGTGTGCAAAGGTGGACCTGCGGCTGGTGAACGCATTGCACGGATCACTAGCATTTAACATCTCCATCCAGGGTGTGCTTTTTACTGCAAAAATGAGGGAAAGGTTACTATGAGGTTGGTGCAAAAGTAATTGCTGTTTTGGCTATTACTTTCTTTCTTTTTTTTTTTTTTTGAGACAGAGTCTCGCTCTGTCGCCCAGGCTGGATTGCAGGGGCGCGATCTCAGCTCACTGCAAGCTCCGCCTCCCCGGTTCACGCCATTCTCCTGCCTCAGCTTCCCGAGTAACTGGGACTACAGGCGCCACCATGCCCGGCTAATTTTTTGTATTTTTTAGTAGAGACGGGGTTTCACCGTGTTAGCCAGGATGGTCTCGATCTCCTGACTTTGTGATTCACCCGCCTCGGCCTCCCAAAGTGCTAGGGTTACAGGCATGAGCCACCGCGCCCAGCCTGTTTTGGCTATTCCTTTCAATGGCAAAACCCACAATTACTTTTGCATCAGCCGAATACGAGGTACACCTTGAGCGTAGCTGTGTGTGCAGGACCCCCGAGGCAGGACTGTGTCGCTGACGGCTTCATGAGCTTTTGGTGCTGATCAGCTGGAGACTGGTGAAGCTACATCGCGAATAAGGGGCTTTTGTTCTCTTTCCCGCCGTATCAGGTATCGGGAACTTGTAAGCACCTGGTCGTCTGCTGGTGTCCGGCAGGGCTCTTGACCTTGCAAAAGAGCTGGGTGCTGAGCACAAGGGGTGAGGGACGGGGAGCCCAAGGAGCTTCACACAAGGGACAAGTCAGTGTGGCCTCCTGACCTCACCTACCCCGTATCAGTGAGTCTGTGTTTTCTGTGCACGTGAGAAAGTGTGTTTTTGATGCATTTATCTTTTTTTTTTTTGAGACTGAGTCTCAGTCTATCACCCAGGCTGGAGTGCAGCGACACGATCTCGGCTCACTGCAGTCTCTGCCTCCCAGGTTCAAGTGATTCTCGTGCCTCAGGCCTCCCGAGTAGCTGGGAATACAGGTGTGTGCCATCATACCCAGCTAATGTTTGTATTTTTATTTTAGTAGAGACGGGGTTTCACCATGTTTACCAGGCTGGTCTTGAACTCCTGACCTCAAATGATCCACCCACCTCGGCCTCCCAAAGTGTTGGGATTACAGGCGTGAGCTACCGCACCCAGCCTAGGATTGCATTTATTTTTAATGTCTGTATGATACGCAGGTCTTCAGAGCTCTCACCTACTCTTCGTCCACTTGGCCTCACCAGTATAATGCTAACAGTGCTATGTTAAAGTCTCTTGTGACTAGTGTTTTTGTATCTCTTTCTCTTCTGTCTCCGGAGTTTCTGCTCTATAAAAGTGGCTGCTTTATTATTTAGTGCATAGACAGTCATAACTGTTATTTTTACGTTATGAATTGCGGATTTTTGCGTTAAAATATGTATTGTCCCATTTAATGTTTTATTTGTCATCACTCTGGCTTTCTTATCGTCCATTTGCCCACATTTTTAGTTTTGACCTGACAGAATCATTTTTAAGGTGTATATCTTTTATTTGGCATATAGTTGGTCTTGTTTTATGACCCAAACTAAAAATGTTTTTCTTTTCTTTTTTTTTGAGATGGAGTCTCGCTCTGTCGCCCGGGCTGGAGTGCAGTGGCCGGATCTCAGCTCACTGCAAGCTCCGCCTCCCGGGTTCACGCCATTCTCCTGCCTCAGCCTCCCGAGTAGCTGGGACTACAGGCGCCCGCCATCACACCCGGCTAATTTTTTGTATATTTAGTACAGACGAGGTTTCACCGTGTTAGCCAGGATGGTCTCAAACTCGTGACCTCATGATCCGCCTGCCTCGGCCTCCCAAAGTGCTGGGATTACAGGCGTGAGCCACTGCGCCCGGCCCTAAAAATGTTTTTAACAGGCGAATGAAGCCCACTTATTTGTATTAATATGATTGACATTTTGGTCTGAACTCTACCATATTACCCACACGAGCAGGACAGGGGCCCATGTGGCTGGAGCCTGAGATAGGCAGGAAATGTGGGAGGATGGAGCCCAGACCGCACAGGACTGTGCCTCCCTCAGCGTCACCAGGAGACAAACCACACAGCCAGCAGGCAGAGGAAGTTTACTGGAGTTATTAACAGGTAGTAGGGGCTGGATATTGGGAGCAGCTGTGAAGGGGCACAGAGCCCTCTAGGAGGCAGGAGGGGCGGGCCCAGAAGCAACCACAGCTTGAGGGCTGGGTGGAGCCCCCGGGACCAAACGCATCTGGGAGAGGTCCCTCTTCAAGGCTGAGCTTCAGACCCTGCTGGAGCAGGCGGTGCTTCAGCCAAGGCTGGCAGGAGAGCGCCCTTTGGGAGCTGCAGCAGGAGCCGTCCACACTGGTAAGGAACCGTGCCACTGGCAAGGAGCTGTCCACACTGGCAAGGCCCTCAGAGGCCACTAGGAGCTGTTAGCTGGGCACCACTGAAACTGTGGGCTGGGAGCTCCTCTGGGTGTCCTGAGGGCCAGGCCAGTGAGTGCCGCAGGGGCAGGTAGGAGGCAAAGCAATAGTGTGGGATTGGGAGGTGGCTCCCTGAAGCATCCTCCCCTCTGAGGAAGGGCCAGTGCAGGAGCAGCACTGGAGGACAGGACTCTGCGGCTGTGGCTGGACTAGAGGCAGACGGTGGATTTGGAGCACAGAGTCACAGGGGTCCCCAGTGCCAGCTGCTTTGCGGGGCGGCTGGACTGTTTGGTGACTAAATGAAGCGCTGGGGAAGTCATTGAAGGGTTTTAATCGGTGGCATGACCTGATCTGTATTTCAAAAAGGTCACTGTGGATCCAGTCTGGAGAGTGGAGTGGACTGGAGACCCTGGGTGTTGATTCCAGGTGACGGTGGTGGTGGGGGTTGCGGGGGAGGGGGTGGGAGGGCTTCACAGGTGTGTTTTGTAAAATTGTAATGGACACGAGATAGACGCCCGGCATCCTGATCCAGGAGAAGTCTCAACAAGGGACAGCTGGTGTGGCTGAGTGTGTCTGGAAAGAAGGGATATGGGTTAAATAGTAAAAAATATTAAGACTTTAATTTTGGTAAATGCTCCTAATCATTTTCTAGATATTATTATTCCAAATGTTAATTATCTTCGTGACCTTGGTGTGCAAGGCGTGGCTGGTGTCCTGGAAAGCACTCTTGTAGGTGCCAGGTTGCCGCTGTGCTGTGCCCCACTGAGATTTCCTTAACAGTCCATCCTCATCATTCCCGGAGTCTGTATGCGGTTCTCCTCCTTGCTAAAATGTAGCTGTAAGGCCAGGTGTGGTGGCTCACGCCTGTAAACCCAGCACTTTGGAAGGCTGAGGCGGGCTGATCACGAGATCAGGAGTTTAAGACCAGCCTGACCAATATGGTGAAACCGCGTCACTATTAAAAACACAAAATTAGCTGGGAGTGGTGCCACGCGCCTATAGTCCCAGCTGCTTGGGAGGCTGAGGCAGGAGAATCGCTTGCACATGGGAGGTGGAGGTTGCAGTGAGCCAAGATCACACCACTGCACTCCAGCCTGGGTGACAGAGCGAGACTCTGTCTTAAAAAAAAAAAAAAAAGGTAGCTGTACTCCCCAAATCAGCGCTTAGTACTTGCTCGCACAGAGTGGCAACAATTCTGAGCCACCGAGTGCGTTCTTGGCTGGGGTCGGGCAGGGCAGCCTTCTTGCTCCAGCTTGTGCTGCGATCAAGAGCCCTCTGCATGGTCTATCTGGTGCCAATTTTTTTTTTTGCATTTTTGTGCTTTTTGTGGGTGACTTTGCTGTTTGCAATGTCCCTGAGCATTGTCCTGAGATGCTGCCTCACGTCCTAAGCAAGGAATGCCTGGGTCAGGGAAGCTTCGCCCAGGCTTACGGGGCTTGGCAGCAATTGCAATGTTAATGAAGCCACCACGTGCATTCAGTAAAGTATCTTCAAATAGAAACACGGAGAATGAGGCGATGTATTGATCGGCTGATGGAAATGGAGCCAGAGGCTCTCGGGACCCTAACCCTGCGTGTCTGCCAGCTGCAGGGGCTCCGTGTTCTCCGACTCAGCCTTCACAGGGGCTCTGCAGACTGGAGCTAAGGTGGGTGATGAGAAGTGGTGGCAGGTGCAGCCCAGGAGAGCCCTTGCAAACACCTGCCTTAGATGGACGGGGCTTGAGAGCTGTGGCAGACAGTGTGGGGTTGGTTTTCTGGGCCTCCATTGCCTGCTCTTTGGGGCATGAAGAAGCTAAACGGTGGTTTCTTCCTTGGCCAGGAGAGGAGGACGCACCGTTAGGTTTTTCAGTTTTCTAACAGTTGTCCAAAGAGAATCAGAACTGCCAGTGGGAAGAGGAATATTTAAGGGGAGTAATCCTGGCTCTGATTGTCCACACGTAATAAGGATAATCCAGTCCGGCCAGCTCAGGGGCTCAGGTGGGTTCTATCACGGTCTTTATTTGCCAATGAGAACGTGGCTGAGGGAGCGGGGGCCTCATTCCGGGCACACGTGGCACACACAGCTGTCCTTTTACATGGGCGGCACTCAGGCCGCAGGAGAACAGCGATGGGATGGGGGCCGTTGTCAGCGCTGCTCCCCCAGGACTCAGGCTACTGCCCAGCCCTGACTTGGCCTCTGACCTCTAAAGCATCAGATGCCAGGGATGAGAGTGTCCAGCAGCCCTCCTGGGTGAGGAAGGATGCACACTGGCCCAGGTCTGGGGACGGGCGTCCGATTTCCATCGGCTCCTATGAGCGGCCTTCTCAGCCTTCCGGGCCTGTGTCTGGATCCTGGAAGAGGCCGCCCTCTGCTGTCCCTACTCGGGATAGCGAGCCTGCTCTTGAGCGTGCAGGGACACTGTTTCTGCCGCACTCAGGGCCCAAAGACCCAATTCTAAAATCTCCCCAAACCTTCATCAGGGTGGAGCCAACCCTCATGAGGCCAGTGCATCTGTTTCTGCCTGGAGATGGCTGGAGCTGGTTCACACTTGGCACATTCGGACTCGCAAATCAAGCTCTGAGGCAGGGGGGAGGCAGCAGTGCCCCCTCCACATACAGGCAGCGCCTGGCAGGTCCAGGGCCACCCCAGAGCAGAGGCCAGGCTCCTGGGCGTTCCCTACCCTGGGCTCCCTGCACTGTTCTCGTGGGTCCTCCGAGAGTGGCAGATGGCAGTGACAGCTGGAGGCCGAACTCATGGGCACTGCAGGCTTAGAGAAGCCAAAGTGCGTTTTATTTTGAGCCAAGAGTGAGTGGCAACCCGGAAACACAGATTCCATTAGCTGAGGAGGCAGGAGGGGCGGTTCTGCAGCCTGAGAGGGGCAGTGTGCTCGGGGGACCCTTGCAGGCCTGCCTGGCCTCGGTGCCTTGTGCACAGGCAGAGTGGACATGCGTCTGGTGCACAGGGTGGAAAGCTAGCACCCATGCGGGGCCTCGGGGTCTGCAGGGGCCACTGTTCTGTCCTGCCTCATCTGACAGGCACGGCAGTGACCGGGACATGTCGGTGAGATAATGTACAGATTCCAGCCTCATAGGCCAGGCCTGCCTTCTACTACCCGTGTGGCCAAACTGCAGCCATCTTGGGCTGCTTTTGAAAATGTTTCTTTCGAATCTTTCTGGCTGGTGCCTCTGTTGTGGAATAGCAGCTCCAGTGGGGTTACCCGTCAGGAGTGCCCCTGGAGGTGCAGTTTCCCTTGTGCTCTGAATTACTCAGGTGAAGTCAGCAGGAATCCAGTTCCCATCTCTGGGAAAAGCACCTCTGGCTTCTTTATCGTCAGCCTTTACTTGGCTCCAGGTCTGGGAGAGGTGGCAAGAGTATTACCCTCTTGCTCTAGGGCCGTCATGGAAGGAGTCGCTTGTACCAGTGCAGGATCACGGGCCCCTGTGGGTGTCCCCCTGCCTGCAGGAGCCCCCCATTTCCGCGGTTCCCATTCTAGCTCCGCCTTCAAGCAGGCACCCGGCACAGCCCCTCCTTCTCGGCCTGCTGCTGCCGCCACAGGACTTGCCGGTGAGGAGCCACGGGGCAGCCCTCCTGGCCACTTTTGCAGGAAGTCCCGCCATGGGGTCCAGTCATGACCAGTCTAAGGTCCCTTCTGGAGCCTGTGCCGCCCACTTCAGTGCTTGGGCATGAGGTCCTGGGACCACTGGCTCAGGCAGAAGAAGAGAAACATTCGGGAGGTGGGGAAGGTACAGAAGGTCCAATTGCACACCCTCCTCCCTCCCCTAGCCCAGAAGTCTGTGAGTGGCCTGTCTTTCTTTCCCGCAGGCTCAGTCTGAGGACACCCCAGTTCAGTGACTCCACCAACTGGTCACGTTTCTCACACCTGCCTGAATGACCTGTCTTCCAATGGCCCATTGCAATTTTCAGCATGGCCACAGCTGGACAGCGACGAGCAGTGTGGCGCACACATATGTGTGCCGTGTTTCCTGGGCTGGCGCACACGTATGCGTGCCGTGTTCCCTGGGCTGGCGCACACGTATGCGTGCCGTGTTCCCTGGGCTGGCGCACACGTATGCGTGCCGTGTTCCCTGGGCTGGCGCACACGTATGCGTGCCGTGTTCCCTGGGCTGGCGCACACGTATGCGTGCCGTGTTTCCTGGGCTGGCGCACACGTATGCGTGCCGTGTTTCCTGGGCTGGCGCACACGTATGCGTGCCGTGTTTCCTGGGCTGGCGCACACGTATGCGTGCCGTGTTTCCTGGGCTGGTGCACATGTATGCGTGCCGTGTTTCCTGGACCGTCTCAGTGTTCTGGTGCCAGCAAGAGTGGGTACCTGGATCAGAAGAAGTAGGTCCAAGTTGGCTGAGATTGATAGAGGACTCACCGTTCCAAACACCTCACGCTGTTCCCAAAGTTTCTTCTGTTACAGATAAGCCAAGTCCAGAGTAGAGTGTTGTGAGAGTGTGAGATACAGCTTTGCTCCTTCCTGGAATCTCTGGAGTGACAAGAGTCTCTTGTGTAGCGAGTGTGATGAAGGTTGGGTTGATCATCAATAGCCAACGATGTAATCAATCATGTATATGTAATGAAGCTTCCATAAAAACCCGAAAGGAGCTTTCAATAGCTGGACACATGCAGGTGCCTGGAGGATGGCGCCCGGGAGGGCACAGGAGCTCTGCCCTTCTCCCCTGTGCCTTGCAAAACCCAAGGAACTTCCCATCTCCAATGTGCAGATGTTGGGTGGAGGCCTGGGGCTGTCTGGAAGCCGTACGTGTACATGCCTGTGTCCTCTACCTCCTGTGCATCCTCACCTTCGTCACAGCCTGTGTCATAAATGGGTAAACGCAGGTCAGCGTGTCACTGAGTCCTGTGAGCCACTCCAGCAAGTCGTCAAACCCGAGGCGGGGGTCGTGGGAACCCTGATTCATGGCAGTTCGGTCAGAAGCCACACCCGGGGCTTGCGACTGGCATCAGAAGTGGGGCCCCTCGCGTGGGACTGAGCCCTTGACCTGTGGGATCGGACGTGACCTCCAGGAGGATGGGGTGGGAATTGACTTAAATTGTAGGATGCTCAGACAGCGTCCTGCAGCGCTGCTTGGTGTGCAGGAAACATGGCCCCACCCACACCTGGTGCGGGAGTGCCTGTGGCTGTGTTGGGTGGGGGGAGGAGCTCCTTGGTGCTTCCTGTATTGCTGGTGCTACTTCCTGGGAGTGCTCCCTGGATTCTGGGCCTCCTGATAGACCATAGGCACCCAGGGACCCCCTTGCCTGCTGTGGCCAGGCCTTGTCCTTGGGGGGTGCCACCCAAAGCTGTTTGTAAACGGTTTCTGGTCAGCGGTGGATGTGGCTTCTTCTCACGTTAGCTGTTGTGCTGGGCACAAGGGGACCCCATGCTCCCTCCTGCCGGCTCCTTCCCTAACCTGCTGGGCGCATTCCGGAATCTCACCAAGGCGCCACCCTCATATTCAACCCCTTCTGAGCTGGCAACCGGAGGTTTTGGCAGGAATTCCCATTCCTGAGGGCGTCGTGGGGGTTTTCCAATCGTCCAGTTCTCTGGGGGTGCATCTACTTGGCGTCCTGCAGGGCCGTTGTCCAGCCCGAGTTGGCAAATCCCTAAACGTCCCCAGAGCAGGGGCCTGACTCCTTTTTCACTCCCTTTCAGCTCCCGCATTAGGGAGGTTGTCTGTCCTGCCTCCACCTGATCCAGCACCTGTGTGGCGTGGGGAGGCTGATTTGCAAACAGCAGAAGGGCCCGGCATGGGAAGTATCCGGCTCTGCAGGCTGGGAGACCACCTGATGCAGGGGCCAGGAGGTCCGTGGGGCCTGCTCTTCAGCCCTCTGGGCAGCAAAGCAACCTGGTCGCTTGTGCAGCCCAAGCCCAGCCGTTCCCCACCATGCCCCTCCTATGTCCCTCCCATTCCCCGCCATGCCCCTCCCATTCCCCCCGCCATGCCCCTCCCATGCCCCCCCATGCCCCCCCATTCCCCCGCCATGCCCCTCCATTCTTCGCGACTCCCAGCCATGTCCCTCCCATTCCCCACCATGCCCCTCCCATGCCCCGCCATGCCCCTCCCATTCCCCCCGCCATGCCCCTCCATTCTCCGCGACTCCCAGCCATGTCCCTCCCATACCCCACCATGCCCCTCCCATTCCCCACCATGCCCCTCCCATACCCCACCATGGCCCTCCCATGCCCCTCCCATGCCCCCCCATTCCCCTCCCATGCCCCCCCATTCCCCCGCCATGCCCCTCCATTCTCCGCGACTCCCCGCCATGCTCCGCCATTCTCCGCCATGTCCCTCCCATACCCCACCTATGCCCCTCCCATGCCCCCGCACTCTCCACCATTCCCCACCATTCTCCGCCATTCCCTGCCATACCCTGCCATTCTCTACCATGTCCCCACCATGTCCCTCCCATTCCCCACCATGCCCCTCCCATAGCCCTCCCATTCCCCGCCATGCCCCTCCCATTCCCCCCCGCCATGCCCCTCCATTCTCCGCAATTCCCCGCCATGTCCCTCCCATACCCCACCATGGCCCTCCCATGCCCCTCCCATGCCCCTCCATTCTCCGCGACTCCCTGCCATGCCCCGCCATTCTCTGCCATGTCCCCACCATGTCCGTCCCATTCCCCACCATGCCCCTCCTATGACCCTCCCATGCCCCTCCATTCCCCGCCATACCCCTCCTATTCCCTGCCACTCCCCGCCCTGCCCCTCGGTAACGTGGTCTCTGTGTCGCCATGCCCCACCAGGCCCCTCACTGTCGCCGTTGGACATTGCACCAGCCGAGGGGCTTTCCTGGGCGGCCCCTCTCTCCGGTGCTTCTTCCCGCCACCTGGGACGTGGCCAGCTTTTCTGGTGTCGGGATCATCTAATGCTCTTCCATGCACGAAGAGTTCCAATGACCCCCTAAGATTCCTCCCCTGTCCCCACCACTCCGTGAATACCCGTGGGTGCTGCTGGGAAGGGGCCTTGCAGATGTGCTGTGTGTCCCAGGTCAGCCGACCTTAGGGTGCATGGATGCAGGTGGGCCTGGTCGAATCACACCAGCCCTTTAAAGGCAGAAGAAGAGTCAGAGGCCAGGGAAGAGTGCTGTGGGGCCGTTCGAGACGACAGCCTCCATGGTGGAGACCAGGTCCTGCTGACCGCCAGCAGGGAGACAGAGAACGCAGCTCTGTAGCCGGGAAAAGAGTCTGGCATCCGTCTGAACAGCCCTGGGCCTCCAGCCAGGAGCTCAGTTTTACCTCGACTGCAGTCTGTGAGACCCCAGCCCAGCCGAGCCCTCGCACTCCCACCCCTCGAACTGCCAGGCAGTCACCAGGCACTGACCCACACTGTGGAGTTGTGGTGGCTTGCAGGGCAGTGAGGGCCCCAGCAGGGGCGTCTCCCCAGCACAGCTGCCGGCTCACAGTGGTCTCCCAGACAACATAAAATAAATGCATCAGGTAGCCCCTGGGTCCCAAATCTGATTTGCATTTCTGCCAAAAGCCCATCTCTTCTGACCAAGACCTGGGCCCTCCCAATAGAGCCTGAGTGGCCCTGTGAGTGCTGCCTGGGCCCTGTACCAGCTCGTTTCTGGGCAGGGCCCTTTCACATCGAGGTCTTCCCCACAGTGACATTGTGATGAGAATCGCAGGATTTCTGGATGAGGAATTTAATTTTGCAAAAACCCATACAGTTTCAGTCTTGGGGGCTTCTGTTTAGTGGCAACGTTGGTGTCAATGGCATTAAATTAGGTATCCCCTTGTTCACCGTAAAGCCAGCCTGGGGTTGCCTGAACTTGTAACTTCCCAACTGCTTTGGAAGCAAGATGCCATTTGTGGGTTGGTGGGGGGCAGTCACTTCTCTCAGGATAAAACCCCCACCTTCGCCCACCGCAGCAGGTGCGGTGTGGACCCACCTGGAAGCGTTTGCTCACAAGAATTTGCAGCCTCGGGCCAGGTGCGGTGGCTCAAGCCTGTAATCTCAGCACTTTGGGAGGCCGAGACGGGTGGATCACGAGGTCAGGAGATCGAGACCATCCTGGCTAACACGGTGAAACCCCATCTCTACTAAAAAATACAAAAAACTAGCCGGGCGAGGTGGCGGGCGCCTGTAGTCCCAGCTACTCGGGAGGCTGAGGCAGGAGAATGGCGTGAACCCGGGAGGTGGAGCTTGCAGTGAGCTGAGATCCGGCCACTGCACTCCAGCCTGGGCAACAGAGCGAGACTCCGTCTCAAAAAAAAAAAAAAAGAATTTGCAGCCTCTTGGGGACTGGTTCTTGGCCCTGACCATCACTTCCATTCAGCAGTATCTAGAATCAGTGGTGTGCCCTCCCCTCCCACTGATAATTTAGGAACCTGTGCCCATCGTGAGCCATTGGGCTTCGCCTGCCACTCTCCCCGAATATCCTGGCTCTTCTCAGAGGAGCCTCGGGTTTGCGTGGCCGCTTGCCATGCCCTTCCACCAGCAGCATGGGTTTGCAACCAGTCAGGTTTCTCAGCTGAGTCACTTTTCGGATGAATGTCACATCTGTTTAATTGGCCACTGGAGAGAGGAGACTGCACTGACCCAAGGGCCGGGTCTGGTTTCTTTCTTGTTCCCCAGCTGCTGCTTCCAGTGGCCTTGCTTCTGCCTGGGTGTCAGTGGCACCCGCCACAGAAGAGCTGTTTCTCTTGCCTCCCTTGTGCCAGTCCTTGGCCAGCTCTCCACCCCAGGTCGGCCTCCTCTCCGTCCCCTCGGTAAGGCGCGCTCCCCGTGCCCAGCCTCAAGGGTGTCAGTGTTTTGTATCAGGGACAGGTTGACAGCCAGCTGGAGCCTGGTCCTCAGCAAGCTTCTCCCCCGCCCCCTTGTCTTGCCTCGGAGAACCTCAGCTTTGATAATAAACAGCCGTGCTGCTCGTGGCACCCACCGGAGACAGCACATAGAGCAGGATGGTCTCGTTTGCCTGGGAGCCAGGGGACCACCGGGACTGCCCACTCGCCCACCTCCCCCCTCCCGCCCCCGTCCCTGACACAGGGAGGTACCCTGCATCAAGGTTTAGGGTAGCAAGCTCCCCGTGATGCACGAGGGGCAGCTCTTACCCAAAGGGGACTCTTTCCGTTATGAAACTTTTTCCCTTTAAACTCCAGAAATTGCCAGAGGCACTGACATTTTCCAGTGGGCCGTGTGCCATAAGCCCAGATGTGTTTAATCCTGAACAGAAGGCTCTTCCGTGCTCACCGTCGACACCTCCAAGAGTTCTCATTAGCGTGTTTACAAGGACATTCTTTTCTTTTGTCTGATTTCTTTCTCCAAGAGCATCCCCAGGGAAGAATGGATGGGTTGCAAATGGTAACACTTTCCATATGTGTGTGTATGTGTGTGTACACGTGTGTGCATGTGTGAGGGTGTGTGAGAGGCATGTGTGTACATTTATCAGGGTGTGTGAGGGTGTATGTACATGTGTGAGGGTGCATGTGTATGTATGTGTGAAGGTGTGTGTACATTTGAGGGTGTAGATGTGTGAGGGTATGCACGTGTGTGTGGGGATGTGTACATGTGTGAGGGTGGGTGTGTATGTGTGAGGGTGGTTGTCTATATGAGTGTGTGTACTGCGTAAAGGTGTGTATGTGTGGGGGTGTGCACACGTGTGTGAGGGTGTGTGGACATGTGAACATGTGTGAGAGTTACGGGTGTGTGTGTGAGGGTGTGTACATGTGTGAGGGTGTGTACATGTGTGAGGGTGTGTGTACGTGTGTGAGGGTGTGTGTACGTGTGAGGGTGTATGTGTGTGAGGGTGTGTGTATGTGTGTGAGGGTGTGTGTACGTGTGAGGGTGTGTGCATGTGTGTGTGGGTGTGTGTGGTTGTGACATGTGCAAGTGTGTGACATGTGCGAGGGTGTGTACATGTGCGAGGGCGTGCATGTGTCCCTGTGTGAGGGTGCATTTGTGTGCATGTTTGTGCACATGCATACGCTCGTGTACTATATTGTGTTTGTTGATATGGGCCATGATCAGAAAAGCTGAATGGCCGCTGGCTGAAAGGGCTGAGCTCAATCTGATTTCCCAGTGTTAAGTCTGGCTGAACCCCAGTCATCAGCAAGGTGTGTGCCATGACCTCACTACTGTCAGCTGCAATAGAATCATGTGAGAAAATGCCGTGGAGCTCCTTTCGCTGAGCTGGACTAGGGCGTGGCGTCCAGAGGCCTATCCGAGTATAGTCACAGGAGCCCATCTCTCTGTGGACTGCATCTTGACATCCAGGGCACGTGCTCTGCTGGGCTCATGGGCAGGAGCAGGGGTTTCCTGTCGGCTGGGCTCTGCTGCTGAGAGCTCAGATTCCCGTCCCACTCCCGCCCCGTAACCCCCACTCCGTCCCCATGGGGCTGCGGGACTCAGCCTTGCATCGGCTCCTTCCCGACTCTTCTCCTGGTCACACATTTGATTTATTTCTTTCCCTCACCCTTTTCCTGGACTCTTGGAGCGTTTGTTGATGGGCTCTGTGAGCCTTGATTCTTTGGCTATAGAATGGGGTCGGTGCCTGGCACCCTGGCTCTCCGCTTCACTGACTTGTGTACAGGACCACGCTCGCCCTCAGTTCTGACCGTGTGAACAGAGCTGTCTGGTCCGGACTCCTTCCAGCTGTGCGATGACACAACCAGGAAGAGAGTTGGAAAAGCTGGGTCTCGGGGTGTGCAAGGCACCCTGGGCAGATGCAAGGCGGGGCACAGCTGCTTGAGCGTGGCAGCCATACCCCAGGCCCTGCGCCAGGTTCCAGGGCTCTGGGACTCTTGGGTGGCTCCACTTGGCTCTTGATGAACACAACTTAGTGTTTCAACTTCACATCTGGCAAAAGGGAGAGGATCCAGTGGTTCCAGGGGTGCCTCTCAGGCAGGTTTTTCTCCCTCTCCCCACCCATCTGCAACGTTAATCATCTCACAGGCAGCTGCAGAAGCTTGAGTTGTGCGTTCAGCACTTTCATCTCATTCTAATGGCCCAGATTCCAGCGAAATGCCATGTTTATCACATGACACACTGTAGTCACCACCCCCAGTCAAACATTAAGAAAAGCAGATAAGACGGGCGCGGTGGCTCATGCCTGTAGTGCCAGCACTTTGGGAGGCTGAGGCGGGCGGATCACGAGGTCAGGAGATCAAGATCATCCTGGCTAACAACGGTGAAACCCCGTCTCTACTAAAAAATACAAAAATTAGCCAGGCATGGTGGTGGGCGTCTGTAATCCCAGCTACTCTGGAGGCTGAGGCAGGGGAATTGCTTGGACCCGAGAGGCAGAGGTTTCAGTGAGCCAAGATCATACCACTGCACTCCAGCCTGGGCAACAGAGTGAGACTCCATCTAAATATATATATATAGGCCGGGCATGGTGGATCACGCCTGTAATCCCAGCACTTTGGGAGGCCGAGGCAGGTGGATCACGAGGTCAGGAGATTGAGACCATCCTGGCTAACATGGTGAAACCCCGTCTCTACTAAAAATACAAAACAAAATTAGCCGGTGTGGTGGCGGGCACCTGTAGTCCCAGCTACTCAGGAGGCTGAGGCAGGAGAATGGCGTGAACCCAGGAGGCGGAGCTTGCAGTGAGCCAAGATCGCGCCACTGCACTCCAGCCTGGGCGGCATGAGCGAGACTCCCTCTCAACAACAACAACAACAAAATATATATATATTTATTTTAATATATATTACATATTTTAAAATTATATATATACACATTTTTTAAAAGGCTCCTTTATTATAACTTTAGAGAATATTTATTAGCTAGAAAAAAATAGAATACAGACTGCACCGATTCTCCTTGTGATAAGAATGTCCTGTGTGTGGTATGAGTGGAGCCATGCTAGCTTTTTCTTGGTTTACATGGTTTGCTTTTCTCTGGGGTTTTACTCTTGCTCTTTCTTGAGTTCTTATATTTTCTCATAAGCAGCTTTGAAAATCTTATTCTTCTGCTTCCAGTACTTAATTTGTTTAGAGTTAATGAAATTACTGATAGTAGGGTAGTATCTACTTTTGTTGTTTTTTTTTTGGGGGGGGGGTATTTGTTTCATCTGTTTTATGTTTCTTTTCTCATCTTTCTTTTTTTAGATTAATCAAATATTTTTATTCCACTTTTTTCTGTTACTCAGTCCCATGGCTTTTACTTTTAACTAGTTGCCCTAGAAATTACAGCATAAAATTTGACTTACTGGAAGTAGATGCAATTACTTTTTTCATATTTCTAGTACTGCTAGAATCTTAGAACTTTAGGCTATATTTACTGGAACTTACATCTGATAATGGCTGAAAAGCTCCTATTATACCAATCTTCCCTTAGATAACAACTCTAAATTCTAGACAAAAGATTAACAACTATCTGAGGGTCATCACTGGAGTGTGACAGAAGCGGGCCAGGCCCGGGGGATAGTCAACACCTGGGACAGGAGAACCCCGGGGATGGGGGGAGAGCGGGTTCCTGGTGTCATGGATTTTAGCCAGAGGATGGATTCCAGTCTGGCTGTTTTAGGGCAATCGAGTTATCTTGCATATAATTAAAATTAACAAAGTGTTACTGTATCAAACAAACATTTAAAAACAACAAATGTGTGGCAAGCAGGGATGCCACACCACACCATACCACGCCACGCCACGCCACGCCACGCCACGCCACACCACACCACACCACACCACACCGCCCATGGCGTCTGTGCCCAGGCCCAGGTGGAGAGGCTAAAACTCAGGTGGAAAACCCACAGCCTGATTGACTTGAAGAACCAGATAGCAGAGTTCAAGGCAACAGCAGCAACTGGAAAGTGAGGGAGAAAATCCAAGACAGAGAGGGAGAGCCAACATCCTATGCACACAACGTCCTCCTATTTCTGGCTAACCTCTGGGAACCTAGTATCCCCATATTTCTAAGAAATAAACTTTTAAAAATTGTTTTTTTCTCTTCTCCTCCCCTGCTCCTTGTTTCCTACTTAGCCCTTTAGAAAGGCAAACAAAACCACATATTCCCTACAGAGCAAGTTCATCTTACCTGTGTGTTCCAGGACGGAACTCTCACCTCCAGAGGCTGCCTTGAAACTGGAACTCACGCCCACTAAGATGGCATGTCGAAAACATGCCCACTTGGCCACTTTTATAACCTACTCTGCCCAGGAAGACTCCGACTCTAGATAACAACTGCCTGGTAGATACCAACTTCCCAGTAGCAGGGCACCCCTGCCCTTGCTCATTTCCTCCCTACCTTATAAAAATGCCTACATTCGGCTCCAAAGGAGAAGCAGCACATTTAAAGGCAGGATGCTGTGTGCCCCTTTCCCCAAGCTAACTTCAGCGTAAGCTTGCTTCTCTGGTACCAGAACTTGCTCTTGTTAATTGGACTCTGCGTGTGGTGAGCAACGAACCTGCTTTTCAGTTTCTGAACAATATTCAGCAAGGGTGGACTCCAAGTAGCCCAGCTAAGGGTGAATTGAACCAAGTAGAACTGAGCTGAAATTTCAGCTACCATCCACGCTTGGATGACAGAGTGTACAGGCTGAGTTCAGCCAAGTTGAAAAGCCTGGTTAAAAAAGGAATGCCCGGCCGGGCGTGATGGCTCATTCCTGTAATCCCAGCACTTTGGGAGGCCGAGGCAGGCGGATCACCTGAGGTTGAGAGTTCGAGACCAGCCTGACCAACATGGAGAAACCCCGTCTCTACTAAAAATACCAAAAATTAGCCAGGCGTGGTGGCACATGCCTGTAGTCCAGCTACTCAGGAGGCTGAGACAGGAGAATCGCTTGAACCTGGGAGGCGGAGGTTACAGTGAGCTGAGATCGCTCCGTTGCACTCCAGCCTGGGCAACAAGAGCAAAACTCCATCTCAAAAAAAAAAAAAAAAAAAAAAAAGGAATGCCCTTCAGAGGAACATGCACATCACTGTCAATGTCCAGAATTGATCTAAAATTACCCGTCTGGGCGTGGTAGCTCACACCTGTAATCCTAGCACTTTGGGATGCCAAGGCAGGTGGATCACCTGAGGTCAGGACTTCCAGACCTGTCTGGCTAACATGGTGAAACCCCGTCTCCACTAAAACAAAACAAAACAAAATACAAAAAAATTAGCCAGGCATGGTGGCACGCACCTGTAATCTCAGTACCTGGGAGACTGAAGCAGGAGAGTCACTTAAACCTGGGAGGCAGAGGTTGCAGTGGGCTGAGATCATGCCACTGCACTCCAGCCTGGGCGACAGGGTGAGACTCTGTTTCAAAAAAATAAAATTACTTGACACAAGAAGAAACAGTAAACTATGACCCATCCATTAGAAAAAAGATAATGAATGGAGATAATCTCTGAGATAACTCAGATTTTGTAACGATCACATCAAGGCTTTAAGCAGGAATTATATCTATGTTCAAGGATGTAAAGGAAAATGAGCTTTTAGTGAATGAAAAGATAGAAAATCTCAATGAAGAAATAGAAACTGTAAGAAGAATCAAGTGGAAATTCTAGACCAGAAAATTAAAATATTTGAGGTAAAAATTTGCCAGTTAGACTTAAAAGAAGATTGCGGGTGACAGCAGAAAGAGGAGCTTGAAGATAAATTAATAGAAATTAACCAATTTGAAGAATACAGAGGAAAAGGAAAATATGTACAGAGCTTCAGAGAATTGTGGCACAATATTAGAAGGCTTAAGATAAATGTAATAGGAGCTCCTGAAGAGGAGAGAAAAAACTGTGCAGAAAAAAATATCTAAAGAAACCACTGCCGAAAAACCTCCATATTTCATGAAAGGCATAAAATTACAGATTTAAGAAACTCAGCAAACCCCATAGAGTATAAATACAAAGAAAACTACATTTAGGCACACCGTAGTCAAACTGCTGGCGGCCAAAGATACATTTTGAAAGTAGTTGCAGGAAAACACACATTCCCACGAAGTATTAGAACAGCAACACCAACATGAGCTGACTTCTCATCAGAAATAACGGGGGCCACCCGGGTGTGGTGGTTCATGCCTATAATCCCAGCACTTTGGGAGGCCAAGGCGAGCGGATCACCTGAGGTCAGGAGTTCGAGACCAGCCTGACCAACATGAAGAGACCTGTCTCTACTAAAAATAAAAAATTACCTGGGTGTGGTGGCGCATGCCTGTAATCCCAGCTACTCAGGAGGCTGAAGCAGGAGAATCCCTTGAACCTGGGAGGCAGAGGTTGCAGTGAGCCGAGATTGCACCATTGCACTCCAGCCTGGGCAACAAGAGTGAAACTCTGTTTGGAAAAAAAAAAAAAAGAAAGAAAAAAAGAAAGAATGAATGGGGCCAGAAGACAGTGGAAAATGTCTCTAAAGTGCTGAAGGAAAAATAAAGATCTACCCAGTATTCTTTTTTTTTCTTTTTAAATTATACTTTAAGTTCTAGGGTACATGTGTACAACATACAGGTTTGTTACATATGTATACGTGTGCCATGTTGGTGTGCTGCACCCATTAACTCGTCATTTACATTTGGTATATCTCCTAATGCTACCCTTCCCTCCTACCCCCACCCCACGACAGGCCCTGGTGTGTGATGTTCCCCACTCTGTGTCCAAGTAGATCTACCCAGTATTCTATATCCAGTGAAAATATTCTTCATATTCTTCAAGAAGGACGGTGAAGTAAATACTTTTTTTTTTTTTTTTTTTTGAGACGGAGTCTCGCTTTGTCACCCAGGCTGGAGTGCAGTGGCAAAATCTTGGTTCACTGCAACCTCCACCTCCCAGGTTCCAGCGATTCTCCTGCCTCAGCCTCCCGAGTAGCTGGGATTACGGGCATACACCACCATACCCAACTAATTTTTCTGTTTTCGGTAGAGATGGGGTTTCACCATGTTGGCCAGGCTGGTCTTGAACTTCTGACCTCAGGTGATCCACCTGCCTTAGCCTCCCAAAGTGCTGGGATTACAGGTGTGAGCCACTGTGCCTGGCAGTAAATACATTTTTAAATAAAATAAAACCACAAGAATTTATTATCAGCACACAGGCACTACGAGCAATGCTAAAGAAAGCTATTCAGGCCGAATAAATGAGATCAGACCACAACCTTGGTGTGATATTTGGATTTCCTAAGGCCAGATCCTGAAATTCTTTAACCCATTTCCCGTTTGCCCCAAGAATGCTGGCCGATGGTACTTCTGGTTGCAGCGTTTACCCCAAGACAACTTTGCCACAAAGTAGCTCACTTTTATCACTATTTTTGCATTGCTCTAGCAGATTGACTTTGGCAACAAAAGACATTATTCTATTTATACATTCTGTTTTCAGTAAAGGCATTTCCAGTTACAAGATACAATAATTATCAACCACTGAAAATGTCAAATCTTAGAAAATGTAGCATTCCTGTGATGTTAACACCGTTTTCGAACAGTTGTTGGCTGAAGATTCATTTGATGAATCCTATTTTTCAGAAATAGATGATTCGGATGTTTCAGATGACTCTGATGTTAGTCCTGTTTAGAAATAACTCCAAGAACAGTTTTTATATTTTATTTTCACATTGAAAAGCAGTCAGATTTGCTTCAGCCTCAAATAGTGTGTTTATGTAAAATTAAAGGAGCGCTGGCACCTTCTTTTTTGTCAATGGGAACAGGGTTAGGTAGAAGGCATGAGATGGTGGAGGAGGAGCCACGTCCCGCTCCTGTTTAGGTGGAAGGCATGGTGAGATGGTGGAGGAGGAACCACGTCCCACTCCTGTTCTATCTCATATACGTTTACCTGGGTCATGTGTATGTGACCTGTCAGTACCAGCTTGTATGAAAGAACTCTAAGTGGCTTAAAGGAAATTTAAACACTTAAATATCTTATCAGGCTAATAGAAGCTAGCTCAAAAGCCTTTTAGTTCATGTGACTTTGGTAATCTTTGGTAAGTAAAACTAGTTTCAAAATTCTCTTTATAATATAAAATCTAAAAGTCATGTTATGCTAAATTAAGCCTAGAATTTTCTAGAAATAAAGAGTTACTAAGAGTTATAGTAATAGTTTATATATGTACTTAAAACTGGTAGATAAAGGCAAAACTGTTCTACATACAGAGTGTATGAAAAGTAAGATGTGGTTTTTTTTTTTTTTTTTTTTTTTGAGACAGTCTCGTTCTATCCCCCAGGCTGGAGTGCAATGGCACAATTTTGGATTCACCGCAACCTCTGCCTCCCGGGTTCAAGTGATTTTCCTGCCTAAGCTTCCTAAGTAGCTAGGATTACAGTCGCCTGCCACCACACCCCGCTAAGTTTTATATTTTAGTAGAGATGGGTTTCATCATGTTGGCCAGGCTGGTCTCAAACTCCTGACCTTGAGTTATCTGCCTGTCTCACCTCCTAAAGTGCTGGGATTGTAGGCGTGAGCCTCCGTGCCTGGCCATAATGTAAGATGTGTTTTTGGTAAAGGTTACAAAAATCATAAAGATATGGTTTCTGCTTAAAGGAAAAGTACTCTTGTCTAGTTTGGAAGCTATTTAGAGGTTGTTTCAGAACCAAGGAAAGATGACAAGGATGAGAGTAAACGGATAGAAAGAGGAAGAATAAAGGGCTGGGCAACAAGGAGCCTTTGATTCCTGAGCGGCCACGCGTCACCCCTGGTCTGGAGCTGCAGCTGTGTCGTCCTCAGCTGCCAAACGGGAAAGCTACCAGTAGAATTAGAGATGACACAAACCCTTGGGAAGTTGGTTCAACGGATGCGTAAGAAGATGCAGACTAATTAGCAAAAAGCAAAATATGCAATCCCTTGGTTACTGTTAGCTGCAGTAGCTAAAATGAAAGTATAAGAGTGCTGGGTTGGGCCTGGACCATGCTCGGTTGTGGGTCTGTCTGAGCTCAGGCCACTAGCCTCAAAATAACCTACAAAGGGGAAAATAATGCCAGGGATGAAAGAAAGCACCCTTGAGACCTGTGGTTACCAAGAAGGTAGTAAGGGGCAAAATTAAGTAGTATTGAAGCTAGAGGGCGTGATGTGGTGGAATTGCTTCGTTCTGTAGATTCGCTTCCTGAGGAACTTCTACCAAAACGAATTATGAGAACAACTAATTTGGGAACAGTGTTTTTGGTTTTAAATGTGTAACTGAGCAGCTTGGCTTCAAATCATGTTTTAAAACTTTGTTTTTTCTCCTTTCTCCCCAATCTCAAGATATAACTTTGAGTCAAGCTACATACGTGTTTCTTTCATCTTGAAACACAGCCTGGGGATGTGCTGTGGCCTCCCCTCCCTTTCTTTTTCTATTCCATGCTCTCATGCCTTACACACACTTATTTACCTGGATGCTTGTTGAGCTCACACCATGCTCACTTATCTGGTGATATATTTTCTTAGAAGTTTCAGGGACTGGATCCTGGTATGGACCAGACACTTCCAGCCACAATGGTGCCAGCCCCTTCACCAGATGGAACAATAATTCGAGACGAGCCATGGGACTGGGTCCTGCCACCGGGCACCTCCTCACCCCCTGCCTCTTCTGCATTCCAAACCCTCTCTTTAAAACCTCCTGCGTTCCCTCCACAAACAGAAGAGTGGAATTGTTTTGTGCTTGTCCATTTGCTGGCACGGATAGGAAAGTCTCACTCTCTTCTATCACACCTCGTTATTATTTTGGCGTCTTTCTACAAGCGGTGAGCAGCCTCACCCTTCTGTTGGTCACAAGTGCAGCAGAGTGGAAGAGCACGTGTGGGCTGAAGCGGGACCCACAGCTCACTGCTGAACAATGGCAGATGGTGTGTGTGATCCAGACGCACAGATTATTCCTGAGGGAACGGCCAGCCTGGTGGACTGGATAAAAGGCACTGTAAGAGAAGGGGACCACCCAACTGTCCCCATAAATGCCAAATGGAGCATCCGTGATGAAGTAGCTGATGTGCTTCGTAAGCAAGCCATGTAGGACTGACTTTATGATGACCGGGATGTTCATGGCTGAGTATGCCCAGATCATGGTAAATGCTGTGGTTAAGGGGGGCCCATTGGCCTGGGCACCTCATTGGATCTCAACTTCCCCTCATGGGTCATCCAGATGCTAATAAAAACATTAGGCTAATTAATAAAAGCATCAGGAAAGGCAAAAGGGAGTCCAAGGACTCATCCTAGGCAGGGGAAAATTTTTAAACGATTATTTTTAAATAAGGTAAAAAATGGGCCAGGCCTGGTGGCTCACACCTGTACTCCCAGTACTTTGGGGGGCAGAGGTGGGCAGATTACCTGAGATCAGGAGTTCGAGACCAGCCTGGCCAACATGGTGAAACCCCATCTCTACTAAAAATACAAAAACTACCCAGATGTGGTAGCACGCACCTATAATCCCAACTACTTGGGAGACTGAGGGAGGAGACTTGCTTGCAGTGAGTCAAGATTGTGCTACTGCGCTCCAGCCTGGGCGGCAGAGTAAGATTCTGTCTCAAAAAAAAAAGTAAGTGAAAAGTGGATGGGGTGAAACCAAGAGGAAAAAGGAAAGGAGAGAGTCATGGGGTGCATCCTAGCGGGGTGGAATTTGTAGATGGTTGTTAAGCAATGGAATGAATAATAGAGGAATGGTGGGATCTTAACACAAAGGTCTTAATACAGCACTATCGAAAGCTGGGTGAACAAAGGGAGCCCCCGCTGGTCCCTCAACAGTAAAGAGCTCCAAACCAGTTTTCCCCAGATTGGAGAAGGCAATCTAATTATAAAAATTGGAAGGCAAAAGTTACATTGAGCTAACTGACCAACAATTGCCGGGGCCAACTTTGAGGTGGGTTAATCAAGATAAGATTGACAAAAGAACCAGGGTCCCTTGGATCAAGCCCCTGTGGGGCACCCAAATCCTTTTTCACTAGAGAGGGTAAAATGGTCTGGGGGTGGGAAAAAGAAGTTCCTGGGAGCAGAACAGAAAAATGTCAAATTATGAAAGTTGAATTGTATGATACAATTATGAAAGTGGAGATGTTTGAACAGGCTTTATGTAAGGTAGTTAGATACCCTTTATCTAAATGCTTTATGAAAATGGATATTGAAGCTGGTGCGGTGGTTCACACTTGTAATCCTAGCAGTTTGGGAGGCTGAGGTGGGCAGATCACTTGGGGTTGGGAGTTCAAGACCACCCTGACCAACATGATGAAACCCTGTCTCTACTAAAAATACAAAAATTAGCCAGGTGTGGTGGCACACACCTGTAGTCCCAGCTGTTGGGGAGGCTGAGGCAGGAGAATTGCTTGAACCCGGCGGACAGAGGCTGCAGTGAGCCAAGACTGCGCCACTGCATTCCAGCCTGGGCAATAGAGGGAGACTCAGAAAAACAAACAAACAAACAAAAACAGAAAATGGAAAATGGATACTGTACGTGGACTGGGGAAACCCCTACCTACTATTGCAAAAGCAGAGGCATGAAAAAATCAACGAAAAGAGTCAAACTCTGTAAAATATTGGAAGAGATTTATTCTGAGCCAAATATGAGAGACTATGGCCCATGACACGGCCTCAGGAGACCCTGAGAACATGTGTCCAAGGTGGCTGGGCCACAACTTGATTTCATAAATTTTAGGGAGACATGAGACATCGATCAATACAAGTAAGACATCCGGTCCGGAAAGGTGGGACAACTTGAAACAGGGACTTCCAGCTCATGGTAGATTCAAAGATTTTCTGATTGGCAATTGCTTGAAAGAGGTAGGTTATTATCTAAAGACCTGCAATCAACAGAAGGAATGTCTGGGTTAAGTGAGGGGTTGTGGAGACCAAGTTCCCATTATGCAGAGGAAGCCTCCAGGTAGCTTCAGAGAGAACAGATTGTAAATGTTTCCTACCAGAGTTGATTCTCTCCTGGATCAGGGAAAAGGCCTGAAAAAGGAAAAGGATTCTCTTCAGAACGCAGCTTTTCCCCACAAGAGACAGCTTTGCAGGGCTATTTCAAGACATGGCAAAGAAACACAATTGGCGGTAAAATACTTCAATTTCATTCAGTGAATCCTTGGCTTGGCTTCCTACCCTTGAGGCTTTTAATAAGTTGAATCCAAAATTCTCTAAAAAAGTTCCAGCAAAGTCAACTTAAAAAGAGTCCACCAGCTTAGGCAACATGCTGAGACCCTGTCACCACAAAACATAAAAAATGAGCTGGGTGTGGTGGGGTGTGCCGAGGGAGGGTCCCAGCTACTTGGGAGGCTGAGGCAGGAGGACTGTTTGAGCCTGAGAGGCTGAGGCTGCAGTGAGCTCTGATTGCACAATTGTACTCCAGCATGGCTGACAGAGCAAGACCCTGTCTCAGGAAAAAAAAAAAAAAAATGCTTCTAGGGCTGGTTACTATTCTTGCCACACTTTATGCAAATAGGCCAAGTATAAAGAGACCATTTATTTTGCAAATAAACTAGTCCTACTATGATTTATCCTTGGTAGAAATGGGGAAACGGGAGAGAGAAAAAATTAGATTCTAGCTCTGCCTGTTGTTTTTGAGTCTTTATTGTTTGTTTACAATTTGGGCTAATCCCGAATCATTCAGTGGCTACAAGTCTCTAAAGAAAAACCGGGTTTTAGTTTCCTTCACGATGTTTGTAGTCGGTTTCTTAATG
Source organism: Macaca mulatta (assembly GCF_049350105.2). Taxonomy (NCBI): domain Eukaryota; kingdom Metazoa; phylum Chordata; class Mammalia; order Primates; family Cercopithecidae; genus Macaca; species Macaca mulatta. The sequence continues at coordinate 153,479,047 of NC_133413.1, read as the reverse complement.
AAATAGGTTCTTTTATGTTACTGTTCTGGCATACAAATTCCCTTTTGATTGGCATCCTTGTGTGCAAACTAATAATGCTATGTATCTCTTGTTGTTTTACTTTCTCTGAGAAAACGAAGTCATGGTATCCTGAAGACTAGAGGTGATTCAACAGCCCTCACTGGGACTCTCACTGCGCCCGGCCTGTCTTCTGACGCCAAGGCACTGCTGCTAAAGCCGGACATCCCCAAGCACCCTCCCTGAGGCCCAGGGACCGTCGCGGAAGAGGAGGGCAGGTGCGGCGGTAAGAGCCGGGTTCGTGGGGCGGAGCCTGGAGGGCGGAGTACGGAGGCCGAAGCAGCTCCATCCTGGTTGCTAGTTTGCCGTGTTGGATACTGATTAACGTCAGTTCCGGGAACGCCTCTGAGAGTTCCTGTTCATCTGTTGTTCCTTGTGTAAGGGCACGTCCTTACCACACGTCCTGGCCTTAGGGAAATTCCTACCCACCGGCTCTGAGGCTTGTGCACTGTGGCATAGGAGCCCTGGGCCCGGGGAAGGCGCGGGGAGCCGCCATCTTGACTCACCGTAGCCTGAGACTGACATGGCGTCTGTTTCTGGGTCCCTATTAAATGTTTCTTTTTGGCCGGGCGCGGTGGCTCAAGCCTGTAATCCCAGCACTTTGGGAGGCCGAGACGGGCGGATCACAAGGTGAGGAGATCGAGACCATCCTGGCTAACATGGTGAAACCCCGTCTCTACTAAAAATACAAAAAAACTAGCCGGGCGAGGTGGCGGGCGCCTGTAGTCCCAGCTACTTGGGAGGCTGAGGCAGGAGAATGGCGTAAACCCGGGAGGCGGAGCTTGCAGTGAGCTGAGATCTGGCCACTGCACTCCAGCCTGGGCGACAGAGCGAGACTCCGTCTCAAAAAAAAAAAAAAAAAAAAAAAATGTTTCTTTTTAAGAACTGAATTTGTGGGCCGGGCGCAGTGGCTCACACCTGTAATCCCAGCACTTTGGGAGGCTGAGGCAGGCGGATCACGAGGTCAGGAGATCGAGACCATCCTGGCTAACACGGTGAAACCCCATCTCTACTAAAAATACAAAAAATTAGCCGGGTGTGGTGGCGGCGCCTGTGGTCCCAGCTACTCGGGAGGCGGAGGCAGGAGAATGGGGTGAACCCTGGAGGTGGAGCTTGCAGTGAGCGGAGATCGTGCCATTGCACTCCAGCCTGGGTGACAGAGCGAGACTCCATCTCAAAAAAAAAAAAAAAAAAAAAAAAACCCCGAATTTGTCAGCCTCTTTGGCCTGTCAGCTTCCTTGGACTTTGGGGTAGATGTGTTTGGACTTGCTTATTGTGAGATAGTGGCTGATAAGTGTTCTGTTGTATACACTTACACATTTTGTTTATCTGTCATTTGTTGAGAGAGATTTGGGTTGCTTCTACCATTTGGTACTTGTGAATATTGCTGCTATATTAGGCTGTTCTTGCGTTGCTATAAAGAAATACCTGAGACCGGGTAATTTATAAGAAAAGAAGTGTGTTTGGCTCACAGTCCTGCTGGCTGGACAGTAAGCATGGCGCTGGCATTGGCTCGCAGAGGCTTCTCGGGAGGCCTCAGGGAGCTTTTATTGATGGTGGAAGTGGGAGATGGCGCGTCACATGATGGGAGCAGGAGGAACAGAGTAGGGGGAGACGCGGCACACTTTTAAACAGCCACATCTCCCAGGAGCTCACAGTGAGAAAGCACTCATTACCAAGGGATGGCACCAAGGCATCCGTGAAGGGTCCACCCCCATGATCCAGTCACTTCCCCCCCCAACACCGGGGATCATTTCCACATGATATTTAGAGGGAACAAACTTCCAAACCATATCAGCTGCTATGAACATTCGTGGACACGTGTCTGTTTGAATGCCTGTTTTCAGTCCCGTTGGGTATATGCCTAGGAGTGCCCTTGCTGTGTTGCACAGGACTTGCACGTTTACTTTTATAAGAAACTGTTTTCCAGCGGCTACAGCATTTTACATTCCCACCAGCAGGGTCTGAGGGTTCCAATCTCCCCACCTTCTCACCAACACTTGTTATTTTCTGTAGTTTTGATGATGACATTCCTAGTGGGTATGAAGAGGTATCTCATTGTGGTATTGGTTTTCATTTTCCTAATTACTAGGACTTAGAGCATCTGATACATGACATGTGCAGATGTACCTGATATGTGACATGTGTGAATGGACCTGACACGTGGCATGCGTGGATGTAGCTGATACATGACACATGTGGGTGCACCTGATATGTGACGTGTGGATGGACCTGATATGTGACATGTGTGGATGCAGCTGATACATGACACACATGGATGGACCTTACAGGTGACACGCACCAATGCACCTGCTACGTGACATGCATGGATGTACCTGATATGTGACACGTGTGGATGTAGCTGATACATGACACGTGTGGATGCACCTGATATGTGACATGTGTGGATGGACCTGATGTGTGACATGTGTGGATTCAGCTGATATGTGACACGTGTGGATGGACCTGATACGTGACACGTGTGGATGCAGCTGATACATGACACGTGTGGATGGACCTGACACATGACACGTGTGGATGTAGCTGATACATGACACATGTGGATGCACCTGGTATGTGACACATGTGGATGCAGCTGCTATGTGACATGCGTGGATGCACCTGATATGTGACACGTGTGAATGTAGCTGATACGTGACACGTGCAGATGCACCTCAGAAGCCTGGCACCAAAGGCTGTGTGCTGTATGGTTCCATTCGTATGAAATGTCTGGAACAGACAAGTCCAAGAAATAGAAAGTGATTGCTTAGGGGCTGGGGAAGGAAAAAATGGGGAGTGACTGCTTAGTGGGGCATGGGGTTTCCAGTTGGAGTGATGAGAAGGTTCTGGAACAAGATGGTGGTCATGGTCACATATTATGAGTGTACTTAATGCCACTGAATTGTACACTTTAAAATGATAAAAATGGTAAATTTTAAAAAATAATTTTACTTTAAGTTTGGGGATACATGTGCAGAATGTGCTGGTTTGTTACATAGGTACACGTGTGCCATGGTGGTTTGCTGGTTTGTTGGTTTGTTATGTAGGTACACATGCACCATGGTGGTTTGCTGGTTGGTTACATAGGAATACATGTGTCATGGTGGTTTGCTGGTTTGTTGGTTTGTTATGCAGGTATACATTTGCCATAGTGGTTTGCTGGTTGGTTACATAGGTACACGTGTGCCATGGTGGTTTGCTGGTTTGCTGATTTGTTACGTAGGAACACGTGTGCCATGGTGGTTTGCTGGTTGGTTACATAGGTATACGTGTGCCATGGTGGTTTGCTGCACCTATTGACCCATCCTCTAATTTCCCTCCTGCCGCTCCCCAGCCCCCAACAGGCCCTGGTGTGGGTTGTTCCCCTCTCTGTGTCCTTGTGTTTTCACTGTTCAATTCCAGCTTATGAGTGAAAGATTTGGCGTTTGGTTTTCTGTGTTACGTGCATTTTACAACAATAAAAAAAAAGCCAAAGGAAAAAATGTTTTTTTGTGTGTGTCAGTACCTTTGTACTTTGACAAATAAAAAGTGTGGCTGGGCGCAGTGGCTCATGCCTGTAATCCCAGCACTTTGGTAGATCAAGGCAGGTGGATCACCTGAGGTCAAGAGTCTGGCCAACATGGGGAGACCAGTCTGGCCAACATGGGGAAATCCCTTCTCTACTGAAAATATAAAAATGAGCCAGGCGTGGTGGCATGCACCTTTAGTCCCAGCTACTCAGGATACTGAGGCAGGAGAATCACTTGAGCCTGGGAGGCAGATGTTGCAGTGAGCCAAGATCATGCCACTGCACTCCAGCCTGGGCAACAGAGCGAGACTCTGTCTCCAAAAAAAAAAAAAAAAAAAAAAAAAGTGCAACAAAAGAGTATTCCAGAACTGCAAAAACGTTGCTTCCCCTGGCCTCCTGAATTCAGTGAGAGACAGTCTAACTTGATTTGTATAAGCAATGATTAAAACAAAATCCTGGCCTGGCCAGGCGCTGTGGCTCACGCCTGTAATCCCAGCACTTTGGGAGGCCATGGCAGGCAGATCACCTGAGGTCAGGAGTTTGAGACCAGCCTGGCCAATGTGGTGAAACACATCTCTACAAAAAAAAAACAAAAATTAGCCAGGCATCATGGCAGGATCCTGTAGTCCCAGCTATTTCATAGGCTGAGGCAGGAGAAACGCTTGAACCCAGGAGGCAGAGATTGCAGTGAGCCGAGATTGAGTCACTGCCTTCCAGTCTGGGTGACAGAGCAAGACTCCATCTCAAAAAAAAAAAAAAAAAAAAAAATCCTGGATCCTGGCCTGGGCAGCTCATGTTAGAAGTGAAAGACTCAAATGAGAACCCACCGTCCACCCCTGATTCCCATATTTTAGCCGGAGCACCCTAAGTCAAGTGTAGGCAGGGTTCCACTGAAGGAGAATGCTGTTGCATGCACAGATTCAGGGTGTAAATCTTCCTAGCCGTCCTCTTGCCAGGATGAGTGTGCATTGGAGGAGGAGAAATGACCAGATTTTTCAGGATTTTCAGGATGACTGCACACCGATAATTCCTGGAGACTTAACATGACACCGTTCCTTCATTCCAGGGGGTGGGGGTGAGAGTAAGCAGGTCAGATGGCAAAGAACATTTGAGATCAGCTCCATCTTATATGGAGCTATTAATAGCAAGCCAGGAACCACCATGTGGTGAATATTCCATTTCAGAATCCATGCTTAGAACAGAGAAATGTTTGCCAGAAGCTTGGAAAAGAAGCCACACAAAATCCAGGCGTCTTCTGTCTCGGTGGGATCTCCGGGGTCCAGCGGCTGGGGGCATCTTCTGATTTCCCCCCAAGGGAAAGAGAATTGCTGTCCTGGTACCTCCCATCAATAAGAGCGGGGCACAGTGCCAGGCAGGGCATTCTGGAGTTTGGAGGCAGAATAGTCTTCGGCAGATAACTGTTCTCCTTTTAAGAAAAATAAAGAGTCTGGCTTTTGACTAGGCTCAAGTGGAGGTTCACCACTTACTAGAGGTGAAACTAGTAAGCCAATGAACACTATGAATGCTCCATTTCAGAATACATGCTTAGAACAGACAACCTATACCATAAAGTACAGGTTGTCAAGGGACCTGGGCCTCTATGAGTGAGTGTCACCCAGCACTCATGCCCCAGATGTGCATGGCAGCACCCCGCTAACCAGGAGGGGTGAGGCGTGTGGCTCAGGCTTGTGCACAACTGACATGGCTGCACCCCACTAACCAGGAGGGGTGAGGCGTGTGGCTCAGGCTTGTGCACAACTGACATGGCTGCACCCCGCTAACCAGGAGGGGTGAGGCATGTGGCTCAGGCTTGTGCACGACTGACATGGCTGCACCCCACTAACCAGGAGGGGTGAGGCGTGTGGCTCAGGCTTGTGCACGGCTGACATGACTGCACCCCACTAGCCAGGAGGAGTGAGGCCTGTGGCTCAGACTCACACATGGCTGATACGGCTGACTCCTGTTGCACTCCCTGGTCTCTCTCCCCACATTGATGGCCTCACAGGTTGTTCCCTCTGACCAGTCCCATAGAGGAGACAATATTTCGGCCTCATTTCTGGATGTTTTTTAATGAAATGCTGGCATTACCTAAAAGTGCATGGCCACATCCTTCCCCTCTGAGGGGTGGCCCTAAATGATGCAGAGGGTGAAACTGCCTTTGCAAAAATGATAAGAGTGAGAAAATCATGGCGGTGAAAGAAGATCTGACCTGACCAATCCTATCTTGCCTTTTAACTCCAAACTGCCCTCAGTCATTCCTAGGCTTGGGCCGAGCTAACTGTGGGAAAATTTTAGTTTATAGTTGAAATTATTAGGTTTGTGCAAATGTCATTGTGGTTTTTGCCATTAAAAGTAATGCAATTACTTTTGCACCAACCCTTTCCCCAGACTAAATCACCTTTGTAAAATGAATGAAAGACTGCCAGGTTAGGAGACTGAGAGGGACCTGAATTCTGCTAAGATGTGGGCATAGTTATATGATTACTAGCCGTTGCTCTGGAGGCCACAAGATTTGCAGCTTCCCCAATTCCTCCTGCAGATAACTTCACTATTATAGAACCTAAGGTGGCATTTTGAGGTGTCTTTTCAGGCTTTTGCATTTCTGACAACCGGATGGCCCCACCCAGACCCTCGACACTTGGCTCAACTGGTCCTGTGGTCCTCACCCAGAGGCAGACTATCATTGCATCCCCAACCTGTCAGCAGCACCCATTCCCCTAGTCCCCCTGCCCACCAAACTATCCTGGAAATGTGTGGAGAAAACCGTGAAAAACCCTAGCTATCAAACTCTCCTTGGTCAGGCGATTACGAGGGGAGAAGGGAAAGTCCACCTTATAAGCAGAACCTGTGGGACTCACCTGGCGTGGGTTTGCCTGGAAGGAGAAAGGGACAGAGCTGTAGCTGTATGTTGATTCAGCACCCAAAGGGGCTGGCCTGGACAACTGGGGTCTGGGAGGGAACCCTGTGGGCTGGAAGGTCCCAGGGAATAGCTAGTGGGTAGACGTCTCTAAACGAGCCCAAATGTGGAGATATTCGTGTCCCAGCTACGTGCTCAGTAAGTGCAGCCTCAGCAGAGGCCTCTCCTGCCAGCGAAGTGTACAAGGTGCCCCCAGAGTGGCCCATCCCGGTCTCTGCTGGTGCGGGCGGCCTCGACAGCGGGGTGGGGGATGTGCGGCTCCACCTCGTGGTGCCCTCGCCCGTGCTGACGTGGCTGCTGCACTGTGAGGTCCAGCTCCTCCCTGGTGTCTGCTGCAGCACAGCCCAAGGGGCTCCTCAGGGGCCAGACCCAAGTCTGGGTGCCCAGAACAGGAACCTGGACCTCTGCTGCACACACACCTCTCTCTGGGCTGGTGAGTCTCCCTAGCCAGGGGAATGACACCTTCACTGCCGTGGCTCCAGCCCCAGGCTATCGAGATCCTGGACTAGCTGGGTGGTCTTTGGGCTCAGAGTTCCTTGACGGACATGAGGGAGCTTCGAGTGTTCACAGCAGGACCCCAAGAGAGCACAGCTGACACCACTAAGAGAAACACCTTTCACCCCTTTGGGACCTCTCTGCCTCACGCCTCCAGCATGTGCGTGGTCCACAGGCAAGCCACTCTCCAGACTGAGCCCCAGCTCACCCCAGCAGACACTTCCTGCTGACCAGTGGGATTGTAAATGGTCAGGCTCCAATTTGGAATCATCACCCCCTCACACGGTGGACTGTAGGATTGATGTGTGTCGGCAAAAGAGGGTGACAGGACAGGACACACAGGCACCCCAGGGGGCCCCTCAGGCAGTGGCAGTGCTCATCGGGCCCCGTCTGCCTTGAGGAGCTCAAGGTCCTGTGGAGACAGAGAAACAAAACGTCAGTGCCTGTCTACATGAGCACTCGCTTCCATAAACCTGCTGTGCCTCTGGGGAGGTTCTGACGCAGCCTGAGCCCTACCTGGTCCTGGCCTGCCTGGCGCTGGGGGTCCTGGGTGAGCATCTGGAGCATTGCTGTCATTGTGGGTCCTAAGCCTGCTGCCACCAAGTCCAGGGGCCCCGGGCCCAAGAGGAGCCTGCGTCGTCTGATCAGCACCTTGGACAGGGGCACGGGATGTTGTTCCTGGCCACGGCCGCCGACTCCTGGCACAAGCCTGGTGCCTGGGCCCAAAGGGATGAGCGGAGCAGAAGCCAGCTCAGGTGACTCTGACTCCAAAGCGCGGGGCCCAGAGCTCTAGGACTTCTTTCTCCGTGAGGAGCTCAGAGCACAGCATCAGGCCTCTTGCATTGTTGTTCTCTGACCTGGGATGTTGGGAAGTCATCAGCACACCCTTCTCTGCATATTTCTCAGACTTGTTCTTGTTTTTGTTTTTAACAGATTTATTGAGATATAATTGACATACAATAAACTAAAAGTTTAGAGTGTACAGTCTGATAATCGTTGACACATGCATGGTGAACCAGCATGCTAATGGAGGTAAGGAATGGATCCGCCACTCTCAAACCCCCCCTGCCCCTCTGTAATTCCTCCTCCATTCCCTCCCTACCCCGCAAGGCAATCACTGACTCACTTTCTCTAACGGTAGACTAGCTTGCATTTTCGGGAATTTTATCCAACTGGGATCATTCAGTTGAGACACGTGTTTTTGTCTGACTTACTTATTCTGAGCTTCATCTGCGTGGCGGCGTGTATCAGCAGTTAATTCCTTTCCATTGCCGGGCATTCTTCCATTCTTGGATGGAGCACACTTTGTTTACTCATTTGCATGTTGGTGGGTGTTTCGAGTCTTTCCAGCTTCCGTCCGCTACAAGTAAGCCTGCTACGAACATTCGCATACAGGTCTTTTTAAGGATGTGAGCTTTCATTGCTTTCTGCTAAATACCCACAAGTGGAATGGCTGCACCATATGTAGGCATACATTTAACTTTTTAAGGAACTGCCAAACCATTTTCAAAGGTGGTTGTAGCATTTTCCATGTTCACCAGCAGGACAGGAACGGTCTGTGACTCCACCTTTTCACCAAGACTCAGACTCGTATGATTGGAAAGTAAGGGATAGTTCAGAGGATGACAGCGACATCTCAAAAGCACACAGAACCCCACTTGATCGGGCTCCTAGGGACCAAGTCTGGGATACTTTTTAAAAATTCAACTTTTAATTATGAGATCATTGTAGATCCACATGTAGTTGTGAGGAATAACACAGAGAGGTCCTGTGTGCCCTTCACCCAGTTTCCCTCAATAGTAACATCTTGTAAAGCTGAAAAGTACAACAGCACAACCAGGACATGAGCATTGATGTGGTCAAGGCACCATGTGGGTCCCTCCTGTTGTCCTTTATAGCCACACCCCTCCTCCTCTTACCCCCATTTCCAAGACCTCCCTCACTCTTGGGGAACACTAATCTGTTCTTGGGGAATACTAATCTCCACTAACTCTTGGGGAACACTCCTCTCCATTTCTATAATTATGTCATTTCAAGCATGAAATAGAAATAGAGCCCTACATTATGTAACCTCTTGGGGCTGGGCACGGTGGCTCACGCCTGTAATCCCAGCACTTTGGGAGGCTGAGGTGGGCAGATCACTTGAGGTCAGGAGTTCAAGACCATCTTGGCCAACATGGTGAAACCCCATCTCTACTAAAAATAAAAAAATTAGCCGGGTGTGGTGGCAGGCACTTGTAATCCCAGCTACTCAGAAGTCTGAGGCAGGAGAATTGTCTGAACCTGGGAGGCGGAGGTTGCAGTGAGCCGAGATCGCACCACTGCATTCTGGTCTGGGCGACAGAGCCAGACTCCATCTCAAAAAAGAAAGAATGTCACTTCTTGGGACTGGCGTTTTCCCCTCAGCATAGCTCTCTGAAGGTTTATCCATCTTTGGAGTGCGTCGAGAGCCCATTCCTTTTTCTTGCTCAGTAGTGTTTCATGGTATGGATGTGTTGCACTTTGTTTAACCATTTGTCCACTGAGGGACACCTGGGTTGCTTCTAATGTTGGGGTATTTGGTATCAAGCTGTGCTAAACATTCATGTTTAGGTGACATGGTTTGGCCGTGTCCTCACTCACATCTCATCTTGAATTTCCACGTGTTGTGGGAGGGACCTGGTGGGAGGTAATTGAGTCAGGGGGCAGGTCTTTACTGTGCTATTCTCACGATAGTGAATAAGTCTAATGAGATCTGATGGTTTGAAAAAACGGGAGTCTCCCTGCACAAGCTCTGTCTTTTCTTGCCGCCATCCTCATAAAACATGACTTGCTCCTTCTTGCCTTCCATCATGATTGTGAGGCTTCCCCAGCCATGTGGAACTGCAAGTCCAATAAACCTCTTTCTTTTGTAAATTGCCCAGTCTCAGGTATGTCTTAATCAGCTGTGTGAAAACGGACTAATACGGCAGGTTTGGGTGTGAACATAAGTCTCCATTTCTCTAGGTAAATGGCTGGGAGCGCAATTATTGGGTGGTATGGTAGTTGTATGTTTATTTATTATTATTATTTGAGATGGAGTCTTGCTCTCTCACCCAGGCTGGAGTGTAGTGGTGCTATCTTGGCTCACTGCAACCTCCACCTCCCAGGTTCAATCGATTCTCCTGCCTCAGCCTCCCGAGTAGCTGGGACTACAGGTGTGCACCACCATGCCCAGCTAATTTTTGTACTTTTAGTAGAGGCGCGGTTTCACCATGTTGGCCAAGATGGCCTCAATCTCTTGACCTTGTGATCCGCCTGCCTTGGCCTCCCAAAGTGCTGGAATTACAGGCGTGAGCCACAGCGCCCAGCCGTATGTTTAGTTTTTTGAGAAACAGCTGAAGAGATTTCCAGGAGGCGTTTGCTATTGTATGTTCATATCAATAATGTGTGAAGGATCCTGTGTTCCACATCTTCACCAGCAGCATTTTTTAATTTTGGTCTTTCCGATTGGTGTGTATAATATCTTGTTGCATTTTAACTTTTCATTTCTTTCACTTATAAAGTTGTTGAACATCTTTTTATGTACTTATTTTGCTATCTATATATTCGTTTTTCATGAGGAAAGCCCTCAATTTGAATATATATTCTCTTCAGTGAAATGCCGTTTCATGTCTTTTGCCCTCCTTTCTAATTGATTGACTTCTAACTGTTGAATTTTGAGAGTTCTTTATACAGTCTAGACACTAGTTCTTTGCTGGATAAATGGTTTGCAAATATTTTCCCCTAGACTGTAGCTTGTCTTTACACCCTCTTAACGGGTTTTTTTTTTTTTTTTTTCAGTGCTAAAGTTTTAAATTTGAAGAGGTCAAGTTTATCAGTTTTTCTTTTTATGGATCATGCTTCTGGTGTCAAGTCTGAAAATCTTTTTGCCTTGTCCCAGATCTCAAAGATGTTCTCCCGTGGTTTTGTTTTCCCTAAATTTTTTTTTTTTAATTTCATGTTTGTGATCTGTTTTGAGGTCACCTTTATACAAGGTCTAGGTTGCGTTTCGTTGTTGTCTGTTGTTGCTTTTTGCCTGTGGATTTTTGATTGCTGTGGTGCCGCACTTTGAAAGCAATGTATCTTCCACTCAGTTGCACTTGCATCTTTGTAGAAATCCCCAGGGTGCCCAGGGTGTATCGGTGTGAGTCTATTTCTGGGTAGTTTGTTGTGCTGCATCAATCTGAGTATCTGTCCCTCTGCCAACCCCACACTCTCTAGGTCACTGTAACTACTATATATAAGAAGTCTTGGGATCAGGTACATGGATTAGCCCCATTTTTCTCTTTTTCCAAATTAAACCTCTTATTATTATTTTTTGTTTGTTTGAGACAAAGTCTCATTCTGTCGCCCAGGCTGGAGTGCAGTGGCGGGATCTCGGCTCACTGCAAGCTCCACCTCCCGAGTTCAGACCATTCTCCTGCCTCAGCCTCCCGAGTAGCTGGGACTACAGGCGCCCCCCACCACCCCCGGCTATTTTTTAAAATATTTTTAGTAGAGACGGGATTTCACCATGTTGGCCAGGATGGTCTCAATCTCCTGACCTCGTGATCCACCTGCCTCGGCCTCCCAAAGTGCTGACATTACAGGCATTAAACCTCTTTTCTTTAAAAATTACCCAATTTTAGCTATTCTAGCTCCATCACTTTCCATTTATCCTTTGGAATAATCTTGTACTTATTCATGACATATCTTTTTGGAATTTTGTCAGACACAATAAGAACTGTGTTAAACCCATAGATCAGTCTGGGGAGAATTCAGCTCTTTACGATGTTGGGTCTTCCACTCCATGAGCGAGGCATGCCTCTTCACTTGCTTACGTCTTCTTTCTTCCATCACAGTTCTGTGTACAAAACATATATACAAGTCCAGTACATTATTCATTAGACTTACACCTAAGTATTTCATTTTTTGAGTGGTTAAAAATAGAAGTACATTTTTCATTGTGGTGCCCATGTGTTTACTGCTATTACGTAGAAATACAGTTGATTTTTCAAACGTTTAATCTTCTTTCTTGTGACTTTTCTGAACTCACTGATTAGTTCTAGGAGGCTTTTATTTGTTTCAGATTCCTTAGGATTTTCTAAGTGGGCTACAAAGTCATCTGCTTATGGGACGAGGGCATGTCTTCCTTTTTGATGTGTATGCCTTTGGTTTCCTCATCTTGCTGTGTGCACTGACCAGAGCTTCCAGCACTGTGTTGTGTTGGACACGAGGGTTTCCCTGTCTTGCTGTGCACACCGGCCAGAGCCTCCAGCACTGTGTTGTGTTTCACAAGAGTGAAACTTAGTCTCAAAAAAGAAAGAATAAGAATAAGAATTAAGAATAAGAATAAGAATAGGAATAGGAATAGGAAGAGGAAATCTGACTGGGCGTGGTGGCTCACACCTGTAATCTGTAATCCCAGCACTTTGAGAGGCCGAGGTGAGTGGATCATTTGCGGTCAGGAGTTTGAGAGCAGCCTGGCCAACATGGTGAAACCCGATCTCTACTAAAGATACAAAAATTAGTTGGGCATGGTGGTGGGCGCCTGTAATTCCAGCTACTCGGGAGGCTGAGGCAGGAGAATCGTCTGAACCCAGGAGGCAGAGGTTGCCGTGAGCCGAGATTGCACCACTGCACTCCAGCCTGGGTGACAGAGCAAGACTCTGTCTCAAAAAACAAAGCAAAACCTAAGATTGGGAAATTTATAAAGAAAAGAGGCTTAGGCCGGGCGTGGTAGCTCACGCCTGTAATCCCAGCACTTTGGGAGGCCGAGGCGGGCGGATCACGAGGTCAGGAGATCGAGACCATCCTGGCTAACACGGTGAAAGCCCGTCTCTACTGAAAAATACAAAAAACTAGCCGGGCGAGGTGACGGATGCCAGCTACTCGGGAGGCTGAGGCAGGAGAATGGCGTGAACCCGGGTGGCGGAGCTTGCAGTGAGCTGAGATCTGGCCACTGCACTCCAGCTTGGGTGACAGAGCGAGACTCGGTCTCAAAAAAAAAAAAAAAAGAAAAGAAAAGAGGCTTAGAGGGCTCAGGAAGCTTGCAACCATGTCGGAAGGCAGCAGGTGCGTCAGAGGCCGGAGCAGGAGAAAACTGGGGGGTGGGGGAGGGGAAGAGGGGAAGGTGCTACACACTTTTTAAATGCCCAGATCTCGTGAGGACTCTGTCATGATCCAGCCATCGCCGTCCACACTGCCACTGGGTCTTGGCTGCCTTCCTTGCCTTCCTCACCCTCCTCGTTGCTCACTGTTTGCTGAGGCACATTCCCAGTGCGGGTGCCTTTGCTGGGCTTCCCTGATGGGCGTGGAGTCTGGGGCCGGTGGACAGGCAGAGGCTCCCCCCACCTCACAGCACAGAGGGGTGGCTTTGTCAGGGGACGCCCTCCTGGGCTGGAGCAGAAAGCACGCACGGGGGCATTGGCCACCCCCCGGCCCTGGGGGAGGGGACGGGGGCTGGACCTGCCCAGACTTACAGGCTCAGAAGGAAACGTGTCCCTCCACTGTCAGGGGAGGCAGTGAGTCAAGGGAGCCTCACCTGGGAGGGGGGGCCCCACGACCGGTCCAAACAGAGATGGGGGATGAGACGCGGAGATGGTCATCAAAGGACCATGCAGATGGGAGAGTGGGCATCAGGGAGGAAGGGTGCTAACCACCGGGTGAGTTGCGGCCCCCTTGCAGGGCCTGGGCAGCGCTGCCTGCCGTGGTTTCCTGGTTACCCAGGTTCTCGGAGCAGCACAAGACACTGGCACAGAGGACGCTGTCCCAGGCGAACTCCTCCCAGCCGGTTGTTGGTGCAGCCCCTGGTGACCTCTGTCACTTGTTCTGAACCTGGGGAGAGAGGAGGCTGGGCTCACAGCTCTGAGCCTCCAGGGGCAGCACAGAAGCCGGCTTTCCTGGAGGCGGTGAGGACCAGGGAGGACACAATTCCTCCCCAGACCTCCCTGAACCTGGGGGCGGAGTTCAGAGCAGCAGGTGTTCTCCCAGTGCCTGTGGGCGTCCGACCCAGGCTTGGCTGGGTCCTGCTTGCGTGCACAGACGGGACCGAGATGTCAGGAGAGGCCTCAGCCACTGTGTCTGTTTATAGGGGACCCTCCTGACAAGCACAGAGGAAAACCCAGAATGGCCCTGAAAGAAGAAAGGCTCGTGTGGGCGCAGCAGGAGGTGCCAACATCACACCCCACGCTCAAGAAGAATGTTTTCCAGCTGAAGGAGGCCTGGGGTCCTGCTGTCCCCGCCCCCAGGAAGCACAGGGAAGAAACAGGATCTTTAAAGTGCGAGTCAGTCCCGAGGGCTGAGCCACCCCTGTAGCCCACCCACCTCCCTCCTGGCCTGCCCAGGGCTCACCCAGGTGGGGGCTTTGCTGCCACCAAACCTGGACCCAGAAGGACAGAGGGGAGGAGCAGAAACCAGCATGAGCTGCATCCAGGCGAAGCTGCAGTCTCCATTGATACAAAACTTCCTTCAAAACAGGAGGAAGGAGGAGCAGATGCTGAAGGAGCAGTGGGGTGACTGCCTGAGAAGGCGGCCACGGAAAATGGCAAACAGGAACAGCCCGCCCAACAGGGCTGGAGTTCAGTGCTTGTCAAAGCCCCAGCTGGCCAGCCGGGTGCAGTGGCTCATGCCTGTAATCCTGGCACTCTGGGAGGCCAAGGTGGGAGGATCCCCTGAGGCCAGGAGTTGGAGATCAACCTGGGCAACATGGTGAGACACCCATTCTATAAATAAATAAATAAGTTGGGTGTGGTGGCACGTGCCTGTTGTCCCAGCTACTTGGGAGGCTGAGGTGGCAGGATCACTTGAGTCTAGGAGGGCGAGGCTGCAGTGAGCCATGATCGTGCCACTGCACTCCATCCTGGGTGACAGAACAAGACCCTATTTCAAAGATAAATGAATAAATAAAAAGCCACCAGCCACCCCAAACCACTGGGAGAAGAGGACATGGTGCCGGGAGGGCCATGGGCGTGCTGAGGGCTACATGCCCATCAGCACATCAGTGAGGGAGTTTTCAAGGGAAGGTGACTTGCAGCCAAAATTCAAAATGTGCCTCTCTTATCTAGACTGGTGACAGAGGATGCAAAACCACGTACAGCAGGGTGGCGGCCTAGCCAGGCAGGGCATTGACGTCTTTGAAAGTAACAAGCCAGCCCTGCACCTGCCCCCCAAATACTCAGAAATGATCACAAAGAAAGAGGAGGGGGACGGTGCAGCAGCTCATGCCTGTAATCCCAGCAGTTTGGGAGGCTGAGGCAGAGGATTGCTTGAGCCCAGGGGTTTGAGACCAGCCAGAGCAACATAGTGAGACCCCATCTCTACAAAATAAAAATGATAGATAAAAAAGAAGGAAGACAGCAACACATGGCTGGCACGTCCTGGGGATGCCTGCTGGTGCCTGTGTCCCTGGGATGCCTGCTGGTGCCTGCGTCCCTGGGATGCCTGCTGGTGCCTGTGTCCCTGGGATGCCTGCTGGTGCCTGCTGCAGAGTTTAGAGTTGACCTGCATTGTGGCTTATGCCCTTTGGAACCAGAGCAGGGAGAGGACTTCCTGTTACCCAGGGTCTTCCCATGGAATTGGAATGTACATCAATTCTCTATCTGGTCACCCAAAAAGAGATGGGTTTCATTGGCTCTCTGGACTCCTGGCTGCTCCCCTCCTCTCCAGGCATATGTGGCATCCTAGGGCCTGCTTTTCCCAAGGTATCCAGAGGCTCAGCATGGAGTCCCCAGCTGAGTCCACGAGGAGGATGAAAGGAGGAGGAGGTTGCCCAGGCCAGAACTCGAAATCTAGGTCCCCCCACCCTGGATCCCCAGGCCCTGCTCACAGCTGAGCAGGAGCCCATGGAGGGAACCACTGAGCTCAGAAGCCCACCCCCACCCTCTCCAGGGACTGTCCAGGCTGGCCTTGCCCTGTGTGGACCACCACATGCTGGGAGAAACCTAGGCCCTCCTGGGCGCTGCAGGAGACTGGCTTGTAGGCCGCTGACGTTGGTGTGGAGGCAGTGGTAGCTTGACAGGCTTTGGTCTGCAGGAGTAGGGGTGAGGGCAGAGCCCTGGGCTCTGAGCATACCTGGGTCTGGGACCAGCCACCACCATGTGAAGATGCTCAGCAACCCCAAGCTCACAGCACCTCAGGTGACACCGTCAACCCTGAGCACACATTCTCCACCCTGGGGCCGGCGTTCACAGCCACGGGTGTGAAGCCACATAGCATCCCACCCCCCTGCAGGGTCACAGGGCAAAATGCACTCAGCATAGCAGGCCTGGGTTGTCCTCAAGGAAACATGCGCCTCACAGCACAGAGACACAGCTGGCCTTTCCTTCCACCCCACCCTGGTGTCTTCACCTTTCTCTGCACACACCAGCATGGGCCCCAGAAGCAGGAGGAACTGTCCGTTATGCAGGCAGCAGGTTTAGGCTGAGAGCAGAGGCAGAATCTTGCAAGGGCCCTGACCCCTGTTCTCTCCCGTCAACCCTTGGTCTTACCCCTGGACGTCTCCTCTGTGCCCAGTGGGATGTGTCCTCCTGGCCCCTCCGGCCCTATCCTCATGGAGGTCTGCATCCCAGGGAGCCTCACCTGAATCCCCCTCCTGCCCCTTTCCTCAGACCTGGGCTGGGCCTGACAGAGGACAGAGGTACTGGGGAGGATTCCTGGGGTTCTTACACAGCAGCCTTGGAGGCCCAAGGAGGAGGATGCAGCCGTCACAGCCCAGGGGGACATGCAGGTCCACCCCCTGCCAGACTCAGCCCCAGCCTCAGCTCTGATGCATCCCCTCTTTGTCTAACAGTCCCCAAAAGCAGGGCACGGGGCTCCACACCGTGGGGTCACCAGGGACCGTGAAGGCTGGGAGCAGACCCAGAAGTCTCTGAGCTCCTGAAAGGACAGGGGGCCGAGGCTGAGAAACTGTGGAGAGAACAGTTTGTTTTATCAAGTTCATGTTCAGTGAAACAAAGTGGTCCCTCGGGCTCCCTCGGCTCTCACCCTGTGAGCGTGATGGACATTGCATGCCCCTGGCACTCAGGCACTCAAGCCTGGATGCTTGAACAAGGACATCCAGGGCTTTGATTTTATCCAGCATGTCCAGATCTTATCGTTCTTAAAAGCTTTCTGTATCTCCTATCTTAAGACCATATTCTCTGATACAATGAAGTCATACAGTCATAACAAAAAGGATAAATACATATTTTCACAAGTGAAAATGCAAAAAGCACATTCCAAATGAATAGATTCTTTAAAAAGAGAAGATCTTAAATATTTTTTTAAAAACCTAGAGCAGATGAATGAGGAAAATACCGCTTCTCAAAATGGGATGCGGTGAAGGGTGGTAGCTGAGCAAAATGCGTATCCTATGTCCTTACATGAAAGAAGAATAAAGGAGAATGTTCTGTTGGGAGTTCGTTTTTAGCTTTTCAATTTTCTTTTTTGTTGTCGTTTTAACCTCTACTCAAGACAACTTGGATTAACTTTTCATTTTGAAACAGTTTCAGATTTATTAAAAAGTTGCAAAAAAAGTACAAGAATTATTCTGTCTGCTTTATATAGATTTTCTGAGTCTTAACATTTTTCATAACTATAGTACAATCAAAACCACAGAATCAGCACTGATAGAACAGTATAATCTAATCTACGGACCTCATTCAAATTTCAGCCATTGTCCCCCTCACAGCCTTCCCCAGTCCAGCATCTAATCCAAGCTCACACGTTTCACTTGGTTGTCTAGCCCCTTTAGTCTGCTTTAACCTGCAACGGGTCCTCAGCACAGATTTATTTCGTGACCTGACACTTTTGAAGAGTAAAGGCCAACTGTTTTGTAGAAAGCCCCATTATTTGGGATTGTTGCTTAAGTGTGCTGCTCTGTGTATTCACACTGACACATCTCTCCCACTGCCATAATATTCTGTATTTCCTTCCTTCTTGCGTACTTTTGATCTCTTTTCTCCCACAGTGACAATGCTGGCTTGTGACAAAATCAATTTATTTCAACAGTTTAATGATAATGTATCTGCATCTGTATTTATCCTATTTGAATTCACCGGGCTTTTGAATCTGTAATCTTTAGGTTTATGTTCTTTTTCAAAATTGAAACATTATCAGTCATTAGTTCTTCAGATCTCATTTCTGTACTCTACTCTTTCTCCTCTCCTTCTGTGACACCAATTATACAGCTGTTGGACTTTTTGGTATTGTTCCTGAGGTGCGGTTCATTTTTTGTTTTGTTTTGTTTTGAGACAGAGTCTCCGTCTGTCACCCAGGCTGGAGTGCAGTGGTGCGATTTTGGCTCACTGCACCCTCTGCCTCCCGAGTTCAAGTGATTCTCCTGCTTCTGCCTCCTGAGTAGCTGGGATTACAGGCACCTGCCACCACACCCGGCTAATTCTTATATTTTTAGTATAGATGGGGTTTTGCCATGTTGGCCAGGGTGGTCTTGAACTCCTGACCTCAGGTGATACATCTGCCTCAGCCTTCCAAAGTACTAGGATTACAGGCGTGAGCCACTGAGCCCGGCCTCATTTTTTTTTAAATCAGTGTCTTTTGTGTTGTTCAAATTGCACGACTGCCATACTGACTCTTTCCCTTTTCATTTCCAGTCTGCTGTTGGCCCAGCCAGAGACTGCTTTATCCTGGTGATTATGTTTCCAGTGGTGCAATTCCCACTTGGCCATTCTTCATACATTCCACTTTCTCCCTGAGCCTTCTTATCTTTCCATTTATCTCAAGAGTGTTTGCCATTACTTGCTAGAGCATTCTTATGATAATTACTTTAAAGATGTTACATAAAAAATTCTTATGATAATTACTTTAAAGCCAGTGCTGAGGGTTGGAATCATCAGCACTGGCACCTACTGGTTGCAGTTTTCCTTGCTCATTGAGATTTTCCTGATCTTTTGTAGAAGTAATTTTGGATTGTGTCCTGGGCATTTTGAATGTTATGAGAACCCGTGTCTTATTTAAGTGGTATGGAGAATGCTGCTAGTTTTGTTTTGGCAGCAATTGATGTGGTTGGGCTTATACTGCAAGTGCAGACCAACCTGCAGAGGCTGCGGCTTCCACATCAGCTCAGTCTTTAAAGCCTCATGGTGTTTGGGTATGCAGGTCACTCTGACACCTCGGTGGAGGTTGATCCCATCACCTAGCTCTCATAGTCTATGCCATCGAGGGTCACATCCATGCATGCCCAGCTCGGGAGTGAGCCCGGGGTTTTATTGACAACACGATGAATTGCTTTGCAAAGTTCCTCACCTCCTGCAGTTTCTCTGATGCTGTGTGGTCACCTGGGATTCTTCTTTGGGGCATCTAGTCAGAAGGCTGTGGCTCACTATGTCACGGTGCTTACACTTCCTCCCTCCTCAACCCCCTCTGGGGTCATGATGTGGGAAGATGTGGAGAGAAAAAGACCCATGGCCTTTACCCGCCCTCTCGGAATCACAGCTTCTCTGATTAGAGGAAAGCTCCCTGCCCTCAGCGTTGTGAGTCCCTGCAGGCTTCATGGTGGCTTCTGTGGCTACTGCCAACCCACTCCCTGAGTAAGCCCTGGAGGGGTCCCCCAGAGCTCCCCACCTGTGCCCTGGTGTCTGCTCCTAGAGTGTGGGCTGCCTTGAGTCAAGGCCACGCAATGCCAGAGGAATTAAAAGGGAAAACTTTCCACTGGTTTGGTGGCCCTCACATTTTTATCTTATTTCTCAATCTTCCTGCTAATTTTCTGATCAGAGTGTCCATTTGCATGTGTCCTGGAGGCAGCTCAGATAGCTTCTCCACGTGTTTCAGGCCGGTTTTACAGCTGCACTCAGCAGAAGAGATGGGGGGGAACTACCTCCTCCACCTGACCTTGAGCTCGAACCAGCCTTGGCAGTGCTGCCCTTGACAAGGCTGCAAGTTACCCTCTGCAGCAGGTGCCGCCCCAACATCCCTAGGGCTGTTTTCATTTGCATTTCTTCCACAAGTGAAGGGCAACATTTTTCCTTGTGTTTAAGTGATATTTTATATCACTGCCACTAATTGTTTTTGTATGTTGCTCATATTTTCTATCAAGCTTTTGGCCTTTGCCTACTTCCCCCAATTAAGAGTTGTTTATAACTCCCTGGTATGTGTTTGTTTATTTGTGTGTGTGCCCATGTGCACCTCATACAAAATATATTTTTATAGAGTCAAATTAGTCAATCTTTTATTTTTTGCATTTGGACTGAATTAAACTTAGGAAGTCTTTCTCCACACTCAGGTTATAAAGATATTCACAGTCGAGCGCGGTGGTTCACGCCTGTCACCCCAGCACTTTGGGAGGCTGAGGCAGGTGAATCACAAGGTCAGGAGTTCGAGACCAGGCTGGCCAACTTGGTGAAACACCGTCTCTACTAAAAATACAAAAAATTAGCTGGGCGTGGTGGCGGGCGCCTGTAATCCCAGCTACTTGGGAGGCTGAGGCAGAAGAATGGCTTAAACCCAGGAGGCAGAGCTTGCAGTGAGCTGAGATCGTGCCACTGCACTCCAACCTGGGCAACAGAGCAAGACTCCATCTGAAAAAAAAGATTCACATATCATTTCTTTTGGTATTTGTACACTTTGGTTGTTTAACATTAATTCTTATGTGTGCTATATGGATGTATGGGTGGAGGTCCTATTTGACTTCTTCCAGGAATCCATTCATTTGTTCAAACATCAATTTTTTAATAAGTTTATCTTTGATTCAGAGATTTGAGATTCTCCCTGTTTTGTACACTGAGTTTCCATGCATTCTTGGGTATATTTCTGGTCTTTCTATTCTACTTCACTTGATTATTCATTCTTATGACAACACCACACTGTTTTAATTTTTGAGGGTTTTTTTTTTTTTTTTTTTTTTAGTATGTTTTAATCTCTGGTAGTGCTAGCCCATCAATAACTCAACTTTTTTCGGAGTTTTCCTAACCAATCTTGAATGTTTTTGTTTGCATATGTTTCAACTTGTCTTGTTCAAGAAAAAGAAGTCATGATTTTTATAGCAATCACGTTAAATGAAAACATTTTATAAATTAGGGAGGACTGATGTCTAATGGCATTGGTGCCATTAGACAACAAGGAACCACTGAGAACAAGGAACAGCTTTACCGTTGCTCAAGGCTCCAGGTGCATCTCGCAGGAGTGCATTGAATTTTACTCCCTTAGATTTTGCACATTTTAAAATCCGATTTATTTCTAAACATTGGATTTTCCCCCCAATTGTAAATGAGGTTTTCTCTTCCATTATATCTTCTAGTTGGTTATTGCTTCTATATAATGAGGCTGTTGGTTTTCACTTTAATTTCATATTATACTACCTCACTGAATGATTTCATTGAATTTTCTAGTCTCAGCATTGCTCCATTAGGACTTTTTTCCTTTTTCCTTTTTTTTTTTTTTTTGATGGAGTCTCACTCTGTCATCCAGGCTGGAATGCATGGTGCAATCTTGGCTCACTGCATCCTCCACCTCCTGGGTTCAAGCAATTCTCCCACCTTAGCCTCTTGAGTAGCTGGGATTATAGGCGCCCACCACCACACCCAGCTAATTTTTTGTATTTTTAGTAGAGACAGGGTTTTACCATGTTGGCCAGACTGGTCTTGATCTCTTGACCTCGTGATCCACCCGCCTCAGCCTCCCAAAGTACTGGGATTACAGGCGTGAGCCACTGCGCCCAGCCAGGGCTTTCTTTAAAAAGAGTTTCTGAGGTAGATGGGTCAGCTGCAAATAGACTGTTTTCCTCAAATCTTATGCCTCCAATTGCTTTCTCTATTTTTCTTTGCTTCTGTCTCCACTGCAATGTTTAAAAAATGATGGTGCCTGTCCTGCTCTTGTTCAGTGCATTAGTGGGACTGCATCCAGTACTTTCCCATACAGTGAGTTTCTGGCTTCAGGGTTCTCTCACGCACACACACATGCACACACACACACACACACACACGCATGCACATGTGTGCACACACACAATCATGTTATTGTCCTATGTGCTACTGTATTTGTCTTGCTAATATTTTATTTAAGATTATTGCACTGATATATAAAAGTGCTGTATTTTCTTTTTTGGTATCCTCTTTATCATGTTTAGCTGTCAATGTCATGCTTGCCTTGTAAAAGGAACTTGGAAACTTTACCTCTTGGGTCCAATCTGGCAAATTATGTTTTTACTAGAAATATTTCATTTCATCTAAATTTTCAAACTTATTCCATATAGGTATGCAAAATGTCTCTTGTGGTCATTTATTTCATTTTTATTTATTTTTTTGACACAGGATCTCATTCTGCTGTCCGGTCTGGAGTGCAGTGGTGCGATCTCAGCTCACTGCAGCCTTTACCTCCTGGGCTGAAGCAATCCTCCTGCCTCAGCCTCCCCAGTAGCTGAGACGACAGACATGCACCACCCAACCCAGCTTCTTGTGCCAGTTGGATCAATTTTACTGAAGTGTTATTTACACACAACAAAAAGCACCCATTTTAAGTGGTCAGCTCAATGAATATTGGCAAATTTACACACCACATACCCACCACCACGCTCATCACACTTGCCTCCCACAACAGGTGCCTGCCATGAGTGGCATGGCCCCCCCATCGACATCCAGCTCCAGGCAGCCACTGATCCACTTCCCACCACTTGATTCAATTTCCACTTGCTGGGATTTTGCATGAATGGGTGCCTGGGACAGTTCAGCCTCTTTAACCACTCAAGCCGTTTATCTGTGTTTCCCCTTCCGTCTCATTCTCAGTCCTGCCAGCAATGTCACCATTTTGTGCATCTGTTGACTTTGTGGATCTTCTCTATTTTAGTTTATTTTGATTTCTGACTTATTCAATAACACCTTTGGGGGTACATTTTCCTTCAGACCTCCTTGGGTTTCATTTGTTGTTCTTCTCAAGGTTCTAGACCTGAATACATGGTTTCTTAATTTTCAACCCCTCTTCCTTTCTAACACTAGGGCTTAAGTCTATATGTTTTCCTCAAAGCACTGCTCTCATTTAAAACAAATGCTGGTTCTGATTTTTGTTACTATGCAGCTCAAGGAATTTTTAAAAAGCCTATTATAGTTTCTTCTTTAACAGATGAACTAACTGAAATGTTAATTAAATTTCCCATATTTGAAATTTTAAAGTTTATCTTCATAAACATTTAATTTAAATGCACATGGTCAGAGAACATGGTGCATGGGAAATGTGTTACACTGGGACATTGAACACATCAGGTCTATACCACTGGGCTGGTATGTTACCCTGGGACATTGAATGTGTCAGGTCTACACCACTGGGCTGGTGTGTTACCCTGGGACATTGAATGTGTTAGGTCTACACCACTGGGTGGGTGTGTTACTCTGGGACATTGAATGTATCAGGTCTACACCACTGGGTGGGTGTGTTACCCTGGGACATTGAACATGTCAGGTCTACACTATGGGCTGGTGTGTTAACCTGGGACATTGAATGTGTCAGGTCTACACCACTGGGCTGGTGTGTTACATGTCAGGTCTACACTATGGGCTGGTGTGTTAACCTGGGACATTGAATGTGTCGGGTCTGCCCCCCTGGGGACAGCATCGCCATTTCTGGCTGTAGGGTGTCTGATAAAAGGTCTTGATTTTCCTTTGTTACTCAACTGTATAGAAGGTTTTTTCCCCTATCAGTAGGGGGAGGATGGGTGATTGATTATCGATGTTGCTGCAGTTGTTATTTTTAAAAATAAATTTGTATATAAAAAATGATGTGTTAAAATTGAAAATCCACATACAAAAACAAAACAAAACAACAAAAAACTAACCCAGACACAAATCTTATACCTTTCACAAAAACTAACTAAAAAGGACCATAGGCCTGAATGCAAAATGCAAAACTATAAACCTCCTAGAAGAAAATGCAGGAGAAAATTGATGTGACCCTGGGTTTGGTGATGAGTTTTTAGATACAACATTGAAAACATAATCTCTAAAATTAAAAAAATTGATTAAAAAAATCGACAAAGAGGTTGG
The DNA here is from genome assembly GCF_049350105.2 of Macaca mulatta. Lineage (NCBI taxonomy): Eukaryota > Metazoa > Chordata > Mammalia > Primates > Cercopithecidae > Macaca > Macaca mulatta. The sequence goes on along the minus strand of NC_133413.1, from coordinate 153,455,124 downwards.
GCATGGTGGCTCAACCTGTTTCTCTTGGGCTCAAAGAATCTGCCCACCTCAGGCTCCCAAAGTGTAATCCCAGCATTTTGGGAGCCTGAGGCAGGCAGATTCCTTGAGTCCAAGGGTTTGAGACCAGCCTGGGCAACTTAGGAAGACCCTGTCTGTATTTAAAAAAAAAAAAAAAACAAAAAAACAAAACTCAATAAGAACATAAAAAATTAAGAAAGCATCTGACCAGACACCTTACCAAAGATACACCACTGGCAAGTAAGCAGATGGAACAAGGCTCAGGGAATAGGGAATTGCAAACGAAGACACCTATAAGACACCAGCACCGCTTTTTAAGTGGCTGAAATCCAGAACATTGACAATATCAACAATATCAGTTTCTGGCTGGGATGCAGAGTGGTGGGCACTCCCTGTCATTGCTGGTGAGGGTGCAAAGTGGTGTGGCCGCCGTGTATTGGGGGAAATTTTCCCTTGATACACGTAGGTTCTTTCCTATTTTCCTAAGTGTCAGTTGGTCTGAGAAATAAAGGGAAAGAGTACGAAAGAGAGAAACTTTAAAGCTGGCTGTCTGGGGGAGACATCACATGTTGGCAGGTTCCGTGATGCCCCCCTGCCATAAAACCAGCAAGTTTTTATTAGTGATTTTCAAAAGGGAGGGAGTGTACGAATAGGTTGTGGGTCACAGAGATCACATGCTGCAAGGGCGACAAAAGATCACAAGGCAGAAGGTCATGGCGAAACTCGAATCACTAATGAACTTCCATGTCCAGTTGTGAACACATTGTCATTGATAAACAAGGTTCAAGAGCAGAAAACTGGCCTGACTAGAATTCGCCAGGTGGGAATTTCCTAATGCTAGCAAGTCTGGGGGAGCTGCAGGAGACTAAGCTGTGTTTCATCCCTATCTACATCTGCATAAGGCAGACACCCCCAGAGCGGCCATTTCAGAGGCCTCCCCTAGGAATGCATTCTTTTCCCAGGGCTGTTAATTAATATTCCTTGCTGGGGAAAGCATTCAGTGATATTTGTCTTACCCGTTTTTGGTTATAAGAGAAATATGGCTCTATCCTGCTCGCCCACAGGCAGCCAGACTTTAAGGTTATCTCCCTTGTTCCCTGAACATCACTGTTATCCTGTTCTTAAGGTGCCAGATTTCGTATTATTCAAATACGCATGCTCTACAATGTGTGCAGTTAACGCAGTCATCACAGGCTCCTCAGGTGACATTCATCCTCAGCTTATGAAGATGACAGGATTAAGAGATTAAAGACAGGCATAGGAAATCACAAGAGTATTGATTATGGGGAAGGGATAAATGTCCATGAAATCTCCACAATTTATGTTCTTCTGCCATGGCTTCAGCCGGTCCCTCCGTTCAGGGTCCCTGACTTCCTGCAACAGCCACGGAAGACAGGTGTGAAGTTTCTCACACAGCTACACAGAGGCTTCCCGGCAGCTCTGGCAATTGTGCTCCGTGGCATTTAACCAGAGGGGCTGAAGACTGACGTCCACATAAGAACCTGAATGTGGACGTTTACCGTAGCTTCATTCATAATTGCCGATGCTTGGAAGCAACAAGATGTCTTTTGATAAGTGAGTGGATAAACAAATAGTGCTACATGAAGACGGTGGAATATTATTCAGGGATAAAAAGAGATAAGGTAACTAGCCATGAGAAGACATGGAGGAACTGTAAACGCACATCGCTAAGTGAAAGAAGCTAATCTGAAAATGCTCCACACTGTGTGTTTCCAACCACAGGTCATTCTGGAAAAAGGAAAACTGGAGTCAGGGAAAGAATCAGTGGTTGCTGGGGTTCAGGGGGAGGGAGGGATGACGAGGGAGAGCACAGGGGATTTCTCTCCAGCCGTGAAAGTATCCCACTAGACACAGCAGCGATGGCACCGGACACTGTGCATTTATCAAAACCCACGGAACTTTAAGGCACAAAGAGTGAATTTTTTTTTTTTTTTTGCCATTCTTCTTTTTGAAATGGAGTCCCTCTCTGTCACCCAGGCTAGAGTGAGGTGGCGTGATCTTGGCCCACTGCAACTTCTGTCTCCCCAGTTCAAGCGATTCTCCTGCCTCAGCCCCCCGAGTAGCTGGGATTACAGGTGCCCAACACCACACCTGACTAATTTTTGTATTTTTAGTAGAGACAGTGTTTCACCATGTTGGCCAGGCTGGTCTCGAACTCCTGACCTCAGGCGATCTGCCCACCTCGGCTTCCCAAAATGCTGGGATCACAGGCATGAACCACTGTGCCTGGCCTGCCATTATTCTTACGATATGGAAAAATATGGATTCTGGCTGCTTTGGTTTTTATGCGTTGCCGCACACTCCTGAGCGTTTGCCTGGCCGGCCTGGCTGCCTGCCCCGTGCCTCTCCCTTGTACATGTGGTGCTGGGCCACCTGCCTGCATGTTCTCAAGGTCCCCTGCCCTGCCCCGTCCCCCTGTTGGAGGCTCAGCCCCCGGTCTGATCGCTGCCTGTGGGGAACACAGATGGCTCAGGTTCCCCAGGTAACAGGGGGGGCCCCACTGCCCTGGAGAGACTAGAACAGTGGCTCAGAATTTTCTCAGGTCAGAAGGACAGGGAAACTGAGGGCCAGGAGAGAAGCAGTGGTGCGGGAAGGCATGCACCGCCCTCCTCATCCACCCTGACTGTCCCTTCTGTGACCACTTCCCAGTCTCATGTGCTCACCCTCAGCAAGCATTTATTTACCACTCGAGGAGTCTTTTCTCATTAATCTCTGAAGCATTCAGTCATCTTCATCTTTCCTTCCTTCATCCTCTTTTTAAAAAATCCATTTATTCAGACAAACTGTGGTGGCACACACCTGTAATCCCAGCATTTTGGGAGGTCGAGGCAGAAGGATCACTTGAGGCCAGGAGTTCAAGACCAGCCTGAGCAATACAGTGAGACTCTGTTTCCACAAAACATAAAAATGAGCTGGAGTGGTGGCACGCGCCTGTGGTCCTAGCTACTCAGGAGGGTGATGTGGGAGGATCGTTTGAGCCTGGGAAATCAAGGCTGCACTGAGCTAGGATTGTGCCACTGCACTCCAACCTGGGCAACAGAGCAAGACCTTGTCTCAGATAATAATTTTTTAAAAATCAATGTATTATGCAATGTTTCTGAGTTCCAGCTGAGCAGGCGCCCTGAAGGAATTGTGGTTCCCGTCCTCCTGTCCAGAGAGGCCAAAGCCCCCAGCTCTCAAAGGCACAAGAGTGGCTGGTCCAGTGGCTGTGGGGAGGGGGGCCATAGGCCCCTGACCCCAGCACAGGTGCCCAGATTAGATTCACACATATTTCCTGGGAAAATGCATCAGGGAAGACCTGCACCGCCACTCTCACTGCGGCCAGATCACTTCCCAGTGCCTTCCTGTGCAGAAAAACAGAAGCTTTCGGGCCAGGGTCCTGGGGAATCTCCTCCCAGCACTGGTCTTGCTGGCTGCCCCAAGGCGTCGGATGCCAGATTCCTGACGTTACGAGGAGCACCAGGTGCCCTGCCCTGAGGATCTGCCCTAGCCAGCAGGGTTGGAATTCAGCCGATAATTCATAACCGCAAGAGGAGGGGAGCAGGTCCTGCTCTGCCCGGGAACCTGAGGACCCTTCTCTGGAGAGCCTGCAGCCTGCCGAGGACAGGGGATCCAGGGCCTCTACCTGAGGGGGCTGCCATGGCCACCTGGGTCCACAGGGGCAACATTGACTGGCTGGAGGACAGCGGGGGGTGCAGTGCACAGGCGCAGGGGTGCAGGCTGCAGGGGTGCTGTGAAGACCTGCCCTCGGGCAGCAGGTGGCAGACCCAGCATTGTCCTTCATCTGGGGCTTTGCTACCTGGTGAGGCCACCTCCTTCCCGATGCAGAAGGCCTCCTTCTCAGCCACCCCTGCCCTAGGACAGCTCCAGGATGTCCCATGGTGCCCTGCTTAGCCTGGCCAGTCCTGAACTCGGCATTGGTCCCCTCTGCCCCAGGCTGCCCATTACCCGTGCCTCACCTGGCAGCCCTCCCATTCCTACCCTCCCCTTGCTGGCACTGTCCATCAGTCCTGACCTCCTGTTATCCTACTGTGGCTGCTCAGACGGGCACCCCAACCCTGGTCACATGCCACAGACCCCTTTCTCCAGGCTCATCCCCACCTCCATTCAGGGGCCCCAGCCCTTCTAGGATCCCAGCCCCGAGCCTGTGACATACTGCTTACCCACTGCTGGGCCCTAGGCTGCAGGGACAGTCCCTATCCTCAACCTCCCAGCTGGAAGGTTTTTTGCAGATCTGGCTGCTCCAGTGGCCGCCAGTACCAACCCACAGAGCCCTTTGCTGAGGACTGGGCAGGGTGGGTGGACGGGAAGGAGCAGGAAGGAATGAGCACCATGGAGCATGAGAGTTTATTATCTCCAAGAGGGTGAAGGTCATAGTCCCAATGGACGGGTGGGGGCACCCACAGTGTTATCCTTCCTGGGTTTCCCTTGGGCAGAGGGGGAGCCCCAGCTGTGGCCGCACCCGGGCTCTCCTGCCCCTCGAGGGGTCCTGGACAGCATTCAGGGCAAGGGGCCTCATGCAAGGGGCCATCGTCCACCAGAGACACCGTCCTTCCCCATCACCCAACACCAGAGGCACCATCCTTCCCCATCACCCAACACCAGAGGCGCCGTCCTTCCCCATCACCCAACACCAGAGGCGCCGTCCTTCCCCATCACCCAACACCAGAGGTACCGTCCTTCCCCATCACCCAACACCAGAGGCGCCGTCCTTCCCCATCACCCAACACCAGAGGCGCCGTCCTTCCCAACACCCACACCGGAGGCACCGTCCTTCCCCAGGAGGAGCAGTTGCTGAATCCACAGGGTTCCCCAGCAAAGGGGCCCCTGTGGGGGAGAAGCGAGGTGGCTAGATCCAGGGTGGAGGCAATGGCACCTTCCCCACCACCTCAGAGAGGGAGGGTCCCCCCCAGTGTCCCGGAAGGGGCAGACACAGGATGGCAGTGGGAGGCAGGAGACAGGACGGGCCAGCAGGGCCAGGAGGGGGTGTAGAGGGAGGGCCCTCACAACAGGGCCCTGAGGAGGCCGAGGCCCACCTGGAGCAGGAGCCCCCCTTGCAGGGCCCAGCGCCCCTCCTGTGGGGTTGGTGCCCTGTTGCAGAGAGCCCCGGAACAGCAGCGCCTAGTTATCACGCCTTGCACCGTGGGGGCTGGCGTCCATTCGAACTTCGTGTTGGTGTTGGGACATCTGGGAGCACAGCGTTTGCTGAGCAGGGTGTGTACACTCCATTCTGCAGAAAAGAGGAGAGGCAGGTGGCCCCAGAGCCCCCAGCAAGGAAGTATCCACAGTTATCAGGAAAATGCAAGGATGCTTTCCAAAGGGGCAGCCGGGACCCAGAAGAACTAGAGCAAGGAATCTGGCCCTATGAGGGGGACCAAGAGACCACCGTCTCCTGTCCTTTCCTGGGCAAGGCGCTGCAGAGCTGGGGACCCTGGCTGCCCAGGCCACCTCCGCCCCGCAGCACAGCAAATACAGACTCCAGGGCAACTGGCTGTAAGGGGCTTTCCCTGGAAGCCAGGCACAGCCTGGACCACCCCTGCCAGCCCGGGGGCACGTGCGTCGTGGGGAGAAGGGGTGACTCAGAGCAGTGGAAAGGGGCTGCCCATCACAGAAAACCTGCTGGGCTGGGTGCCCAGCCCTGGGCTCCTTGCTCTGCTGCTCACTTAAAGACATGGCAGAGACTTTCTGATGGACACGTGTCTGTCAACAACCACGGAACCCCTGAAGGGATGTACAACACTCAAAATCCAAATGGTGGAGAAAAGAGCTTGGGTGGAATCTCCTTTATGTGTCATAGTATGTTATGGCGTGTTGTGTTGCATTCTATTTTATTATATTATGTTGTATTGTATCGTATTATATTAAGTTGCAGTATACACGTTATATTCATTACGTTGTGTTATACTCTATGACACTGTCATACAGTGTATTAGATTCCAGTGCAGCCTGCCCCATGCTGGGCTGTAGGGCTGTGCCAGGAAGGGCGGATAACCCATCCACCCGAACAGCTGCCTCTCCCCACCCCGTGTGTTCCTGCTGTCTTCGTAAATTCAGTGACATCAGAGCCTTTGTCCTGCTGACAGTTCCTAGAGACACCTCAAATGGAGGAGAAAAAGAAAAGTCAAAATTCACACTCTGGGATGCTCGCCCAAACCCAGCGCGGGAGAGAGAGCAGGAGGCACTGTCGGACCCACACGTCCCCAGGTCCTGGAGGACGCATCAGCTGAGTTGCTGAGAGGCGGGGCACCCGGCAACTGCCCTCTGCCCCAGGGGGGACTCACCAAAAGAGACGACCACCTCGTTGGAGATGCAGACTTGGTCCAGCGGGCTGCACGCGGTGGGCGGGCACTGCCTCCAGCTGCTCACCTTGAAGCACTGGTAGCAGCTCAGGTTCCGAGCTGTGGGCAGCAAGCGGGCCGCGGTGGACCAGGGTCCCCAGCCCCAGCCCCAGCCCTGATGCCCCGAGCCCTGTCAGGGCCGCTCCTTACCTGGCATCGTGGCGCAGACAGCAGACGCGGCAGCCAGCGGGAGGGCACACAGGGCTAGGACGAGCCCCTCCATGACGCCAGAGGGCTCAGCCTGAGTGGGGTGAGGTGGGTGTTGCGGGGGACTTCGCCCAGAGAGCCCCCTCCCCAGCTTCCTGCTCCCTAACCGGGCTTCACTCAGGGCGCAGCCCCCATCCCACCCCAGCCTCCTGCGCTCCTGGACTCGGCTTCACCCAGGATGCCCCCCACCCCCAACCTCCTGCACTCCTTGGCGGGGCTTCACCGAGGGCGTCCCCGACCCCCAGCGTCCTGCTTCCGCGCTCGCTCTCCTCCCTTCCCCGCATCCCCTCTCCCTGGGCCCTCTGCCTTTGGTCCCCCTTCCAATCTCTCTGTCTAAACTCCTCGGAGCCCCATTCTCACCCGACCCTCATCCCAGCCCCCGGCCCACAGTCCGGACCCCTCTCCAGGCACCTTCTCTCCTGCCGGGCTGCGGGGATCTGCGCCCTGGAGGAGGAGTCAGCCCTGGGACCGAGGGGCTGGACCGGCCAGCCCCTCCTCTGGTCTCTTGCACTGGGGCGGCTCCGGGGTTCCGAGGGCCTCAGCGTCTGCCTGCAGCCGCCTCCTGGGGAAAATAGCCCGAGACCCGGGAGGAGGGGGACGCCTGCAGGTCCCCCCAAGGCCAGCCTCAACCCCAATCACAGACCCTGGGCTCCACGCCGTAGGGAACGTCGGGCCAGATTTGGTTCCTGACTCGGGGACCCACGGAGGCTGAGGGAGACCCAGAGGGCGCGGAGGGCGGGACGACCCTTTCCCTGGGGTGGGGCGGGAGTGGTCTGGATTTGGCCGCGGACGGGGGAGGGAGGAGGCTTCAAGGCGGAGGAGGAGGAAGAGGGAGGAGGCGGAGTAGGGACCCTGGGGCGCAGGTGAGGTTTGGACAACCTGAGATGGAACGGGAGGCGGCCAGGGCAGGGCGGCCCGGAGCCGGCCAGGCAGATCCAGGAAGGAGCTTAGATCCAGGAAGGGCAAATGAGGTCGGCGGGGATGGTTAGGCCACAGGCACAGAATCTTCGTTCTTTCTAGAGTGCTTGGAGGCTTTCCCCGGCAGAGGTGGCCTGGGAGGAGGGGAGAAGGGAGGAGAAGGGCAGACGCCTCCAGGGGCCCCTCGGGCGCGTTCAGTGGCTCAGAGAAAAGCAGGGCTTAGCCTTACAGGAGCCTGGAGCTGCCGCAGGGGTTGGAGGCTGCTGCTCCAGAACCCTTGCTAAGTTTCTGGGACCTGCAGGGGGCTGAGTCCGGGCCTTTGAAGACTGGTGCCCTGGAAAAACGGCTCCTGCGCAGGCTGCCTCCCAGCTCTGTCCTCCCACACTTCCACCTCTCACAGGTGAGGCTGGGGCCCAGCCGGGTCTGTCCGGGTGCTTAAGCGTCCCTGGGCCCCTCGGAGGCTGTGGTTCCAATTTCTTTTGCAGCATCTGCCCGGACCCATGTAGGTCCTGGATGCAGAGTGTTAGGCCGCCCCGTCACAGCGCAGACCTGCCCCCTCCCCACTAAACTCATCTGCCTCCTACACGGAGTCTTTCCTTTGTCCTGTCGTTTATTCTGTTGTTGTTGTTGTTTATTTTTTTATCCCTGGGAGCCAAGGGAGTTGACCCATGTTCTCACTGGGCCACTGGAACCCAACAGCGTGGACATCCCGGTTGGTGGGCACCCAGCTCTCTCCTCCAGAGGCACTGTCGCACCCTCCCCCACCTCACCAGGGGGCACAGGGCCCTGCTGGACCCAAGCGACGTCAGGAAATGCTGTCCTCAGTCTGGAGGACCACCGACCCACTTTCCTCCACGGAGCCCCTCCCTGGGACCTCGGTGTCCCGAAGCTGTCTCACTAAGGGGTAGCCCCAGGCTCTCCCCTCCAGCCCGGGTGGTCACACAGTTTTCACTCTGTGTCAGGTTCACTCTTTTCTCCTTCCTGCCTTCATTTCCTGAATCACATCCTTTTGAGCATGTGTGATGACAAGGCAGGGCTGGACCCTGGGTCTGCAGCAGTGAACCGGCCCAGTCACCTGCCCTAAGGGGTCTTGCAGGAAGTAAGTGGCAGAAAGAAGAAAGGGGTAACTGCTACCCATAAGGTGGTTGGGAAGGGCTGCCCCTGGCCCCAGCATGACTGCTGCCCACCACCTCCAGGGGCCTGGCATCCTCTCCTGCACTGCAGCCCAGCAAACCCCTCCCCTGCTGTGGCTTCCGGTGACAGCTGCTGGGAGAGAAGGTGCCGACCCGGCCCAAGAGTGAGTGTGCAGGCAGGTGGCGCCATTTCCCCTTCGTCCACGCAGTGGCCCACCCAGCAGGACTGTCCCGTTCCTGTTTCCCCTGGTGCATGCTCTAGGGATGCCCCAGATGGGCCCTGCCCTCTGACCCCTGCCTGACCAGGCTCAGCGTCCTCTGCTCCCTTTGTCCTCTGATGCTCTAGCCCTTTCTGCCTGTGTGTCGGTCGGGGCTGTTTTGGGGGTGGGTTTAGAGGGCACGGGATGGAAGTCGTTTGGAGGGGAGGGGCCATATGCCCTTTGTTTATCATGTGCATTTTTTCATTTGCCATTCACACTGTGATTGATTTGAATGAATCTGGCACTGTGAAATCTGCAAAGTCAAAAATCAAAAAGAACAATCAAAAGAACAGTGGCATTGGAGGCACGTGCAATAAAGGAGTCCAGGTGGCAGTTGGAGGTCAGAGGCTGGAAGGAATACACAGTTCTCAAAGGAAGTGGCTGAGGGGTCTGTAGATACTCATCTGAGCCTGCGGCTGGTGGTGGGATGTTGGAGCAGCCACGGCCAAGAGGGCCATGCTCAGAGCCGCACAGCTTTTAGTGCCCACGAGAAGGCACTGGCCCTCCTCAGGGCTGACCAAGTTCCTCGGTACTGCATCCAGCTGTGCTCCTGGCCTCGTTTTTTCTCTCCTTGGTGAATTAACTCCCAGACACAGCAGCCCCTGGAGGTGGCGGGGAGTAGCCAGGGATGGGAAAGGGTCAGTCAGCCTGTGGTCAGCAGGGCGGCGGGTGCAGGCCTGGTGTTCCCAGGATACTTTGCTGGGTCATGCAGTTGTCCCCATCACGGATCACTCCAGCTCCCCGGAAGGCACAGGCTGTTGCTGTTCCTGGGGGCACCCCTGGAATGAGCATAGTTCGTGGACAGGCTTCAAAACAGCCCAGAGCAAAGATGTGGCTGTGAGGGAGGGGCACGGCTCTGGGGTCTTTGCCTCCACGGTTCCCTGACTTGGTCCCGCAGTTGCCCTGGAGAGGCAGGGCCACCTCATTAAGGGCTTGCTTGTTCCTGATGGTCTCTGTCAGGAGCCCCTGTCCCCTGGCCCCAGACTCCAACACCTGTCCAGGTGTGTGAGCCAGTGTCCCTCTGGCAGCAGAGAGGCCTGTAGGAGCACAGCCCACAGGCCCCAGTGACATTTGCTGAGTGTTTATTCTATCAATATTCTTCATTTCTGGCCTGACTTCAATCCTAGGAGGTGGGTACCATGATGAGTCCAATTCTAAAAATAATAAAATGGAACAGAGACCTGAGGAGATGGCTTCCTGATGGGGGACCAATGTCCCAATTTTAGCACCAAAGTCCTGCGACCTGGGAAGCCCTCAGTGCTGGGCAAACCCGGATGGTTGGTGCCCTGATTCAGGATCACCCAGGTAATAGGTAGAGGGCTGAATTCAAGCCCGGCGCAGCCGCGCGGAGCCTCAGCCTGCACTCTGCTTCTGAGTGGAGCCGGGAGCAGCACTGTCCAAGGAACCCGGGTCATAAAACCCAGCTGGCGAATAGGAACCATGTTTGTATGTTCTAGAAGATGAAAGAATAGAATTTAACTGAATAACAAAGATCAGGGTACATTATGCACAATTAGGACACATATATTTTAATGAAGAAAGTAATTAAATAAAAAAGTGTTTTATTTATGTTTATATATTTTTGCTTGTGTATATATGTGTATATAATGTTTTAGATATACAAATATATATTGTAAGTGTTTCATATTTTATTTCATATTTTATATTTATGTTTTGTTATAAATATGTTGATCAGTTATAAATGTATGTAAATAAGTTCTGTGAATGTTTTCTGTGTCAGTGTTTTGGGTGTGTATATATTTATTTAACTTTTTAAAGTATAGATCTCAATCAGGAAAATGTGAGAGCTTCCTGTTTAGATGAAGTGGATGACCTTCCTTCCTGCCCTTATTGTATTCACCGTCCGAGAGCTGGGTGCCAGGAAGCTGCTGTGTGGGTATGTGCGCCAACCCTGGCATAGGCATGGACAGAAACACACCGTGGAATTTTTCCAGTGAGGGAATCTTGGCGCGATGTCCAGAGGCCTCCCCGAGAGGTGTCCTGAATGAGTCCCACAGTCTCCGTCCCTGCACTCTTGCTATGGAATGCTAGGCTGAATTGTTGAACTGAAGATGACTGTGCTCCCGCTATACTTATACCTCTGACTCTTTTTCCTTTTCACCTTGGCTGTTGGGAAGCTCAGATCCTAACCATTTGCCCCCAGGCACACGTGTGGGGCCTGGCAGGTTTCTTGTTGCCCCTCGTGGCTCTGCTCAGGTCGTAACTTGCTTGCCTTTCTCCTCCCCTTGCCATGTGGAACCCTGGTTTGAGCGTCAATTCTTAGGGCCGTGGAGCTTTAGCCCTTTTGACTGTTCATAGTTTTGGTGCCTTGGCTTCTTTCATGCTCCAGTTCCTGGCCCTGCCTTGGGGGCTCCATGCACAGCTCTCCCTGGGAACAGGTCGTCTCCTTGCCCTGTCTTAATCTGGGGACTGGTGTCTGGGTGTCCCCAGCGAGACCCCTCTCTGCTGCTGACAGGGCTTCCAGGAGGAACGACAGCGGCACCCCAGAGAGGCATGAGGGTGCAGAGAGAGCTGGGTCAGCAGTGGGGGCCTCACACGCTGGCTCCTCACTCCCCATGCCTGAGCAATTCATCAGGTGCTCTCCTTAGATGGACAGGTGTGTGCGATTGTGTTCCGTTTCTGACTTTGGGTTTAGTGACGTCAGTAAACATCAGGTTTAGACCTGAATGGTCTCCCCACGGTGCACAGCCCTTCTTGTTAATGCTGCAAAATCAGTCAAACACACAGCCACCAGGGAGCCCTTGAACCAGAGAGCCCAGTACTTTCATTTTGTTCTAAATGTACAGATTGTTATTATTTTCTTTTTTTTCAAGGCAACAGTGAGCAAGGATTTTGTTATCATTTTCAAACTGGCACATTTACCACGCTGACAATATTCTCTGACCCAGCACAGAAGTTCTTAACAAAAGCATCAGTGACATAGTCACACATATTAAAAGATTGAAAACCACTATTCTAATAAACCACAGTTAAAGAAGAAGTCATATTGGAAATTAAAATACCTAGAAATGATTAAAACTAAGATACTACTATCAAAACTATTGGGCTGCAGCAAAAGCTGTACCTGAGAAAAAAAATCTAACTGTACATATTTGCATTGGGAAATAAGAAAGGTCAATTTTTTTTTTTTTTTTAAGATGGAGTCTTGTTCTCTTGCCCAGGCTGGAGTGCAGTGGTGCAATCTTGGCTCACTGCAACTTCTGTCCCCCGAGCTCAAGTGATTCTCCTGCCTCAGCTTCCCAAGTAGCTGAGAGTACAGTTGTGCACCATCACGCCTGGCTACTTTTTGTATTTTTAGTAGAGACGAGGTTTCATCATGTTGCCCAGGCTGGTCTCGAACCCCTGGCCTCAAATGATCCACCCTCCTCAGCCTACCAAAGTGCTGGGATTACAGGCATGAGCCACCATGCCTGGCCTTATTTTTGAATTAATAATTTTCTCAGCCATTAGAGTGATATTTAGTGAGTAGGAGGGAGACTTTTTTCTTAGGGAATCAATGCTGGAGTTATTGGGGGAAACCGGTGGGAAGCCTGAAGTTAGCAAGCTCAGGGTCCAATCTCCGCATTTTGAAACTCAACTGAAGAAAAGAGACAGGACTGAGAATGCCTATTAACAAAACAGAAAACCAAGGTAAAATCACATGGCTATGGCTGTGTCTTCGAAGGAACAAAAATTAGACAAATATCTGGTAAGACTGAATAAGGAAAAAAGATCCACAGATGAATAATGTAAATGAAAAAATGGGTCATAATGACAAATAACTCCCAGATTTTGTAATGCAAAAAGACAAGAGTTTCACTTCCAGTTAGCATGAGGAAAGAGTGTGAAGCCATCCTTTCTATCTCAACAATGAGAAAGAAATGGAATTATGTACAAAAATTATCACTGCTTTCAAATGCATTGGAAAGTGATGGGTGCAAATCTGAAGGAACTGCCAGTCTCGGGAGGCCCTTCCTCGCAGTGGAGCTGAATGGTGCTGAGGGCGGGTTAGTCATTGGCAGAGCTCTATCTGCAGGGAGAGACTGATGTTTCTTGGTTCTTTTGCATATAATTTCTAGTACACTACCAAAAATTATAAGAATTACAGGAGAGTGTGATTTTCTTTCTTTTTTTTTTTTATTTGAGACAGAGTCTCGCTCTGTCGCCCAGGCTGGAATGCAGTGGCCGGATCTCAGCTCACTGCAAGCTCTGCCTCCCAGGTTCACGCCATTCTCCTGCCTCAACCTCCCGAGTAGCTGGGACTACAGGCGCCCGCCACCTTGCCCGGCTAGTTTTTTGTATTTTTTTTAGTAGAGACGGGGTTTCACCATGTTAGCCAGGATGGTCTCGATCTCCTGACCTTGTGATCCGCCCATCTCGGCCTCCCAAAGTGCTGGGATTACAGGCTTGAGCCACCGCGCCCGGCCGAGAGTGTGATTTTCAACCAAGAGATAAGCTATGCGATAGAAGCAGACACACAGATAACCCAGATGAAAGAATTAGCAGACAAGTGCTTTACAATACTGTTGTAAATACATGAAATAAGATGGAGGAAAGGATGAACAAAATGGATGAAAAGATGGAGAATTTCAACAGAGAGATGGAAACTATGAAAATAAGTGCTTATCTGTTATTAAAAATAAATAATAAAAATAAGTTTTTATTATTATATTAACCAATTAATATAATACCTGAAATTAAGAACTCATTGGATGGGCTTAAGAGCAGACCAAACATACAGTAGCAAAAAGGATTAATAAAATTTCAGACAGGTCCATAGAAATTATCCAAAATAAAGCACAGAGACAAAATAGAATTAAAAGTACACATACACACACACACACACACACACACACACACACACACACAGAGGAGAGGGCCATATGGTACTGATCCAACTGTCTAACATGTATATTGGAATCCCAGGAGAAGGGTGAGAATGGGATAGGAGCAATATTATTTTTATGTATAGTAGCCAATTTTCCAAAACTGATAAGAGGCATTAACCCACAGATTCAATAGGCTTATTGAACTCCATGAAGTATAAAGCTGAAGAAAGCCATACTTAGTCACATCGTAGTCAAACTGCTGAAACTAAAGGAAAAGAGAAAACTGTTAGATGTAGCCAGGAGAAAAAAACACCTTAGCACTAGGGAACCCCGAGAACGACGGCTGTCTCCTTAAACAGGAACCCTGAGAACGACGGCTGTCTCCTTAAACAGGAACCCCAGGGATGACGGCTGTCTCCTCAAACAGGAACCCCAAGGATGACGGCTGTCTTCTCAAACAGGAACCCTGAGAACGACGGCTGTCTCCTCAAACAGGAACCACGAGAATGACAGCTGTCTCCTCTAATAGGAACCAAGAGAATGACGGCTGTCTCCTCAAACAGGAACCCTGAGAACGACGGCTGTCTCCTCAAACAGGAACCCCGAGAACGACGGCTGTCTCCTTAAACAGGAACCCCAAGGATGACGGCTGTCTCCTCAAACAGGAACCACGAGAATGACAGCTGTCTCCTCTAATAGGAACCAAGAGAATGACAGCTGTCTCCTCAAACAGGAACCCCAAGGATGACGGCTGTCTCCTCAAATAGGAACCATGAGAATGACGGCTGTCTTCTCAAATAGGCACCCCCAGAATGATGGCTGTCTCCTCAAACAGGAACCCTGAGGATGACGGCTGTCTCCTCAAACAGGAACCCCCAGAATGATGGCTGTCTCCTCAAACAGGAACCCCGAGGATGACAGCTGTCTTCTCAAACAGGAACCCCGAGGATGATGACTGTCTTCTCAAACAGGAACCCCCAGAATGACGGCTGTCTTCTCAAACAGGAACTTTGGAAGCCAGAAGCAGACACTGGTAAGAAATCAAATTGCCAGCTTGGACTCTGACACTATGCACAATTTCCCTCACAAATTAGGGCAAAATAAAGGCATTTTTCAGATAAATAAAAGCTGAGAGGAATTGCTGCCAACTGTGATGTCAGGAGGAAGCGTGGGGATGTCACATCCTTTTCAGAAGGTAAATGTGAGGGGAGGTTGTGTTAGATGCTGTGTTGACTTTGGGGTGGATGGTGCTGGATTTTCTGTTGTAGCCTTGAACCCAGCACACCCTCTTCTGAAGAACCACCAGACTCCCTCCCGTGTGGCTCTGAATTAGAGTTTTCCAAGGGAAACTCACGTAGAACTTGGAAGATTAAGCAGAGGCCCTCCTTTCCAGTGATGGCTGAAGCCGGGCGCGTGTGTAGACGGCACAGAGATCCTCCTGCGAGCTCGTGGAGATGCTCGTTGCTGTAGAGAGTGACAGTAGGTGGAAGCTGTTTGGGGACCTTGGGGATTGCAGCAGCTTCCAGGAAAACTTATTTATTTATCAATAGACTCTATTTCTTTGAGCAGTTTTAGCTTTATAGAAAATTGAGAAGATAGTACAGAGGGTGCCCATGCATCCTCCTGTCTCTCACATTTCTCCTGTTACTAACACCCTGCATTCACGTGGTACAATGGAAAAACCAATATTGACACGTGGTTACTAACACAAGTTTATAGCTTACATCAGGGCTCACTCTTTGTGTTGTATATTCTGTGGGTTTTGACAAATCCATAACATCATGTGTCCACCATTACAATGTTGCAGAATCGTTTCAGGGCCCTAAAAATCCCCTTGCTCCACCCACTCATCCCTCCCCTCTAACCCATAGCCCTCTGACCACTGCTGCCAGGAGAATGTTTGAGACCTCTTCTTGGGTGCTTCAAGCTGACATGTCCACCATCAAGTCTTCTCACTGTGTTGACTTTGGTGTGGCCGCTGTAACATCCCCTGTCCCCTGTTCATTCACGTGTATTTTGTCCTCAGTGTGGGGACAGCTTCCCTGACATCCATGCTGCTGGGTCTTCCACCAGTCGTGCCGCCTCCTGAGTCTATATTCCACCCTTTATTCCATCCCGTGTGAAAACAAGCGACCTTCCTTTCCCCACCACACTCTGATCAATACACATCTCTCTCTGGGTGAAAGTGTGTGCTCTGGGAAGCCAGCCAATCCTGTTAGAATACTTTGTAACAGGCCGGGCGCGGTGGCTCAAGCCTGTAATCCCAGCACTTTGGGAGGCCGAGACGGGCGGATCACGAGGTCAGGAGATCGAGACCATCCTGGCTAACACAGTGAAACCCCGTCTCTACTAAAAAAAAAAATACAAAAAAATAGCCGGGCGAGGTGGCGGGCGCCTGTAGTCCCAGCTACTCGGGAGGCTGAGGCAGGAGAATGGCGCAAACCCGGGAGGCGGAGCTTGCAGTGAGCTGAGATCCAGCCACTGCACTCCAGCCTGGGCGACAGAGCCAGACTCCGTCTCAAAAAAAAAAAAAAAAAAAGAATACTTTGTAACATAAATACTAAGTCTGTTAATTTACAACAGATTTAGTAATTTGTATAAAATAATAAGGTAGAGGAGGAGTGAGAGGAGAAGAAATAAAATAATACATAAAAACACAGGGCAACTGCGGCCAGGCGTGGTGGCTCACACCTGTAATCTCAGCACTTTGGGAGGCCGAGGCGGGTGGATCACGAGGTCTGGAGTTTGAGACCAGCCTGGCCAACATGGTGAAACCCCGTCTCTACTAAAGATAAAATAATTAGCTGGTTGTGGTGGTGCATGCCTGTAATCTCAGCTACTCCGGAGGCTGGGGCAGGAGAATAGCTTGAACCCAGGAAGTGGAAGTTGCAGTGAGCTGAGATAGCATCACTGCACTCCAGCCTGGGTGATAGGGTGAGATTCCATCTCAAAAAAAAGAAAAAAAAATATATATATATAGCAGCTGGAGAAAGCCCAAGGGCACTTGTTATGGCTGAACCGTGCCCCCCTCAAGTTCATAAGTTGAGCCCTCACCCCCACTATCTCAGAATGTGATCGCATTTGAAAATAGGGTCCTTAAGGTGATTACGGTAGAATGGGGTCATTAGGGTGGGCCCTCGTCCAGCATGCCTGGTGTCCTTATAAGAGGAGATGAGGACACAGACACACACAGAGGGCAACTGTGAGAATGCAGGGTGCAGATGCCATCTGCACGCCAAGGAGAGGGGCCTCACGGGGAGCCAGCCCTGCTGACACCTTGATCTTGGACCTCCAGCCTCCAGGACGAGAGAATCCATTCCTGTAGCTTAAGCCCCCAGTTGTGGTGTTTGTTATGGTGGCCAGAGCTGACTAGTGCACTGCTGGACCCTAATGCCTGGGGCTTCCTACGACGCTGGGTGCGGCCGCTGTAACATCCCCTGTCCCCTGTTCATTCACGTGTATTTTGTCCTCAGGAAAGGGCTCTTTACTGGTGGGCTTGGAGCCGCCACAGGTTCAGGGGTTCTCTGCTGGCAGAGTCTGATTAACAACAGCAGGGGCCGGTAGAAAGGAAGAGGCTTCATTAGCCAAGACTAGTGAAAGGAAGTAGCTGGATTCTGACCCAGAGCAACCACTTCAAACGTGGGGGGAAAGGCAAGCGTTCACAAATGGAAAGCTCGATATGGAAGGCATGCAGGAATCATGCTGAGCACAGCGCCTGTGTGTCCTGTCCTGGTGGCAGTCTTGGGTCTCAGTCCACCTAGAACGTGGGCTGGCATCATCGCAACTATGGCCGGGCTGTTAATTACCCGCTTTGAAGTCATCTCCGGAATTTTGCAGCTGGGTCTCCAGGCTTGGCCTGTCTGTCTCAAGATTAGCCTGCGGCACTTCTAAGAAGGCACATAATTAGATACGAATGGACCGTTAGAGAAATGGGAGGGGTTATTTACGGTGAGAAAGGGAGGGATGAGGAGTCTATTTCAAGGCTAAGGGAAAAGGCTTCTGCAGTTTGCTTCGAGGTTATATCTTGAAACCGAAGAGAAAGGAAACAGGTCTAAAAATGCATTTTGAAGACCAGCCACTCAGTTACAGGGTGACCAAGCCCTCACTGCAGAAGTCTTTGGACTTTCCACAGCCTTGTCTCTTTCTAGGGGCTCTGGTTCCCATTAACTTTTTCTCTTGGATGTAGGAGACGTAAGAGATGACAGAGAGCCTCGAGCCCACAGACATTTCCCCCCACGCCGTGGTGCGGTGCCAGCTCGCTTCCTTGGTTGAGTTGAAAACAGCCCCAGCTAGGATGGCACAGCCACTTGCTTTGCCTATTGACTCAGAGATAGGAGCTCAGAACCACCATGGGTCAACCTCCGCTTCCAACTTCCAGGGCCCCTGGGGTCCTCCTGGGGTGGTGCGGGGAGCATTTCTCCCTGGGACATAAGATCTCAGACCCAGCCCAGCTCACTCCCACAGTGACAGGACAAACAATTCTGGGAGTGGCACAGCAGAAGAGCTTGGATTTTTATCCTAAGCATGGTAGTTTTCTAGGAAATTATTAGTCAATCTGGAGCAAGATTCTCAGGAAAAAAAAAGAAATTATTAGTCAAGTGCCCTTTTGTTGGCATAAATCACCATAACAACCACTATAAATATAAAATTACTGTTCTCCAGGGAAACTGAGACAAGAAAATTTTGACTCTTTCCTGTTGTATTAGTCTATTCCTTTGTTGTTGTAAAGAAATACCTAAGACTGGGCAACTTACAAAGAAAAGAGGTTTAATTGGCTGTTGGTATTGCAGGCTGTACAGGAAGCATGGCGCCGGCATCTGCTTGGCTTCTCAGGAGGCCTCAAGAAGTTTCCAATCATGGCAGAAGGCAAAGGGGAAGTAGGTTGCGGGGAAAAGAAAGAGAGATCAGATTGTTACTGTGTCTAAGTAGAAAAGGAAGACGTAAGAAACTCCATTTTGATCTGTACTAAGAAAAATTGTTCTGCTTTGAGATGCTATTAACCTGTAACTTGAGCCCCAGCCCTGTGCTCACAGAGACATGTGCTGTATTGAATCAAGGTTTAAGGGATTTAGGGCTGTGCGGGATGTGCCTTGTTAACAATATGTTTGCAGGCAGTATGCTCGGTAAAAGTCATCGCCATTCTCCATTCTCTATTAACCAGGGACACAATGCACTGCGGAAAGCTGCAGGGATCTCTGCCTGAGAAAGCCTGGGTATTGTCCAAGGTTTGCCCGCACTGAGACAGCCTGAGATATGGTCTCATGGGAATGGAAAGACCTTACATCCCCTAGTCTGACACCCGTGAAGGGTCTGTGCTGAGGAGGAGGAGTGAAAGAGGGAGGCCTGTTTGCAGTTGAGATAAGAGGAAGGCCTCTGTCTCCTGCTCTTCCCTGGGAATGGCATGTCTCAGTGTAAAGCCGACCATTCATTCTATTCTGAGATAGGAGAAAACCGCCCTGTGGCTGGAGGCGAGATACGCTGGCAGCAATACTGCTCTGTTACTCTTTGCTACACTGAGATGTTTGTGTAAAATGAAGCATAAATCTGGCCTATGTGCACATCCAGGCACAGTACCTTCCCTTGAAATTATTCATGATACACATTCCTTTGCTCACATGTTTCCCTGCTGACCTTCTCCCCGCCATCACCCTGTTGCCCGGCCACACCCCCTTCACCAAGATAGTAAAAACAGTGATCAATAAATACTGAGGGAACTCAGAGACCAGTGCTGGTGCAGGTCCTCACACGTTAAGCGCCAGTCTCCTGGGCCTACTATTGTTTCTTGATTCTTTGTCTCTGTGTTTTATTTGTTTTCTCAGTCTCTGGTCTCCACCTGACAAGAAATACCCACAGGTGTGGAGGGGCAGGGGTCCCTGTGGCTTTCCGCAGTGCATTGTGTCCCTGGTTAACAGAGAACGGAGAATGGCGACGACTTTTACCAAGCGTACTGCCTGCAAACATATTGTTAACAAGGCACATCCTGCACAGCCCTAAATCCATTAAACCTTAATTCAATACAGCACATGTGTCTGTGAGCACAGGGCTGGGGCTCAAGTTACAGGTTAACAGCATCTCAAAGCAGAACAATTTTTCTTAGTACAGATCAAAATGGAGTTTCTTATGTCTTCCTTTTCTACATAGACACAGTAACAATCTGATCTCTCTTTCTTTTCCCCACAGCAGGTATCTCACATAACAAGAGTGGAGTTGGGGGTAGGAGGCACCTCACTCTTTTAAACAATTACATCTCACATGAACTCAGAGTGAGAACTCACTCACTGTCATGAGGATGGCACCAACATGTTCATGAGGGACCTACCCCCACAATCCAAACACCACCCACCAGGCCCACCTCCACCACCAGGGACTACACTTCCGGAGACTTCTGAAATCCCACCAGGCCCACCTCCACCACCAGGGACTACGCTTCCGGAGATTTCTGAAATGCCTTTGAGGCCTTTTCCCCATGAGATTTAGAAGAGACAGACATCTAAACCATATCATTCCACCCTGGGCTTCCCGAATCTCATGTCCTTCTCATATTGCAAAGTAAGATCATCCCTTCTCAGTAGCTCCCCAAAGTCTTAACTCGTCCCAGCATCAACATAACCAAAAGCCTCCAGTCCCAGGTTCAGTCTCATCTGGAAATGAGTTCCTTCCACCTATGAGCCTACAAACTCAAAGACAAGTTATTTATTTCCAAGATCAATGGGGATGCAGGCATTGGGTAAACATTCCCATTCCAAAAGGGAGAAATTGGCCAAAAGAAAGGGACAATTGTCCTCTCTCTGGTCTGTGCCTCCAAGATGACAAAGAAAAGAAGGAACAATGGTCATGCCAAGAAGGGCTGCAGCCATGTGCAGCCGATTTGCTGCGCGAATGGTGCCTGATGTGTGGCCAAGGACAAGGCCATTAAGAAATTCATCATCTGAGGCCGGGCATGGTGGCTCACACCTGTAATCCCAGCGAGGCCAAGGTGGGTGGATCACCTGAGATCAGGAGTTCCAGACCAGCCTGGCCAACATGACAAAACCCCGTCTCTACTAAAAATACAAAAAATAGCTGGGTGTGATGGTGGGTGCCTGTAATCCCAGCTACTCAGGAGGCATGAGAATCTCTTGAACCTGGGAGGCGGAGGTTGTAGTGAGCTGAGATCGCGCCACTGCACTCCAGCCTGAGCGACAGAGTGAGACTCCATCTCAAAAGAAAAAGAAAAAAGAAAAGAAAAGAAATGCATCATTGGAAACATCATGAGGCCACAGCAGTCAGGGACTTTTCTGAAGCAAGCGTCTTCAATGCCTGTGAGCTTCCCCAGCTGTATGTGAAGCTACATTCTTGTGCGGGTTGTGCAATTCACAACAAGGGAGTCAGGAATGGATCTCGTGAAGCCCACAAGGACTGAACACCCCCACCTTGATTTAGACCTGTGAGTGCTGCCCTGTGACCCCCACCAAAGCCCACATGAGGAACTGAGTCCTTAAAGACTGAAGACGGACTATTCTCAGGAGAAAAATAAAATGGATATTTACTGAAAGAAAGGAAGAAAGGAAGAGAGAGAGAAAGAGAGAGAGAGAGAGAGAGAGAGAAAGGAAGGAAGGAAGGAAGGAAAGAAGGAAGGAAGGAAGGAAGGAAGGAAGGGAAGAAGGAAGGAAGGAAAGAAAGAAAGAGACAAGGGGCCACATGCAAGTCCTGTGCCCAGCACAGGAGTCATTATGTCTTCCGGCTCCAGTACAGGCAATGCTCTGTCTCTCCCTACACAGTCATTTAGGGAGAATTCTGTCACATTGGAAGAACTTTGGTTATCCATCCATGACCAAAAAAAAAAAAAAAAAAAAAAAAAAATATTTTATTGCAACACAGCTTGGCCAATGTTTGTTTGGGGGTCTGAGAAACGGGGGCCAGTTTTTGGATCTTTGCAATTTCATACCATTTATCCATTAAAACTGTTCTGCCAGAGGTCAGGTAAAGGGGGCAGGACACCTTGACATGTATGTGGCTGCGTAATGAGGATGCTGAAGCAAAGGGAAATGAGCTCATGGAGTGAGGCACTGCTAAGGTCTGTCCTGCTCCCCAGGGGAGGAGGAGAAAACCTCCAAACCTGACAGTGAGTACCCTAAACCCCATAGTGTCTCCTGCCCCAGCTCAGAAAAGAGAGGGAATGTGACTCCCAGAGTACAGGGAAGCACCAGGGCTACTGTCTTCCTCTCAGACTAGGCTAGGTACTAATTTTGGCCGAGAAGTCACGGAGTCCAGAGCAGGGCACTGCATAATGTTCCCACGATGACAACATCCATCAGCAAGCAACTCCAGCCCGAAATGATTGGGCCTGTAATCCCTGCTCCACCTCAGACTTGTTAAATTGGAAGAACTCTAACCCTCCCTACAGACAGGGAGGATCCCCGAAAGATGGCTGAATTATTGACCACTATTTGCTGCACACCATCTCACCTGGGCAGACGTGCAGGCTCTCTGGGACAATATGCTCACTGCAGATGAGCCACAACTGGTTTTAAATGAAGTAAAGGAAGAGGCACAGCAGCTTCATGATGAAAATCCAGACAACACTCTAGATCCTGACCAGAGCAATTCCCTGCACGGACCCAAACTGGGATGTTGTAGAGGACATACATCCCACTGTAGCTAACCTGTATACTATGTCTGTTTCTCTTCCTGGAGATCATAAATGGTTTGCAGTATTGGATTTAAAAGAAGCTTTCTGTTGCATACCCACAGACACAGAAAGCTAACTGTTGTTCACCTTTGAATAGATAGGTCCTAAAGCCACACACAATTTCAGTATCATTGGACTGTGCTCCCACCAGGATTTCAAAGCTCTCCAACTATATTTGGAGTAGCCTTGGCTCAAGATTTGAGGAGCTTACAATTGAAAAACTGGGTATAGTTACAATATGTGGATGATTTACTAAGATCTAGCCCCTCTGAATGGGACTATCAGAATAACACCATTAAAACGCTAAACCATCTAGCAACCTGTGGATCTAAGGTTTCAAGTAAAAAGGCTCAAATATGCCAACAAACTGTGGAATATTTAGGTTTTCTCTTACAGAAGGGAAACAGAGCTCTAACAAAGGAAGGGCGAAATGCAACCTCTTCCATCTCAGCCACAGCTACCCGAAGGCAGCTAAGAGGATTTCTAGGCATAACAGGGTTTTGTTAATCCGGATTCCTAACTATGAACTACGGTGAAGCCACTAGACAAACTGTTGAAGGAGCTAACCGTGGCCCCTTCTCCTGTGAACAAAACACCAGCACGCATGTGAATAACTGAAACCTAAGTTAACCTCTGCCCTAGTCCTCGGGCTCCCAAATTCTCACAAGCCCTTTCACGAGCCTGAGAGACTGGGTCTAACACTAGGGGTCCTTACACAGAAATTAGGAAGAATATTGCAGCCAGTGGCTTACTGGACACTGTGGCCAAAGACTGGCCCCTTGTGTAAGGGTGGTCGCTGCCACCTGCCTGCTGTTAAAGGAAGCTGAAAAGTTGGTTTGGGGACAGCCCATCATGATCCACGAACCTCACCAGGTGCTGGTGTTACTAGAACAGAAGGACTGACAGCAGGCAGGCTGAGCAAATGCCAGGCTACACCTCCAGATGACCCTGCAGGAAAAGTGCAGACTGCTGGAGCCTTAAACCCAGAAACTGTACTTCCTGCTACTGAAGAGCACAAAGAACCTATGCACAATCATTTAGAAATTATCTACCAGGTGTCTTCCAGTTGCCCTAATTTATTTGTTTGCTTGTTTATTTATTTATTTATTTTATTTTATTTTTGAGACGGAGTCTCGCTTTGTTGCCCAGGCTGGAGTGCGGTGGCGTGATCTCGGCTCACTGCAAGCTCCGCCTCCCGGGTTCACGCCATTCTCCTGCCTCAGCCTCCCAGTAGCTGGGACTACAGGTGCCCGCCACCACGCCCGGCTAATTTTTTGTATTTTTAGTAGAGACGGGGTTTCACCGTGTTAGCCAGGATGGTCTCGATCTCCTGACCTCGTGATCCACCTTCCTCGGCCTCCCAAAGTGCTGGGATTACAGGCGTGAGCCACCGCGCCCAGCCCAGTTGCCCTGATTTAAAGGACACAGCCCTGCCACATTCAGACTGGACATTGTTCGTGGAAGGGAGCAGCCTGGTAACCAACAGAAAAAGAAATGTTGCATATGCCTTGGTAACTGTTTCCAAGGTAACAGAAGCGGGGACTTTACTAATGGGAATCTCTGCACAGGAGGCAGAACTGATTGCCCTTATGAGAGCCCTGTGGTTGTCCCAAGTACACAGGGCACTCGGAATAAATTGGGAGTCGCACTCAGCATGGAGACCACAATCCTCTGGACCGATGGAAAGGAAAAATCAAACCCTAAAAACAGTTCTTACCAAACCGTGTCAGGAAACTCAACTGAAATGGATTTAGGGCTTTGGCCTTGCACTGCTCCGGGTAAGAGTGACCCCCAGAAGTGGGATCAGGTTAAGTCCCTAAGAAATTATATAGGGGAGACCCTTGGCTGCTAATCTGTCTCAGGTTACTGGGGTGCCCCTTGGTAGAAAGCCAACTATTAAACATACTCAGGTGGGACAAATTCTTCATGTTTTGCATAAGCTTGCTCTGAACAGGAGCCCTGTGAACTCGGCAGAACCAGTCCGCTCGTTCCAGCCTGGTGATCAAGTGCTGCTAAAACATGGGCCCAACTCAGCAGCTGTCTGTCCCCTTTGCCAATACCTAGCTGTCACAACAACAGAAAGTTTCAGAAAATCTTGACACGTGATTCATAAGCCCTTGTTCTTCTCCAAGGTTGCCCTGGTTATTCTAAAATTTTAGTATTTCCAGGTAAATTATAGACTCAGCAGGCGAATTTTGACATCTTCATCATTATCATCATTCCTGATACCCTTTTGATCAGGATTGCATCAAGTCTATACATCAGTTTAAAAGTATTAACTCTTCCAACAGATGCCTTTGTATGTCCTTCCTTATGTAGATCTCCATTTTTTTCTCATGTGTATTTTTATTTTTATTTCTTTGAAATGGAGTCTCACTCTGTCGCCAAGGCTGGAGTGCAATGGTGCGATCTTGGCTCACTGCAACCTCCACCTCCTGGGCTCAAGTGATTTTCGTGCCTCAGCTTCCCAAGTAGCTGGGATTACAGGCACCCACCACCATACCCGGCTAAGTTTTTGTATATTTAGTAGAGACAGGATTTCACCACGTTGACCAGGCTGGTCTTGAACTCCTGACCTCATGATCCACCCACCTCGGCCTCCCAGAGTGCTGGGATTACAGGCGTGAGCCACCATGCCCGGCCTCATGTGTATTTTCTTGGTTTTTCAGGGTAGAGATCTTCTGCATCTCTTGTTGGGTTTCATTTTAAACATTATATTGGTTTTGATGATAATATAAATGATATTGTCTTTTACATTTCACTTTACCTTGTCAGTCTATAGAATATATTTGATTTTTGTACCTTGACCTTCAGAACCCTGTTAAATTTATGTATATTTTGTTTGCAAATTCTTTTGGTTTCTCCCCATATGCAAGTATATCATTTGCAAATAATGACATTTTCATTTCCTTTCTAGTCATACCTTTTTCTTGCCATATTGCATTTATTTCTTTCCAACCTTTATATGTTTTATTTCTAATTCTAGATTAATTGCATGGCTGAGCATGGGACACATGTGATAAATGTTCTACATTCACTTAAAGAAATGTGGATTCTCCAGGTGTTTGGTACAGCATTCCATATATGTTCAGTATGTGAATATTTATAATCCTGTATAAATTCATGTATTCTATTTTTTGGTCTGCTTGTTCTATCAGTTACTTAAAGATTCATATTAAAATACCTGGCCAGGCACGGTGGCTCGTGCCTGTAATCCCAGCACTTTGGGAGGCCGAGGCGGGCAGATCACCTGAAGTCGGGAATTCAAGACCAGCCTAACCAACATGGAGAAACCCCATCTCTACTAGATATACAAAATTAGCTGGGCATGGTGGCACATGCCTGTGATCCCAGCTACTCAGGAGGCTGAGGCAGGAGAATCACTTGAACCTGGGAGGTGGAGGTTGCATTGAGCCAAGATCGTGCCATTGCACTCTAGTCTGGGCAACAAGAGCAAAACTCCATCTCAAAAACAAAACAAAACAAAACAAACACCAAACGAACAAACAAACAAACAAAAACCTAAGTGTGATTGTGGATTTGCCTTGATTTTCAGCTTTGTCATATTGTGCTTAAATGTTTGGAAGCTGTTATTAGATATGTACAAATGTAGGATTAAAATATTGTCCTATTGTGTTGACCCTTATATCACTATAAATATCCTTTTATTTCAGTTGCATTTCCTGCCTAATACTATCAGTATGATGTATCTTTTCCCATTGTCTTCTTTCAGTGACCTTTTTTTTTTTTTGTAGACAGGGTCTTGCTATGTTGCCCAGGATTGTCTTGAACTCTTGGGCTCAAGAGATCCTCTGACCTCAGCCCCTCAAAGTGCTGGGATTACAGACACGAGCCACCATGTCTGGCCTGTGTCCTTCCTTTTAAAATAAGTGCTGTGACCAGTTTATTGTTATCTTTATTCAGCCTAAAACTTTCTGTCTTTAAATTAGAATAAGTTCATTTACATTTAATGTGAGAACTAACATAGTTGGGTTAAAATATTCCATTTCACTGTTTGCTTTTATTTTTTCCCAGCTTTTTTTTTCTTTGTTTTCCTTTACTGTATTCTTCTGGATTTGTTAAATATTTCTCGTATTTTGTTTTGTTATATTCTGACATATATTTTACATGATTCGTCAGTGGTTATTTTAGACATTACGATATGCATCTTTGACCTATAGTCCATCTTAAGTTGGTTACTGTCTCATCATAGGGTCCAGCCCTACAGGGCCTGTGGGTTTTTCTCCTCATGTGTGGAGATGAGAGATCGTAGAAATAAAGACACAAGACAAAGAGACAGAAGAAAAGACATCTGGGCCCTGGGGACCACTACCACCAAGGTTCGGAGACCAGTAGTGGCCCCGAATGCCCGGCTGTGCTGTCATTTATTGTATACAAGGCAAGAGGGCAGGATAAGGAGTGTGAGTTGTCTCCAATGATAGGTAAGGTCACATGGGTCACGTGTCCACTGGACAGGGGGCCCTTCCCTCTTTGGTAGTCAAGGCGGAGAGAGAGAGGGGAGAGTTTGTGTCATTATTTCTTCTATGTATTTCTGGAGAGATCAAAGACTTTAATACTTTCACTAATTCTGCTACTGCTATCTAGAAGGCAGAGCCAGGTGGACAGGGCGGAACATGAAAGTGGACCAGGAGCATGACCGCTGAAGCACAGCATCACGGGGAGACGTTTAGGCGTCCGGATGGCTGCAGACAGGCTTGACTGATGTCAGGCCTTCCACAAGAAGTGGTGGGGCGGAATCTTCTCTAACTCCCCAAGGAAAGGGAGACTCCCTTTCCCAGTCTGCTAAGTAACGGGCGCCTTCCCAGGCACTGGCATTACCGCTAGACCAAGGAGCCCTCTAGTGGCCCTGTCCGGGCATGACAGAGGCTCACACTAGTCTTCTGGTCACTTCTCACCGTGTCCCTTCAGCTCCTATCTCTGTATGGCCTGGTTTTTCCTAGGTTATAATTGTAGAGCAAGGATTATTGTAATACTGGAAAAAAGAGTAATGCTACAAACTAATGATTGATAATATTCATATAGAGTCATATCTATAATCCATTTCTAGTATAACTATTCTCATTCTATATATTTTCTTTATTAGACTGGAACAGCTTGTGCCCTCGGTCTCTTGCCTCGGCCCCTGGGTGGCTTGCCGCCCACACTCATGAACAATTCAAGAACATTACACAGCATAACTTCATTTACCTACCTCTATTCCATTGTACTTTCGTTGTTTTAATATTTGCTTGTGCCAGACACAGTGGTTCATGCCTGTAATCCCAGTACTTTGAGAGGCTGAGGTGGGAGGATCACTTGAGCTCAGGAGTTCAAGACAAGCCAGATATCGGGGAAACCCCCCCAATGTTTCAACACAGGCTCTTTCTATTTTCCGTGTCAGCTGGCTGAGAAATAAAGAGAAAGAGTACAAAGAGAGGAATTTTACAGCTGGGCCACCAGGGGTGACATCACATATCGGTAGGACCATGATGCCCACCTGAGCCTCAAACCAGCAAGTTTTTTATTAAGGATTTCAAAAGAGGAGGGGGTGTAATAACAGAGAGTAGGTACAAAGATCACATGCTTCAAAGAGCAAAAAGCAGAACAAAGATCACATGCTTCTGAGGGAACAGGACAAATGGCAAAAGCAGAACTACTGAAAAGGGTCTATGTTCAGGGTGCACATATTGTCTTGATAAACATCTTAAACAACAGAAAACAGGGTTCAAGAACAGAGAACCGGTCTGATCACAAATTTACCAGGGCGGAGTTTTTTCCCCACCCTAGTAAGCCTGAGGGCACTGCAGGAGACCAGGGCGTATCTCAGTCCTTATCTCAACCATGTAAGATAGACACTCCCAGAGTGGCCGTTTATAGACCTCTCCCCAGGAATGCATTCATTTCCCAGGGTATTAATATTAATATTCCTTGCTGGGGAAAGAATTTAGCGATATCTCTCCTACTTGCACGTCCATTTATAGGCTCTCTGCAAGAAGAAAAATATGGCTCTTTCTGCCCGACCCCGCAGGCAGTCAGATCTTACAGTTGTCTTCCCTTGTTCCCTAAAAATCGCTGTTATTCTGTTCTTTTTCAAGGTGCACTGATTTCATATTGTTCAAACATACATGTTTTATAATCAATTTGTACAGTTAACACAATTACCACAGTGATCCTGAGGTGACATACATCCTCAACTTACAAAGATAACAGGATTAAGAGATTAAACACAGGCATAAGAAATTATAAAAGTATTATTTGGGAACTGATAAATATCCATGAAATCTTCACAATTTATGTTCCTCTGCTATGGCTCCAGTCGGTCCCTCCATTTGGGGTCCCTGACTTCCTGCAACACCAGGCAACATATCATGATTCCATTTCTACAAACAAATTTTAAAAATTAGCTGGGTGTGGTCATGTGTGCCTATAGTCCCATGTATATTTACTTGTATGTATGTTATAAACCTACAAGATGTTATTCTTATTTTACACCAATAATTACACCAATATTATTTTATATTTATCCAAGTAGTTATTATTTCTGCTTCTCTTGCCTTCTTAGAGTTCCATACTCCCATTTGGGATCGTTATAAGTTAGCTTGAAGAACGGTGCTGGAACAATTGAATATTTGTCTAAAAAAAAAAAAACTCTTCAGTAAATCATGACCCCAAGCCTCACAGTCTACCCAAAACCATCCTAACCCTGAATGTAGGACTTAAAAACAATAAAACATTTAGAAGTCAACACATGGGAATATTTTAAGAAATCCTTGTCTACTCCACAAAAGCACTAACTATCAGAGTAAACGTACATGAATTTGACCTCATTAACATTGAGAATTTCTGTTCATAAGAAGATGTGGCCGCACGTGGTGGCTCATGACTGTAATCCCCGCACTCTGGGAGGCTGAGGCAGGCAGATCACTTGAGCCCAGGAGTTCAAGGCCAGCCTGGCCAATCATCTCTATTTTATTTTTTAAAATATATTACAAATATGGTGGATATGCATGTTTAATCATTCACCTGCCACCTCACTGCCTGTCCTTTCTGAGGTGGCCTTAACCTGGTCACTCCTCATCCCAGCCCCTTGTTTGTGCATCCTGAGAACCATCATCACTATCTGAAATGCTCTATTTGTTTGTAATTGAATACAGTTAAATTAATTGCACTGACATTAATGAACTTGCCTCCACTTTCTTTCTTCTCAATTTGACTCAGTCTGTGGGCTGCCAAGATTTGAGAGAGATGCAGAGGGAGGGAGGGTCAGACAGAGGCGACGCTGAGACCACCCTCACCATGGGCTGTATCCCTCTAGAGCTGCTGAGACCACCCGCGCCGTGGGCTGCAACCCTCCAGAGCTGCTGAGACCACCCACACCATGGGCCGCAACCCTCCAGAGCTGCTGAGACCACCCATGCCATGGGCCGCAACCCTCCAGAGCTGCTGAGACCACCCACACCGTGGGCCGCATCCCTCTGGTTGCGCGTGGGCTGGTTGAAATCTCTCATATGGCACCCGACACAGGCCACCAATCAAGCCGGCTGCAAGAGCTGGAAAATCTCACCCAGTCTAACTGGCTGTTGGATGGTTTTTCAAGGACATTTCGACAGGCAGAAGCCCTAGATAGGGCTCATCAGATCGACGCAGTGATTAGCCTGAATGTGCCCTTTGAGGTCATTAAACAAACGCCTTACTGCTCGCTGGATTCATCCCGCCAGCGGCCGAGTCTACAACATTGAATCAACCCTCCCAACACTGTGGGCACTGATGCTCTGCCTGGGGACCCTCTCATTCAGCATGAGGATGATAAACCAGAGATGGTTATCAAGAGACTAAAGGCAGCCAGGCACAGTGGCTCACACCTGTAATCCCAGCATTTGGGGAGGCCGAGGCAGGCGGATCACAACGTCAGGAGTTCTAAACCAGGCTGGCCAATATGGTGAAACCCCATCTCTACTAAAAATACAAAAATTAGCTGGGTGTGGTGGCGGGCACCTGTAGTCCCAGCTACTCAGGAGGCTGAGCAGGAGAATCGCTTGACCCTGGGAGGTGGAGATTGCAGTGAGCCGAGATGGCGCCACCACACTCCAGCCTGCGCAACAGAGCGAGACACTGGCTCTAAATAAATAAATAAATAAATAAATAAATAAAGAGACTAAAGGCTTATGAAGCCAAACAAAGCCAGTCCTGAAATATCACCAGAGAAAAGGGGGTGTTGGAAACATTCTCCGGAACAGAAACCAATAAGATTTGGCCCTCTATATATATTTTCCTACAAACTAAAGTGCCACAAACAAGCCAGAAAGCTTCAGTTACTTCATGAGGAGAAATGTGTGTAACTATGAATAGTAAGATGGGCAAACCTCCTAGTCCCTGCATTTAGAAGCGCTTTTCCTAAGACTTCCAGTATGTATGAATTCTTTGAAAACTATATGACTTTTATTTCTACTGATTTTATTCTGGATACTAAGGATGTGCCAAATGAGTCAGATACTAAGATTCATCCTTTGAAATCACATAGTGTGTTTTATGCAGCTATCCTCAGAAACATCAGTGATGCCTGAACTTTTAAAACATCTGCTAGAGCAAAATTAAACGAGCATTTGGTAGTAATCTCACTTTGTGTTCAGTTAATTAGTGGTTGATAAAGTCCATATTTTTCTGGAAAAATTAAAAAAAGTTACATGTCATTTGAGGAAAATATGTAATCAGAAATTTTTGCATAGATTGATTCCAAAAAAGGCATTTCTAGCATTGTGGAACATGGTGAGACATTATATAAATTCCAGAAAGAAAGCAACTGGATTTAGAGATTTATTGTAAGACACAAATTCACTGCTGCCTTTACAGTAAGAAATGTATGTGCTAACCATATATGCTGTATTTATTTCGTTGTTAAGCATACTTTCAGTTTGCTCAGAATTTTCAATTTGCTATAAACATGTATCAATTAGCATGTAGAAAAATATTACTTTAAGATGACTTGTTTCCTTTGAAAGTACATATATACTCAGGGCTATGATTTATGTCAGAAACTGGCATTATAAGTCCTTGGACAAGCACCAAAGTTGAATGAATTTTCAACAAAATGTAATTAAAATCTGTATGTTTTCAGATATGACTCAGGTGAAGAAATGTGTTTTAGGATCTACTTGACGGTTTCTCTTTTTGATCCAAACGTATGATCTGCCCTGATAAATAACAAGTCACAGTGCCACCCCGCTGGCCAAAAAAGAAAAGAAAAAAGAGAAAACTGCGGCACTGTGTAAATAAAGTAAGCACACGTTGTCGTGAGTAAATAGATGAGGCATGCCTGGCATAAATAGCAATCAATTGTAATTAGTAAACAGGTGTGCCAATAAAGAGAATTTACGTGACGGGTTAACAAGGACCAGGAAGCTGAGTGAGTTTCCTGAAGGAGTTCTTGGTTCCTGATCAGAGAACTTGATGCTGTTAGCACTCATCGCCGCCTTATTGTAAGGGGAAAGAACTCTACTGGCGTCATCTGAGCAGCCATTTACAAATCGGAATCTAAAGTGATTCCTCAGTGGGGCAGCAAGGACGGCTGCTGACGTGCTGTGTGGTCTGATAGAAGGGGGGCAGCATGAGAGGTGGAGGAAATGCCCGATGGCGTCTTCCATGGCGTGTTTACTCTTCCTTTACTTGGTGCCAAGTCAAATGAAACAAGCCCTCGTACAAGCCGTTATTAATTGCCTTTAAAAATCTGTTCCGTTGTTTTCCAGGTACTTAAAATACCAGTGCCAGTAAGTAGTTCTTATGTATTTTGGGGGGAAAATTTCATTTTCCTTTTCTTCTGATATTTAAAAAATTCATCTATCTTTCAAGATGAACCAAAGTCTCTTAAACTAATTATAGCAAACACTTCCTTCTTCGTAAACTAATTATAGCAAACACTTCATTCTTCGTAAACTAATTATAGCAAACACTTCATTCTTCGTAAACTAATTATAGCAAACACTTCATTCTTCGTAAACTAATTATAGCAAACACTTCATTCTTCGTAAACTAATTATAGCAAACACTTCATTCTTCGTAAACTAATTATAGCAAACACTTCACTCTTCGTAAAACCTTCTATAATGCCTTGTTTGAACGTTAATCGTATGTGCTTTCTAAAATGTTGTGAACCACTAAACTTATGGATTATTGCTAGGCTATCAGGCATACATTAGTCTTTATCAGAATAAAATGAAATTAAATAACTGTGGCTATTACTTTGTCCTTGGTCCTTCACAGGGCCTGCTCCACCCCACCTTCCTTCCTGCTGCCTGATGGCTCAATGGCTTCTGAATGACTGTGTTCTAATAAAAGATCTTAAAACAGAAAAGCAGCAACAACAACAATAACAAAACAAAGTTGGACTAAAAGTTAAGGCTAAAAGTATGACAATAATCAGCACTATTAAAGGGAGTAGGGCAGACAACAGCCATTGCTTCCAAGTTCCCATGGAAGTCCTAAAGATTCAATTTTGTCTGCCTGGGTAATGATGTTTTTAATATGTTCTAGGACCAAACTGGGCTGACTGATGTAGCCACAGCATTCTCCTTTTAGATACAGACATGTTCCTCCTTGTCTGGCATGAGAAGATTTAAGGTCTCTCAGTTTTGCAGGACTACAGCAGCCAGGGAGTCCAGCTGCTGTTGAAGACTCGTGAGGCCCTCTGCCGTTTGCTGGAGGGCCATTCGGTCTCCCAAGACAGTTTATGCTGGATTCCCAAGGCTCTGTCTCCCACAGCTGTCCCTGCTAATCCCAATAGAGAGGATGACACTAAACCCAAGGGAATAAGGGGTCCTGCTCAGCGGTGGCTCGCGCGATGTTGGTACATGGGAAAAGGGAGAGACACAGTAGCCCATGGGGGGTTAGATGGGGCGAGCTGTAAGCGATGGAACGCTGTCCCTTCCAGAGTGCAGGGAGTCGTAGATACACTGGAGATCCACAACCCCCAAAACTCCGTGTGCTACAAAAGTATTTTTCATTAAAGTGGTGAAAGCAGTGGAGGTTCTATAAAAGAGGGTTTTCTA
This sequence comes from Macaca mulatta, assembly GCF_049350105.2. Taxonomy (NCBI): domain Eukaryota; kingdom Metazoa; phylum Chordata; class Mammalia; order Primates; family Cercopithecidae; genus Macaca; species Macaca mulatta. The sequence goes on along the minus strand of NC_133413.1, from coordinate 153,421,687 downwards.
TTTTCTGGCCTACGAGTGAAAGGTTTTGTGCAGCTATGTTGGCAGTGCTCACTGGGTCCATCAGGGGATGGTAGAGTTGGATGGTGGTGTTAACAAGTTCTTTAAACAGTGCTCACTGGGTCCATTAGGGGATGGTAGAGTTGGATGGTGGTGTTAACAAGTTCTTTAAATAGGGTTCCCCTCTTAGGGTCCCACCACATTTAGTTTATTTTTTTATTATTATTTTTTTTTGAGACAGAGTCTTGCTCTGTTGTCCAGGCTGGAGTGCAGTGGCACGATCTCAGCTCACTTTAAGCTCTGCCTCGTGGGTTCACGCCATTCTCCTGCCTCAGCTTCCCAAGTAGCTGGGATTACAGGTGCCCGCCACCACGCCCGGCTAATTTTTTGTAATTTTTTTAGTAGAGACAGGGTTTCACCGTGTTAGCCAGCATGGTCTCGATCTCCTGACCTTGTGATCCACCCGCCTCGGCCTCCCAAAGTGCTGGGATTACAGGTGTGAGCCACAGCAGCCGGCCAAGTGTAGTTATCTTTAACAGGAAATGTTGATGGTCCCCAGAGGATATATTGAGATAGAGTGATTAAAGGCTTCCCATGTGAAGGCAGCCCCAGCAGAAACCCCGTCCTAGTTTTGTTGACAGGAAGTAGAGACCCTGCCAGTCAGGGAACAGCATAGAGCAGGAAATTGATTGCATGGGCGAGTTGTCCATTTATCAGTATAGTTCCTGCAGATGTGTGGACTAGATAGTGACCCAGTGACAAAGGTTCATCTACACGGACTCTCTTGGAGTTTTCCTGCAAAAGTGTTGGAACTGGCATGATGGCTGTAAAGGCAGAAGGGGAAATACTCCAGATAAAAGATACGCTAAGAAAGCATTTCTCCTTTTGGGACATTTGAACTACTGTTGATCGTTAAGAGAGGGAACTTAGGGAACCCATGACCCCATCCAATAAAATCCCTTTGTATTGACTGTTGGGGCTGCTATCCCCATCCTGCTGGCCAGTGAGTTTGCTCCTGGAGGTGTGCTGGGAGGCCAGAGTCTTCCACGGGCACAGGTCTGGCATATTCCCCGCGTTTGGTAATCATGGAAAGCCAGCCAGGCTGAGTTATGTTTAATAGACTAACATAATTATGTTATGTTAATTGCTTCCCTAGCACACGGACCAGCATCTCTAAAAGCGCTTAGAGCACAGCAGGCGAGCACCAGAAAAGGAAGATGTTACTTGTCTTCTGGATCAGCCCCATCTGGGGTTGTTTTCTTGAATAGAAACTTCAGAGCCTCTTTGAGCTCTTGGGTGTAATGAGCGGCTTCCTCTGGTTTCTGTAAAGGTTTATTGCAAAGTTTAATTCTGGTCATGCAGGCCCAACTGGCGATTCCCTGCAGCTTTATAGCCACTGGGGGTGGTTCGCAGCACTTGGTAAGGTCCGTTCCATTTAGGAAGAAGTTGATCTGCTGGGGAGCCTTCCTTCTAGGTTTTCAACAGGACCCAGCCTCCAGGCAGCACTTTGGGCTTCTGTTTCACTTGCCCAGGCGAGGGCAGCACCGTGTTTCCATATTCCTGGATGGCCAGCCGCACCTGGCCTAGATTTTGAATATATGTTATAATAGACTGAGTTTCAGGTTTGATTAATGGGTCTACGGTGAGGGAGGGTCTCCCATAAGTCATTTAAAAAAGACTAAGTTTCCTCTTCCCTTCGGGGACCGTTTGTATTCTCATGAACGCGGAGCAAACTGAAAGTATGCTTAACAACAAAATAAATACAGCATATATGGTTAGCACATACATTTCTTACTGTAAAGGCAGCAGTGAATTTGTGTCTTACAATAAATCTCTAAATCCAGTTGCTTTCTTTCTGGAATTTATATAATGTCTCACCATGTTCCACAATGCTAGAAATGCCTTTTTTGGAATCAATCTATGCAAAAATTTCTGATTACATATTTTCCTCAAATGACATGTAACTTTTTTTAACTTTTCCAGACAAATATAGAAACTTTATCAACCACTTATTAACTGAACACAAAGTGAGATTACTACCAAATGCTCGTTTAATTTTGCTCTAGCAGATGTTTTAAAAGTTCAGGCATCACTGATGTTTCTGAGGATAGCTGCATAAAACACACTACGTGATTTCAAAGGATGAATCTTAGTATCTGACTCATTTGGCACATCCTTAGTATCCAGAATAAAATCAGTAGAAATAAAAGTCATATAGTTTTCAAAGAATTCATACATACTGGAAGTCTTAGGAAAAGCACTTCTAAATGCAGGGACTAGGAGGTTTGCCCATCTTACTATTCATAGTTACACACATTTCTCCTCATGAAGAGCTGGACCATGACAGGGTCTGGGACATCTCCTTGAATCCTCATGAAACCAGGGCCCTAGGAGGTCACGGGCATTTGGCATGCACCGTCCTGGGTCTCCTGGGTGCTGGAAGTCTCCAGGCCCGACTGAGGTGGCCCCCCCTGCTGGCTGGGAGGCCTGACATCTCACCAGCAAGCCTTTCCCTGCCTCACTGGTTGGCCATTGGTGATGCCCAATTACAATGCCTGGAATGCCTGATGCAATCCCCACGGCCTGGCATCTACATGACTAAGCATCTTTTGTTCAGCAAAGAAAGCCAGTCGAAGGACCATCTGAAGGAGCTGGAAAATGCATAAGGTCTGGAGGGACAGGGCACTCTTAATGTGTCCCTCAAAACAGACTTTAGCCAGGCGCGGTGGCTCATGCCTGTAATCCCAACACTTTGGGAGGCCAAGGTGGATGGATCACTTGAGGTCAGCAGTTCAAGACCAGCCTGGCCAACATGGTGAAACCCCATCTCTACTAAAAGTATAAAAAATCAGCTGGGCGTGGTGGCAGACCCCTGTAGTCCCAGCAACCCGGGAGGCTGAGGCAGGAGAGTTGCTTTAACCCAGGAGGCAGAGGTTGCTGTGAGCCGAGGTGGTGTCATTGCACTCCAGCCTGGGCAAAAGAGATTCCGTCAAAAAAAAAAAAAAAAAAAAGAAAGAAAGAAAGAAAGAAAAGAAAAGAAAGAAAAAAGAAAAAAAGAAAATTTTGTAAAACAGAAAACGCGATCAGACAATACATCACAATGGCCACGAGGTGGCGGCCGAGTGCTACCAGAGGGACAGCAAACAGCTGCGTCTGAAACGAGTCCAGAAAGGTGTGAAATTAAGCAGCAAAACAGCCCAAATACTGAACGTTGAGAGCAACCCATGTGGTTAGAATAATGATGAGCGGTGCAGAGGCAGCCAGAGGACAGCAGCACATACATCCACAGAAAGGGTACAGGCAACTTAGAAACCTTTCCCAGAGCTTGACTGAAACAGCCCTGGGAAAAGCAGCAGCAGCCAACCAGGCAGCCTGGCACTGCCACGGTACCCGCCGCGGGGAAGGGAAACCGGAGTGAACGACGCGGACAAACCTCCATCCGAGTCACGGCACCAGAAACGGTGACGGCTGCTGGGAGGCCTCCATTCTTGTCTTCTTCGTTTAAAAGAATTTATTTATTTATTTATTTATTTATTTATTTATTTATTTATTTATTTATTTGAGACGGAGTCTCGCTCTGTCGCCCAGGCTGGAGTGCAGTAGCCGGATCTCAGCTCACTGCAAGCTCCGCTCCCGGGTTCCCGCCATTCTCCTGCCTCAGCCTCCCGAGTAGCTGGGACTACAGGCGCCCGCCACCTCGCCCGGCTAGTTTAAAAGAATTTAAGGCCGGGCGCGGTGGCTCAAGCCTGTAATCCCAGCACTTTGGGAGGCCGAGGCGGGCGGATCACAAGGTCAGGAGATCGAGACCACAGTGAAACCCCGTCTCTACTAAAAATACAAAAAATTAGCCGGGCGCGGTGGCCGGCGCCTGTAGTCCCAGCTACTCAGGAGGCTGAGGCAGGAGAATGGCGGGAACCCGGGAGGCGGAGCTTGCAGTGAGCCGAGATCGCGCCACTGCACTCCAGCCTGGGCAACAGCGTGAGACTCCGTCTCAAAAAAAAAAAAAAAAAAAAAAAAAAAAAAAAAAAAAGAATTTAAACAAGAGACACGCAGCCAAGGAGAAGCAGCACAGAGCAATGTATTGCAAAGGAGAAAGAATATTTTGAAAGTGCGACGCAGAAGAGACAGGACGCCCTGAGAGAGAGGATTCAGGGCCGTCTGCTGGTAAGGGCGAGACAGCAGAGACTGGCACCAGGGAGGCTCCTCCGTGGGAGTCTTCCATGATTACTCACCGCGGGTGGGCAGAGGCGTTGCTAGGAAACATGTTCGGCGGGGCGGGGCGGGGCGGGGTGGGGGGGTCCTCTAGGTGCACATGCGCAGTACCTGCACCTGCTTGTTCATCAGTTGCGTGTCTCATTAGCATCTTAAATCTCCACCCAGGGGTGTGTTTTCTATTATAATGAGCAAAGGGTCAGTCTGAGGACAGGGAAAATCAAATATGCATGCTCTCTAGTTGGGGAGGGGGGATTTCTCTCCTGGAGCTAGCTTTGCTTGGATGAGCTGGACCACAGCGCAAATGCAAAGCCTCACTGTGTTGACTGTACAGTGGCCACGGTGGCTGCATCCTAACGATATGGTCACTTCCTTGACTACCTATCCTGGCTCATAAGCAGAAGTCAAGCCCCTGGGCCAGGCGCCATGCCTCACGCCTGTAATCCCAGCACTTTGGGAAGCCGAGGCAGGCAGATAACAAGGTCAAGAGTTTGAGACCAGCCTGGCCAACACGGTGAAACCCCGTCTCTACTAAAAATACGAAACCCCCCCCCAAAAAAAAACTGGGTGCGGTGGTAGGTGCCTGTAATCCCAGCTACTCCGGAGGCTGAAGGAGGAGAATCACTTGAACCCGGGAGGCAGAGATTGCAGTGAGCTGAGATGGCGCCATTGCACTCCAGCCTGGGTGACCGAGCAAGACTCCATCTAAAAAAAAAAAAAAATTTCAAGCCCCTACCATAATGCTAACATTGTGGTCTTTCATTAGTTTTACAAAGGCGGCTTTGGTCAAGGAGTGGAGTAGTTTTGGGAAGAGACTATTATCGTCCTTACTTTATTTTTTATTTGTATTTATTTATTTTTGTTTTGAGATGGAGTTTTGCTCTTGTCACCCAGGCTGGAGTACAATGGCACAATCTCGGCTCACTGCAACCTCCCGCATCTCAGGTTCAAGTGATTCTCCTGCCTCACCTTCCTGAGTAGCTGGGATTACAGGTGCCCGCCACCATGTCAGCTAATTTTTATTTTATTTTATTTTATTTTATTTTATTTTTTTGAGACGGAGTCTCGCTGTGTCGCCCAGGCTGGAGTGCAGTGGCCGGATCTCAGCTCACTGCAAGCTCTGCCTCCCGGGTTTTTACGCCATTCTCCTGCCTCAGCCTCCCGAGTAGCCGGGACTACAGGCGCCCGCCACCTCGCCCAGCTAGTTTTTTGTATTTTTTAGTAGAGACGGGGTTTCACTGTGTTAGCCAGGATGGTCTCGATCTCCTGACCTCGTGATCCGCCCGTCTCGGCCTCCCAAAGTGCTGGGATTACAGGCTTGAGCCACCGCGCCCGGCTATTTTTTTTTTAGTAGAGACAGAGTTTTGTCATGTTGGTCAGGCTGGTCTTTAACTCCTGACTTCAGGTGATTCACCTGCCTCGGTCTTTCAAAGGTATTACAGGTGTGAGCCATCATGCCTGGCCCATCCTTACTTTAAACTATGAACTAAATTCCTCCCATAGTTAGCTTGGCCTATGCCACCTGAGCAAAGGCAGGTTAGCTTGTGAGATTAGAAGCAAGCTGGAAACAGTTATGTTAGATTCCTCCCTTTTTTTTGAGCACGAGTCTCACTCTGTCACCCAAGCTGGAGTGCAGTGGCGCAATCTCAGCTCACTGCAAGCTCTGCTTCCCAGGTTCACGCCATTCTCCTGCCTCAGCCTCCTGAGTAGCTGAGACTACAGGCACCTGCCACCACGTCCCGCTATTTTTTTTTGTAGTTTTATTAGAGACGGGGTTTCACTGCGTTAGTCAGGATGGTCCTGATCTCCTGACCTTGTGATCCACCCGCCTCGGCCTCCCAAAGTGCTGGGATTACAGGCATGAGCCACCACGCCTGGCCTCCTCTCATTGTTATAATCTTGCTAAAGTGGTTTCACTCCTGGCCTCAAGCTATCTTCCTGCCTTGGCCTCCCAAAGTGATGAGATTACAGATGTGAGCCACCAGGCCCACCTACTGCCAATTCTAGTGTAAAGAGTAAACTGGGCTAGGCATGGTGGTTCACACATGTAATCCTAGCACTTTGGGAGGCCAAAGTGAGCAGATCACTTGAGGTCAGGCTGGCTCAGAACGGTCTGGGTGAATGAACGCCTGTCTCAGCCTGCAGTCAGGGCTAGATTCAGAACAGCCTGGGTGGAAAGCTGTCTCAGCCTGGAGTCAGGGCTGGGCTCAGAACAGTCTGGGTGAATGAACACCTGTCTCAGCCTGGAGTCAGGGCTAGGCTCAGAACGCCCTGGGTGGACGGCCGTCTCAGCCTGGAGTCAGCACTAGACTCAGAACAGCCTGGGTGCGCGGCCGTCTCAGCCTGCAGTCAGGGCTGGGCTCAGAACGGTCTGGGCGGACAGCGTTCTCAGCCTGGGGTCAGGGCTGGGCTCAGAACGGTCTGGGCGGACAGCGTTCTCAGCCTGGGGTCAGGGCTGGGCTCAGAACGGTCTGGGCGGACAGCGTTCTCAGCCTGGGGTCAGGGCTGGGCTCAGAACGGTCTGGGCGGACAGCGTTCTCAGCCTGGGGTCAGGGCTGGGCTCAGAACGGTCTGGGCGGACAGCGTTCTCAGCCTGGGGTCAGGGCTGGGCTCAGAACGGTCTGGGCGGACAGCGTTCTCAGCCTGGGGTCAGGGCTGGGCTCAGACGACCAGCAGAGGCTTTGCCCTGCCATGCCAGGAGCCACATCTCATGACCAGGTCCTGGTCTCCCACACTGGCCAGGCGCCTCCATCCGAGACATCCTGGTCCCTCCGACTGCACAGTGTGACAGCCACCACCCAGCCGTGCCGGGTAAGATGCCCAATTAAATTTGAATTTCAGATAAACAATTTTAGCATAAGTATGTCCCCAACATTGGTAAAAATGACTATTTGTTGTTTATCTGAGATTCAGAATAAACTGGGCATCTTGGACTTTTTATTTGCTCAACCTAGAAACTCATGAGTGCCTAAGGAGGTCAAGGCAAATTCCCGACCACCCCAAATCTGTGTCGGACCCAGGGGCAGTCACAATGGGGTGCAGTGGTTGTACCTGGTGACTCAGGCCGCTTGTCTACCATATCATGTCGCCCCCTGCCCCTAGCACCATGGTGTCATGCCCTACCCGCCAGTGGGCCCAGAAAGCAGCGCTTTTGCCCAGGGCCATGGTCTTCTAGGCACAGGGTTCAGCCCAAGGAGGGCAGCCCTGGTTCCCAAGCCTCCTGCAGCACTGACTCTCCACTGCAGCTGGCCTGGGGTCTGCAGCTGGCCTTCTGCTTCTGGCCCTGGCTGGCCCTGGCTCACCTCTCCAGAAGGTCTCTGGAAGCTTCTTCCCCACAGGGTCCTCCCTTCTACCGTAATCTTCCCGGGTTCTGGGAAACAAACTTGAGAGGCCCAGGCGCACCCCACCTCTTCTCTCTGGGTCTCCACAGCTTCTCCTCTGCCTCCTCCCCAAGGGGATCACTCCGGCCTTTCCCCTCTCCAGTGACCCTCTCCACACCCACCCGGCTCCCCCCTTCCTCTGAGCACCCCAGATCCCAAAGGACGAGGTGAGGGAGGCTTTGGAGAAATGTTGCCTGACGTCACGGGTCCTCCACTCTCGGGGGAACCACGCGGCCTGCCCGGCAGTCAGCCCCCTCCCCGCAGGCAGCTCCCTCCCCATAGTCAGCTCGCTCCCCGCAGGCAGCCGCCTCCCGCACGCAGCCCCTCCCCGCACGCAGCCCCTCCCCGCACGCAGCCCCCTCCCCGCACGCAGCCCCTCCCCGCAGGCAGCCCAGTCCCCGCAGGCAGCCCAGTCCCCGCAGGCAGCCCAGTCCCCGCAGGGAGTCCCCCTCCCCGCACGCAGCCCCGTCCCCGCACGCCGCCCCCTCCCCGCAGGCAGCCCCGTCCCCGCAGGCAGCCCCTCCCCGCAGGCAGCCCCGTCCCCGCAGGCAGCCCCCTCCCCGCAGGCAGCCCCCTCCCCGCAGGCAGCCCCTCTCCGCCTCGCCTCACAGCTGCAGGGGTCTGGGCTGGGAAGTGTTGGAGGCAGCTCAGGTTGAAGGCCGGGCAGCGGGCGCTTCTCCCCCAGCCTCCTGGGGCCCGGGCATCACTGGAAGCGGCGTTTGTCCCCACTTTGTATCAGTCGCAAAGAAAGAGCACCCAATTGGACGAAAGGCTGCGTTCCTGGCCCAGAGTGGGTGAGAGTGAGCCCCTGTCCTGTGGGGGAGGCTGAGGCCGGGGGTTGTGAGGAGTCCCATGCGGGGAGGAGGCTGCAGGAGCACCTCCGTGCGCCTCTTGATACCACGCATGCTTAGCAAGCCCTGGGGACTGTTCTCCCGGGCGGGGACTTCCGCCTTGTAATGACATGTCACTGACTTAAAGGGAACTGGGGTCACCAGCTCTGGTTTGTGCCCATCTGGTGCGTTCTTATCTCCCTGGTATTTGGCAGGGGATCCCAAGCCTCTCCTGGCATGCCGAGACATCTGGAGCTCATTAAGCCTTGGAGCCTGTAGATAAAGAGATTAAAGGAAAAAAGAAAAGAAATCCGCCCTGGGAGAGTTGGGGCAGGATTAGCCCGGAGGCCACGCCTCTGCGGGGTCTCCCATAGGCTGGGCCAGCCTCTGCCCTCCCTGCTTCCAGAACCCTGAAGGCTGATGGCCTGTGGCGGCCAGTCTCCACCCACCCCAGAGCCCAGCCTAGCAGTAGAAGGCCGCCCACCCCGTTCGAACGTCCCTCTTCCTCCAGGGTCAGCCCGCACGCCACTCTCACGGAGGCCAGGAAGGTGGTGGGACGGGGAGTTTATCCTCTGCCTGAGGGGGCGTCTGGGGTGCCATTGAGCCTTTCACCTTTTGAGAGGAGTCAGGGTCATGCAGCGTCTCCAGCAAGTGGTGGCAGCAACTGATGGGGCATCCTAATCACAAAATAGGAAGAGAGTTTACAAAATAGGAGCGTTTACCAAGAGCCTCTCCCTCCCTCCGTCCCTCTCTCTCTCTCTGTCTCTCAAGTAGAAGTGGGGTCTCTCTGTGTTACCCAGGCTGCTCTCGAACTCCGGGGCTCAATCGATCCTCCTGCCTCAGCCTCCCAAAGTGCTGAATTACAGGTGTGAGCTACTGGTCCCAGCCCCAGGCCCTCTTACAGGGGTGGGCTGCCCAGAAACAATCCTGCGCCGTATCCCCCTCCGGGTGCAGTGACAGGACCCCTGCCACCCCCAACCCAGGCCCAAAAGGAGGGGCCAGGAGGAGAGGGGCCTCCAAGGCAGGTGAGCTGCTTAAGAGGAGCGAGGGCTGTGGACAGTCCTGCGGACTGCAGGAGGGGCCAGCAGCAGGATCAATACCTAGCTTCTCTCTCCTGCTGGGCTGCTGCTGGGGCTCCCCGTTGATCACCCCAAAACTTACTGTCTCTCATGGCTGCCGGGGCTGGCCAGGCTCAGCTGCTGGTTCTGCCTTGGGGCACCTCCTAGGTGGAGTCAGGGCGGCTGAAGGCTTCTCCACTCATGCATCCACTGTCTGGACGTCCTGCCTCTGCTGACCTCCAGGACTTGCAGTGTGCGAAGGCCACACCACAGCCCCTCTTCCGCTGCCTCCCTCATGCCTCCCGGAATGATGCTCTTAACCCCCCATTAGAGGCCCCATTCTTCCCGACTGTACCTCTTGACACCCTGAGTACCGTTCAAGAGACCGTGAAGAAACTCACAAAAGTGACAATTAGAGGCTCTGAGAGAAAAGAGTGAAGTCACTATGCATTTATTTTTATTTACTTATTTTTTTTTTTTAGAGATGAGGTCTTGCTTTGTTGGCCAAGCTGGTCTCTTGAACTCCTGGCCTCAAATGATCCTCCCACCTTGGTCTCCCAAAGTGTCGAGATGACAGGTGTGAGCCGTTTTCTCCGGCTTACTCTGTGTTTTACAGGAGGGATGTGTTGATGAAAGAAAACCAAACTCTAAAATATTTGAAGAGGTTTATTCTGAGCCAAATGTGAGGACCGTGGCCTGTGACAGAGACTCAGGAGGTCCTGAGAACACGTGCCCAAGATGGCCGGGGTACAGCTCGATTTTACACCCTTCAGGGAGAAAGAAGTTACAGGCTGATATGGTTTGGATTTGTGTCCCCCCCGGCCCCCCAGATCTCATGTGGAATAGGTGGAGGGGCCTGGTGGGAGGTGATTCGATCATGGGGTCAGATTTCCCCCTTGCTGTTCTGGGGATAGTGAGTGAGTTCTCAGGAGATCTGATGGTTTGAAAGTGTGTGGTGCTTCCCCCTTTGCTCCTTCGCCCTTGGGCTCAAGGGATCCACCTGCCTGGGCTTCCCAAAGTGTTGGGATTACAGGCGTGAGCCACTGCGCCTGGCTGAAGCCTCTGTTGATCCTGATTTTTTTTCCCGTTGCTATTATGGCTGTTTTTCTCCTCTTCTTTTTCTGACGGGTCTCTCACAAGAATTATCCACATTTTTAAGGCTGGGCACAGTGGCTCACACCTGTAATCCCAGCACTTTGGGAGGTTGAGGCAGGTGGATCATTTGAGGTCAGGAGTTTGAGACCAGCCTGGCCAACATGGTGAAACCTCATCTCCACAAAAAATACAAATATTAGCTGGGCATGGTTGCACAAGCCTGTAATCCCAGCTACTTGGGAGGCTGAAACACAAGAATTGCTTGAACCTGGGAGGCAGAGCTTGCAGTCAGCTGAGACTGCACTACTGCACTCCAGCTCAGGCAACAGAGTGAGACCCTGTCTAAAAAAAAAAAAAAAAAAAAAAAGCAAGAGTTATCCAAGTTTTTAGTTTACCCAAAGAAATAACTAACTTATGAATCCTATCTAATGTATACATAATTTATGTATTATTAATTTCTGATGTCACTTTTATTAGTTTCTTTCTTCTGTTTTTTTTTTTTTTTTTTTTTTTGATTCCATTTGCTGTTCTTTCTGTAACTTCCTGTGATGAATGCTTCATTCATCGATGTTGAATCTTTTTTTTTGAGATGGAGTCTCGCTCTGTCACCCAGGCTGGAGTGCAATGGCACGATCTTGGCTCACTGCAACCTCCGCCTCCCGGGTTCCAGCGATTCTCCTGTCTCAGCCTCCCAAGTAGCTGGGATTACAGGTGTGTGCCACTACGCTCGGCTAATTTTTGTATTTTTAGTAGAGACAGGGTTTCGCTATGGTAGAGGCTGGTTTCCAACTCCTGACCTCCGGCGTTGGCCTCCCAAAGTGCTGGCATTACAGGCATGAGTCCCTGTGCCTAGCCTGAATGTTTTTTTAATGTAGGAAGGTAAGGGCCAATGGGAAATCTTCCCTTTTAACCCTGACATTTCCATGAAAACTCAGCTCAGAAAAGGCAGAGTAACTGGAGAAAAGGCACACAGGTTTATTAACGTGTTCACAGGGAAAAACACAGAGTGATATCCCCCACCCTGCAGCGGGGTTCAGACGCTGAGGGACCACCCTGGCCACACAGGCCATGGGGAGAGAAGAGGAATTCTGAGGGCAGTGGAGCAGGGAGCAGAGATGAACTTGTAGACAGTTCTCTTTGGAATGTGGATGGGCCTGAGGGACAGACATTATTATCTTTTGAAAGGGTCTGTTCAGATATGGTGACATTCTTTGTCTTGGGGTAGGGGGAAGAAAATACAATTATTCTTGGTGGTTCAGACTTTAGGCAGACAAAGGAAGTTTAGAGAACTCCATCCTGACTTTGGGAGTCTGTGGGTTGTGGGGGAGAACAGAAAGTTCTTGAAGTTTCTTCAGCATGTCAAAGTGCCATAATTTGAGGTATTGGGTTCTGAGACCTAACAGTGGATACAGTTCTCTCAAAGCATGCAGTTATGGCCGGGCGTGGTGGCTCATGCCTGCAATCCCAGCACTTTGGGAGGCTGAGGAAGGCGGATCACCTGAGGTCAGGAGTTCGAGCCCAACCATGGCCAACGTAGCGGAACCTCGTCTCTACTAAAAATACAAAAATTAGCCAGGTGTGGTAGTGCATGCCTGTCATCCCAGCTACTTGGGAGGCTGAGACAGGAGAATTGCTTGAACCTAGAGGTAGAGGTTGCAGAGCTGAGATCGTGCCACTGCACTCTAGCCTGAGCAACAAGAGCAAAGCTCCGTCTCAAATAAATAAATAAATAAATAAATAAACTAGCAAGATGTGGTGTGTGCCTGTGGTCTCAGCTACTTAGGAGACTGAGGCAGGAGGACCACTTGAGCCCAGGAGGTCAGGGCTGCAGTGAGCTTTGATTGTACCCACTGCATTCCTGTTGCATTCGGCAACAGAGGGAAATCCTATTTTCATTTTGATTTCTTCTGTGACATATGGGTTATTTATAAATATACTTGTTCATTTCCAAACAGAGGAGGATTTTCTCGTTTTGGGTAATAATTTCTGGTCTAATTGAAGTGTAATTAGAGAAGCCACTCTGTATGATTTCAGTTAATTTGTGGAAAGTTTTTCATGGCTCATTATGTGATCGATAGTTGTGAATGTTTGTGTGTACTTGAAAAAGATGTGTGCTCTGGAATCGCTGTGTCCAGTTTTCTATGTCGGTTACCTTTCTTTTATTAATTTTAAAATTTGTTTTATTTTCTAAATTTTTAAATTGAAATTTTTTTTTTTTTTTTGGTTTTGAGATGGGGTCTTGCTCTGTTGCCAGGCTGGGGTGCACTGGCGCAATCTCGGCTCACTGCAGCCTCTGCCTGCAGGTTCAAGCAATTCTCCCACCTCAGCCTCCCGAGTAGCTGGGATTACAGGAGCCCACCACTACACCTGGCTAATTTTAGTAATTTTAGTAGAGATGGGTTTCACCATCTTGGCCAGGCTGGTCTTGAACTCCTGACCTTGTGATCCACCTGCCTTGGCCTCCCAAAGTGCTGGGATTACAGGCATGAGCCACCGTTCCCAGGAAGATCGCTTTTTAAAAGACGTTCTTGGCTGGTGCTGTGGCTCACACCTGTATTCCTTGAGCACGGGAGTTCGAGACCAGCTGGGGCAAAATGGCGAAACCCTGCCTCTACAAAGATACAAAAATTAGCTGGGCATGGTGGTGTACACCTGTTATCCCAGCTACTTCGGGGGCAGAGGCAGGAGGATCGCTTGAGCCTGGGTCAAGGCTACAATAAGCTGTGTTCCCACCACTGCACTCCAGCTTGGGCAACAAAGTGAGATCCTGTCTAAAATAAATAAATAAATAAAATAAAATAAAATAAAATAAAATTTTCTTTTAGTACAAGTATGTTGGAAGTATGTTGGTGATAACCTTTGCGTCTGTCTGACAAAGTCTTTCTTCCAATGCTCTTGTTGCCTGTGAATTCAGGGCTATCATCTCTCCTGGCTTCCATAGTTGTCCTTCTCACTACTGCCCCCTGGTGGCTGATCTTTTTCTCTGGCCGTTGACAGGACTTTTTTTCTTTGGGCTTCTGCATTTTCACAGGTGCATGTGGGGTTATTTGTTGACGCTGCCTGAAATTTTCTGGGCTGCCTGATCTGTGGCTGGATCCACTTTATCAGTTCTGGAAATGTCTCAGCTATTAAGTCTTCAATATCACCTCTGTGCTAATCGCTCAGCTATTTGGGGAACTGTCACGGTGTATCTGCTATCTTTGTATATTTCTTACTTTTTCTCCTTTTGAGTATGGATCGGGCACTGAGGGGAAGGTCCGTCAGAAGGATTTTCCACAGATCCCTCTGCTCCCCAGGTGGGAAGGCAGGTCCCAAGTTTTCCCCATGGAGGAGGCTGGTTCTCCCAAAGGGACCTGGGTGCTTTCTGGAGAGGCAGTGGTGGCTGTGTTTTTAAATTGTGGACCAGGCCGGGTGCAGTGGCTCACACTTATAATTCCAGCATTTTGGGAGGCTGAGGCAGGGGGATCACTTGAGCCCAAGAGTTCAAGATCAGCCTGGGCAACACAGTGAGATCCCATATCTATAAAAATTTTTTTAAAAAAATAGCTGGGTGTAGTGGCGGTGCCTGTGGTCCCAGCTACTTGGAAGCTGAGGCAGGAGGATTGCTTGAGCCTGGGAGGACTGCAGACTTGGCGTGGGTCTGGGGGCCGAGGCCCGTTCTCTTCTGCTTGTCTCCTGGTTGTCTCCGTGTCCACACTGGCTTCAAGGTTCCCTGAAGGGGGTGGCCCTAGGGAGGGTCCGAGGGGGTTGGGTGGGGCTTCCTGTGCCAGACGCCCTCCTCTTTCACCCACAGGGCAGAAGTTCAGCTATACTAGCAAGGGCTGTGGCCCTATGTCCAGATTATGAACCTCACCCATCCTGTGGTCCCTGGCAGGTCTTACCCCACAGAAACTGAGCATGGACTGATTGACTTGAAGACTGAGAAGCTGGACATGACCTGCTGTGAAAAGAGCCTCTGTAACAAGGGCGTCAAGGGGGCAGAGGCTGTGGATGGGGAAGGCAGCACAGGGTCCTGCCTGGGCCTTACCTCCCGAGGTCCCCACAGGGGCAGAGTGGTGGGGGGCTGGTGAGGGGCAGTGCCAGGACCTGCTGCCCATCCTCCGGAGGCTCATTTGCAGGCAGATGCTGGGAAGCAGGGGCTGGATGGGGCTGCAGAGAGGAGGGTGCCCAGTTCCGGGCTGGCATGCAGACTGGGAAATCCCCGGCGGGAGGCTCAGGTTCAGAGCCCTGAGATGAGGCTTCCTTCCTTTCCCTTCCCTTCCTCTCCCTCCCCTCCCCTGCAGGCTGAGGTTGGGAAGGAGGTTGAGGCTGCAATGAGCTGTGATTGTACCACTGCACTCTAGCCTGGGCGACAGAGGGAGACCCTATCTCAAAAAACAAAACAGGCCAGGCGTGGTGGCTCATGCCTGTAATCCCAGCACTTTGGGAAGCTGAGGCAGGCAAATCACTTGAGGTCAGGAGTTCGAGACCAGCCTGACTAACATGGTGAAATCCCATCTCTACTAGAAATACAAAAACTAGCCAGGCATGGTGGCACGCACCTGTAATCCCAGTTACTCGGGAGGCTGAGGCAGGAGAATCTCTGGAACCCGGGAGCTGGAGGTTGCGGTGAGCCGAGATCGTGCCACTGCACTCCAGCCTGGGTGACAAGAGCACGACTCCATCTCAAAAACAAAAACAAACAAAACACCAAATAATCCCCCTGCCAATAAACTGGGGACCATGTGCATAGAGGGTATAAAATCCATTGAGTGGGACACAATCGATACTTTTCAAATAAAGTAGAAGGCATCGCATGAAGTGAGGATAATTTGCTGTGTGAAAGCCATGCTTTCATCATCCATAGACACACAGAGTGCACACCTCGCGGGGATGCTTGTGCTCTGACTGGCATGTAACATGCACTGCTTATGGACGGTCAGATTAAAACATATATTTTAAGATTCAAAAATACAGCAAGTCAGTATCCCTAGCAATATTCTAACTTCTCCATTGCTTGGTGTTATGATGTCTGGCTCAGCCATCATCAGGCCGTGGGACCCGAGCAGTGTGACTGCGGGGCCAGCAGAGTGACCCGCGGACCATGGGCCCTGCTGGCGCTGCCCCTTCAGGTCTGACCTGTGCTCTGGTGCACTGCTTGGCGGGACAGTCAGGCCTCTTGGGCCCACAGCTGCCCGGAGCCACTGGGGTCTTTTGTGCCTGCTGCCTCCAGCTCTGTCCTGTCCTCCCCGCCACCCCCACCTCACCTGGCTCATCCTCTCAGATGCCATGGAGTCTCCAAGCAGAGACCCCTGAGGGCACAGGGTGGATTCTGATTTTTAGAGGGGACCTCCCACCTGAAAGGCGACCCATTCTTATGCGGCTGTGCTGCCTTTATCTGTCTTCATCAAGGGCTGTCCCCGCAGTCCAGGAAGCCCTCTCCCTCCTTCTGCCCAGCACCTGGTGGGGGGGGTGCGGGGGCGGAGTCTGCAGTCACCCCTGGCCCATTTCCTGTGTCTTCTGATTCCCCTGAAGAACAAGTTCGGGTGTGGGTGTGATGGGGGTGGGCAGGGGGCACTGACTGGGAGGGACAGGGGTGGTTCCAGGAGTGGCCAGGACCCCCCCCCCCCACCGAGGGAGCCCCCATGTCGCCCCACCCCATTACAGGGGCCTCTGCTCCCTGCACAGAAAACAAGGGGTGCCTGCCCTGGGGTCTCAGTGTCAGAGCTTGTTGCCCCGCTGGCCCCTCCCAGGCTCTGTCTGCACAGGGGCCTGCCAGTGGTGAGCTCAGCCAGAGACCCTCATCCTGAGTGGGATGACCTGAGTCTGACGGCTGCTTTTCTCTCTTGCTTCTGACACCAGGAAGAAGCTTGCTCCTGATGCACCAGGAAACTGAAACTGAAACTCAGGGCCCTAGTCCAGGACCCTCCTCTCTATTGAGTCACAATTTCTCCTTCTAAGGCAACCTCCCACCCCAGGGGACACCCTCTTGCTTCTCTCCTCACGGCAGCCCCTCCTCCTTCCGGGTCTGTTCTGCTCACACCCTGAGCTCTGGGAGGCCCCAGGCAGAGAAGGGGTGGGGGGATGGGGGGGTGGTCTTGCTTGAGGTAACGTCTGCCTTCTAGAGCAGCCAGGTCAGGACGGAAGGGTTTCTACCCCTCAGTTCCCGTACTACGAGATGATGGGGTGAGGCCATCGGCTGTGTGCATATTACACAAGCAATCTGGGTTCCTCCTCATAAACCAGACGTGGGGCAGAGGTTCCCAGGCTCGGGGGTGCAAGGCCTCCCCTAGCTCTTTCCAGGCTCGGAGCCTCTGTGCCACACCTGCCCTCAATGCACCCACACCCAAGACCATGAAGGTCACCGGCCCCTGCTGCTGCTGGCGCAGCTGTGGGTGAAGCCCTGTAAGTGGGGGCTGAGGGTGGAGGATGGGAAGGAGGCCTGAAGGTGGGAGTGAGACCCTCTCGATGCTGGGGGCTCCAGATGCCAGCAGGACCCTGCCCACAATTCTGAGTAGCCAAGGGCACCTGAGCCTACCTGTGTGCTGCCCAGGCCTGCTGCCTGTGCTGGTGAGAGGGACTGGAACCCACCCTTCAGCCTGGGACCCTGACCTGCACCCTCCCCGCCCCATCCCGAGTCAGGGCCTTGAGTGCTTCCAGTGCTACAGTGTCTTGGACCCCAGCCTGTGCCACCCGTCTCCGACCCCATGCAGGCTCAAAGCTGCCCCTCCTCTGTGGTCACTGGCACTACCAATGGTGAGTCCGGGTGGGACCGGTGTCTGTAAGCAGGTAAGGGGTGGGCAGGGCACTCTCAGGCAGCATCCCAGGGGCTCTGCCTTGAGCCCCCTGGCCTGGTAGAAGCTTGGATCTGGGGACAGAGCTCAGGGACCTCCATCTAACGGATCACAGACTTGGCATGGAGCCTGGGGCCGTCCCCCGTTCTCTTCTGCTTGTCTCCGTGTCACCACTGGCTTCAAGGTTCCCTGAAGAGGGCGGTCCTGGGGCAGGTCCGAGGGGGTCGAGTGGGGCCTCCTGTGCCAGCCGCCCTCCTCTCTCGCCCACAGGGCAGAAATTCAGCTACGCTAGCAAGAGCTGTGCCCCCACCCCGTGCCCAGATTATGAACCTCACCCATCCTGTGGTCCATGGAGGGTCTTACCCCATAGAAACTGAGGATGGACTGATTGACTTGAAGACTGAGAAGCTGGACATGACCTGCTGTGAAAAGAGCTTCTGTAACAAGGCAGCCACAGCGCGGCGCGGCCTTTGGGGCCTGGCTGTCAGGGAGCTCCTGCTCAGCCTGGGCCTCTTCCTTTGGGCCCTGCTGTGAGCCCAGCCCACCCTGGCACTGCCCCTGGTGGGTAAATAGGAGCGCAGAGCGGTTGCCCTGTGCAGCCTTCAGCTTCTGCCCTGATGCCCTCGCCTAGCCGCCCAGCAGCCCAGAGACCCCCCTCACCCAGCAGCCTAGATGCCCACTGGCCCAGATAGTAAATGCACGTGTTCAACCCAAGGACTTTGTTCCCTTATTAACCCTTGGGGTCTGGTCTGTGGCCTTCAAGGGGGTCCCAGCAAATTCCCCAAGGTGGGGTTCAGAGACTGGAGGGCCTTCCCCAGGTGGCCCAGCCCTGTGCTCATTTCCAGCCAGGATCAGGCTCAGCCCCAGCCCGAGGTCCAGAAGCAGCCCGGAGGGTCTTGCACTCAGGGCTGGGGCCACCCAGGAAGACTTGTTGGGGGCTGACAGAGGGGGCGGAGGGGTGGAGGCACTAAGGGCCCAGGCCAGCTGTGGCTGCGGATGTGTGAAACGGTCCTGGGCCCACAGGCTGGTGACTCCTGCAAGGCACCGCAGAGGGCGGGGGTGTCAAGGGGGCAGAGGCTGCAGCGCAGGGTTCTGCCTGGGCCTCACTGCAGGAAGTCCCCACAGGGGCTGAGCGGTGGGGGGTGGATGAGGCGCAGCGCTGGGGCGGGCTCCCCATCCTCCAGAGGCTCATCCATGGGCAGATGCCGGGAAGCGGGAAAGTGGGGCTGGATGGGCTGTGGAGAGGAGGGGGCCCAGTTCGGGTCGACGTGGAGACTGGGAAATCCCAGCTCCTAGCAGGGTGTGGTGGGCCCTGGGCGGGAGGCTCCGGTCCAGAGCCCTGAGGTGAGGTTCCCTTCCTCTCCCTCCCTCAAGCTTCAGGAAATTGAAACTCAGCGCGCTGGGCTCCTCCCTTCTCTGCTCCAGCCCCAGGACACAACCCGGGCTCCCTCCCTCTGCTCCCGGACTCCACTCCCTCCCTCGGCTCCTGGAAACCACCTGTCTTTGGGGGGCCTCCCGCCTCCGGAGGGCAGGGCGGCAGGAACCCGGCGGAACCACTCTCTCTGCTACCCGCAGGAGGTCAGGGCTGCCTCTGACCCCAGCCCTAAACCCAGAGCAGAGGGAGAGCTGGGCCCCGAGTTCCAGATCCCAGGAGGACAAGCAGCTTCCACTCTGAGACTGTCTCCCCTGGGGAAACGAGGGGATGACTGCGCCCTCGTCTCAGTGTGGTTGCGAGACTTAGAAACCAGTGAGCTCACCTGGGAAGTGGAGGAGATGCCAGAGATGGAAGTGAAAATTAGCTTTAGCAGAAACCAAACATTTGTTAGAAATTCTGTCATCGCCCAGCGCCCACCATGTTCCTGTGTCCCTGGAGTCAGATCCAGGTTCCTGGCCATGGCTTTTGGGTGCAGCTTCCTCTCACCAGCTCCACTATGATCAACTGGTCTGTCCCTCCAGCAAAGCCACCTGTGATTCCGAGTGAACAATGCAGTGAATGCACTGCACACTGGGACCCGAATGCCGGGATCTCTGTCCTGGCTACCGTGCCCAGGCTTCTGGACCATCTGGTTTCCACCCTCTGTTCTCTGCTTGCATTTCTCAATGCTAGAGCAACCCACTCAGCAAATCCAAACTCCCCACAGAATCTCAAGCTCAGTCTCTGCAGGGTCCGTCCACAGGGAGTGGTGATTGGCGGCAGGACCCTCCTCCCGGTGACCCCTTCCAGGTCCTCTTGCTCAGTTACAATGGGCCCTTCTTGGGTGGCAGTAATGATTCGTGTGTTTCAGACAGGAATCACTACCTCAGGGACACAGGAGGAGGACACAGGTCGTTGACCTGCCTTGACCTCAGGGACCTGGGAGGACCCGGCTATTCATATCAGCTGCCAGGGGTGGGAATCTTGGGCTTCCATGGTGACCACCGGCCCCTCCTGCTGGACGGTGCCCCTGGAATCTTGACACACACAGCACAGTTTCTGGGCAGCCAGGGAAATCCAGGGTGGGCGCCGAGTGGCCGAGACCCTGGTCCGTTTCCTCCCGTTGTTCCAGATAAACAAACACACACACCTCCATTGCGTGTCTGCTTGTTTTCTCTCTCCAGCCCAAAGAGCCCTCTGGGCTGTGCACAGCACCTGCCTGCAGATGGTGGCCTGGGCCGGGTTCCTCTGTCAGGAGGCCGCCACCTGCTTGCCAGGGGGAAGCGGGCAGCGCTGCAGTCCCAGGCATGGATGGGTCAGGGTTGCTGCCCCGAGCTTTTGCGTGGGAGCCCCCTGCTCCTCTCAAAGGCCACTCACTGAATTCCGGACTGTCTGTCCTGCCCCAGCCCAGCTTTGTGCCCTCTGCAGCAGCGGGTCCAGACAGACACCCTCCATTCCCAAGTCCTAGAGAGCCCTGGGTGCTGCCCCAGCCTGAGCGTGCTCCTTCTGGCACCTGCTTTCTTTCCTCCATGCCCCCCGACCTCCTCCTGCTGTGGGAGGCCGAACTCACTCGACCTGCTGAGCCTGGGGCAGGAGAAAGGGCAGAGTGCTGGCGAGGGGCTCCCTCGGAGGCCAGGCAAGCTGCTGGCTATGGCTCAGGGGACGACTCCTCCTCTCTGACCACCCGCCGGGCCGTACCACAGAAGACCCCAGAACGCTCCAAACCTGGGGCGCTCTGCCTTTTCCCCCATGGGGCAGCCATACTCAGAGCAGGAAGCTGGGGGACATCTGTATTTATTTGAGGCACCACAGCAGCAGGAGGGCTCCAATGTAGGGGTGGGCTGGGGCAGGACTGGCTGGATTTGGGGCGGGGCCTAGACCTGGAAGCGGCAGAAATCCCAGCTCCCAAAGGCTGCCCTTGACGGGCATGCGGCTGTGCCAGGGCAGGGGCTACAGGAGACTGAGGCTCTCCAGGCTGCCGGCACCCCTCCCTCCCCAAACACCGCCCCCAGAAGCCGCCACGTGCTCCCACATGCACTGCACACCCACGTACACAGCTAGGCACACATCCCTACTGACACAGCCTCCCTGGGGGCTGTCAGCGTGTCCATGGGACTTGGTCCTGACGAAGGACCCTAAGACTCCAGGGAACCCTCGTCTCTTCCGCAGTCCCCCAAGGAAGGTCACATCATCGACCCCAGAAGTAAGGGCAGCTGGCCCCACTTGGGGCAGCGGCAGGGGCTGGGGCAGGTGGAGGTGCAGGGGGTGGGCCTGACCTGGGACCAAGGGCACAGATCAGGCACGTGAGAAGTCAGGGGCTCCCATACCCTGTGGGATCCAGAAAGGGCTGGGCTTTCCTTCCTGAGCTGGGGGATCGGGGGACAGGGTCTGGGCGGTCAGGGGCCGAACCGCAGCAGGGCCGGCAGCAGGCTCAGCAGCAGCCCGGCGCCCAGCAGGGTAGCGCTTGCCCGCAGCCCGCCGTCGGCTGCACTGAAATTGCACAGGAAGCTCTGGCAGCAGCTGATGCCCATGGAAGCCACACCAACATTGATGCCTTCTGGGAGGGGGCAGGCCGGGGAACAGGTCTTGCTCAGGCTGTGGCCAAATGTCACGAGATTCCCTGCATGGGAAATGAGGCTGTCAGGGGAGAGGCAGACGGCTGCAGGCAGACAGCAATGGCCTCTGCTGAGCCCCGGCCTGGGCCAGGGAGACGGCCAGGGGAGGAGGGCGTGGTCTGAGGCCTGGCACTCACCAATGCCAGCACTAGTAGACACGGTCACGCAGTAGTTGTCCTGGTCGGAGCAGATGGTCGGCTTCAGGCAGTACAGATTGCTCTTCTGGTTCAGGCAGGAGAAGCACATCAGCGAGCTGGCTGTGGAAGGAGGACACACCTGTCTCAGGGAAGCCTCCAGTGTCCCTCCCAGGCCTGACCCCAGTGGACATTTACTGAGAAATTACCGTATAGCAGCCCTTGGGGTGGAGGCAGAACGAAGACAGTGACACTTTACCCTGGCCGTCGAGCAGCTCAAGTGGCACCCAAACACACAGTGGGACAGTGTGGCCAGGCCGGGGGAGCCCTCTGCTGGGAGCGGCCTGGAAGGACCCCTGGGAGTCGAGCAGGGCACAGCCGGACAAAGTTCTGGGGTCCCCGAGGGCACCTCACCTCGCTCCACACCCAGAAGCGCAGCCAGCAGCACCGGCAAGAAGATCTTCATTCTGGAGAGGATGGCCGTCGTGTCCGGAAGTCACAAACCAGAGCAGCCGTCCTGCTCCGGAGAGACACCGCTGGTTAGGGGGCCGGGGGGTGCCTCGCTCCTCCCCAGGACCAAGCACCCCCACTTTGCAGATGAGGACACAGACAGCAAAGAGGGGCAGGGACCTGCCAGCACACAAGAACTTCCCTGCTTCTCTCCCGACCTGCCCCTCACTCAGTGCAGGCATGCTCTAGGCTATACCCCTCCTGAAACCTGGCATGGGCGCTGTGCAGTCAAGAGGAGGAAACTCACCAGCCTTCTCAGAACCACAGAAAAGGAAGCAGAGTCAGTGGCCTCTGCCAGTAGTCCTGGGGTGGGGGAATGGTGACCAGTAATACTATGAGCTAGTCTGGGGCTGGGTACGGTGGCTCACGCCTGTAATCTCCACGCTATGTGAGGCCAAGGCAAGAGGATCACATGAGGCCAGGGGTTTGAGACCAGCCTGGGCAACAGAGTGAGACCTCCTGTTTCTATAAAAAATACAAAAATTAGCTGGGCGTGGTACGTGCCTGTGGTCAGCTACTTGGGAGGCTGAGGTGGGAGGATCTCTTGAGCCAGGGAGTTCAAGGCTGCAGTGAACCGTGATCATGCCACTGCACTGCAGCCTGGGCAACAGAGTGAGACCGTCTCAAAAAAAAGAGAGATCTATATACACATTTATATGTGTGTCTGTCTGTGCATATTAGCTAATCTATATCTAGAACTTTCCTTGGGACAGCTCAGTGTCTTGAGCCCAGGCATCTCTCCTGACATGGAGACCGGGGGCCGCGTGGGACATGGCCCAGGGGAAAGCACTCCCCATTCCTGATGTTACTCAGTTCTGAGGACAGCAGCCCACTAAGTATCTGCTACTCCCCATTCTGTGGCTGGGAAATGGGCTCCAAGAGACCAGGCTGCGTGCCACCGGTCCCACCAGCAGGAAGGGGCCAGATGGGTCCATGTACTGCTCCTTGGCCTCTGCACAGGACCCTCTGTTGAGCAGGGGCCCATGGCACTGTTGGAGAAAGAATCTGGAACACGCCCTGCTGGGGTCGTGATTCTCTATTTTGTAAGTGCATGGTGTTGGAGGGGGAGGCTGCTGCCTTCTGCCAGGGACAGCCGTGGGCAGAGGAGGGGGAGGGACATCCCGGGCCTGGGGAGCTAGTGCTGGGCACTGGGGGTGAGGATGCCTCAGAGAAAAGATCTGGAGAGGGGCCTGCAGAGGCCCTAAGGGGAGAGCAGCAGGCCAGGACCCTGAGACCTGGGCTGACATCCTGGGGTTGGGAGTGGGAGCCCCAGATGGCCAAAACCAGTGCCAAGTCCAGCTGGGGCCTGTCCCCGCCTCCAGGGAGGAACCCGAGGAGGAAGGATCTCCAATTCCTTATCCCCCCACCCCCGAAAAGTGAGGTTCTGGTGTGGGGATCCCTGACCTGTCTCTGAGGAAGTCCTGGCATACAGGGCCACAAACAGGTCCAGTTGGTGCCGCCATCTGCCCACTGGTTGGCACCCAACCCGCAGGGCCACCAGGCTGAGCTAAGGCACCGGTGGGAGCAGAAGGCAATTAGGAAGGCCGGGTGGGCTGTGGAGCCCAGAGGGAGCCGGCAGGCCGTAGGGGGCGCCCGTGGGGTCCAGGCTGCAGGCTCGTCCCCAGGCTCAGGGAAGCTGGCCCCTGGGAGCCAGGTATCTAGGGGCTGCCCAGCCAGCAAGAGGCGGGAGCCTCTCCTGTGGGAATGGGGAGCGGCCCGGCGGTCCACTCCGGGAGGCTGGGCTCCTTGGACCTCACCGCAAGCACCACCAGTGCCAGAACAAGAAGCGGGGGCTGGTTCCAGTGCTCCGGGGTGATACGCGGGGGAGCGGTCAATCCTCCCTTTCCGGCCAGGAGCTCTGCAAGGTCCCGTGCCCCCTCCCCTAGTCAGCAAAGCTGTCACTCCCGGCCCACGCTGGGGAGCCAGGAGCGTCTGGAGTTGGGTGATGGGCTCCAGTGGCTGCGCAGCCCTGGGCCGGCCGGGAGGCTCCTGGCGGCAGTCTCCGCCCGCTCCCGCCCCAGATCTTTGGAAACATTCGGGGAGGCCTGGGGGGGGATGGGAGGAGAGGCTCAGCTCTCGCGGGACCAACCCACCGGCAACCCCAACCCCTCTCCTGCGCCTCCCCGTGCGCCCCTCTTGCTCTCT
This sequence comes from Macaca mulatta, assembly GCF_049350105.2. Taxonomy (NCBI): domain Eukaryota; kingdom Metazoa; phylum Chordata; class Mammalia; order Primates; family Cercopithecidae; genus Macaca; species Macaca mulatta. Next base: position 153,397,524 of record NC_133413.1, on the reverse strand, counting down.
CCCACCGTCTCCAGCCCCGGCCCCCGCAGGGCGCCTTCCGCCGCGCGTGGCTGGGCCGGGGCCGCGTGCACCGCAGCCGAGGCCGCCGGGTCTGAGCGCGTGCGCGCAGGTGGCGGGGGCGTCCCGGTCGCGGCCCCGCGGACTCACCGCCGGGCGGACGCAGGTACCAGTAGCCTCGCGGAGCTCCCCGAACCTCGCGCGCTCTGGACCGCTGCTGGACCGCAGACTCCCAGGCAGCCCGCGCGGCCCCGGGGCGGGGGCAGGGGCGGGGCGCGGGAGGGGCCTCCGGGGGGCGGAGTCGGCGAGCCAGCGGTGGGGGTCCCCTCGCCGCCCAGGCCTGCCCCAGCTTCTTGGGATAGATGGGGAGGCTGAGGACCAGAAGGGGGCTGAGACCACCCCCCAATTTCCCCAGCGAGGTGGCGCCTGAGCCACGGCCAGGCCCGGCCTCCTTCCACCCGGCCCTGCTGTGCGCGAGGCGGGTGCTGACCTGGCGAGGCCGGACAGGGACCAGGTCGGGGTGAAGGTCACTGACACCTGGACTTGTGGCCAGTCCTCGTTGTGATCGGAGTGGGAGGCCCACGGGTGAGCAGACGTGTTTTGGGTGTGAGCACGGAGGAGGGGTGCCTCGGAGAGTGTCGGGGAGCAGTGTTGGGGGTCTCGCCTGCGGAGTGGAGCGGGGGAGGGGAAGAAGCAGGCACCCTTGTAGCCTGGGCTTCCTGAGGTCATCTTGTCCCTGCTCCCCGCTCCAGACTGGGCTGTGTCTTGGCCATCCCCCAGGCGGAGGTGGGGAGACCGGCAAGGGTTGGGAGGTGGGAGGTTGTGGGTTCTGGCTTCTCTCAGGGCACTGGGGCTCTGCCATCGGTGCGTGCCTTTCCTCCCGCCAGGCCCTCTCCGAGGGTTTGTGGGCGCTGGGGCTCCGCCACTGGCCTGTTCTCCAGTTGACAGTGAGTTTCCTTTCTGGGTGACAGGGCGAGCGCCAGGGAGGGGCTTCTGAACCCCACACGGAAGTAGGGGGAGGGTGTGGGGAAACGCGAGGGTCGGCAGGTGGCCGCGTGGCCAGGAGGGGGCTGGGGCGGCGAGACACCTGTAACACCCATCTCAAATCTAGGGGTGCATTCAGTGTGACTGTGTAGGTGTTTTGCATGAGTGTGTGTGGTGCGTGTGTATGGAGGCTGAGGCTGGGGCTGTGTGTGTCACAAGATGTCCTGGCTGTGGTATGATGGCACCGTGGGTGGGGCTTCCACGGCTTTGGGGGCGATGCCCCAGCTGTCTCTGGGGGCTGGAGCCTCCAGTAGGCTGTGGCCCGGGGGGAGTCCAGGCCTCTGGGTCTTAACTGGGGCACAGGCAGGGTGTCTTCCCCTCTAGAATGTTGGCGGTGAGGGCAGGGGGTTCTCTCTGCGCAGCCAGCACCTGGGGCCATCCGTGCCACCGCAGGGGCTCAGTAAGAGTGGTGGGACGAGAGCGTGGGTGGGTTTGCCCCCTTCAAGACAGTACCGTCTGATTCAGAAAACAAGCCGCTTTAGGAAGAGGGCTGTTTGGAAAAGACTCTCAAACCTTTAATCCTGTCTCTCACTCAACACCACACAGGAGACATCAACACAGAAGACTCCCACGACTGCTGGGGCCAAATGTGGGTGGTGGAAGTCTCCCCGCCACCAAGCAAGCCGTCAGTTCTGCAGCGGACACCAGCTGGGTGTCCAACACCATTCCAACACTGTACCTGGAGACAGCGTCAGATCCCACAGCGTGAGCGCTCAGCCCCGAGACACCTACACACACACACACACCCCAGCTGGGTGTCCAACACCATTCCAACACTGTACCTGGAGACAGCGTCAGATCCCACAGCGTGAGCGCTCAGCCCCGAGACACCTACACACACACACACACACACACACACACACACACACACCAGCTGGGTGTCCAATACCATTCCAACACTGTACCTGGAGACAGCGTCAGATCCCACAGCGTGAGTGCTCAGCCCCGAGACACCTACACACACACACACACACACACACCCCAGCTGGGTGTCCTCCAACACCATTCCAACACAGTACCTGGAGATAGCGTCAGATCCCACAGCGTGAGCGCTCAGCCCCGAGACACCTACACACACACACACACACACACACACACACACACCAGCTGGCTGTCCTCCAACACCATTCCAACACTGTACCTGGAGATAGCGTCAGATCCCACAGTGTGAGCGCTCAGCCCTGAGACACCTACACACACACACACACACACACACACACACACCCCCCAGCTGGGTGTCCTCCAACACCATTCCAACACTGTACCTGGAGATAGCATCAGATCCCACAGCGTGAGCGCTCAGCCCCGAGACACCTACACACACACACACACACACACCCCCACCCCAGCTGCGAGGGCCAGCCTCTAGAACTTCTTGCCGACTGGCCCGACGTTGAGGTTCCCACTGTCAGAGGAACCCCTGCTCACCAGGCCTCTGGTTTAGTGAAACATGACCAGAGTGACTCCATCTTGAAGTAAGTAGGAGGCACTCACAAGGCACCTATAAGGTTAATGCTTATGGTCTAAAAATAGCCACGTCTCAAGCTGGCCACCAATTATAATGACAGAATATTTATGGCCATATGGGGCATTTCCCAGCAAGCCTGCAGACTGTCCAGATAACCCGAGAGTGCAGGCCACGTTACTCAGAGATAATGTCAGTGAGCAGCCTGAGGTTGGAGGATGAACGGTCACTGATGGCACCCACAGCCCCTATCTTTAGTGAGCGCATCTGCACATTCCAGGAGTGATTGCAGCTCCTTACAGTTTCTTGTAAGCAGAGGCACTAACAGAGGACCCGCCCTCCTTCTCCTGCTTTCTGAGCACGCCCCACTCTAGAACGGAGTCATTTCAAATAAACCTGCGTCTCTCACTGTGCTCTGTGGTTCACCAAAATTCTTTCCTGCACAACATCCAAGAACCCCTCTTGGGGTCTGGATTGGGACCCTCTTTCCCAGCAATATTGTAGCCCCTCCCCATTTTGCGTTTAATTGATTTGCAAGAGTGGCTCCGGGAAGTCAGGGAAATACATTTGCAGTTAATTATAAAGGGATACACATGAGAGGCACCGGCGCGGTCTCCGGGAAGGGGTGGGGAGCTTCCATGCCACCCACGTGGCCCCTCCAGGAACCCCTGTGTGCCCAGCATTCCTACCCCCAGGGCGTGGGACGAATCCTCTCTGAATGACCCCCTTGGGGCCCATGATCAGAAAGGAGGGGGAGGACTGGAGTCCTGCCTTGGGGCAGGTGAAACGGAGCAGGACCCATCACAGACATTCCATTTCCACCCGTAACTGTAACAAGGGCCACGGAGTCCCCAGTCAGGAACCTGGCCGAACGCCAACTCTACCCATGCATCTCCCTCCTTACAGAGCAGCCCTCCTGCTCACACGCCACTCCCTCCTCCTCACACGCCACTCCCTCCTCACACGCCACTCCCTCCTCCTCACACGCCACTCCCTCCTCCTCACACAGCACTCCATCCTCCTCACACGCCACTCCCTCCTCCTCACACGCCACTCCCTCCTCCTCACACAGCACTCCATCCTCCTCACACGCCACTCCCTCCTCCTCACACGCCACTCCCTCCTCACACGCCACTCCCTCCTCACACGCCACTCCCTCCTCCTCACACAGCACTCCCTCCTCCTCACACGCCACTCCCTCCTCACACAGGACTCCCTCCTCCTCACACGCCACTCCTTCCTCACACGCCACTCCCTCCTCCTCACACGCCACTCCCTCCTCCTCACACGCCACTCCCTCCTCCTCACACGCCACTCCCTCCTCACACAGGACTCCCTCCTCCTCACACGCCACTCCCTCCACCTCACACGCCACTCCCTCCTCCTCACACAGCACTCCCTCCTCCTCACACGCCACTCCCTCCTCAAATGGCACTCCCTCCTCCTCACACGCCACTCCCTCCTCCTCACACAGCACTCCCTCCTCCTCACACGGCACTCCCTCCTCCTCACACGCCACTCCCTCCTCACACGCCACTCCCTCCTCACACGCCACTCCCTCCTCCTCACACAGCACTCCCTCCTCCTCACACAGCACTCCCTCCTCCTCACACAGCACTCCCTCCTCCTCACACGCCACTCCCTCCTCACACAGGACTCCCTCCTCCTCACACGCCACTCCTTCCTCACACGCCACTCCCTCCTCCTCACACGCCACTCCCTCCTCCTCACACGCCACTCCCTCCTCCTCACACGCCACTCCCTCCTCACACAGGACTCCCTCCTCCTCACACGCCACTCCCTCCTCCTCACACGCCACTCCCTCCTCCTCACACAGCACTCCCTCCTCCTCACACGCCACTCCCTCCTCAAATGGCACTCCCTCCTCCTCACACGCCACTCCCTCCTCCTCACACAGCACTCCCTCCTCCTCACACGGCACTCCCTCCTCCTCACACGCCACTCCCTCCTCCTCACACGCCATTCCCTCCTCCTCACACGCCACTCCCTCCTCCTCACACAGCACTCCCTCCTCCTCACACGCCACTCCCTCCTCCTCACACGCCACTCCCTCCTCCTCACACAGCACTCCCTCCTCCTCACACGCCACCCCCTCCTCAAATGGCACTCCCTCCTCCTCACACGCCACTCCCTCCTCCTCACACGGCACTCCCTCCTCCTCACACGGCACTCCCTCCTCCTCACACGCCACTCCCTCCTCCTCACACGGCACTCCCTCCTCCTCACACGGCACTCCCTCCTCCTCACACGCCACTCCCTCCTCACACGCCACTCCCTCCTCCTCACACGCCACTCCCTCCTCCTCACACGGCACTCCCTCCTCCTCACACGGCACTCCCTCCTCACACGCCACTCCCTCCTCCTCACACGCCACTCCCTCCTCCTCACACGCCACTCCCTCCTCCTCACACGCCACTCCCTCCTCCTCACACGGCACTCCCTCCTCACACGCCACTCCCTCCTCCTCACACAGCACTCCCTCCTCCTCACACAGCACTCCCTCCTCCTCACACGGCACTCCCTCCTCACACGCCACTCCCTCCTCCTCACACGCCACTCCCTCCTCCTCACACAGCACTTCCTCCTCCTCACACGCCACTCCCTCCTCACACAGGACTCCCTCCTCCTCACACGCCACTCCCTCCTCCTCACACGGCACTCCCTCCTCCTCACACAGGACTCCCTCCTCCTCACACAGCACTCCCTCCTCCTCACACGGCACTCCCTCCTCACACGCCACTCCCTCCTCCTCACACAGCACTCCCTCCTCACACGCCACTCCCTCCTCCTCACACGGCACTCCCTCCTCCTCACACGCCACTCCCTCCTCCTCACACGGCACTCCCTCCTCCTCACACGCCACTCCCTCCTCCTCACACAGCACTCCCTCCTCACACGCCACTCCCTCCTCCTCACACGCCACTCCCTCCTCACACGCCACTCCCTCCTCCTCACACGGCACTCCCTCCTCCTCACACAGGACTCCCTCCTCCTCACACGGCACTCCCTCCTCCTCACACGCCACTCCCTCCTCCTCACACGCCACTCCCTCCTCCTCACACGGCACTCCCTCCTCCTCACACGGCACTCCCTCCTGCTCACACGGCACTCCCTCCTCCTCACACGGCACTCCCTCCTGCTCACACGGCACTCCATCCTCCTCACACGCCACTCCCTCCTCCTCACACGGCACTCCATACTCCTCACACGCCACTCCCTCCTCCTCACACGCCACTCCCTCCTCCTCACACGCCACTCCCTCCTCCTCACACGCCACTCCCTCCTCCTCACACGGCACTCCATCTTCCTCACACGCCACTCCCTCCTCCTCACATGCCACTCCCTCCTCCTCACACGGCACTCCCTCCTCCTCACACGGCACTCCCTCCTCCTCACACGCCACTCCCTCCTCACACGCCACTCCCTCCTCCTCACACAGCACTCCCTCCTCCTCACACGCCACTCCCTCCTCACACGCAACTCCCTCCTCCTCACACGCAACTCCCTCCTCCTCACACGCCACTCCCTCCTCACACAGGACTCCCTCCTCCTCACACGCCACTCCCTCCTCCTCACACGCCACTCCCTCCTCCTCACACAGCACTCCATCCTCCTCACACGCCACTCCCTCCTCCTCACACAGGACTCCCTCCTCCTCACACAGCACTCCCTCCTCCTCACAGGCCACTCCCTCCTCCTCACACGGCACTCCCTCCTCCTCACACGCCACTCCCTCCTCCTCACACGCCACTCCCTCCTCCTCACACAGGACTCCCTCCTCCTCACACAGCACTCCCTCCTCCTCACAGGCCACTCCCTCCTCCTCACACGGCACTCCCTCCTCACATGCCACTCCCTCCTCCTCACAGGCCACTCCCTCCTCCTCACACGGCACTCCCTCCTCCTCACACGCCACTCCCTCCTCCTCACACGCCACTCCCTCCTCCTCACACAGGACTCCCTCCTCCTCACACAGCACTCCCTCCTCCTCACAGGCCACTCCCTCCTCCTCACACAGGACTCCCTCCTCCTCACACGCCACTCCCACCTCACACGCCACTCCCTCCTCCTCACACGCCACTCCCTCCTCCTCACACAGGACTCCCTCCTCCTCACACAGCACTCCCTCCTCCTCACAGGCCACTCCCCCCTCCTCACACGCCACTCCCTCCTCCTCACACGCCACTCCCTCCTCACACAGGACTCCCTCCTCCTCACACAGGACTCCCTCCTCCTCACACAGCACTCCCTCCTCCTCACAGGCCACTCCCTCCTCCTCACACGGCATTCCCTCCTCCTCACACGGCTCCTCACACAGGACTCCCTCCTCCTCACACGCCACTCCCTCCTCCTCACACGCCACTCCCTCCTCCTCACACGGCACTCCCTCCTCCTCACACGCCACTCCCTGCTCCTCCTCACACGCCACTCCCTCCTCCTCACACGCCACTCCCTGCTCCTCCTCACACGGCACTCCCTCCTCCTCACACGCCACTCCCTGCTCCTCCTCACATGCCAGAGCGGAGAGATCATAAGACTGGGACGGGCCCGCTCTCATGTGGAGGGCCTTTGTTTTTACAATTTTCAAAATTTTGAATTAGGCAACCTCTGAACCAGAATAGGGTCGGGGAGGCTGCCATGACTGAGGCCTTTGGCCCTAGCTGTGGAAGAGTTTTGTCCTGGTGGCTTCTCAGATGACAGGAGGAGGCCGGTGGGGCCTGTGGGGAAAAGTCCTGTGGGTCCGAAGGGCCGAGTGAGCGTTGGCCCCCAGGGTGAGCGCGCAGCCTTGACGTGGCCCTTTCCTCCCACATGCTTAAGAGAACTTTCCTCTTGCAGGATTGAGTTAGGTGCATGTAGAGTTTGGGGCACGTTTGCTGCAGGCTGCCTCCCAGCTCTGTTTCGAGTCTGGATTCAGCCATGACTGCTGTCAGGAGGGACCTGGCTGACGGCCTGGCCCAGCAGGCGGCGTCTGGAGCCAGAAAGCCAGATGCTGCTGCCCCGGGAAGAGCGAGCCGGGGCCTCCTGGAGCCCGGCACTTACTGGGGCCGGCAGATGAGGCCACAGATGAGCTCTGCCCTGGCTTCTGGGTTCAAGAGGGAAGGAGCCACACCTGCCCTGTGTGCTCCTAGGACAGGTCAGCCACCTGAGACCTGCCCGTGGCCATGGGCCTCATCCTGCCCTGACCTTTCTCTGGTCACTATTCAGGGGTCCTGTCGGGGAGCGCCCCTGATTCTCGGCCTCCCGCATCCAGCCCCTGCTGCTGCTGCCTGTGTCTCTTGGAAGACAAGGACTGTGGAGCTGACCAGGAGGCCTGACGGGGAGTGCAGATGGCAGGACAGGGCAGGCTGGGGCAGGACGGGGCAGGCTGGGCTGGGACCTGCCTGCTGGCTCTGGTGGGAGGTAGGCTGTCTCCCAGCCTGGGCTCAGTGCGGGGAGAGCAGGCTGACTCTGGCTGGGCTGCCATGAGCTTGCTGCCTGACCTCCCTGAGTCCAGGCTTCCCGTTCCAACCTGCAGCTGCCAGTACTCTCAGGCCTGGTTCCTGCCTGGGCACAGTCCAAAGTGTGTCAGCATCTGCTCCCACCGCTGGGGCCTCAGGCCCTTCCTCTAACTTGCACTGCCACCTTGACCCTGGCTCAACCCTGACACCGAAGTTGGCTCCAGGCCTCCCTGAGTCGCTGCTTGGCCTCTCCTCTTGGGAAATCTTCCCTGACCCCAGGGGAGCCCCTCCCGCAGAGTGACTGAGACAGGTCTCAACCAGTTCAGAGGTTTACTTTGCCAAGGTTGAAGCCATGCCTGGGAAAAAGAGACAGAAGCCACAGTAGGGTGTGCAGCCCACTCCTTTTCCAAAGAAGGTTTTGGGGCTTCAATATTTAAAGAAAGAAGTGGCCAGAGGGGAAGGAGGAAAGGAAAAAAGGGAGGGTCGTATTCCTGTGAGGCTGTGATCTGTATCCACTGCTCTCCAGGTTGCAGGTAAAAGGAGCGGGGGAGGGGGGCAGAGGAACAGTTGATTTGTGTTTGTTTTTCATTTTTTATTTTTGTTTTTTTGAGATGGAGTCTCACTCTGTTGCCCAGGCTGGAGTGCAGTGGCACGATCTCAACTCACTGAAACCCCCGCCTCCCGGGTTCAAGCGATTCTCCTGCCTCAGCCTCCTGAGTAGCTGGGAATATAGGCGTGTGCCACCACGCCCGGCTAATTTCTGTATTTTTGTAGAGATGGAGTTTCACCATGTTGGCTGGGCTGGACTCGATGTCTTGACCTTGTGATCCACACTGTTCTTCACTGTGGTTGTACCAATTTACATTCCTTCCAACAGTGTACAAGGGCTCCCTTTTCTCTACATCCTCACCAGCATTTGTTATTGTCTGTCTTTTGAATAAAAGCCATTTTAACTAGAGTGAGATGAGATCTCATTGTAATTTTGATTTGCATTTCTCTGATCATCAGTGGTGTTGAGCAACTTTTCATATACCTGTTTGTCATTTATATCCCCCCTTCCCCTCCCCCTTTTCCTCCCCCTCTTCCTCCTCCTCCTTCTTCCTCTCCTTCTCCTTCTTCTTCTTCTGACAGGGTCTTGCTCTGTTGCCCAGGCTGACGTGATCACATCACATCTCGCTGTAACCTTGACCTCCTGGGCTCAAGTGATCCTCTTACCTCAGCCTCCCAAGTAGCCAGATCACGGGCACACTATACCCAGCTAAATTTTGTATTTTTTGTAGTGACAGGATTTTGTCACATTTCCCAGGCTGGTCTTGAACTCCTGAGCTCCACCAATCTCTCTGCCTCAGCCTCGAAAAGTGCTGGGATTACAGGTGTGAGCCACTGTGCCCAGCCATGCATGCCATTTGCATGTCTTCTTTTGAGAAATTTCTATTCAAATCTTTTGCTCATTTTTAAATTGGATTATTAGATTTTTTTTCTGTAGAGATGTTTGAGCTCCTTACATATTTTGGCTATTAATCTTTTGTCAGATGGATAGTTTGTAAATAGTTTTCTCCCTTTCTGTGAGTTATTTCTTCACAGTGCTGATTGTTTCCTTTGCTGTGCAGAAAGTTTAAAACTTGATGTAATTCCATTTGTCCATTTTTGCTTTAATGGCCTATTCTTATGGGGGTATTTGCCATGTTGGCCAAGCTGGTCTCGAATTCCTGACCTCAGGTGATCCACCCGCCTTGGCCTCCCAAAGTGCTGGGATTACAGGTGTGAGCCACCTCGCCTGGCTGATTTGTTGTTCATTTATATTTTCAGGTGAGGAAGGCCACCTGGGGAGACTCGTGGCCTTCTCTCTTGTAGCTGTCTGTTTAAGAACAAAAGGAAAGGCAGGTTTTTTTCTTGTTTTTGTGTTTGTGTGACTCAGTTTCCAAGCTTCACTTTTTCCTTTGGCATAGTGAGTTTGGGGACCCAGATGTTATTTTCCTTTCTGTCACCCCACTTGGTTTTGGGCTCCATGGCAGCTGGACCCGGCTTCTGCGTGGTGCGTGCCTCTGAGTGGAAATGCTTGTGGGTGGTGGTGTGTGTGTTTGAACACGTGGAGGGGGACCTCTGACGGAGTCGCTGACGGAAGTCCAGCAAGCCTCACTCTGAGAAGCCTCCTTATTTGTGTAGTCACATTTGATGAGCCCTGAAGGAATTGTTAGTGGAAGCTCAACAGGCCTGATTGGGGATGACTGTCCGCTCGTCCATCTGGCCTGAAGACCACCCATTGAATTCCTGGTCAGAGGTCATCCGGTCATCCCTCCCCTCCTTGAGTGCATCAAAGACACCAGGGACCAAAGGGGGCAAGTCTGAGCCTCGTGAGGTCGGCGTTGACTGCTGCGCGAGGTGACCTGTGTCTGTTTCGTTGTGTGTATTTTGCGACAGCTGGGATGAAAAATGTGAATTTTACCGGTTCCCCATGCAGCTCACTGGGCAGCATCTTGCAAAATTGAGAGTTTTTTTTTCCCCCTGTGATTCCATGAAGTGGAAAAGGTGATTTTCCTTTGTGATGCCGCTTCGCCACCATAGCTGTGGTTGGTGCTGTGAGCAAGGTCACCAGGGCAGCCCAGGGAAAGGGAACCCAAAAACCTGGCATACCAGCAACAGGGTAAGACTGTCTTACCGGGCTGGGTGCGGTGGCTCACGCCTGTAATCCCAGGACTTTGGGAGGCCGAGGCGGGTGGATCACCTGAGGTCAGGAGTTCGAGACCAGCCTGGCCGACATGATGAAACCCCATCTCTACTAAAATACAAAATAAATAAATACATAAATAAATAAATTAGCCAGGTGTGGTGGCAGGCGGCTGTAATCCCAGCTACTTGGGAGATTGAGGCAGGAGAACTGCTGGAACCTGGGAGGCGGAGGTTGCCGTGAGCTGAGATCATGAGATCATACCATTGTACCCCAGCCTGAGCAACAAGACTGAAATTCCGCCTCAAAAAAAATAATAAGAATAATTCCTTACCAGCCAGGCTTCTGGGCCCTCTCTCTCTGTGCATCCTGGCTGAGTGAATGGTAAAAATCACTGTTTATTAATGAGGAAAAGGATTTGTGAGGCTAGTCTGAGGCTGTAGCACATCTGGAGTACCTTGTGCTGTGGATTTGTCTTTCTCTGTTGTTCTGTCATAAACAGGGTACCACAGGATGAACTTGAGCTTAGGACCCCTGGAAGCCCACTACTCAACCTGGTCCCACGGGCTGGTCAGTGACAAACTTTGCTGCGGGTTCCTGGAGCCAAAACTGAAGGAAGTTTCCCTCTCGTCTTGGTTTATGTCCTTGGAAGCGTGACTTTGTGACCGTGTGCAGGAATTCTCTCCGGGTCTCCACCATCCGGAGGGCAGGAATTTTCAAGTTCGTGTCAGGCGGCCGGTCCGAGAGGACCAAGAGTCAGAAATGAGTTGCCTTGCTCTTCCCCTGAGTGTGTTGAGCCCTCGCACGAGTTTTGTCTTAAAAGGTTTCGTCCCTACGGGGCTTTTACTGTCTATCGCTTTCTTCTTTTTTTTTTTTTTTGAGACGGAGTCTCGCTCTGTCGCCCAGGCTGGAGTGCAGTGGCGTGATCTGGGCTCACTGCAAGCTCTGCCTCCCGGGTTCATAGCATTTTCCTGCCTCAGCCCCTTCTGAGTAGCTGGGACCACAGGCGCCCGCCACCATGCCTGGCTAATTTTTTGCATTTTTTTTTTTTTAGTAGAGACAGGGTTTCATCATGTTAGCCAGGATGGTCTCGATCTCCTGACCTTGTGATCCGCCCGCCTTGGCCTCCTAAAGGGCTGGGATTACAGGCGTGAGCCGCTGCGCCCGGCCATCTATCGCTTTCTTAAGCCCATTTCTCAGAGTGAATTCTTGGGGATCATGGAGATGCCTGCTTTACCCGCTTTCTGGAAATACCTTTTGCTAATATGGTAAAAACCTGGAAAATTGCCATCTGGACTTCAGCTAGCTTTTTGGATTGAGTCGCAGTTGACACTGACTCCTGGGAAAGACGCCAGCAGTCACCTTGTGCTAGAGGTCAGCTAGCTAAAGCTTTGGTGGTTCTTCACAATAGCAGCCTGGGTTCAGCTCCTGGCTGTGGGAGTGAGTCCTTCATGGTCTAATACTTGCTAGACTTTTGCTGCTTGTTGATTATTTTCCCCTCCATGGACAGCTTCTGATTTTCTGTCTTGAACTACATTTGGGGAGATTCTAGACCTTGTAAAAAATCACTTATTATCTCTTTGGAGACACTCTGCATATCTTTGTGGTTAAGTCATCCTCTTAGTTAAGGCTCACTGATTTACCTTTAGTAAAACAATTCCAAAGCCAGAAATATTGGCCCTTTGTCCTGGCTGAAATCTGGTAATAAAAGATTTATTATTATTATTATTATTATTTTTGAGATGGAATTTCGCTCATGTTGCCCAGGCTGGAGGGCAGTGGTGCAATCTCAGCTCACTGCACCTCCGCCTCCCGCGTTCAAGCGATTCTCCTGCCTCAGCCTCCCGAGTAGCTGGGATTACAGGCACGTGCCACCACGCCCAGCTAATTTTATATTTTTAGTAGAGATGCGGTTTTACCATGTTGGCCAGGCTGGTCTCGAACTCCTGGCCTCATGTGATCCACCCACCTCGTCCTCCCAAAGTGCTGGGATTACAGGTGTGAGCCTCCACGCCCAGCAAGATTTTAAAAGGATTTTTCTTTTGAGAGCTCTGTAGTTAGAAATTGACTTCATTAAAGCCGATATTTGGGCAGACATTGTTTTAAAGCCCCTGCTCTCCCTCTAAACACTTCTCAGTCAATGGAATTCTGTCTTCATTCTTCGTTTCTGTCTGTCTGTGTATTTAATGTCTCGCGTGTGGCCTTTCTATAAAAGAGCTCTAATTGCTGGGCTCGGTGGCTCACTCCTGTAATCCCAGCACTTTGGGAGGCTGAGGTGGGTGGATCACCTGAGGTCAGGAGTTCAAGACCAGCCTGACCAACATGGAGAAACCCTGTCTCTACTAAAAATACAAAATTAGCTGGGCATGGTGGTGCATGCCTGTAATCCCAGCAACTCAGGAGGCTGAGGCAGGAGAATCGCTTGAACCTGGTAGGCTGAGGTTGCAGTGAGCCAAGATCATGCCATTGCACTCCAACCTGGGCAACAAGAGTGAAACTCCATCTCAAAAAAAACAAAAACAAAAACAAAAACAAAAACAAAAAAAAACTCTAATTAACTGGATTAAAGAAAAATAGGCTAAAAGTTGGAAGACAGCCACCAATGTAGCCGGGTGAAACAGCTGCCATCGAGGGGCGCAGACGACTGGTGTGTTTCCAATAGATCTTCAGAGGGAGGGCACCAGGAGTGGACTGCGGGGCACCCAGAGTGGACTGCAGGAGGACACAGAAGCTAGGCTGAAGCGGGAGGAAGCTGGGAACCCTGTGCGGGGCCACTGCACACCGGGACTCGTTACTGGTCTCCAAGACTCTGGGAGAATAGGTGAGTTGAACTGGCAAGGAGGAGCCTGCTGTCACTACGGGCCTCTGGAATCCTGGCAGGAGGAGATTAACCACCATGGACACTTGAGGTGGCGGAGACAGCTGCCTAGAGAAGGTGTAGGGGCAGCCGCCAGCTGAGGCGGAGCCCGGAGGGTTTGGTGCAGGAGCGTCTGTAGTGGAGGGCCATCCCCCAGGCTCGAATTCCTCCCACAGGAGATTTTAGCCCTAGGGGAACTGTTGTATATGATCTTTGCAGGGCAGTCTTGCCCATCAGATGGGGCCAGTCTGACCCAGCCTGGCCACGCCTGCTTGCAGGGCAGCTCTGGGTGCCCTGGGGGCCTGCAACATAGCTTCTGCACTGGTGGACCATGCCTGACTGGTGGAGAGCTCCAGCAGGGCGGCCCCCACATCCCTGTGCCAGCCTACCCACTGCCTCCCACCCTGCAGCTTCTCCAGGGCCCACCGTCACCCCCCATGTTGCTTTTGCCAGTGCATTTCTGTGCAGGTGGGTTTTGCTTTCCTTGCCCACCAGTGTACCTGTGTGTTTGCACCCTGCCCTGCCATTGCTGTGGCAGGAGTATGGTTTGCCCCATGCCCCCTGCTGACTGCCATTGCAGTTGGAGCCTTGGCAGACACACAGCCAGCCAGCCCCACCTCCCTTGCACCCGCTCTTGCACCAACACTGTTGTGGGAGTGAAACTAGGCACCGGGAACAGGGACCACCCCTGCGTGTGGGGCACAAAGAATGCCACAGGCCTGGGCCTGCCGGTGCCCCACCTCCATCCCAACACCACCACCAGCATGGCTGTCGCCAGCAGGGGGCCCTGCCTCCCAGGTGCTTGCTTCTGCCACTGCAGTGAACACCTGCACAGAGGCAGGCACCCCAGCACCTGCTAGCACCCTGCTACAGTTGATGAACGTGCACCCTATGCTGCTGCCACCGCGGTTACTGGCACATACAAACAAGAATGGATCCTGCTGCCTCTGCACTGCAAAATGCATTGGCTGGCACCACCTATCAGAGTGTAGTGACCAGTAGTCCAGGAGCACCTTGATCTCTCCAGGAGCCAGAGAACAAAGTTGGTGCCTGATACAAGTACCCCAGAGTTAGAGCACACAGTCCAGGAGTTGGGAACTGAGCCTTGGCCCCCTAAAATCTTCCAGAAACAAAGCCAGTCAGCTGAATCCAACTTATACTACAATGAGATCCTCAAGGTCATCAAACAGGATAAAAGAAAAAAAAAATCATCCAATGGTTAGCAATTCAAAGAGCACGGGAACATCAGCCCAAAAGATAAGAAAGAACCAGTGCGAGAACCCAGACAACACAAGCCAGAGTGACCTGCCCCACCTCTCCAGCAAGGGTTCTGAACCAGGCTGAGATGGCTGAAATGACAGAAATAGGATTCAGAATATAGATAGGAACCAAGATCGTTGAGGTGCAGGGATATGTGAAAACCCAATCCAAGGATGACAGGAGTCACAATAAAATGATGCAGGAGCTGACAGACAAAATAGCCAGAAAATAACATAACTGACCTGATAGAACCAAAAGCTACACTATAAGCATTTCATAATGCAATCAGAAGTATTAATAGAATATACAAAGTAGAGGAAAGAATCTCAGTGCTTGAAGACTAGCTTTCTGAAATAAGACAGTCAGACAAAAATGGAGAAAAAAGAACTTTGAAAAGGAATGAACAAAATCTCTAGGAAATACGGGATTCTGTAATCCAAATCTATGACTCAGTGGTGTCCCTGATAGAGATGGGGAGAGTGTGAGCAACTTGGAAGACAGATTTCAGGATATCATCCATGAAAACTTCCCCAACCTAGCAAGAGAGGCTGCCGTCCAAACCCAGGGAACACAGAGTGAGATACTCCATGAGATCATCCCCAAGATACATAATAATGAAATTCTTCAAGGTCAACATGAAAGAAAAAATGTTAAAGGCAGCCAGAGAGAAAGGCCAGGTCACCTACAAAGGAACACCTATCAGACTAACAGCAGGCCTCTCAGTAGAAACCCTACAAGCCAGAAGAGATTGGGGGCCAATATTCAACATTCCTAAAGAAATTCCATCCTAGAATTTCATATCCAGCCAAACTAAGCTTCATAAGTGAAGGAGAAATAAGATCCTTTTCAGACAAGTAAATGCGGAGGGAATTTGTTGCCACCAGACCCGCCTCAAAAGAGCTCCTGAAGGAAGCACTAAATATGGAAAAGAAAGACTGTTACCAGCCACTACAAAAACATACAAAAGTACACAGACCAGTTACACTATAAAGCAACCACACAAACAAATCTGCATAATAATCAGCTAACATGATGACCCGAGCAAATCCACATATATCAATATTAACCTTGCATGTAAATGGGCTAAATGCCCCAATTAAAAGGCACAAAGTTGCACGCTGGATAAAGAACCAAGACCCATTGGTATCTTGTCTTCAAGAGATCCATTTCACATGCAGTGTCCGTAGGCTCAAAAGGATGGAGAAAACTCTAGCAAGCAAATGGAAAACAGCAAATCCGGGGTTGCAATCCTAACTTCAGACACAACAGACATTAAGCCAACAAAGATCAAAAAAGACAGAGGGGTATTATATAATGGTAAAGGGTTCAATTCAACAAGAAGATCTAAGTATCCTAAATATATATGCACCCAACACAGGAACACCCACATTTATAAAGCAAGTTCTTAAAGACCTTCAAAGAGACTTAGACTCACGTACAATAATAGTGGGAAACTTTATTATTTTATTTTCATTTATTTATTTATTTTTGAGACAGAGTCTCGCTTTGTTGCCCCGGCTGGAGTGGAGAACCTCCCAGGTTCACGCCATTCTGCTGCCTCAGCCTCCCGAGTAGCTGGGATGACAGGCGCCCACCACCACGCCCAGCTAATTTTTTGTATTTTTTTTTTTTTTTAATAGAGATGGGGTTTCACTGTGTTAGCCAGGATGGTCTCTATTTCCTGACCTTGTGATCCACCTGCCTTGGCCTCCCAAAGTGTTGGGATTACAGGCGTGAGCCACTGTACCTGGCCTAATAGTGGGAAACTTTAACACCCCACTGACAGTATTAGACAGATCATCAAGGCAGAAAATTAACAAAAAAATTCAGGAGCTGAACTCAGCACTGGACCAAATGGACCTGATAGACATCTACAGAACTCTCCACCCCAAAACAACAGAATATGCATTCTTCTCATTGCCACATGACACATACTCTAAAATAGATCACGTGATTGGACAAAAAAACACTCCTCAGCAAATACAAAAGAACTGAAATCATAACAACCAATTTCTCAGACTACAGCACAACCAAATTAGAAATCAAGACTAAGAAATTCACTCAAAACCATGCAATTACATGGAATTTGAATAATCTGCTCCTGAATGACTTTTGTGTAGATAATGAAATTAAGTCAGAAATCAAGAAGTTCTTTTAAACTAATAAGAACAAAGATACAACATACCAGAATCTCTGGGACACAGCTAAGACAGTGTTAAGGGGAAATTTATAGCGCTAAAGGCCCACATCAAAAAGTTAGAAATATCTCAGTTTAACAACCGAACATCACAACTAAAAGAACTGGAGAACCAAGAGAAAACCAACCCCCAAGCTAGCAGAAGACAAGAAGTAACCAAAATCAGAGCAGAACTGAAGGGGACTGAGACATGAAAACCATTCAAAAGATCAACAAATCCAGGAGCTGGTTTTTTGAAAAAGTTAATGCAATAGATAGACTACTAGCTAGACTAATACAGAAGAAAAGTGAAGATCCAAATAAACACAGAGATGACAAAGGAGATATTACCACTGACCCCACAGAAATATAAATAACCATCAGAGAACATTATGAACACCTATATGCACATAAACTAGAACATCCAGAAAAAATGGGTAAATTCCTGGACATATACACCCTCTCAAGACTGAGCCAGGGCCAGGCATGGTGGCTTATGCCTGTAATCCCAGCACTTTGGGAGGCCAAGGTGGGTGGATCACTTGAGATCAGGAGTTTGAGACCAGCATGGCCAACATGGTGAAACCCCATCTCTACTAAAATTTAAAAGTTAGCCGTGCATGGTGGTGCATGCCTGTAATCCCAGCTACTTGGGAGGCTGAGGCAGGAGAATTGCTTGAACCTGGGAGGCAGAGGGTGCAGTAAGCCGAGATTGCACCACTGCACTCCAGCCTGGGTGACAGAGCAAGACTCTCTCAAAAACAAACAAATGAAAAACAAAAAACTGAGCCAGGAAGAAAGTGAATCCCTGAACAGACCCATAATGAGCTCTGAAATTGAATCAGTAATGAATAGCATACCAGTCATAAAAAGCCCAGAACCAGATGGATTCTCAGCTGAAGTATATCAGATGTACAAAGAAGAACTGGTACCATTGTTGCTGAAACAATTCCAAAAAAATTGAGGAGGAGAGACTCCTCTCTAACTCATTCTATGAAGCCAGCATCATCCTGATACCAAAACCTGGCAGAGACACAGCAACAACAACAAAAACTCCAGGCCAATGTCCTTGATGAACATCGATACAAAAACCCTCAACAAAATACTGGCAAATGGAATCTAGCAGCACATCAACAAGCTTATCCACCGTGATCAAGTAGGCTTTATCCCTGGGATGCAAGGTTGGTTCAACATACACAAATCAACACATGTGATTCATCACATAAATGGAACTAATGACAAAAACCATATGATTATCTCAATAGAGTCAGAAAAAGCTTTTTATAAAATTCAATACCCCTTCATGTTAAAAACTCTCAATAAACTAGGTATTGAAGGAACATACCTCAAAATAATAAGAGACATCTCTGACAAACCCACAGTCAACATCATACTGAATGGCCAAAAGCTGGAAGCATTGCCCTTGAAAACCAGCATGAGATAGGAATTGTCTCACTCACCATTCCTGTTCAATGTAGTATTGGAAGTCCCAGCCAGAGCAATTGGGCAAGAGAAATAAATAAAAGACATCTTGTCCAGGCACGGTGGCTCACTCCTGTAATCCCAGCACTTTGGGAGGCTGAGGCAGGTGGATCGCTTTGAGCTCAGGAGCTGGAGATCAGCCTGGGTAACACAGTGAGACTTTGTTTCTACAAAAAAAAAAAAAAATTTACCTGGGATGGTGGCTTCTATCTGTAGTCCCAGCTCCCCAGGAGGCTGAACCAGGAGGATCACTTGAGCCTAGGAAGTGGAGGTTGCCATGAGCTGAGATTGCACCACTGCACTCCAGCCTGGGTGACAGAGTGAGACCTTGTCTAAAAAAAAAAAAAAAAACAATTAAAAATGCATCCAAATAGGAAGAGAGGAAGCCGGACCATCCCTGTTTGCAGACAACATGGTCTCAGGATACAAAATAAGTTTACAGAAATCACTAGCATTCCTATACACCAACAAGAGTCAAGCTATGAGGCAAACCAGGAATGCAATCCCTTTCACAATTGCCACAAAGGAATAAAATACCTAGGACTACAACTAATCAGTGAGGTGAAAGATCTCTACAAGGAGAATTACAAAACACTGCTCAAAGAAATCAGAGGTGACACAAATGGAACAACATTTCATGCTCATGGATAGGAGGAATCAATATTGTTAAAATGGCCATATCACCCAAAGCAATTTGTAGATTCAATACTATTCCTATTAAACTACCGATAATATTTTTCACAGAACTAGAAAAAAATATTTTAAAATTCATATGGAACCTAAAATGAGCCTGAATAGCCAAGGCAATCCTTAGAAAAGAACAAAGCTGGAGGAATTTGTTTGAAGCCACCCAGCTTCAAACTATACTACAGGACTACAGTAACCAAAACAGCATGGTATTGGCACAAAAACAGACATATAGACCAAAGGAACAGAATAGAGAGCCCATAAATAAGGCCACACACATACAACCATCTGCTCTTCAACAAAGTCAATAATAACAAGCAATGGGGAAAGAACTACCTATTCAATCAGTGGCACTGGGATAACTTGCTAGCCATATATGCAGAAGGATGAAATTGGCCCCCTATCTTTTACCACATACAAAAATTAACTCAAGATGGATTGAAGACTCAAATGTAAAACCCCAAACTATAAAAACCCTGGAAGACAACCTAGGCAATACCATCCTGGACATAGGAAATGACAAAGATTTCATGATGAAGACACCAAAAGCAATAGCAACAAAAGCAAAAATTAACAGATGGGACCTAATTAAACTAAACAGCTTCTGCATAGCAAAAGAAACTATCAGCAGAAGGCCGGGCGTGGTGGCTCAAGCCTGTAATCCCAGCACTTTGGGAGGCCGAGACGGGTGGATCATGAGGTCAGGAGATCGAGACCATCCTGGCTAACACAGTGAAACCCCGTCTCTACTAAAAAATACAAAAAAAAAAAAAAAAAAAACTAGCCGGGTGAGGTGGCGGGCGCCTGTAGTCCCAGCTACTCGGGAGGCTGAGGCAGGAGAATGGCGTGGACCCGGGAGGCAGAGCTTGCAGTGAGCTGAGATCCGGCCACTGCACTCCAGCCTGGGAGACAGAGCGAGACTCCGTCTCAAAAAAAAAAAAAAAAAAAAAAAAAAGAAACTATCAGCAGAGTAAACAGACAACTTACAGAATGGGAGAAAGTTTTTGCAAACTATGCATTTGACAAACAGCCATAAGGAACTTAAACAACTTTACAAGAAAAAAACAACCCCATGAAAAAGTGGGCAAAGGACATGAACAGACACTTTTCAAAATAAGGCATACTTGCGGCCAACAAGCATATTTAAATAAGCTCAACATCACTGATCATTACAGCAATGCAAATCAAAGCCATGATGAAATGCCATCTCACACTCGTCAGAATGGCCATTATTAAAAAGTCAAAAAACGGCCAGGCATGGTGGCTCATGCCTGTAATCCTAGCACTTTGGGAGGCCAAGGTGGGTGGATCATGAGGTCAGGAGTTCAAGACCAGCCTGGCCCGCATGGAGAAACCTGTCTGTAGTAAAAATACAAAAATTAGTGGGGCATGGTGGTGCACGCCTGTAGTCCCAGCTACTCAGGAGGGTGAGGCAAGAGAATCGCCTTAACCTGGGAGGCGGAGGTTGCAGTGAGCCGAGATCATGCCACTGCACTCCAGCCTGGGCCACAAGAGTGAAACTCTGTCTCAAAAAAAAAAAAAAAAAAAAGGTAAAAAAATATCAGATGCTGATAAGACAAGGTAGTAGAGAAAAAGGAATATTTATACATTGTTGGTGGGAATGTAAATTAGTTCAACCACTGTAGAAAACAGTTTGGCAATTCCTGAAAGACTTAAAAACAGAAATAGTATTTGACCCAGCAATCCCATTACCAAGTATATACCTAAAGGAATGTAAATTATTCTGTCATAAAGATACATAAATGTGTATGTTCACTGCAGCACTATTTACAATAGCAAGGACATGGAATCAACCCTAATGCCCATCAATGGTAGACTGGATAAAGAAAATATGGTACATATACACTGTGGAATATTATGCAGTCATAAAAAAGAATGAGATCATATCCTTTGCAGGAACATGGATAGAGCTAGAGGTCATCATCCTTAGCAAACTTAGGCAGGAACAGACAACCAAATATTGCATGTTCTCACTTATAAGTGGGAACTAAATGATGAGAACACATGGACACATAGAAGGGAATAATATACACTGGGGCCTATCAGAGGTTGGAGGGTAGGAGGAGGGAGAGGATCAGGAAAAATAAGTAATGGGTAGTGGGGCTTAGTACCTGGGTGATGAGATGATCTGTACAACGAACCCCCATGACACAAGTTTACCTAGATAATAAACCTACACATGTACCACTGAACTTAAAATAAAAGGTAAATGATAAAAGGAAAGCAAGTGCTTAAATCAAACACTGTCAGAAAAATAGAAACTTTAATGCCTTTTAGGTCATGTGACTCTGATAATCTTTGAAAAATAAAGACAATTGAAAGATTATTGCCAAGAAGTTTACACATTTGGTCTAAATTAGGAATGTTTAGTACTGTTTGCTAGATGCTTTAAGGCCATAAACTGCTTCTGTGACTTTTAATAAGTGGTCTGTTTTGTAGCCATTAGATTCTAGGGAAGGCCTGGGGGCACATGGAGGTAGCTAGGTCCCCTGGTGAGGCTGGGAAGAGACATACATTATCTGCAGCAATCTCCTTGCCTGGGCTCTCCAATCTTATACATGGTGAAAACTGCTTGCTTACCAGGTTTTTCACCAAAAATAAAAGTTGCTAAGAGTTAACAGTGTAACACGTACTTGAGACTACTGGAAAAACAGATTTACATGGAAGGTGTAGAAGGAAAGTAGAATGTGTTCTTTGTAAAAGGTTATAAGAAGGTTTGGAAATATATGTTTGTTTGTTTGTTTGTTTTTTGTAAAACAGAATGTAGTTTTGTCTAGTACACAGATTTTCAAGGGTTGCCCTAACCTAACAAGAGTAATGGGATGAAACTGAAGGTTTAAGCAAGTTGTGAAGGGTTTGTGAAGGGTGGATCTTGTTCAGGATGTTCTGTGGATATGAGCAAGTTGGCTAGGATTTAAAGGGGATGATTTAGTTTTCCATAGGTTGAACATGGAAATAAAAGCAACACTGATGCAGGGCCAGAATCTGGGCCCATGTGTTTGAATAACAGGGCTTTCTTAGAGAGCTGATCTGCTGTTTAACAGAAAATTATAAAACATTTATGGAAATTTTGTCTTATGTACAAAGTAAGATTGGATAGACTTGTTTGTAAGGTTTTATTAAGAATCGGATTTGGCCAGGCGCGGTGGCTCATGCCTGTAATACCAGCACTTTGGGAGGCCGAGGCGGGTGGATCACCTGAGGTCGGGAGTTCTAGACCAGCCTGGCCAACATGGTGAAACCCTGTCTCTACTAAAAATACAAAAATTAGCTGGGTGTGGTGGTGGGTGCCTGTAACCCCAGCTACTTGGGGGACCGAGGCAGGAGAATCGCTTGAACCCAGGAGGCAGAGTCTGCAGTGACCCAAGATCGTGCCATTGCACTCCAGCCTGGGGGACAAGAGTGAGACTTCATCTCAAAAAAAAAAAGGGAATCGGATTTAACATTAATAGTACATTAATGGAAAAGTGAAATTTGGGTTTCCTTTTTGAACAAGATTTTCATGTAATATTAAAAGAGAATGAAAGAGTTTTGTTTGCCTTTTGAGTAACAGCAGGAAAAACAGGAGGGAAAGAGGGGACATTCAGTTGGCCTCATGCCATCTTTTTTGGGTCCTGTTTGGAAAGTGGAGTCTCCCCTCTGTCAGTGAGTAAAGATGTTCCCCTTTACTTGTAGTGATCTGGACTTTCATGTTGTAATATCAAAAATTTAGTTAAACCTTTGATATCTGATAAACTTTCCAAAGTCAAATTCTAAAGTTAGCCTTTTAAAAACTCTGATAAAAAGTCCAAAAGAGGCATATTTGGTTTATTTGGTATATTAAAACCATACAGGAAGAATTATCAAGTATGAAATAGTATTTAGCTTTATTTGGGCTGTATTTGTATGAATATGTTATGAGTATGTGTTCCAAAATTGTGTAAGATTCCTATAATTCTGGTATGTCTCAGGATATATTGTCAGTAATAATTAGGATTGTTATGTGAAATTATTGTGAACCACAGAGATGACCAGACTTTAACTGTGGCTCTTCTGAGATTTCCTCATCCACAGTTGTTTTACTTTATTCTCAAGGTGGTTTTATAATCAGCTATAGGACTCTGACAGGTGCTCTTGAAGGCAAGTTTCTGAGAACTTTGGCAATTGTGACATTAGAAAAGAGGAAAAACTTCCAAGACTCTCACAGACAGCTAATGTGTTCATGAATACTGAGTGGAGCAGAAGTGAATTACATAGACTGAACTAATGGAAGACTGGAGTAATCTTTTCATTGCTTTTTTGTTTGAAGTGTTGCTAATTCTTTTGTTTTTCAGAGTCTAGAAGAACTTTTTTTTCTTTTGAGCTGTGTACAGCTTTTTTTTTTTTTTTTTTTGCTTGTGAAGGGTTTTTGTTTAATACATCTGAAAAGAATGCATATACAAAGAATTGAGACATGAGAAGGCATTGGTTCAACACTAATGAATCTACAAGAATTAGGATTGGGAAGGTGGAAAAGATTACCTCAACATTTAAAAAAATTGGAAACTGCAACCAAAGTAAGCTGATAAAATCCCTATTAACACTTATGAAGAGTCTTCATAAGATTCTTTCCGGTCAGGCGTCGTGGCTCACGCCTGTAATCCTAGCACTCTGGGAGGCCGAGGTGGGTGGATCACAAGGTCAGGAGATCGAAACCATCCTAGCTAACACAGTGAAACCCCGTCTCTACTAAAAATCCAAAAAAATTAGCTGGGCGTGGTGGCAGGTGCCTGTAGTCCCAGCTACTCAGGAGGCTGAGGCAGGAGAATGACATGAACCCAGGAGGTGGAGGTTGCAATGAGCTAAGATTGCGCCACTGTACTCCAGCCTGGGTGACAGAGCAAGACTCCATCTCAAAAAAAAAAAAGACTCTTTCCATGATTTTTATTAAACTAGACAGCCTCACCTGGCTGCTTTAGGGTTCCTCATATGCAAAACAGAAATAAGGGGATTCCCCTGACTGGTCCCCATGTTGTTAAGTGTTCTCCCCACCCCCACAAGACCCCCAGCTTCTTAATGAAGTGGGATCCCCCCCTAATGAGAGGATGTGAATCAATCATTCCATAGATGTCTATCTGCTGGCGCCACCCCTGGTATTACCTCTACATACCAGGTCTTCAGCTGCGTTCTAGGAACACCATATACCACTGAATTGCAAATCTATGCTAAGCATATAAGACAATGGCTGATGGGGGAAAAAAATGTTAATTACAAACTCAATTCATTTGGTGTACTTCAAAGGTGCAATACTTTTCTTCATTTATTGGTGAGAGAAGTTAGAAATTAACTCCCCCCAAAAATCAGCAAATGGCAAACAAATGTCCTTGAAAGTCACAGTCACATATGGTGTGTCCTAGAAAAGAGGAGGAGCAAGACAGGCTCCACCCACTTTCATGAGTTTCATCAAATACTGGATCTACTGAAAGGTGAAGAGAAAAGGCAACTTTCAAAAAGGAGTCTGTTGTTAAATGAGTCATTTACTATACTCCTGCCTGAGAACCCCAGGTGGGGAACATGTTTTCTCAACTAGATCTAGGAAGTGGAATGTTCCTTCCTCAAGGTCCCAAGATAATTTTGGGCTCCTGAGCCTGTCAGAAAGTGATATTCTTTACATACTCCTACTGAGTGGGGCTGGTCTCCCTGTCCCTGGGGCTACCCTGGAGCTGGGCCTGCTAGTGGTCACCTGTCTGAGCGTGGGTTAGGAGGCTGGGACGGCTGCCCACCACTCCAGGGCCCGCCTCCAGCTGCCTCCACCCTCAGGCACTACTGGCCGTGGTGCTCACACAGGGCAGGGTAGGCTGGCTGGCTGAGGGCAGGGGGTCCCACGTCAACATTCTGAGGACTACACTCTGGCCCTTTTTTCTTCTTTTGCCCAAATTCCTACCTAAGAGGCCTGGGGAGTGTGCCCTACAAACCGTAGAGTCTCTCAAATGGGTTTTATTTAACCCTATGTAACACGGCTCCCTTTCCAGCCTGACGTGTGTCGCACGACAGACGAGGAAGGAAATGAGATATTTTAACTTCATATACGTTTATTTGCCATATCTTGATGTAGCCCTGCAAAGTTGTGGAGGGCTTTGTGGAGAAACGTCTACATTCTGCAGAGAATCCCCTTCCTCTTCTGAGGCCTTTTCCCTGACCCAGGAGAGAATCAGCTAAGAGACTGACACCATTTTAGGACTGATAAGAAACATTTACATTCCATTCTTCCTGAAGCCTGCTATCTGGAGGCTTTACCTGGATAAGAACATTGATGTTGCAATCCCTTATCTTAACCCAGACATTCCTTTCTACGGATTCCAAGTCTTTTTTTTTAGACGAAGTCTTGTTCTGTTGCCCAGGCTGTAGGGCAGTGGCGTGATCTTGGCTCACTGCAACCTCCGCCTCCTTGGTTCAAGCGATTCTCCCATCTCAGTCTCCTGAGTAGCTGGGATTACAGGCGTGTGCCACCACATCCAGCTAATTTTTGTATTTTTGTAGAGATTTCTACAAAAACTTCAACACAGGGTTTCACCATGTTAGCCAGGATGGTCTTGAACTCCTGACCTCAGGTGATCTGCCTGCCTCGGCCTCCCAAAGTGCTAGGATCACAGGTGAGCCACTGAGCCCAGCTACAAATGAATTTTTGTTTTTTTTGAGATGGAGTCTTGCTCAGTCGCCCAGGTTGGAGTGCAATGGTATGATCTCGGCTCACTGCAACCTCCACCTCCTGGGTTCAGGTGATTCTCCTACCTCAGCCTCCCGAGTAGCTGGGATTACAGGCACCCACCACCACACCTGGCTAATTTTTGTACTTTTAGTAGAGATGGGGTTTCACCATGTTGGCCAGGCTGGTTTCGATCTCCTGACCTCAGGTGATCTGCACACCTTAGCCTCTCAAAGTGCTGGGATTACAGGCATGAGCCACAGCGCCCGGCCATACACGTGAATTTTTAAAGGCAAAAAGGGGGCAGGGTGTGGCGGATACAAAGTTGTTTGTCAGGAATTCTGATTGGTTCACAGAAGTGACATTGCTGGGTGATTGGCTGGACATGGTTAAGTTTCAGGGTGTGGGTTTTCATGTCCAGCACGGCATTATCAGGTGAATTCATAGCTGCTGGCAATGGCAGCCACCGGAGATGAATCCGTTGCTCAAGGTAGTAGAAGGATGCACCTGCTGTCTCATGTCGGCATCTCTCTGGGTCTGATAATAGAAAAGGACTCACATTTCCCAGATAAGAGTTCTTTTCTTTTCTCCCTCTCAGCAGGGTGAGTGCCAGTCTGCTTCCGGGACACCACTGGGAGCACAGCCAACTGGAGGGGGAGAGGACCCTGCGTTTGGGGCAGGAGCTGGCCTCTGTTGACGCAAGTTCAGCACTGCCCCAGCCCCTTCCTTCCTGCTGGCAAGGACACAGAATCCCTGCAATTCCCTTTTCCCTGCCCCCACCCACGCCAGCTGGGCTCTGCTATGGCTCAGGGTGGCTCCTCCGGGTCCACTCTGTGGCCTTGGGAAGACCCTGCGTGCTTCCTGTGGCTGCCTCTCCCCACAGTACTGACCCCAGCACCTGATGAGGATGGTTTGCTTGGCCAATCTGTAATCAAGCTTCTGAACCTTCCCCCAGTCCCGTCTGTGCCTTTCCTCTACAATTCAGTTTTAGCAAGAATCCTGCTGAGTCAGTTTAGCCCAAAACCCGCAGCCTCGCTGTCTGATCCGTCTCACATCTGATGGGGTTTCTCATCCTTTACCCAGGGCCAACCTGGGAGACTGAAGCAGGGTCTCCATCAGCTGAAGCTTGTTGAGCCACAGCTTGAGGGCATGGTCGGGAAAAATGTGGGCCCAGAAGCTTCCGTGGCCCATGTCCTCTGAAGAGGCCTGTGGGGGTTCAGTATAAATAACGTTTCTTTAACCGGGAGAAGGAGCGCAGGAAGAGGCAGCAGGCGTTTAGGCAAATTGGTTTCATTAACGAGTGCCCAACAGTAATCCGTGGGCAGACATTGCCGGGGATGAGAGGAGGCAAAGGAAGAGTTAATCCTGCTGGCGTCTGGTCTCAGGTAGGCAGAGGAATGGTTGATCTCATCTGGCCTTTGTTCTGCACCTGGGAAGGTCCACTTGGAATGCGGCTTGTCGATGTGCCTCTTCTGACAGACTAGCTTTGGGGACCAGGTGCTGCAGACTAAAGTTGCAGTTGAGGGTGTTCTTTTCTTGTTTGTGGAAAGATAAACATCTTGGAAGCTTGGGCCAGCAAAGAGTGCTATGAATGTGGAGGCTATGGTCAGCCTGGGGCCCTTCCCCTCTCCTCAGCTCCTGGAGGCTGTCAGGACACCTGGAGCTTCCACTCGCTCAGGGAGGGCCCAGGGCCACTGCTTTGCTCTTGGAGGCCTTAGCTGCTCCCTGCCTTGGGCCTGCTCAGGGGCCCCAGGTCTGCCCAGCAAGTCTCCCCAACTGGAGTCTTGGGGTTCCTCTCCTCTAGAAGGCGTATCTGCTCTTTGGGGTTTCCTGGGATTGGGGAAGAATGCCCACCTGTGCCCACCTGCCACTGTGAGTGGAGGCTGTGGGTGGTGGGTGGAGGCTGTGGGTGGTGGGTGGAAGCTGTGGGTGGTGGGTGGAGGCTGTGGGTGGTGGGTAGAGGCTGTGGGTGGTGGGTGGAAGCTGTGGGTGGTGGGTAGAGGCTGTGGGTGGTGGGTGGAGGCTGTGGGTGGTGGGTAGAGGCTGTGGGTGGTGGGTGGAGGCTGTGGGTGGTGGGTAGAGGCTGTGGGTGGTGGGTGGAGGCTGTGGGTGGTGAGTGGAAACTGTGGGTGGTGGGTGGAGGCTGTGGGTGGTGGGTGGAGGCTGTGGGTGGTGGGTAGAGGCTGTGGGTGGTGGGTGGAGGCTGTGGGTGGTGGGTAGAGGCTGTGGGTGGTGGGTGGAAGCTGTGGGTGGTGGGTAGGTGGAGGCTGTGGGTGGTAGGTGGAGGCTGTGGGTAGTGGGTGGAAACTGTGGGTGGTAGGTAGGTGGAGGCTGTGGGTAGTGGGTGGAAACTGTGGGTGGTAGGTAGGTGGAGGCTGTGGGTGGTAGGTAGGTGGAGGCTGTGGGTAGTGGGTGGAAACTGTGGGTGGTAGGTAGGTGGAGGCTGTGGGTAGTGGGTGGAAACTGTGGGTGGTAGGTAGGTGGAGGCTGTGGGTAGTGGGTGGAAACTGTGGGTGGTAGGTAGGTGGAGGCTGTGGGTAGTGGGTGGAAACTGTGGGTGGTAGGTAGGTGGAGGCTGTGGGTAGTGGGGTAGATGCTGGGGAGGCTTTCCCGGACAGAAAAAGCACTGAGTAGCACCCCTGAGGTGCAGCGGGAGAAACCTCTCTTTGTGTGGCAGCCAGGGGTGGGGCAATGTGGGATCGCCCATGTCAGCTATGAACCTGGAACCACATATTCCAAACACGGGTTTCATGAGGCCAGGCCCGGTGTACTGTGAACCCATCCTTATACACACATACACACACACACCACAAATGCACACCTACCAAACCCAAACACACCCACCACACACACACACCTCTACCAGACACACACTGCAAATGCACACTTACCAAACACACATGCATACACACCTACCAAATCCAAACACACATACCACACACCACACACACCTACCACACACATACATGCACACCTACCACACACATATCCAAACATACACACACACACACTTATACCACACACCCACACACCACACACACGCACACCTACCACAGCCAGATACCTAAACACACACCACATACACGCACACTTACTGAAGGGGTGGCCTGCCCCTCCACACCTGTGGGTGTTTCTCGTAAGGTGGAACGAGAGACTTGAGAAAAGAAATAAGACACAGAGACAAAGTATAGAGAAAGAAAAGCGGGGGCCCAGGGGACCGGCGCTCAGCTTACAGAGGACCCACGCCGGCCCCGGTCTCTGAGTTCCCTTAGTATTTATTGATAATTATCTTTACCATCTTAAAGACAGGGGAGTGGCAGGACAATAGGATCAAAGAAAAAAGAGGAAATCGGCAGTAAGACATATGAACAAACACCTCTGTGACATGAATAAGTTCAAAGGACAATGCTGTGCCTTGAGATGCATATGCAAACATCTCCATAAACCTTTTAGCAGCATACTTTCAGTCTATCACATGGGGAGAAACCTTAGACAATATCTAGCTTTCCTAGGCAGAGGTCCCTGCGACCTTTGGCCGTGTACGTGTCTCTGGGTAGTTGAAATTAAGAGAATGGTGATAACTTTTAACCAGCAAGCTACCTTCAGGCATTTAACAAAGACACATCCTGCACAGCCCAAAATCCATTAAACCTTGAGTCACCGCAACACATGTCTCTTGCAAAGGACAAGGTTGGGGGTAGGGTCACAGATTAACAGCATCACAAATACAGAACAAAATGGAGTCTCTTAGGTCTACTTCTTTCTATATAGACACAGTAACAGGCTGATCTCTCTTCCTTTTCCCCACACTTACCACACACCGACACACATCACACACATGCACACCTACCACACACCCACACCACACACACATGCACACTTACCACACCCCCACACCCCCACACATACGTGCACACCTACCACACACCCACACACTCACCATACATAAAAGTGCATGCCCATCACACCCACATGCTGGCACACACATTTGTGCAAATGCACACCACGCACACCGCAGCACATCGCATGCATGCATGTGTACACACGCTCCCCCATGCATGGATGTGCTGTGAGCCTGGGAGCCAGGCTCTTGGTGCACTGTGTAAAGGGTGTGTAAAATGAAAATTTTTTTAATTAGACACACAGGTGGCCGTTCTAGAGCCCTCCTGTGCACATCTCATGTCGTGTTCAGTCACAGCACTGTGGAAATCCCAGCTCAGAGACAGCAAGGAGCCCTGCGTGGGTTTGCCCACAATGGTGTCCTGGCTCGGTTGAGACTCAGAGGCTGGGATGTCCAGAGGCGGCTCCACCACATCCATTCTGCCCTCTGTGGCCACACCTTGCTCTCCTGCAGAGACTAGAAAGCCAAACACGTTCCCCAGACTCCTCATAGCAGAGTGTCTGGAAGTGGCTTCGGTGCTGTGGAGCGACGGTAGGTTTGTGGTTTGGAAGGAGGGCTCGTGTCTCTGTCGGCGTGCAACGCGTTCCCCAACTTACAGCTGGAAACAGCCATCTTATTTTGGTCATGTTTTAGGGTCAAGAATTCAGGAAGGGATCTTTGGGAGTCAGTCTGTCATATGAGTGTGTTCGGAAGTCACTGGGCTGCGAGTCCAAGATGGGACACCCACGAGGCTGGAGCTCTGCAGGGGCCGTTGCCTGGACGCCACACATGGTGTCTCCAGCGTGGTGCTCACAGGGTGCTGGACTTTTCCACGTGGGCTGGTCTCCTCTCATGGAGCCTCCGAAGACGCCAGGTGGGAGCTGCAGGGCATTTCTGACGTGGCCGCGGGAGCCCTGTGCCACCGCTCCCTTCTCAGACCCCATCTCTCCGTGGGACAGCCCCATAGAACTTGCAGAGCTGTTAAAGGCTGTTGCATAGGGAGGTGGCACCTGGGGGCCGCAGCAGCCCTGAGAGTGTGGCTCCCCTGCGGGTGTGGAGATTGGGCTCTGGGTGTTTCTGCGGCAACTCAAGCAGAGATTGTGGAGCCGTTCTCATCCTGGAATGCAGGCTTTTCATTCATAGAAACAGCAAGCGGCCATGAGTGTGATTTATTGGGAACTGGAGGTGAGAAGAGGGTTGCACGGTCTCCTAAACCAACCTGAGGAAACAGGTAGTCATTGCTGGCATTTAACTGTGAATATTTCCTAAGCCTGCCGTAGATTGAGACTCACTGCCGTAGCTGTAAAGGGTGTGGATATGATGGGAATGGGGGTTGGTCTCAGTAGGGAGGCAGGGCTCCCATTTTTACTAACACCAGATTTACAGGATCAGCTCAACAAACAGACTGCTTTTTTTCTGGCTGGCTGAAAATAAATGGGAGAGAGAAAATAAAACAATACTGGTGCATTAGTTATCTATTGTCACATTAAAATAATTGCTCTAAAACTTGGAGGTTTACAATCTCAATAAGCATTTACGATGGCAGAGTTTCCATAGGTTGTTCAGAAAGGCCTGCTGGGTGGGCTCCGTGGTGAGCAGGTCTATGCCACTTACCCACAAAGGCTGAGGGAGCTGAGAGGCTGAAGAAACAGGCCGATGAATCCTGTTTCTCAGAAAGAAACATTCAACAGTGCGATGGGAGCAGAAGCCACGTGTGGGCGGCCATGAGATCCATGCATTGCTACCCGCAGACCCAGGGCTTAGGTAGCAGCCAGAAAGGGAGTGGGAGCTTCAGAAGGATGTGTAAGACAACTGGCCTACCCTCAGGAAGAGGCAAGAATGCCACCTGCTGGTCCACCCTCAGGAGAAGGCAAGAATGCCACCTGCACCACAGCCTGTGACTCACGTAAGGGCAGGATTTTGTTTACAATAACATTAAGGTTGTTTTGACCTAAGGGCCCAGAACTAGGGTTCATGGGAAGTCCACATGGAGGCTTAGCATCCGAGATGGAATCATTTTAGCCTTTGCCACAGGTGGTTCCAGCTGCGTGAGCCTAGATGTTGTCTGGGGTGAAGCGGTCCGAAGGCTCGGCTAGGGCTGGAGGACCCATCTCCAAGATGGCACACTGTGCTGCCGGCAGGCAGCTGCTGCCCTTCGGCGGGAGGCCTTGGGTTCTTGGCACGGTGGTCCTGTCTGCGTGTCTTCGCCGACTGTCCTCATGAGTGGCCTCTTCCTCCACACAGGGATCCCAGAGAGCACAGCGTAAGCTGCAGTGTTCTTCGCAGCCTCGTGTCTGAAGTCACAGTGTCACTCTGCCACATTCCATGTGTGGGGTGTGAGCCTCTAAGGTTGATTCTGCCTTTAGAAAGGAGGGTATCAAAGACGTTGGAACATATTTTAACAAAGACGTGACTATAAAAAATAAAATGACGAAGTGAATTATATAATATTATGTATAATTTTATGGCAAGAAATTTGAAGATTGAGAGGAAATACATTACCAGAATAAGCGGAAAACTTGGGTAAATCAATAAAAAAGGAAGAAATTGGCAAGTCCGTTTAACATTTGTTAGCGCAAAGCGTGCCAACACCAAATGGTTTTAAAGCTGACTTCCTCCTCATTGGTAGGGAACAGGTTCTTCTAGTATTTTTTAAAATATTCCGGAAAATAGAAAAAGGTGAAAAATTTTCCAATTCACATTATATAGCTAATTTTGATGCAGTATGAGAAAAATATTCCAATTTATTTTATAAAATGGATGCAAAAATCCAAATAAAATACCATAAATTCATACACAGTCATTTATTAAGGAACAGCACACCATAGTCAAGCTTTTATTGCATACATGTAACAGTGACTTAATATTTGGAAGCATAATATAATACATTACATCAATACACTAAAGTACACAAATCATAATTATGTTGTAATTAGTGAAAAAAGTACTTGACAAAATTTAGCCATTTCTCATAAAATCTTCTATTTAAAATAAAAGGGGGCCGGGTGTGGTAGTTCACGCCTGTAATCCCAGCACTTTGAGAGGCCAAGGTGGGCAGATCACTTGAAGTCAGGAATTCGAGACCAGCCTGGCCAACATGATGAAACCCCATCACTACTAAAAATACAAAAATTAGCCGGGCATGGTAGCACACGCCTTCAGTCCCAGCTACTCAGGAGGCCGAGGCAGGACAATCGCTTGAACCCAGGAGGTGGAGGTTGCAGTGAGCCAAGATCACGCCACTGCACTCCAGCCTGGGCGACAGAGTGAGATTCTGTCTCAAAAAATAAAGTAAAATAATATATGGAATTTAAATAATGCACCTAAAAAATCACACCTACTTTTTAAAAAAGAACAGATAACATATTAATTGATGAAATATTAACGATCAGCATTAAAGCTGGGAAAAGGTCAGGGATGCCTGTTTCACCGCTGCCACTCCACCTGCATTTGGGGGTTCTCATGGCAGACGAAGGCCGGCAGGTGTGGTGGAGATTGTGCACATCAGGCCAGAAGTGCTGACATTCTCCCCTCCCTGCAGAAGAGAGGGATGCCCGTTGAGAAGATCCAAAAGCTTCATTCATACATTCGTAACCTACAGAACCAATAAGATGCTTTAGGTAAGTGATTGAACATATAAAATTGCTTTTATGTACTGGCCATAACCAGTTATCATAGAAATTGGAATAATAACAGTGAATTCTATATGTAACAGAGTCAAAAGCAATAAAATAATGCCTAAGAATATGTTTAATAGATGGCAAGATGATGAACCAGCACTGGCCACCGGTCCCTCGCCCCAGATCAACCCTGGGCGAGGACACCCTGCCTAGCCCTCCTGGGGCTGGGGCCGGAGGCCGGGCTGGACACCCGTTATATAGGATCTGAAAGTTCTTCTGATGTAGGGCACGGCACACTCACACTCCAGAGGTGAAAAGCAGAGTACTTTGTCACTCACAGCTCCAAACAAGGAAGGCGTCCAGGCAGGGCCACATGAGGCACCCAGGGATGGGGTAGCAGCCAGCTGGGGCTGCCGGGCAGCTGGTGTATGGCCAGCAGGTGGGGTGGCTGGGTTTCTCGGGCTCCCTGTGGATTGGCTAATTTGGGTGATTTTGAGCTCTGGGTCACAGGGCTGTCCCTGGTTGTCTGGCCCTTGGCCCTGGGGCAGATTTGGGCAGATGTGCAGTGGCCTGGAGTGTGAGGGGCCATTGAGGAGGTGGTTGGGTGTGGACTTAACTGGCTGCTCAAGGAGGGAACTGACTGGCCTCTAGGGCCTCAAAACTGGGTCAAGACAGCACATCAGCAGTAATAAAACCCAAGCTGTGTCACCCCACCAAGGCCAAGAGGGCAGGTGTGTCCCAGAGTGGAGGTGACTGCCGCTGCACAGATGCACCTGCTGCCTGTGGGGTCAGGGTGTCTGCAGGCACTCTGTGATGTCCACCCCCTGGATCTCTGGGTCTCACCTCCAGGGGCCCAGCCTTGGTGCACAGACCTGCCTTGGCTGAGCATTAGAGCTTCCTGAGCTCGCACTCTGTTGTGTCCTGACTGCCCCACAGCTTTGCCCATCCTCTGCAGGGGCCCATGCCTTCCTGATGCTTATGCACCTCCTGGTGTTCTCATTATCCTTTGTAGGGTTAGTGTGACTTGGTGAAGGCTAGCGCATGACTGTGCCTGTAGGCATTTGCCCCCAAGACCCTCCAGGCCGCTGAACCATCACATGGGCTAAGGCGTAGTCCTCCCCGGGGTGCTTGCCCAGGCCACTGCCAGTGAACCCTCTGTGACCAGCCCCTGCCTTGAGCCAGGGACCATCTAAGTCCCACCTTCCACTCCAGATGGCCCTCCCTCACCAGGCAGGCCATGACTGGCTGGTCTCAAAATCCCATTTGTTATCTGTTCTCTCTCTTTCTTTCCTTCCTTCTTTCTTTCTCTTTCTTTTCTTCTCTTTCTTCCCTTCTCTCTCTTCCCTTCTGTTTCTTCCCTTCTCTTTCTTTTTTTCCCTTCCCCTCCCCTTCCCTCCCCTTCCCTCCCTTCCCCTCCCTTCCCTTCCCTTTCCTTCCCTTTCCTTCCCTTTCCTTTCCTTCGAAGTCTCGCTCTTGTCCCCCAGGCTGGAGTACAGTGGCATGATCTCCACTCACTGCAACCTTCACCTCCCGGGTTCAAGTGATTCTCCTGCCTCAGCCTCCCGAGTAGCTGGGATTACAGGTGTGGGCCACCATGCCCGGCTAATTTTTGTGTTTTTAGTAGAGACGGGGTTTCACCATGTTGACCAGGCTGGTCTCGAACTCCTGACCTCAAGTGATCCACCTGCCTTGGTCTTCGAAAGTGCTGGGATTACAGGCATGAGCCACCGCGCCCGGCCTTCCTGTCTGTTTTCTTGGCCCATGGCCTGCTTGGGTCCCTCAGAGAGAGGACACAGGAAGGATGTTGCATAGAAAGAGTTTCCAGCTTCAGCACAGTTCTAAAAAAGCCTCAGCCAGCCAGCAGGTTGCCTTCAAGCCAAAGTTGCCCACCAGAGGACTCTTGCCATGGGCAGAAAAACAGCCAGCTCGAGTACCCTCTCCTGCCCTGTCCTTGTGGGGAGTAGCCGGAGGAAGCCCCAGGCTCAGGCCAGCCTGTGGCCACACGCAGCCAGCAGGGGGCAGCCGTGAGCTGCAAGCATCGGGAATTCATGCCAGAGTCTCTGCTGCCTTTATCCCTTGCATGTTAATGTGCTTGTAAAATCTCTCGTAGGGAATGCAGCCAATTCACCTCTCAGCATCCCAAGGGGGAAAGGAGAAAAATCAGCCGGCCTGTCCTCATCCGTAATCCGTGGGGGATAAAGAATGGAGGAGCTGCCAGTCCTAGAGAGCACTGGGCTGTCCCTGTGTCCCTTCTGAGATGGGAGAGGCCACATGGGGTGAACTTACGGGCTTGGGCTTTTGAAACAATTCAAAGGGTGAGGCCTCACCAGTAGGGGGCAGAGAAACTAAGGCAAGTTCTGGATTTTCCTTGAGTACTGCTATTATTTATTCATTTGTTTAACGAGATGGAGTTTCGCTCTTGTTGCCCAGGCTGGAGTGCAATGGCACAATCTTGGCTCACTGCAACTTCCGTCTCCCGGGTTCAAGTGATTCTCCTGCCTCAGCCTCCCAAGTAGCTGGGATTATAGGCGTGCACCCCCATGCCGAGCTAATTGTGTGTATGTACATATATATATATTTTGTAGAGACGGGGTTTCACCATGTTGACCAGGCTGGTCTCAAACTCCTGGCCTCAAGTGATCCACCTGCCTTGGCCTCTCAAAGTGCTGGGATTACAGGTGTGAGCTACCACACCGAGCCTTGAGTACTATTATTTAATATTCTTTGAAATAAAAGATAAAAGAAGAGAGAATTTTAAGAGGCTTTCATTTTTGGCAAAAGTTTGAGCTACAGGATACTGGAAGAAGTTGAATTATTTGAAAAGTACGCTGAATTTACAACAAGCAAGGGGGAATCTCTGGGGGGTGACTTGGTACCACACAACAAAGAGGGTGTTGGGATCCAGGACCATTTGCCTGCAGCGTTGCAGGGGTCTGGTGTGCTTAGCCAAGGGTCTTGGGGACAAGCTCTGGTCATGGGGGACGTAAAACTGAGACCCTGCAGGAGGCAGGACCTTGGCAGGGCCACACTCTGCATGGGGAGCGGGAGCGGGGACTACAGAAACCGCTACCCTTCACAACAGGGAATGAATAGGGATTTTGCCTGTATTGGCTTCTGGGTAGGAAAAAAAGCAACTGCCCTGAGATGTACACAGAAGCCTGAACTTCAGATGGCTCTGGGGCTGGAGTGGACACTGCCTGCATACTTGCAGAGGTGCCAAGCCCATAAATCACACCAAAGTGTGGTCTTGCCTTAGTGACATCCCTGTGGCTCCCAGGGAAGAAGATGAGACCTGGATATGAAGGGAAAGGAATCCCCTGAAATAGGGGCTTCCAGAACACAGCTTCAAGATTCACGATTTCAAATCTCATCAGGTAACACACCCACTGAAGGCAATAT
Source organism: Macaca mulatta (assembly GCF_049350105.2). Taxonomy (NCBI): domain Eukaryota; kingdom Metazoa; phylum Chordata; class Mammalia; order Primates; family Cercopithecidae; genus Macaca; species Macaca mulatta. The sequence goes on along the minus strand of NC_133413.1, from coordinate 153,360,845 downwards.
GTTGTAGGCACAGCAAAGGGCAGAACTGGTTCCGTGAGACCTTGGAATAACAGCACTTTGGAGAGGCACTGCATGATATATAGTTTTAAATAATTGGAGATGTAAAAGAATAAACTGGGAGGCCAGGCATGGTGGCTCACACCTGTAATCCCAGCACTTTGGGAGGCCGAGGCAGGTGGATTGCCTGAAGTCAGGAGTTCAAGACCAGTCTGGCCAACATGGTGAATCCCCATTTCCACTAAAAATACAAAAAAAGTAGCCAGGTATAGTGGCGTGCACCTGTAATCCAGCTACTAGGGAGGCTGAGGCAGGAGAATCACTTGAACCCGGGAGGCAGAGGTTGCGGTGAGCCGAGATCGTGCCATTGCACTCCAGCCTGGGCAAAAAGAGTGAAACTCTGTCTCAAAAAAAAAAAAAAAAAAAAAAAAAGAAACAGTTACCTGTCGGCTGCAGCTGGTACCAGCTCCCCACCTTGTAGAGAGCCCAAAGCGTCCTCTCTCTCCCCACTCACCCAGCACTAGACTCTGCCCCGTGACCTCAGGCTGCACCGCTTCCTGGCCCCATCCAACCTTCCAGCCTCACTTGATCATCATGGGCCACTGGCCAACACACAGGGCAGTGCCAAGCCCAGGCCGTGGGCACACATGGCTGGGTCAGTAGCTGAAAACATTGTTTTCACTGGCCTCACAGTAGTGGCACCTGCCCCCATTTTCTGTGATTGAATTTTTGGATCCTGCTACCAGGTTATGACAGATGTTATGGTATGTCTCAAGATGTTGAGATAAAGGTAATAAAACAGATACAAAGCCCTGGCTCAGGAATTGTTACAAACCCAAGCTGGGTAAATACGAGAAAACCGCATGCAGGCACAACATAGTAAAATTGCAGAAAACCAAAGATGAATAGAATACTTAATAGATGGAGAAAAAGAGCCACATTACCTTCAAAAGGACACAAATCATGCAAACATCTGACTTCGAAATAGAAATACAAAAGCCAAACCACAAGGGAATGTGATCTTCAAAATGTTGAAAGAATTTACTTGTTAAGTGAAATAATTAACTGCCAACCTAAATTGTATTCCTAGTGGAAATACTCTCCAAGAACAGAGGTGAAATAAACACAGACTCATACAAAAGAAATCAAGAGTGTTCTTCCTCAGGAGACGAGCTGATGGGTATGAGAAGAGGTGTTTGAAACGTCCTTAGAGGGAGAGCTAGAGACACAGGGAGGAGACACCTTCAGAACACACCTTCCACTGAGGGCCAGAAAAGTCAACTATCGATTCTTTGAAAATGCCCCAAACTTGTAAATCTCTGGTGATGCTGACCAAGAAAACAATGAAGGCACCCTGCGATGGGGAAGGAAAAGGGGAGATCGCTGGAGATCTGTGGACATTAAAAAATAGAGCACAAGGAACATGCTAACAAATTTGAAAGTTTTGATGATTTGGAAAAATTCCTACGAGCTGGAAAAATTCCTAGAAAATTACAGCTTACCAAAACTAAAGAAGAAGAAAGACAAATGACCCCATGTTTGTTAAAGAAATTGGATCTGTCATTAAAAATTTTCCCACAGTGGAAACTCTAGTCACAAATGGCTTCACCAGTGAATTCTACTTAACATTTAATGAATAAATATCACCCATCTCACACAAACTCTTCTAGAGCCGAGACATGATGGGAACAGCAACTCCACCTGTCATGTTTCAGCTCCAGGAAAACGTGATACCCAAACTCAACAAAGAAAAAAATAAACTTACAGACTATTCTCACTGATGAACATAAACAGAAATCCCCAACAAGATAGTAGCATATAAGACCTGGCAGTTGGCCGGGCGCGGTGGCTCACCCCTGTAATCCCAGAACTTTGGGAGGCCGAGGCGGGCGGATCACGAGGTCAGGAGATGGAGACCATCCTGGCTAACACGGTGAAACCCCGTCTCTACTAAAAATAAGAAAATTAGCCAGGTGTGGTGGCGGCGCCTACAGTCCCAGCTACTCGGGAGGCTGAGGCAGGAGAATGGCGGGAGGCGGAGCTTGCAGTGAGCTGAGATTCGGTCACTGCACTCCAGCCTGGGCGACAGAGCGAGACTCCGTCTCAAAAACAAAAAACAAACAAAAAACCCTGGCAGTATGTAATGAACATATTAAATTGAGTCATCTCTCTCTCTCTCCTCCTGCCTCTCTCTCTCTCTGTTTGTGAGTGTGTGTATATGTGTGTGTGTGTATGTGTGTGTGTATATATATATTTCTACAAACCAATGAAAAAATGACCGGCAGCCTGCGAGGCAATTGTGCGTAGAACTGAACAAACACTTGACAAAAGAAGCTGTCCCATGGCCAATAAACATGAAACGGTGTCCAGCCTCATTAACATCAGGGAAATGCCATGCAAAGCACAAGACACATCAGCACATTCATCAAAACGTATAAAATTGAGGAGACCAACCACACCGAGCACTGGGGAGGTTCCGGGGCGAACAGAGCTCTGTGCACAGCGGTGGGGAGGGCACACATGGAAGGTCCTCCCATTGCCTGCGAGGTGGCAGGGCTGGAACGTCCGTGCTGGCTTCCTTCCTCCCTGGTGGCGCTGTGGCTTGGACAGCTGGGGGCTGGCCGGAGCCGCTCTGCTGGAGTTGCATTTCTGGGGCCTCAATTCCTGCTGTCAGCAGGGTTCCCCGATTTCTTTCCATGTAGCCTCAGGCTCTCTCCCTCTGCACGTGGCTTCTCCACCTGGTGTCTTTAGAGGGGCAGCCGGGCTTCATCCATGGTCGCCTCGGGCTTCCAAGAGGTGTAAGACCGAGTTGCCCAGCCCTCGTGAGACTCAGACGCAGAACTACAGCATAGGCCCCACCCAGATCCATGGGGCGTGGACTACAAGGGCGCAAATACGGGAGGCAGGTTAACACCTGCACCACCTGCACCACCATCCTTGCCAGCACGTGCCCAATGGCGAGTGAGAAAGCAACCGCACAGGCGCACGCAGGGGATGCCCTGACGTAACGTTTTCAGACAGGCGCACGCAGGGGAGGCCCTGACGTACCGTTTTCAAACGGGCGACCGCAGGGGAGGCCCTGACTTAACGTTTTCAAACGGGCGCACGCAGGGGAGGCCCTGACTTAACGTTTTCAAACGGGCGCAGGCAGGGGAGGCCCTGACGTACCGTTTTCAAACGGGCGCACGCAGGGGAGGCCCTGACGTACCGTTTTCAAACGGGCGCAAGCAGGGGAGGCCCTGACGTAACGTTTTCAAACGGGCGCACGCAGGGGAGGCCCTGACGTAACGTTGTAACGTTGTGAAACAGGCGCACGTAGGGGATGCCCTGAGGGAACATTTTCAAACAGGCGCACGTAGGGGATGCCACGATGTAACATTTTCAAACCAACCTGAGACACACTGTGTATCAAGCACATCTTTAGCAAAGATACAGACACATTTGGAGGGCAAGGATAGCCCCGTGTGAAGGATGGGGTTACCTCTGGGTCTCGCTCTGTCGCCCAGGCTGGAGTGCAGCGGCGCAATCTCGGCTCACTGCAACCTCCGCTTCCTGGGTTCAAGCGATTCTCCTGCCTCAGCTTCCCGAGTAGCTGGGATTACAGGCGCATGCCACCATGCCTGGCTAATTTTTGTATTTTTAGTAGACACGGGGTTTCACCATGTTGGCCAGGCTGGTCTCGAACTCCTGACCTCAGGTGATCCACCTGCCTTGGCCTCCCAAAGTGCTGGGATTACAGTCGTGAGCCACAGCGCCCGGCCAAATCATGTCTTTGAAAGAATTAGAAGCAACTATGTCAAAATGTTAAAATAGGACATACGTGCGTGGTGAGTTTACAAGTGTTTGTTTTGTTATTCTACCATCTATCTATCTATCAAGCTATCTATCATCTGTCAATTATCTATCTATCATCTATCTATCATTTATCTATGTAATCTGTATGAGTAATGTTAAGCAACACTTACTTAAAACTTTCCAGAGAGGTAGTAAGAGCTCCCATGTCCCCTCTGTCTCTCCACGAAGTGGTCACTGCCTTTGCCTCATCACACTGCGTACATGCATTCCCTGCCATCATTCTTTCTCGGATGCCAGCCTTGGCCCCTGGTCCTGTGGGGGTCAGCCAGGTTTCTCCACCTGAGATTTTCCTTTTTCCCTTTGTAATTGATTGGTCTTTTGTGGGAGTCATTCTGGATTGCACCAGTGTCCTGTTCTTTAAGTATCCACCCGGCAGCCTCACCGCTCGAACAACCACCCCAAATTAGCCACCTCCAGGAGAGTTGCTCATGGATGAACCTTCATTTCTATAATTTCTTCTGCATTTATTAGCTGACATGTGACTATTAAAAAATGTGAGTTTTCCAATGAGATACCATCTCACACCACTTAGAATGGTGATCACTGAAAAGTCAGGAAACAACAGGTGCTGGAGAGGATGTAGAGAAATAGGAACACTTTTACACTGTTGGTGGGACTGTAAACTAGTTCAACCACTGTGGAAAACAGTGTGGCGATTCCTCAGGGATCTAGAACTAGAAATACCATTTGACCCAGCCATCCCATTACTGGGTATATACCCAAAGGATTATAAATCATGCTGCTATAAAGACACATGCACACGTATGTTTATTGCAGCACTATTCACAATAGCAAAGACTTGGAATCAACCCACATGTCCATCAGTGACAGACTGGATTAAGAAAATGTGGCACATATACACCATGGAATACTATGCAGCCATAAAAAAAGGATGAGTTCAGGTCCTTTGTAGAGACACGGATACAGCTGGAAACCATCATTCTCAGCAAACTATCACAAGAACAGAAAACCAAACACTGCATGTTTTCACTCGTAAGTGGGAATTGAACAATGAGAACTCTTGGACACAGAGTGGGGAACATTACACACCGGGGCCTATTGTGGGGAGGGGGGAGGGATAGCATTAGGAGATATACCTAATGTAAATGACGAGTTAATGGGTACAGCCCACCAACATGGCACATGTACACATATGTAACAAACTTGCACGTTGTGCACATGTACCCTAGGACTTAAAGTATAATAAAAAAAAAATGTGAGTTTTCTCATCTTCCAGGTTCATTCATGTACACTATTAACTTGTGGGTTCCTATTTTATTCAGAGGGCTATAATCCATGAAATGCCTTTATTTACTTATTTATTTAGAGAGTGAGTCTCACTCTGTCATCCAGGCTGGAGTGCAATGGCACAATCTCGGCTCACTGCAGCCTCCACCTCCCAGGTTCAAGTGATTCTCCTGCCTCAGCCTCCTGAGTAACTGGGACTGTAGGTGCATGCGCCACCACACCCAGTGAGTTTTTGTATTTTAAGGAGATGGGGTTTTATCATGTTGGCCAGGCTGGTCTTATACTCCTGACCTTAACTGAGCCACCCGCCTCAGCTTCCCAAAGTGCTGGGATTACAGGCATGAGCCACCATGCTCGGCCAATTATTATTTATTTTTGATGTTAAAATGGTTTCTGATTTAGGCATGGGAGCCCCTTCGGGCTGGCCCCCTGTGTCCCTTTGACATGCCTATATCATTCATTGACTAAGTGTGTACTTTATGGCACAAAAAATGTCCCAGGCTCATTTTATTCTTTTCCTGCGCGGCCCTGGAATCATTCCTTTTAGTGAAGGACGGTGTTTAGAAACCAAGGTCTGGGCACTAGGTCTGCTCATAGCTGCCAGGGTGTTAATGCCACTGGGTCCTCTCAGTGGACAGCCTGGGGAGTATGTGTGTGTTTATCCATACACGACACACATCTGTAAGTATCTCTGTATCTGTGCATCCAGTCAACAGCCATGAGTTCTTACCAGTACTCTCAGTTTCAACCAACACCCCAGGATTCTTTCTAGCCTCTCAGAATTCTGTGTTTGTGAATGTCTTCCCCAGCAGGGCGTAACTCAATCTCCTTTATCCTGAATATATTTACTTGTTTGCTTAACATTACTTATCTCCCTATCACACTGATGGCCTCTGTCCACTCACTTTGTGCCCCTTCCCTGACACCCCTTGGCAATGGGGCCCAATGGCCTGCATTCTGAGGGGCTCCCCGCACTCCTGCCACTCCCCATGTCCTAGGAAACCAGAGCCTCTGGTCCACACCTTTGTGCAGCTGCCGGCTCCAGCCTGTGCCCCAGTGTAGCTTCCCAATCTCCATCACGTCCTCGTGTCCTCAACCCCTTGGCTGTCTCTTCTATGCTAGAAGGGGAGGGAAGAGAAGGGGAAGGGGAAGGAAGGTGTCTTAGTTTGTTAGGGTTACCACAGCGCAGGTGTCTTATAAAAAACAGACGCTTACGTCTCACAGCTCTGGAGGCTGGAAGTCTAAGATCAAGGCGCTGGCAGATTCTGCGTCTGGCTAAGTCCTGCTTTCTGGTTCATCGAGGCGCTGGCGGTTCCCTGTCTGGCTAAGACTTTCTGGTTCACAGATGCCACACTCTCACTGTGGCCTCACATGGGAGAAGGTGCATGAGCTCCCTTGGCCCTCTTTCATAAGGGCACAAATCTCATTCATGAGGGCTCTGCCACCATGACCTAATCACCTCCCCAAAGACCCCACCTCCTGATACTCTGTCCTTGGGGACTAGGATTTCAGCACAGGAATTTTGGGAGGACACAAACATTCCAACAATAGCATTCTGCCCTGCAAAATTCATGTCTTCCTCATGCAAAATATATTCACTCCATCCTAACAGACCAAAAGTTTCCAGTCATTCCAGCATCAACTCAAATAGGCCCAAAAGTCTCATTTAAATATCATGTAAATCAGAGCTCGGTGAGACTCAAGGTGCGATTCATCCCGAGGCGGATTCTCCTCCAGCTGTGAGCCTGTAGAAGCAAGCAAGACGTGAGCTTCCAAAACAGGGGTGGGACAGGCAGAGGACAGATGCGCCTATTCCAAAAGGGAGAAATAGGAAAGAAGAAAGGGTAACAGGTCCTGAGCAAGGACGAAGGCAATAAAGCAAACAGCATTAGGTCGTAAGGCTCAAGAATAGTCTTTTTCTGGCCTAATTCGCTGGTCTCCCATCCCACGGGCAGTTGAGGGATCCACCTTTCAGAGACAGTGGGCGCAGCCCTGCCCGCTGGCTCTGTCCCTAGGCCCAGCCCCTACGGCTGTTCTGTGGCGGCCCCAGCTCTGCATGTTCTGTATCTGAGTCTGGAGGTGTGAAATCATATGCTACTATCCTCCACTGCTCTGAGGTCTTGGAGGCGGCCCTGACTCCACAGCTCTGTTTGGCATTGCCCTAGTGGGGGCTTTCTGTGGAAGCTCTGCCCCACAGTGGTCCTCTCTCTGGCTTCCCAGCTTTCTGAGGCGTCCCTTGAAATCTAGGTGGATGTAGCCATGCCCCACAGCTTTGCTGGGCGCACAGACCACCAGCACCTGCTGGAGCCCAACTGGGGTAGTGAGGAGGGCTGCAAGGAAGTCTAGGGGGTGCATCCCACCAGACCAGGCAAAGCCTTCCTTTGAAGTCATTCTATTTCCGGGGCCCTTGCACTCTGGGTCTGTAATGGATGGGGCAGTCCCATGATCTCCAAACCATCAGCCTTTGGGCTCATTCTTTCACCGTCTCCATGGACAGCACCTGGCTTTGCAGAGGTGGCTGAGCTGTGCTGATCTCCTCATCGAGCGGTGGCTTGGCCACACCCTTGTTCTCTCCTGGACATGCTTTCTCATTCCTTTCTGCATGAGCTGGCTGAGAATTATTCAGATTTTTAAGTTTCGATTCCCTTTTGACTAAAAACTTCATCTTTGAATCATTTTCCTCTTCATGTATTTCACTATAAGCATTTGAGAGCACCAAGCTGCACCTTAATGCTCTGCTTAGAAATGTCTTCAGCCAAATACCCGATTTCTTCCTGTGCAAGTTCTCCATTCACAAAATACTAGGACAGGAGCACAATTCAGTCAAGTTCTTTGCCACTTCATGTCAAAGATCACCTTTCCTCCAGTTTCCAGTCATTTCCATCTGAGACCTCATTAGAATGTCCTTTACTGTCCATATTTCTAGCAAATTCTGCGCCTGACCACCAAGAAGACTGAAGAGTTCTCTGTAACTCTGCTCTCTTCTTTCTGGCCCTCACCAGAAATGGCTTTAAGATGACAAAGTTTCTTTGCTTGATCAAACTTTAGTCAGGCTCCTGAACCTTCTAGACCCCTCTGTGCCCTTCCTTGTGAAGTCCAGTTTTAGCCAAGTCAGTTGATCATGAATCCCCCCTGCCCCACCCTTCCATATCTGATCTTCCTCAATATCTGATCAGGTTCCTCATCCCCCACCACCCCCCAGGGAAGGCCTGGTCCTCTGGCCTGCCTTCAGCATCCTGTTAGGGGGTTTCACCAGAACCCCTCACCCCTGATGCTTCCTCCTGGTCATTTTCCATCCCCCAATCCCACCTGCTCCTCGGCTGTAATCCCTACTTGGCCAGGTTGTATTCAGAGTTGAGCCATCTCTCTCCCACTGCAGGATCCCATTGTCATGGTCCCTGTGCCTATCACAACAGTCCTGAATAAAGTCTTTCTCAGTGTTCTCTAACAAGTACCGCTGAATAATTTTTTCATTAACAAAGAATGGGGCCAAACATTAATAAAGAATGGCATGGTGGCTCATACCTATAATCCCAGCACTTTGGGAGGCCGAGGCGGGCAGATCACCTGAGGTCAGGAGTTTGAGACCAGCCTGACCAACATGGTAAAATGCCGTCTCTACTAAAAATACAAAAGATAGCAGGGCGTGGTAGTGTGTGCCTGTAGTCCCAGCTACGTGGGAGGCTGAGGCGGGAGAAGCCCTTGAACCCAGGAGGTGGAGGTTGCAGTTAGCTGAGATCACGACACTGCACTCCAGGCTGGGTGACAGAGAGAGGCTCCATCTCAAAAACAAGACAAAACAAAACAATAAAACAAAACAACAAAGAATGGCAGTGTAGCCTTTTTCTGGCATGTGTCTCAACACTCTTCCAGCCTCTACTCATCAGCCAGTTCCAAAGCTGCTTCCACATTGTAGTTATTTGTTACAGTAGCACCCCATTCCTGGAACCAATTTTCTGTCTCAGTCTGTTCAGGCTGCCATCAAAAAATACCACAGACTGGGAGGTTTATCAACAATAGACATTTATTTATCACAGTTCTGGAAGCTGAAAAATCCAAGAGTAAGGCACTGGCAGATTAAGTGTCTGGTGAAGGCTGTCTTCTCACTGCAACCTCACATGGTGGAAGGGGCAAAGGAGCTCTCTGGGGCCTCTTTTAATTTTTTATTTTTGAGACAGGGTCTTGCTGTGTTGCTCAGGTTGAGTGTAGTGGTGCAATCAGAGCTCACTGCAGCCTCAACCTCCTGGGCTCAGGTGATCTTCCTGCCTCAGCCTCCCAAATAGCTGGGAGTATGGCTGCCACCACCAGGCCCGGCTACGTTTTGATTTTTTGTACAGACAGGGTCTTACTGTGTTGCTAGGGCTGGTCTTGAACTGGAGGCAAATGACCCTCTTGCCTCGGCTTTCCAAAGTGTCAAGGTTACTGGTGTGAGCCACTGTGCCTGGCTCTGGCTCCTAGGGCACTTATAAAAGAGGAGATTCGCTTTCATAACCTGGTCATCTCCCAATAGCCCCACCTCCATCACACTGGGAGTTAGGATCTCACATATAAATTTGGCGGGGTGGGGGGCAGAAACATTCAGACTCCAGCAGAAAGAAAGGGAAGGGTCGTCATTTGGGTGCTCTGGGAAACTGAGCCCAGGAGAGAATTAGAAGTGCAAGAGACTTACTGGTTGGATGCCTGCGAAGAAGAATAAAGTGGAAGGAGAAGGTGGAAAGAACCTTCAGGTCATAATGCAGATCTGACCCCGTGAAAGGAGAGAGGGAAGGAAGCAGCATTTGGTGGGAGAAATCTCAGACTGCAGAATAGCTCAAGAAAGTCTCAGCCAGGCTGATGGCTGCCTACTGGGAAGGTGGCACCGGGCAGGAATGGCCCAACTCTAGTGCTCTCCCCTGCTCAGTGGTGGGCAGGGCGCGGCAGGGGGCCCTTGCATGAACGTGGCTGCTGGCCCAAGGATGCGGCAGCTGGCCCTGTCTTCTGTAAACACTCCCCACAGCAGGTTGTCTATGGAAGGCGGGCTGAGCTGCGTACTTTCCAGGATGCTACAAGAGGGGAGAGAAGATGTAAAAATTGACTTTGTTATAAAACTATTTTATCTAATGTATGTCTCATGGATCTTTGACCTTTCACTAATTTAATGACTTTAGGACCTGGCAAGGAGAAGCGACTTTCCCTGATCTTTGGCCAAGAATTCTTCTACAGTCCCAGAGCCGGACATTGATCTGGGGTCTGTGCTAATAATTGTTTTTGAGAATTGGAATAGGTGAGGACTAGCCTGAGTCAGTGATCCCATGACCAAGGTCAAGGATAAACCTGCTCAATGCACCTGCTGACACTGAGACTTGCTGTGTAGCTACCCTCCCCTTCTTAGACAGGGACATTCCTCAATCATCCTGCAGTGGGCTAAGCCCTAGCAATTGCATTTCTGAACGTTTTAGACCAAGACCCACTGTAAAAAATATATTTTATAGCCAGGCGTGGTGGCTCACGCCTGTAATCCCAGCACTTTGGGAGGCTGAGGCGGGCGGATCACAAGGTCAGGAGATCGAGACCTTCCTGGCTAACACGGTGAAACCTCGTCTCTACTAAAAATACAAAAAATTAGCCGGGTGTGGTGGCGGGCACCTGTGGTCCCAGCTACTCGGGAGGCTGAGGCAGGAGAATGGCATGGGCCCGGGAGGCAGAGCTTGCAGTGAGCCAAGATCGCGCCACTGCACTCCAGCCTGGGCGACAGAGAGAGACTCCGTCTCAAAAAAAAAAAAAAAAAAAAATATATATATATATATATATATATATATATATATTTTTTTTTTTTAATATCATGACTGGTATATACAAATCCCTACTCTATGTGGTGCTCCTGATGTTTTCTATTCAGTTTTACTTAATTCCTTTCTATTTTTCATTAAAAATTACTGTGAAACACCACTATACTTGCCAAACCCACAGTTTGGAAAGCACTGCACAAGCCCCTATGCATGGCATTCATTTAATAAATGGCTGATCAGGAGTTTCTATAAGGAACAGAGTTATTTGTATTACAGATAGCTTGAGAATTGGATATTATATTAAAATGAACCTGATTTGAGACAAGAAAACCGGGCTCCTGGCTATCCTCTGGGTCCTTGTCTCCTTGTTGGTGAAGTAGAGGGTGTTCTCACTGATTTCCACAGCCTGCCCAGTGCCCACACTTGGAGACCCTTCTGTAATGTCCACTGTGCTCTGAGGCTGTGAGGAGAAGGCTGTGTGTGTGGACATGGGTGTGTACATGTGCATATGTGAGTCTGTACATGTGTAAGTGTGTATGTGCATATGTGCATGAGTCTTTGCATGTGTATTTGTTTGTGAGTGAGGAGTGCAGTAAGGATCCAGACAGCTTCTGGGACATCTTTCTTAGTCCTTTATCCTCTCTGAGGGGTTCCTGCCCCCAGCAGTGAAACTGCCTCTCCCTTGAGCTCAGACCTCTCGCAGGGTAGGGACCAGTCCCCACTTTGAGACAGACAGATGGGGGTTGACTCAAGCCTCTCCATGAGGGTAGCTCAGGGCAAGGAGCCATCATGCCCTGGGTAGGTGTTGGGGGAGAGGCCTTGTAGAAAGAGAACAGCTTCTTAGGCTGCACCAAGGCAGAGAAGGGCAGAGACAGAGACAGAGACCAAGGGAGAGGAGGAGACAGAGTCTGTGCCATACCCTCTGGCACAGGGATGGGACCAAGTGGGCAGGCAACATATGCTGAGTGAGCAAGTGAGTGAATGAGTGAAAAAATGACTGAATGGGCAATAAACAGCAATACAAGTGCAAATACATGAAGTGTTAGACAAACTAGAAAAAACAGTTAAATGTAGATTCAGCATTCATCCAACATTTTCAGTTTATCTTAAGTCATTGTTTGTCATCGATTCATTCATACATTCCAAATGTTCATTTTTTTTTGGACACTCACTGAGTACCAGAGAGAAATGAGACAAAACTGCTGCAGTGTGCCTTGGGCCTAGAGGAAAGGGGCAGGGCCTGGGTGCTTCTGTCCACCGTGTCCTTCTGCCTCCTACTCCAGGGCTGACTGGAGGTATGGGTGTCCCTTTCTATCTGATCCTGGGGGTTCCCTGGTGTCTTAGTCTGTTTTGTGATGCTGCTACAACAGAATACCACATACTGGGTAATTTATAATGAACAGAAATTTATTCTCTCACAGTTCTGGAAGATGAGAAGTTCAAGATCAAGGTGCCAACCGGTTCTGATCCCTGTTCCAAAAAGGTGCCTCACTGCTGTCTCCTCTAGAGAGGAGGAACACTGTGTCCTTATATGGAAGAGGAGCAGAAAAGAATGAGAGCCTATTCCCACAGGCCATTTTAATAGCATATTAGTCTATTCATAAGAGTGGGGCCACCATGACCTAAACACTTCCCTGAAGGCCACACATCCCAAAACTGTGGCATTGGAGATTAAGTTTCCAACACATGAATTTTGGAGGGGACACATTCAAACCACACTGCCTGGCTCGCTCTCTCTTCATCCAAGCATATGTCAGGTCCCCACCTCTTTGTGAGATCCTGTCTGACTTCTAGGGCCAGCAGAGACCCCTGCCCAGGGAGGAAGCTGATTTCAGAATTGGTAGTTCTTGGCCACGGTTCAAATATCCTTGATCGTAGTAGGCAAAGAGAAAGAAATCCAGGCTCAAATCCTGAGTTTTTAGCTATGTACATGTTATGCAATTTTGGGCTCAAGCAGGTATTGATTTCTCAGCATCAAGAGAATGGCAATCCCAGCTTTGCAAAACTGTGAAGCATTAGGTAAAATTCTGCAGGTAACATTGTAAGAGTGAATACAAGTAAAAAATAAGAAAAGACTAAATGTCCCTGGTGCAAAAAGGAAAGAGACTTTCTCCTTTCCCTTTTGTGAATTATTTCTCTGCCTTGATATATCTATATCTATATCTATATCTATATCTATATCTATATCTATATCTGTATCTATATCTATCTATATCTATCTTTTAAAAAGCCAATGGCTTCTTCTGGATCACCACAAGCCAACTACAACAGCTTTGGGTTTTGGACAAACCTCACAGTCAGGCAGACCTCGGTGGCTGCAGGCTTTAGACATGCACCAGAGCTGTGCTAAGCTCACTGGTCATAGGCTTTGGGTGTGCACCAGCACTCCAGCAGACTTGGTGGCCATAAGACTCCAGCCCAGTGTTGTGCTGACTGTGGTGATCCTGGGCTTAGGGCACCCCCTAGTGCTGTAACAGCTGCAGAAGTCACGGGCTTAGGGACCACACCAGGTGACCTGACCAAAACTTCTAGACAGGCTTACTATTGAAAAGCATTCTCAGACAAAGTCAGACTGTGAAGACTGGAATACTTCCAGAAATACTTCTCTAATGTGCAGACATTGATAAACAATCACAAAACTCAAGAACAATTAGGGAAATGTGATGTTACCACAAGGACAAAATAAAGTCCCAGAGACTGACCCTAAAGACATGGAGATATATGAACTGCCTCACAAAGACTTCAGAATAACTATTTTAAAGAAGCTCAGTAAACTTCAAAAAAATATATACAGAGAAACAATTCAACAAGATGAGGAAAACAATAAGTGGCTAGAATGACAACTTTAACAGAGAGACAAAAATAATAAAAAAATCAAACAGAAATCATTGGCCATTTGTGTATCTTCTTTGGAGAAATGTCTATTGTTGCACGATAAGCAGGTCTGTACAAACCCTTCCCAAAAAGGCCAAGGAAGCCGAGACGCTAAAGAAAGAGGACAAATCCAGTTTCTCGGAAGGAAACATGTAGTAGGGTGGGGGTGGCCTGGGGAAGGCCCTCCTGTCTCTGAGCCCCACCCTGGGGAATTTGCTGGGACCCCTTGAAGGCCACAGGCCAGACTCTGAGAGTTAATAATAATAATAATAATAATAATAATAATAGTAAAGGTCAAAATCTCTGGGCTGGACACATTTACTCTCTAGCCAGCAGGCTGGCTGAGAGGGGTGGGAGGTGGGGGCTGAGGGCTGCCCTGGTGACCACCCTGCTCTCCTCTAATTTACCCAGCAGGGGAAGTATACGGAGTGGGCTGGGCTCACAGCAAGGCCCAGAGGAGGGGGCCCAGGCTGAGCAGGCAACCCACCTCCACTGCCTCCCCCTCCCCCAATCCCTCCACTGCCTCCCCATCTCCCAATCCCTCCACTGCCTCCCCCTCCCCCAATCCCTCCACCGCCTCCTCCTTCCCACTGCACTCCTGATCCTCCTTGCCCCTCCTCCCCTCTCTGCCTCCACCGGCTCTCCTCTTGTCCCCACCCCTTCCTTCCCCAACTTCCTCCCGCACCCCCCCCGCCAACTTCCTTTCATTACCACCTCCCCATCCCGGTCCCAGGCAAGTATGTGCAAACATTTACAAATACTGATCATATAAATAGCCATAAAAAAAGTATCTACAAAGTTCAAAGCATTGAAATGATACAAAGCGGCTTCTGCATTTGCAGTGTAATTATACTAGAAATAATTAGCAAATGCACAGAAAATCTTGCTCTTTTTGGAAATAAGGAAACATAAATATTTATGAATAAGCCACAGGTCACCTAAGAAATTAAAAGGAAAGGCCGGGCGTGGTGGCTCAGGCCTGTAATCCCAGCACTCTGGGAGGCCGAGGTGGGCGGATCACAAGGTCAGGAGACTGAGACCATCCTGGCTGACACGGTGAAACCTGTCTCTACTAAAAATGCAAAAAATTAGCTGGGCATGGTGGCGGGTGCCTGTAGTTCCAGCTACTCGGGAGGCTGAGGCAGGAGAATTGCTTGAACCCGGGAGGCAGAGGTTGCAGTGAGCCGAGATCGCACCACTGTGCTCCAGCCTGGGTGACAGAGCAGAGACTCTGTTTCAAAAAAAAGAAAAAAATTGTAGGGGAAAGGAAGAGAGATCAGACTGTTGCCATGTCTATGTAGAAAAGGAAGACATAAGAAACTCCATTTTGATCTGTGCTAAGAAAAATTGTTCTGCTTTGAGATGCTGTTAATCTGTGTGTAACTTTAGCCCCAGCCCTGTGCTCACAGAAACATGTGCTGTATGGAATCAAGGTTTAAGGGATTTAGGGCCGTGCGGGATGTGCCTTGTTAACAATATATTTGCAGGCAGTATGCTGGGTAAAAGTCATCGCCATTCTCCTTTCTCTATTAACCAGGGGCATGATGCACTGTGGAAAGCCACAGAGACCTCTGCCCGAGAAAGCCTGGGTATTGTCCAGGGTTTCCCCCAACCGAGACAGCCTGAGATATGACCTCGTGGGAAGGGAAACACCTTACTGTCCTCCAGCCTGACACCCATAAAGGGTCTGTGCTGAGGAGGAGGAGTGAAAGAGGGAGGCCTCTTTGCGGCTGAGATAAGAGGAAGGCCTCTGTTTCCCACATGTCCCTGGGAATGGAATGTCTCGTGCAAAGCCGACCATTCATTCTATTCTGAGATAGGAGAAAACCGCCCTGTGGCTGGAGACGAGATATGCTGGCGGTGATACTGCTCTGCTACTCTTTACTACACTGAGATGTTTGGGTGAAGAGAAACATAAATCTAGCCAACGTGCACATCCGGGAACGGTACCTTCCCTTGAACTTATTTATGACGCAGATTCCTTTGCTCATATGTTGTCCTGCTGACCTTCTCCCCACCATCACCCTGTTCTCCTGCCACACTCCCTGGGCCGAGATAGTAAAAATAATAATCAATAAATACTAAAGGAACTCAGAGAGCAGCACCGGTGCAGGTCTTCACATGCTGAGTGTGCCGGTCCCCTGGTCCCACTGTTCTTTCTCTATACGTTGTCTCTGTGTCTTATTTCTTATATCAGTCTCTTGTCTCCATCTGATGAGAAATACCCACAGGTGTGGAGGGGCAGGCCCCCTTCAAAAATTAAAAGGAAAATCAGAAAACATAAACTAAATGATGAGAAATGGGCTCTACGTCAAAGTTCACAGGGTGCATCTAAGGCACACTTCGAGGTTACTGGGTAGACCTCATATATTAGAAAACAAAAAATGTTGAGTTTTAATGAACTAAGTATACATCACAAGAAGTTGCAGAATGAACAGGAAAGTGCAAAAAATAATAGAATGGAAATTAAAGAGAAGTTAATGATGTAAGATTCAATCAATTTTTCTGAGTTTCTCTTCCAAAGGTTTAGCCTGTTAACTTCCTTATCCTTTATTCTCAAACTCAACTTTCTGGTTCTTCCATGCCCCTAGTTACTGTAAACAGCCTACCCCCTTCCCGCCAGCTCTAATCAGCTCACACCTGTTCCCTTGGTTACCCGCACCCATTGTTCCCCCGAAACTGCACGTCTCACACGCTCCACCTCATACCTCACATCCCCCTCCCCTTCTATATTTAGAAAAATATATACAAGTAGCCAATCGGGTCAGCTCAGATTGTGCAGTCCAACCCCAGCCCATGGGGGAGTGACACAGAGACAGGGACTGCATTAAGGATAAAACCCCCGTCTCCTTTGTTCTGTGCGCACTTGTGATCTTGATTGACGGAGTGACACCCTTCTGCAGAAGTAAATTGCCTTGCTGAGAGGATTAAACTTTTTCCTGAGTGCTGGTTTTACTTTGAGGCACTGAGCATTGATTCCTGGAGCATTTTATATCCAACAATGATTTAGAAACTATGTATGCATTAGATACGATCAATAAATTAGTTATTTCTTTGGAAAAGCTAGTACCATGGATAACTCTGGTGAGACTAGTGTTAAAGCAAACTATATCTGAGTCCTTGAGGTTGATTGTAACCTAGCTTAATAGTCAAACAAAATTGAAAACCTAACTTAGGAGTATTCACCTATAACAATAACCGAATCTTGGTCAATCCCAGCAGCCATACTTCAACCACTCAGACTGCTGAGTGTTCAAACTGTGTTCAAATCTGGCAAATGCCAGCTTATAACCCATCCAGCTGTGCTGTACATCACTGCCGATTTCTGTACATCATTTCCCTTTTTTGTCTGTAAATCTTCTTCCACTACATGGCTGCGCTGGGGTCTCTGTGAATCTGCTGTGATTCTGGGGGCTGCCCAATTTGCAAACCATTCATTGCTCAATTGAACTCCTTTATATTTAATTCGGCTGAAGTTTTTCTTTTATCACTAGTAAAGAGAAAAAAAATTAAAATAACTAGTATGGGCAATGGGAAAAAATAAAGATCAACAGAGATTTAAAACACAAGAAAATTTTACAACTGTATGCCCCCAAATTGGAAATTTAGCTAAATTGAATTATTAATAAGAAGCTAACAAAAACTGACAGAAGAAAAAACAGTTTTCCTTTTTTATTTGTATTTCTACAAATAGCTCTGATTTTAGAGAAACATTTTACTTTGAAATACTTACAAAAAGAAAAACTTCAGCTGAATAAAATTTAACTGAGCAATGAACAATTTGAGAATCCAGCAAGCTCCCAGCCAGAGTGCGGGCGGAGGATTACGCAGGTGCCGAGGCAAGAGACTGAAGGCAAAAACTATTTCAGTATAATAAAGAAAATAGAAAAAGAATAGTCATAATACAAATTAGATATAGAGATGATCATGAACAATTATCAATCATTATTATAAACATTATTAATCATTAGCTTTCAATATTACTCTTTGTTGCATTACTAACATAACCTAGGAATAACCGACGGGCATAGGGTCAGGTGATGAAGGGACACTGTGAGAAGTGACCTAGAAGGCAAGAGGTGAGCCTTCTGTCATGCCGCATAAGGGCCGCTTGAGGGCTCCTTGGTCAAGCGGTAACGCCAGTGTCTGGGAAGGCACCCGTTACTTAGCAGACCGTGAAAGGGAGTCTCCTTTCCTTGGAGGAGTCAGGGAATACTCTGCCCCACCAGCTTCTTGTGGGAGGCTGGATATTATCCAGGCCTGTGTGTAGTCATCCGAGGCCTAAACCCCTCCCTGTGGTGCTGTGCTTCAGTGGTCATGCTCCTCGTCCACTTTCATATTCCTCCTGTACTCCTTCCTGATTCCTGTTTGAAGTTCGTAGTAGATAGCGGTAGAAGAAATAGTGAAAGTCTTAAAGTCTTTGATTAATGCTGACGTATGCTGCCTTCTCTCTCTGCTTTGGCTACCTAAAAGGGAAGGGTGCCATATGCTGTAATCACGTGACTTGCTTCACCTTGTCAATCACTTAGAAGATCCGCCCTCCTTACCCTGCCCCCCTTGTCTTGTATGCGATCAATATCAGCGAGCCCTGCCGCCCGGGGCCACTACCGGTCTCTGCGTCTTGATGGTAGTGGTCCCCTGGGCCCAGCTGTTTTCTCTTTATCTCTTTGTCTTGTGTCTATTTATTACAATCTCTCCTCTCCGCACACAGGGAGAACACCCTACACCAGAGGAGACTCAGAGACTCCAGTGCCGCCATGGGGTGGAAGATTTATGGACAGAAAAAAGAAAGTGACTTACAGAAAATGGGCGTGCGGCACAGAAACAGCTAGAGGGTTACAGCTCGGCATCTGCCTTATTTGAACGCGGTTTGAACAGTCGGCTACATTTGGTTGGCCAAGACTCAGTGGTTGGCACAAGTGTAGACTACGGTCTGTTTATACCTCCACCTGTTACAGTTCATGATGTACAGAAAAACCTTTAGGCTGAACTTAAAATATGTAAGGACGTGGCTTTAGGCTAAACCTGATTGGACAATTTCTGTGCCATCTCAGGTGTTACAGGAAAGGGGCCCCAGTCCAGATCCTGAGAGGTTTCTTGGATCTAGAGCAAGAAAGAATTTGGGATGAGTACACAGTGCAAAGTGAAAGCAAGTTGGTTAAGAAAGTAAAGGAGACTGGGCGCGGTGGCTCACCCCTGTAATCCCAGCACTTTGGGAGGCTGAGGCAGGCGGATCACGAGGTCAGGAGATCAAGACCATCCTGGCTAACACGGTGAAACCCTGTCTCTACTAAAATTACAAAAACATTAGCCAGGCATGGTGGTGGGCACCTGTAGTCCCAGCTACTCAGGAGACTGAGGCAGGAGAATGGCGCAAACCTGGGAGGCGGAGCTTGCAGGGAGCCGAGATTGCGCCACTGTACTCTAGTCTGGGTGACAGAGCGAGACTCCGTCTCAAAAAAAAAAAGAAGGTAAAGGAATAAAAGAATGGTTACTCCATAGAGCAGCCCTGAGGGCTGCTGGCTGCCCCCATTTTCATGGTTATTTCCTGACGATATGCTAAACGAGGGGGTGGATTATTCATGCCTCCCCTTTTCAAATCATATGGGGTAACTTCCTGACGTTGCCATGGCATTTATAAACTGTCATGGCACTGATGGGAGTGTAGCAGTGAGGACGACCAGAGGTCACTGTCATGGCCATTGTGGTTTTGGTGGGTTTTGGCCGGCTCCTTTACTGCAACCTGTTTTGTCAGCAAGGTGTTGATGACCTGTATTTTGTGCCGACCTCCTGTCTCATCCTGTGACTTAGAATGCCTTAACTCTCTAGGAATGCAGCCCAGTAGGTTTTATCCTCATTTGACCCAGCTCCTGTTTAAGATGGAGTTGCTCTGGTTCACACACTTATGACATTTTCCCCTTCCCTTTTACAAGAGAATCCTTATTCCTAAGGATTGCAGAGGGATGGAGATCCATCTTCTGTAACTTCTTCAGGCTGAATGGGGGCAATGATATTCCTGTCTAACTATGAGAATCTCTTGCATTCAGAGTAGAGAGGAGCTCAGTCAGAAAGCAACAGTATGGTAAGTCCGTTCATAACTCTTGAGTTTTGACGAAAGGTGGTATCTGGAAGATTAATAAGTGTTTAAGAAAACATTCAGTAAGCTTGTCCTGTATTTCTATACAAAGGGTATAACAGCAACATATTCCCCAAGAGTAAAGCAAAATAAGTAAAGTTATGCCAAGTAAATTTAATTAGAAGGCTTTTGATGAACTGGGCAACTGTTGGAACTAAGCTGGTATGGGGTTGTTAGCTGATTGTAATGTGCCCAGAATTGGGATACCAATCCAGATTTGTACATTTCCCATCCCTCTTTTTTCTTCTGAGCAGCAGTCAGAGATCACTGGTTGATTCACAGGAATAAGCAAGGTTAGCTTACATTGCAGAAACAAACTTAAAAACAACAGATGAGACTAGAATTTAATAACAAGTGTACCATAGTTCTTGAAACATAATACTTTTCTCTCCAGTTTTCCATTTTTACTGAAGACAAATTATGGTAAGACTGATTCGCGTTATTATACTTGGCCTGATTATTTGTATAAAGTTCAGCAACAGTAATTATTTTTCACATAAGCTCCTTTTAAATTGGCTTTGATGGAACTCTGTTTCATAAGGAATCTCAGATAAGACTTTTTAAAAGCCGAGCCCAGCCATGGGTTTTTACCCTTGAATATCTATGAGTTAGGTACATTTTTTTCCTCTTGATGTCCCAGGATAACTTGGGGCTCCTGGACCTGTCAGAAAGTGACATTCTTCACTCACCACAGGTTAGAAACCCTGCACAGGGACTGTTGTAGGAAAGGTATAAGGTCAGTTCCCTAAAGGGATTTTATTGCTCTATAAGTCAAGTTTAGTTCCCTAAAGGAAAACACACTATTCCAGTCAAAGCCTTGACAAAATCACCAATTTCTCCCACTGTGTCCTGTTACAAAAGAAAACAGATTCTTATTGCACCTATGCAAATAACTATATTGCCATAAGTTAAGAGTACTCACAACTAGTTTACAAATTCTGGGAAATTCGGTAGAGAGAAACAAATATACTCCACATTTTGTTTATAGGCAGATACATACTCAACTGTTAAAAGCTGTAAATAGCTCAAAAGAAAAGTTTCCTTGACTTTGAAAAACAAAACAAAGGATCAGCAATGTTTTAAGCAAAGTTTAAAAGATTACTTCCTTTTTTTATTGGTTTAGTGAATTTAGTTAATTCCTGTTTTGCTTGATATTTATGAACATTTTAGCTCTCCATGAGAGTCCTACAAGGTTTTCCTCTATTCTGATGTTACAATTTCCAAAGTTATTAGAAAACCTACATTTAAGAATGCCTGTTAGGCTAGGCATGGTGGCTTACACCTGTAATCCCAGCACTTGGGGAGGCCAAGGCAGGGGGATCACTCGAGGTCAGGAGTTCAAGACCAGCCTGTCCAACATGGTCAAACCCTATCTGTACTAAAAATAATAATAATAATAATAAGTAACCAGGCATGGTGGTGCATTCCTGTAATCCCAGCTACTCGGGAGGCTGAGGCAGGAGAATTGCTTGAACCTAGGAGGCAGAGGTTGCAGTGAGCTGAGATCACACCACTGCACTCCAGCCTGGGCAATAGAGTGAGACTCCATCTCAGAAAAACAAACAAACAAACAAACAACAAGAACAACAAAAACGCCTGTTAGAGTTCTATAATTGATTTTAAACCACTTTTAAAGAGGACTAAAACAAGGTAACAATTGTCTGTGGCCGACAAAATGTTTTAGGGCAGCCTCAGTCAAGCAAACAATTGACAAGGAAATTTGTTATCACTATGGCATAGAATGATTTTGTGTAACAATTATAATTATTACTGATAATGTACACTGTCATATTGGGATTATAGGAGTTGCCCATAATTTTGGAATATATACCAATAACAAATTTATACAAATACTGCCCAGAGAAAACCAAACACCATTTTATACAGGACAGTGCTTCCTGTAGGATTTTTGTACCAAATAAGCCAAATGTCACTGTTGTATTAGTGCATTATTGATGTCAAACTCGGTTCTTTTTTTTTTTTTTTTTTGAGACGGAGTCTCGCTCTGTCACCCAGGCTGGAGTGCAGTGGCCGGATCTCAGCTCACTGCAAGCTCTGCCTCCCAGGTTTAAGCCATTCTCCTGCCTCAGCCTCCCAAGTAGCTGTGACTACAGGCGCCTGCCACCTCGCCCGGCTAGTTTTTTGTATTTTTAGTAGAGACGGGGTTTCACCGTGTTAGCCAGGATGGTCTCGATCTGCTGACCTCGTGATCCGCCCGTCTCGGCCTCCCAAAGTGCTGGGTCAAACTCAGTTCTTAATAAAACCTTATAAATAAATCTGTCCAATCTTAATCAGTTTGACCATAAGGTAAGATCCTCATAAACCTTTTATAATCCTTTACAAGTTTTTGTTAAAGAGCAGATTATAAAGTTTTTTTTGCTTTAAGAAAAACCTGTTGTGCTTTTATTCCAATGTTCAATTTATATAAAAACTAAATAATACCCATTTAATTTAGCCAATGTATACATACAGAATCTCTTTTACAATTAAGTTTTTACAAACCTTCCACAACTGTTCAAACCTTTAGCTTTATTCTACCTAACTTACAACAATTCTTTAACCCTTTAGGCAAAAAACATTCACATTCCCATGCCTTCTTCTAACCTTTTACCAAAAGTATATTCTACTTTCCTTACACACCTTCCATGTAAAGCTGTTTTTTTCAGTAGTCTCAATTACATGTTACAATGTTAACTTTTAGTGACTCTTACTTTTGGTGAAAACCCTGGTTAGTAAGCAATTTTATATTGTCTACTAGATGTGGAGCCTAGCCTAGGACATACCAGGCAGAGGTATAGATAAGGGCTGACACTCCAGCATAGCTAGGGACGTGACTAACTCCACATGTCCCCAGGTCTTATCTTACTGAAGCAGGCAAATTGTACAGTAAGAGTCATAGTGGCATTTTATGAAGCACTTAAGAAGCCCAACAACCTTTGAATTGTAGAACATTTCTTGCGTAAATTCCCTTTCACAAATCCTTTCATGACTTACACAGACCACTTGAGACATTTTTGGACTTTCTGACTTGCCCTAAACATCCCTCCTTTTAAACACTCAGTCATTTTACTTTAGGACAAGAATTTGCCATACAAGATCCTTCTCATATAACATTTCTTTCTTTAAAATCTTTGTACAGCTAGGGAGCATGGCTAATTCTACATGTCCCCAGGCCTTATCTAGAATCTAATGGCTTTAAGGTAGGTAAATTGAACAATTTTTAAAAGTTACAGAAGCAGTTTATGACCTCAAAGCATTTAGCCAACTTAATATCTGACCTGCATACTTTAGACTAAATGGTTTTATTTTATCAACAATTATTAAAGCTGTTTTTTATTTCCCAAAGATTTCTTTTTTTTTTTTTTTTTTTTTTTTTGAGACGGAGTCTCGCTCTGTTGCCCAGCCCAGGCTGGAGTGCAGTGGCGCGATCTCGGCTCACTGCAAGCTCTGCCTCCCAGGTTCACGCCATTCTCCTGCCTCAGCCTCCCGAGTAGCTGGGACTACAGGCGCCCACAACCGCGCCCGGCTAATTTTTTGTAATTTTTAGTAGAGACGGGGTTTCACCGTGGTCTCGATCTCCTGACCTTGTGATCCGCCCGCCTCGGCCTCCCAAAGTGCTGGGATTACAGGCGTGAGCCACCAGGCGTGAGCCACCGCGCCCGGCCTATTTCCCAAAGATTTCTAAAGTTACATGAACTAAAAGACATAACAGTTTTTATTTTGCTTTCAAAATATTTGATATAAGTGCTTATTTTTGTGTAAGCCAATTAAGTAGTTTTTTTAATATAGATGTTACACAGAACACATATGTAGCTACACAGAAAGACAGAAGATTACCACAGGAGTTGTAAGATTTTTCATTTGCCAGTTTTTAAATTTTTTAATTGGATTACCAGCTTTAGGGTGGAGCCCTTGGAAGAACAGGGCCAGAAAAAGGGTCTCTGGTGCCTCCTGTTTTTCCCAGGGAGTCCAGGCTGTTAGAGCTTGAATATCCACTTTTAAATAAACCTGATTTTAACCATAGCACTCTTTAATATTAAAGTCTTTTTAGAATTTCTTATGCCAAATGGCCGATATTTCTGGCTTTTGAACTTACCAAAGGTAATGTCCCAGGTGCTTAGAGAAAGGAAGATTTAAGACGGTCTGCAGAGGAGCAGATAATAGACAAGATATTAAACCAGAAATGACTGACTTCCTGTGGGGAAATTGAACCCGGACTGCTACCGTGAAAGAGCAAAGCCTTGGCTACTGAGCTACAGCACAAGGTGGTATCCAGTTCTCTTCCCAGAGGGAGTCTTGAGTAGTTAACTTTGAGCTTGCAAAGGCTTTTAACTGTTTAATATGGTTTTTAGAGCTAACTATGACATGAACCCTAAAATTCCTGTTCCCCGAAGGCGGAGACCAAAAGAAAGTACTGCCACATGGTTAAAAGGTCAAGCTCCCAAGGACATAAAATCTCCATCTCAAATGCTACACACTACGGCTCCATGTAAGTAACCTTCCCATGACAAAACTGTAGTGATGGAGGACAATTTAGAAGTTGCCAGGAGTTAGTGGTGTGTGAGGAGGGCAGCCATGGCCACAAAGGCATAGCACAAGGGAGGGTGTCTGCAGCGATGGAAGGGCTCTGCATATTGAATGAGGTGATGGCTGCAGAAATGACACAGGCATGGAGTCCCTGGAGCTCGGGGCACATTGTATCATGTCAATATCCTGATTGTCACATTCTACTCTAGAAGGGAAGATGTAACCACTGGGGGAACTGGGATCTCTCTGGACAGTCTTTGCAACTTCCTGTGTCAGAGGTGTGTGAACCAGAGCAACTCCATCTTAAATAGGAGCTGGGATTACAGGCATCAACCACTGCGCCTGGCTCGTGTACTTTGTGTTTTTAAAGAAAATGCCAAGCTGTTTTCCAGAGTAGTTGTACCGTTTCACATTCCCTCCAGCGACGAATGAGCCATCCAGTCTGTCCACTTCTTCACCAGCATTTGGTGAGGTTGCTATTTTATTTTAGCCATTCTGATAGGTGTGTAGTAGGATCTTATTGCAGTTTTAATTTGCCTTTTTCCCTAATGGCTAATTGTGTTGACATCTCCTCATTG
This sequence comes from Macaca mulatta, assembly GCF_049350105.2. NCBI lineage: Eukaryota > Metazoa > Chordata > Mammalia > Primates > Cercopithecidae > Macaca > Macaca mulatta. The sequence continues at coordinate 153,335,862 of NC_133413.1, read as the reverse complement.
GCTTGTTCTCTGTATTTCCTCTTCAGTGAAAAATTCTCCGTGTTTCTTTTTCTGACAATTTTCTGATTGAATTGTTGGAGTTTTTTTTTTTTTTTTTTTTCCTGTTGGGTTTAGAGAGTATATATAAGAGCTAGTATCTAGAATCTAGAGCTCACTGCGGTTTGAATGTTTGTCTCTCCGAAACTCATGTGATCTCCATTGAGGCAGTACACAGCAGCGGGCCTTTAAGAGGTGGTTGGGTCATAAGGGCTCTGCGCTTGTGAACGGATTAAACCCATTCACGGGTTAATGGATTAATAGATTAATGGGTTAATGAATTAGTGAGTTATCATGGAACGGGACTGGTGTCTTTATAAGAAGAGGAAGAGAAAACTGAGCAGGCATGGGAGCACACTCAGCCCCCTTGCCCTGGGTCGCCCTGCATTCCCTGGGGACCCTACAGAGAGTCCCCACCAGCCAGAAGGCCCTCACCAGATGCAGCCCCTTACCCTTAGACATCGCAGCCTCCTTAACTGAAACTTCTTTCTTTCTCTTTCTTTCTTTTCTTTTCTTTTCTTTTCTTTTCTTTTCTTTTCTTTTCTCTTTTCTTTTCTTTTCTTTTTCTTTCTTTCTTTCTTTCTTTCTTTCTTTCTTTCTTTCTTTCTTTCTTTCTTTCTTTCTTTCTTTCTTCTTTCTTTCCTTCTCCTTCTCTTTCTCTTTCTTTTCTTTTCTTCTTTTCTTTTCTTTTCTTTCTTTCCTTTTTGAGACGGAGTTTTGCTCCTTTTGCCCAGGCTGGAGTGCAGTGACACAATCTCGGCTCACTGCAACTTCTGCCTCCTGGGTTCAAGCGATTCTCCTGCCTCAGCCTCCCGAGTAGCTGGGATTACAGGTGTGTGCTACCATGCACAGCTAATTTTTGTAGTTTTAGTAGAGACGGGGTTTCTCCATGTTAGCCAGGCTGGTCTCAAACTCCTGACCTCAGATGATCAACCCGCCTCGGCCTCCCAAAGTGCTGGGATTACACGTGTGAGCCAGCACCCTCAACCAGGAATTCTTTTTCTTTATAAATTACCTAGTTCCAGGTATTCTGTTATAAACAACAGAAAACAGATTAAGACAGAGCTATATTCTAGGTATTAGTTCTTTACCAGATATGTGGTTTACAAATATTTCAATAGTTTAGTATTTTCCATTTCAATCTAGGAGTTGTTTTGAGTTAATTCTTGTATAAGTAGTTTAGGTCGAGGTTACCTATGGATAGCCAGTTGTTTCAGGACAGTTGTTAATATGACTCTCCTTCCTCCATTAAATTGCTTTTTACCTCTGCCAAGCATCCACTGGCTGCACTGTGAGGGGCTGTTTCTAGGCTCCCTGTTCTGTTCCATCCATCTATGTGTGTGTTCCTCCGCCAGGTCCACAGTCTTCATTACAGTAGCTATACGATAAGTCATGAAACTAGATAGAATAATTTCTTCCATTTTTTAAGAGTTATTTTAGCTATTCTAGTTCCTTTGCCTTTTCATACACATTTTAGAATAATCTCATCTATATGTAGAACAGCTTTTGCTGGGCTTTTGATAGGGATTGCATTTAAAGTATGTCAAGTTGGAGAGAACTGACACCTTTCCTATGTTGAGTCTTCCAATCCACTGACAGCCTGTATCTCCATCGATTTAGGTTTTTTTTTTTTCTTATTTCAATAGCATTTTATAAGTTTCAGCACACAGATACTGTACATGTTCTTTTTTTAATTTCCTTTGGAGTAACTGCAAAAAGTATTCTGCCTTTCATTTCTATTTCCTCTTGTTCATTGTTAGTATATAAAACATAATTGAGTTTTGTGTGTTAATCTTGTATCCTGTGACATTGCTAAACTTACTAGTTCTAAGAATTTTTTTTTTTTTTGTAGATTCATTGAACCAGCAGGCCTGCCCCAGAACATCTCCCAGACTTACTCTCACACGTGAATTATGGAAACATTGGCTTATTGGTTGCAGTATTGGTTGCAGGGCAAAAGACAGAAAACCACCAAAATGTCCATCGGTAGGAGACTAGTTAAATAAATTACCATCAACCAGCCCGATGGTCAGCAATTTTAAAATAAGTTCTCCAAGATGTGCGTTAAGTGACCCATGTACAAAATGTGTGAAATTTGGAGCAAAATTGAAAATAAATGAGACTCCACACCCTTAAGTGATTGCATTCCCATAAAGGAACCTGGAAAGGATGAGTCAGCAGGCCTGACGGCTGGCGGCAGCTGCCCTGGAGAGTGCCTGGGAAGTGGTGTGTGCCTTTATCCTGCTATCTGAAGCGTTAAGTCACCTGAGATGGGAAGGACGGAAACCCCTGCCTGTAGGCAAGGGCCCCTGCTGCCCCTCCCATGGCCTGTCCCCTCTGTGGGGCACGCTTTCTCTCCCTTATGGTCCTGCCCACTCCACCTCCCAGTGGGGAGCAGTGGTCCGCATTCCACCAGAAACATGCGCTGCCCTGCAGCCTACTTGCTGCTTCTTGGAAGACCCAGACCAAAAAATCAAAGGAGCACCCTGGCTGGATTCTGGAATGTTCCAGAACTCTCTGGATATGACTTCTTTCTGAGCTCGTCCCCAGAGCTCTTGGAGGCCCACAGCTTCCCTAGTTTTGGGGGTGGCACCCCACAAGTTCCCATCCCTGGCCTCCTAGGTCAGGCCTCCTCCCTGACAGCAGCCTGCTGCCCACACGGGGTGAAGGTGCAGGCAGGCAGGGACCTAGCACCACCCACAGACCCTGGTCTGAGGTCACCGGTGGGGTTTTTCACCTGTGGCGCCTTCCAGGTGGGAACTTCCTCCTCAGGGCCTCAGGGCGACACCTGCTCGCAGGAAGGGTCTCTTGACCCGGGATGAGGGGTGGGGTTTCCTCCTCTGGAGGCACCTGGATCAGGGATGTGGGTCAATGAAAATGAAATAAACACTGTCTTCTATTTTTTCCCCCAAAACTACAGCTTTATTGCCCACGTGACTGTAAATCATAAATCAGATTATGAGCCTTCCTTCATTAAAGTCCCCCAGGAGGCCCCGTACGTTCCGACAGCCTTGCCTGTGCCTGCTGTACTCTTTCAAAGGCCTGAAGTCATCCTGTGGCCTTGGCACTAACGGAGGAGTGTGACGTGGCCGTGCGCAGGGAGGCTGGTGCAGCCCCGCAGAGGAAAAGCAAAACCCTGGGCCCCTGGACCTGGGCCTGCGGCAAAGGAGGCTCGGGCTGAGAGGGGCCATGGGGGACTGGCCCAGGGGAGAAGCCTGCGGGGGTGGTGAGTGTGCCAGACGCAAAGCCAGAGTCCCACAGAGTCCCAGGGCTCTCTCCGCCTGTGTTAGAGTCTCACCTGCCCATTGAAGGGCTTTCGAGCCCTCTCCTGTGAGGGTATAAGGACGGGGTCCCTGATGGCCTCTCAGAGCCCTGCCCCATCAGACAGGGTGCCCAGGCAAAGTTGAATTTCAGGTGAACACCAAATGATTTTTAGTACAAGCATGTCTCATGCAATATTTTAAAAATTCAAAATTAATGGGGTGTCCTATGTTTCTTCACTTTGGCTAAGTCTGACAACTCTGTCCCTCTGCCCCTGCACCTGGCACAGGCCCAGGGCCCGTCCAGTGAGTGGCAGAGGAAACCCTCACAGTTCCCCTGCGCTGTAGAGTGTCGTAGAGCAGCTGGAGCGCTCTGCTTTGCTGTGGGGAGAGCAGCACAGTAGGGCCGCTTTGGGGACGCTGTGGCCACATCTACCCAAGCTCAATAGGTGCCTTCCATGTCCAGCAATTCCACCCCAGGTACACAGCCCGGGGAAATGAAAACGTGTGTCCACAAAGAGACTTTTGTAAGTGTGTTAATTCCCAGTCTGGAAATGACACAGCTGTCCACTGACAGAAGACAAGATAAATAAGTTGTGGATATTCATCAGATGGAACGCTACTCAGCAACAGAAAAAGAACATGGTACCGACGCGCACACCAGCATGGATGCACCTTGCAGACGGGATGCTGAGCATGTGACGGAGGGCATCCTGTGCGACTCCACTGATAGAAAATTCAAAAGCAGAAAAGACCATTAGCTATCAGCCATGGAAGTCAGAACGGTGGCCACTTCAGGTGGGGGTGGCACAAGGGAACGCAGGAGTGGTCGCATAGGTGTATACTGTTAGGGACAAACTGCCCCAAGAAGCTTCTTGGTGCTGCCCGCCCCTCCCCACTCTGCAGCTCCTCTCTGTGCTGCCCCAGCCTCTTTACACTTCTGAGCCCTTATCTAGATGCCGCGGTGGCGCCAGCAGACTTTACCTGTCAGGCCTTGCAGCTATAAAGCAAATCCCAATTACAAACCATGGAGACCACACGGGATGTCGTGGGAGGCATAAGCAAACTTTACCCGCACTCCCTGGTAGCATGAACGTCACCAGGTGGTGTGTGGCAGAGTCGACCAACCAATGACCCCAGGGCCTCTCTACCCCATGTAAACCCCTCATTGTGTAGGCTCAGGGCTGCCTCCTCTGCCTGTAATGGAGCAGCCGGCAGATTCAATAAACTTACTTGCCTGAACTTGGGTCTCTATCTCTTGTCCTTTCTCTTGGCTGACCTTACATATTCGTGTGCAAGAATTCAGGGAACTACACACTTGAGGTAAGGGTGTTGCAGGCACCATCTGCTCAGGTGTTATGCTTCACTTTTAAGTGGTGAAAAACACAAACTGCAGCAGCAACAACAACACATTCAAAACATGCACAAAGATAGAGAGAAGCCGGGTCCTGGAGGGCCCTGGCTGTGTGACTGAAGACAATGGCGTCCTGCACTCATGACCGATGGGAAGAGCCTTTGCAGCTGAGCATGGCTGTCAAGTGGCCAGAGGTGCCCTGCAGCCTGGGATGGGAGGGGAGTGAGTGGGGGAGGCAAGGAGACCAGGGGCAGGCTGGGCACTGGTCCGAACAGAGGTGGAGGGGCCTGAGCCTGGGCAGAGGCAGCAGGGGTGGGGAGGGGACAGACGGGTCATGAGGTGGATTCAGGGCCAGTGCATCCCCTGTAGCCTGTGGGGCTGTGGCACCAGAGGGTCTGGGCTGATAGCCGGGTCCATGGTGAGGTGTTGAGGGCATGCGGCTTGAATCAGGAGAAAATTGCAGCTGCTTTGGTTGAAGGTGGTTGGGCAACATCCCGGAGGGAATGATCCTGGGACACGTCTTGGGAGGGAGAGTTGGAGGCCAAGATGGCAGAGGGAAGTGACAAGGGACTGGGGATGACGGGAAGGGGAGGGGCTCAGTAGGGGATGGAGAGAGAGTGAGAAGAGAGGGAAGGAGAGGTGAGGAGGAGAGAAGAGACAGAGCAGGCAGGTGGGGAAGGTAAAGAGAGGAGCGTCTATAGGAGGGCTTAGGAAACAATCATAATCATAGTAGTTAACATATCTTCAGCACTGACTGAGCCAGGCTCTGTTCTAAGGGCTTTGTAAATATCTCATTGTTTCTCACAGCGATCGGCAAAATAGAGACACAGTTGTTTTGCAGATGAGGAAACAGAGGCAGAGAAAGCACATGGACAGCGAGTGCCTGTGCCGGGGCTGGAGCACTGGCTGGTGGCCCATTCTGCTTTTCAGCCTCCACACGCCCTTCCATTTCTAGGCAATGGCACTGGACTGTGGAGAAGATGGTTAGAACTCTAGGAAGCTCAGGGGTGTCTGGATGGGCGACTGGGAGTAGAGGGGAACCTGGGGGATGGTGGCTCCCAGGAGGGAGACAGAGAGGAGCTTCCTAACTGTGCAGGAGAAGCTGAGGCATGGGGTGTGCTGCTGCAGCTTCAGGGACCGTGGGCAGTCGTCTCATGGCTGCCTCTCACTCTCCACCCCAGCCACCCCCTCAGCCACAGGGAGAGGGACAGATCCTACTGCCCGTGTCAACATCCCCAGTGCCTGGCCTGACTCTTCTGTGGCACTGCCAGGGTCCAGAGTCCCCTGAGTGTGTGCTCACAGCTGAGTGCATGGCTGGGAGTCAGAAATAAAGTGGGATGCAGCCAGGGCCACTGAGCTCAAGGCCTGGCTGGTCCTGGAGACAGGCTGTGACTCACCATCCGCTGGGGTGACTCGGGGGCCAAGGCTGTGCATTGTCATCAGCACCACGAAAACTCTGACGCTGCTTGGCCATGCTGTCGGAAGACTCCAGTGCGTCAGGCTGAAAGCACCCATCCGTAGGGTGCACGTGTGGGGCCTGAGAGCCTTGGATGGGCTGGTCCAGAGCCTGCGGTCCAGGGGAGGAGTCAGAAACCTGCCCAGATCATGATGCTGCAACACCATGATCTGAGCCAAGTGCTGGGAACATGGTGGAGCACCTGCTGGCTCAGCCTGGAAAAGGGGAGGTCCAGGAAGACAACCCACCCCCACCTTTCCACCACCAAGGGGATTAGTGAGAATGTGGCCCCTGACATCCTCAAAATAAGTCTGAACCAGACAGAGAGCTTGAGTTCTGATCATGAAAATGGTAAACACTTACCTAGCGCATGCCAGGCACCAGGTACAACTTTAAAGGATTTGTGTGTATTAAACCCACCTGATCCTCCCCCGTACCTTATGAGGTAGGTGCCATTATGAGGCCCAAATTACAGATAAGGACGTTGAGGCACAGAGAAGTTAAATAGCTTGCCCAAGGTCACACAGCTAGCAAGCGGCAGAGCTGGGGTTAGAACCAGGTACTCTGGGTTTTCATCTCTAGTCACAGAGCAAAGGGATGATGACCTCAAAGCATGCAGCATGACTAGAGTTTGACCTTCTTCAGTGGGCAATGGAGCGCCAGGGAAGGCTTTGAGCCAAGAGTGGCATGAGTGAGTATGGCTTGGAGGGTCAGCGTCTGCAGCAGGGGAAATGGTGGTGCAGCGCAATGGAAGGAGGTGGCATCACTGGTTGGGGCAAAACTTGCATTGAGATGAGGCAGCAGGAACAGAGCATACAGGGTGATTCTGGGTGGGCAGAACTTGAGAGACCAACTGGATGTAAGGAATCAAAGGGGTGCAGGGATATTTGGCTAATTTGGGTGTTCTTGTTAATACATGATGTGGGGATGCAGGTTTTGGTAAGGAAAGCCTCAGGGCAAAGAGGGCAGCTAAGTGCCCAAGTCTTTGGGACATACAGGGGGCATAAGTAGCCTTCAGAAAGAGTCGGGGAAAGGTGAGCATTACGGATGGAACCTATCTGACACTAACCACTTTGTGGAGCCACAGCCAAAGAGCAGGCGATACTCTGCAAACTTCGGTGGTGTCTCCAGGGAAAGACACACAAGAGGAAAAGCGGTGCAGGTTGCTGGGAAGAGTGTCCTGAGTTTGGGCAGAAGGGCAAAGGAAAGTGTATAAAGGCGGCAAACAGGTGGGTCATGACAAGGTTGCAGAGCTAGAACAGGCAGAAATAATGAAAGTCTGGAGACATCAAACAGCCAGCAGGGATGGAAATATGGGATGGGGTTGGTAGACTCATGATTCCGGGTAAGTCATTCATGTCATTTCTGGGCTGAGCACACTGTGGTGGTTATCAAACCCTGCATTCCCTTCATGAGTCCTGTGATTCCCACTCCACTGATGAGGTCAGTGAGGCAAACAGATGACTAATGTGGCCGTGGTCATGCAGTGAATAAGTGCTGGAGCTGAGAGTCAAGCCAAGGTATGTAGGATTCTGAAGGCTGGGCTTTTAATCACAACTTGTTACTGACTCGTGGCAGGAAAAGCTGCAATACACTCTCCTCCACCTCCTTTGCCACCATTACTGCTAGCAAAACCACCGCCACTACTGTTATCCCCACCAATAACACCATTACCAGCACCATCATTACCCCTTCCATCACCATCACCACCACCACCACCACCACCATCGTCATAACCACCATGACCACCACCATCACCATCATCATAACCACCACTACCAACACCATCACCATCATCATAACCACCACCACCACTACCACCATCATCATAACTACCACCACCACCACCATCATCATAACCACCATGACCACCGCCATCACCATCATCATAACCACCACTACCAACACCATCACCATCATCATAACCACCACCACCACCATCATCATAACTACCACCACCACCACCATTACCATCATCATAACCACCAACACCAACAACAACACCATCATCGTAACCAACAACACCAACAACACCACCATCACCATCATCATAACCAGCACCACCACTACCACCATCATCATAACTACCACCACCACCACCACCCCTACCACCATCATCATAACTACCACCACCACCACCGCCACCACCATCATCATAACCACCACCACCACCACCATCATCATAACCACCATGACCACCACCATCACCATCATCATAACCACCACCACCAACACCATCACCATCATCATAACCACCACCACCACTACCACTATCATCATAACTACCACCACCACCACCATCACCATCATCATAACCACCACCACCACCAACACCATCATCATCACCACCACCAACAACAACACCATCATCATAACCAACACCACCACCATCACCATCATCATAACCACCACCACCACCAACACCATCATCATAACCGCCCCCACCAACACCATCACCATCATCATAACCACCACCATCATCATAACTACCACCACCACCATCATCATCATCATAACCAACACCACCACCACCACCACCATCATCATACCACCACCACCACCATCATCATAACCAACACCACCACCACCATCACCATCATCATAACCACCACCACCACCATCACCATCATCATAACCACCACCACCACCACCACCATCACCATCATCATAACCACCACCACCACCACCACCATCACCATCATCATAACCACCACCACCACCACCATCATAACCACCACCACCACCACCATCATAACCACCACCACCATCACCATCATCATAACCACCACCACTACCACCAATACCATCATCATAACCACCACCACCACCACCACCATCACCATCATCATAACCACCACCACCACCACCACCACCATCATAACCACCACCACCACCACCATCATCATCATAACCACCACCACCACCACCACCATCATCATAACCACCACCAATACCATCATCATAACCACCACCACCACCATCGCCATCACCATCATCATCACCACCACCATCACCATCATCATAACCACCACTGCCACCACCAATACCATCATAACCACCACCACCACCAATACCATCATCATAACCACTGCCACCACCACCACCACCAACACCAACACCATCATCATAACCAGCACTGCCAGCATCATCACCACCATCACCATCATAACTGCCACCACCACCACCATCACCATCATCAGCACCATCACTACCATGACTGCCACCACCAACTTTACCATCACCACCATCACCACCATCATCACAATCATCACTACCACCATCACAATCATTATCACCATTACCATCACCACCATTACTATTATCACCATCCCCAACAACAGCCCCACCATCCTCATTCATTTTGTGTTGCTAAAACAGAATACTACAGACTGGGAAATTCGTAACAAGAAAAAGAAAGAAAGAAAGAAATTTATTTCTCACAGTTCTAGAACTGGGAAGTCCAATATCAAGGTGTCAGCACTGGTGAGCGTCTTCCCTTGGTACATCAGCCCTATGGTGAAGGTGGAAAGGCAAGAAAGCAGGAGAGAGCAGGAGAGGACAGAACTTGCTTCTATAACAAACCCACCCTCATGATAATGACATTAGTCTATTGATGAGGGTAGAAATCTCATGACCTGAACACCTCCAATTAGGCCTCACTGCCTAACATGTTGCATCGGGGATTGTTTCCAACACATGAACTTTGAGCGACACATTCACACCATAGCACTATGCCCTGACCCCCCAATTCATGTTCTTCTCACAATGTCAAATACATTGATTCCACCCCAACAGTCTCCAAAGTTTCAACTTATTTCAGCATCAACTCAAAGTTCAAAGTCTCATTTAACTTGATATAGATGAGACTCAAGGCATGATTTATGCTGAGGTAAGTTCCTTTCTAGCTGTGGGCCTGTGAAATCAAAACAAGTTAAGTGCTTCCAAAATACAATGGGATGGCATAAAATAGACATTCCCATTCCAAAAGGGAGAAATAGGTAAGAAGAAAGGAGTAACAGCATCCAAGCAAGTTTAAAATCCAACATGACAGAAGCTAAGTCTTAAGACTCTAGTATGATCTTTTGCTCCGTATACCACCTCCTGGGCACACTGCAATGGGGATTGGGCAGCCTTGGGAAGCCTGGACCCCATGGCTTTGCAGCTCCTTTGGGTTGGAGTCTCATGTAGCGACCCCAGGCTTGCACTGCACACTGGTAGCTCCACAGTTCTGGCATCCCGGAGGTGGCAGTCCACTCTTATGGCTCCACTGGAAATTATTCTGGTGAGGACTGTCTGTGGTGGCTTCATGTGTTAGAAACTTAAGCACCAGTGCATAGTGGTGAGAGGTGGGATCTTTAAGAGGAAATTAGGTCATGAGGGCTCTGCCCTCATGAATGGATTAATGCCATTATCACAAACATGGTGTTATAGTTTGGATATTTGACCCTCCAACCCTCATGTTAATATTTGATCTCCAATGTTGGAGGTGGGGATCTAATGGAAGGTGTTGGGTCATGGGAGTGAATGCCTCATGAATGACTTGATGCTGTTCTTGAAGCAATGAATGGGTTATTGCTCTATTGGTTCCTGTGAAAATTCCCCCAAGAGCTGGTTGTTAAAAAGATCCTGGCATCTTTCCTTTCTCTTTCTCACTTTCTCTCTCACCACGTGATTTCTGCACATGGTGACTCCCGTTTCCCTTCCACCATGAGTGGAGGCAGCCCGAAGCTCTCACCAAGTACAGATGTTGGCACCATGCTTCTCGTACAGCCTCCGGAACCAGCCCCCACCTGCCAGCCCTTACCTGGCCAGCCACTTCCCACCTTGGGCATTCAAGTTTCCTTGTCCATAAAATGGGGCTAAAGCTCACACCTGGAATCCTTGTAGTCAAGAAGAAAGGACAAGTTCCTGGCACTTTGAAATTGTGAATGTTTATTTGTTTAAGGAAGCAGAGCCCTGCGGGCCCAAATGTGGCCGGTAGTCTCCTGACTGAATGGATTCCAGCTATGAGTTTTGGTCCCATCTTAGGAACAAGGATACCTGTTCCTTGGCGATCTCGGCGATCGCCTCTGTCATGATCACGCCCCAGCCCGGGAAAAGGACCCATTTTTCCCTCTCCCTGTGCTAGGGGCAGAATCGTGTTCCTCCGCATTCCTGTGCTGAAGTTCCAATCCCTAATACCTCAGAGCGAGACTGTGTCTGGGGGCAGGGTTTTTAGAGAGGAGATTAAGTTAAAATGAGATTATACAGGGGGCCTTAACCTAACCTGACTGGTGTCTTTATTAGAAGAGGAAATGAGGACACACACACACGGGTGACTGCGTGAGGATGCAGGGAGAAAATGCCTTCCCCATGCCAAGGAGAGAAGCCTCAGGAGGGACCAGCCCTGCTGCTACCTCGATATTGGACTTCCCAGCTCCAGAGCTGTGAGACGCACACAGCTGCCATTCTGGCACCTGGCCTGTGGCCTTTGCGATGGTGGCGGAGCTGAGGATGCCCCTGGGTGATGCACTCTAAGGAGATGCAGACACCGGCATTGCTGTCCCCTGGGTGCCGTGGTGGGGAGGTGTGTGTGCAGGGGCTGGCGAAGGGGGCACTGAGTGGCTCTCCAGGGCCAGGGCACCAGTCCTAGGCAGCTGGGGGACTTAGGAGCAGGTGGGCTCCCGGAAGTATTTACTGCTCCAACCACACCTTGGGTGATGTCACATGTTGGGATGGAGTCAGGAGAGAGTGAGGAACACATCTGCTCCACTCCAGCCACAGCTGGAGAAGGCCCTATAAAGACCAGATGGCCTAATCCAGGCCAGACAGCCTGAGCTCTGGGCGGGGCCACCACCTGCCTACCTGCCCCACCCTAGCCATGAGGATCCACCTGTCTTGACTGCTGCCTCTGAGGCTGGCATGTTCAGGTGAGCCAATGCGCACCCCTGCTGTGGGTCCCCCCCTGGGTTCCTGGGGGTGCTGGCGGCCACCCTGACAGCCTGGGCTGGCCTAGCTGGACCGGCCTGTGCAGTCAGGCACCCGTGCTGCTCAGAGGGGGAAGCTGGGGCACAGAGGGCAGGACTCGCCAGAGGCCCCACAGGAGGTGCAGCCTGAGCCTGAGCCAGCGCAGGGCCACAGCCTGGTCCCTCCGCCCCATTCCCAGCCCCTGGGCTGCCTGCCCACTCTGTCTTCCTAACTCCCCCAGGGGCACCGTTTGATCGCTGCTGCTTTTGCCCAGTCCTGCAGAGTTGCCCCCATTGGCCTGGTGGGCTTTGAGGGGTACCGGGGGTGCTGGGGATTACCTGGTAGCCTAGATCTCTGGCTGCTCAGAGCTTTGGTTCCCTAACCCAGGTGATTTCTAGTCCTCTCCCGAGAAAGCGGAGACGACTTCTTTATCTGAGCCTAAGTGTGCACCATGGAGCCGCAGCACTTGCAGGGCCCGGTGTCCACATGGGTGGGCGGTGGAGGACAGGGTGCAGGGCTTGGTAAGATGGTGCTTTCCCAAAAGCAGAGTCCATGCCTGACGGTTGTGATGTGGGAGGCCGGGCAGGGACCAGGGCTTGGTCTCTGACCACCAGCTGTGCCTCCCCCAGCCCAGGCACTGAGATGCCATGAGTGCTCTGCGACAGGGAATTGAGGGAATTGTTTCCAGCCCACATCCTGCCAAAACACCAATCGCTACCTGGACCAGTGAGTGCCTCTCCTCTGGGTGGCAGGTGGGCAGGGCGGTGTGCCTGGGCCTCAGCAGGAGGGCAGGGAGTGGCGGGGAAATCAAAGGGGCTGGGGAGACTGGTTTCTAATCAGAGCTCTGATGTTGGCAAGCAACGCCTCAGGCAAATGCCGCAACTGCCGGGCTCTCTATCTCCTTCCTCCAAAATGAGAATAGCAAGTGGCCTCCATCCTAAGGTCCTGAGAGTGGGTGAGATATTTCACATGAAATGGCCCACACAGTGCTGGCACCCAGGAAATGCTTAATTTAAATCCTTGTAATTACTGAACAGAGGGCAAAGTCTGCTGAGAAAGGAAGAGGGAGAAAAGTGGGACAGTGGGTAAGACCTGGAATCTGCTCACACACTGAGCCTTGACCTTGGTCACACACTGAGCCCTGACCCTGGTCACACACTGAGCCCTGGGCCCTATTCATACACCAAGCCCTGGTCCTGGTAACACACTGAGCCTTGACCCTGGTCACACACTGAGTCCTGGTCTATGTCACACCCTGAGCCCTGGTCCTGGTCTCACACTGAGCCCTGACCACATACTTAGTCACATACTGAGCACATACAGTATGTATGTCACATACTGAGCCCTGGTCCCTGTCACACACTGAACCCTGGCCTCTGTCACACACTGAGCCCTGGTCCTGGTCACATACTGAGTCCTAGTCCCTGTCACACACTGAACATTGACCCTGGTCACACACTGAACCCTGGTCCCTGTCACACACAGAACCCTGGTCCTAGTCACACATTGAGCCCTGGTCCTGGTCACACACTGAACCCTGACCCTGGTCACACACTGAACCCTGGTCCCTGTCATGCACAGAGTCCTGGTCTTGGTCACACATTGAGCCCTGGTCCCTGTCACACACTGAACCCTGACCCTGGTCACACACTGACCGCTGGTCCCTGTCACACACTGAGCCCTGGTCTTGATCACACACTGAACCTTGGTCCTGGTCACACGCTGAGCCCTGGTTCTTGTCACACACTGAGCCCTGGTCCTGGTCACACACTGAGCCCTGGTCCCTGTCACACACTGAGCCCTGGTCCTGGTCACACACTGAGCCCTGGTCCCTGTCACACACTGAGCCCTGGTCCTGGTCACACACTGAGCCCTGGTCCCCGTCACACACTGAGCCCTGGGGCTGCACTTGCCTCTTGCTGTGCATCCCTGTAAGGTGGGAGAACAATGAGGAAGAGTCAGGCAGGCTTTTGCCTGCCGAGAGGGGCAGGAATGAATTTCACAGGTCTTAAAAAACAGCCCTCTGCACTCTGTTTTCCAGCTCCCCCAAGTCAGCCAACGATTGTTATAAAATCATGTGCTTACACCTGCCCTGGCTACTAAGACAGCCTAGCCACCTCCAGGGCCTCGTGTTGCAACACGGGTCTCTGCAACAGCACAGCAAGCCTCAGAGTCAGCTGGGGACTGCTGGCCCTCAACATCTGGGTGGCCTGACTCAACAGATAGCAGTGGGCTCAGCCCCAGGAATGCTCAAGAGTGGATTAGGAGTCTGCAGCCGGGTCGCATCTGCCGCTGACTTGCTTTGTGACCTTAGGCAGGGCACTTGCCCTCTCTGGGCCCTACCTCCAACTGGAGGGATTCCAGGAGAGAATGGACACGCACATGGGCGTTACAGGAGACGTTGTGGCCGCATTTGAGCATTGTCTTTGATGCTGTCCAGGGTACTGCATTGTGTGAGAGTTGGCCACCTGCTGGCCTCCAGGGGCTAGCACCATTAGGCGGCCACAGCAACAAGCCTGTTAATGATGCCAAGGCCGAGGCACCTCTGATAGTACAGACCACTGCCTTCGGGCCTTCATCTTTACCTGCATTCCAAGGCTGGGTCCTCCTAAGAACCTGGAATCATACTCAAATGTGCTGCTGTAAGTTGGGTCCCAAGACCATTGGCAAACAGAAACCCTGTGGCGGGACCCCCTGGTCTGTGTGCAGGGGTGGAGCGGCTGCCCGGACCCCCTGGTCTGTGTGCAGGGGTGGAGCGGCTGCCCACATGGGGACAGGTGCGCCCCCAGCACTGGGTGGGTTAGCTCTGGTGGCAGCAGGAGCTGATGCAGGCAATGCCAGGCTGCCTGGGCATCCCCAGCTCCCGCAGCTCCCGAAGAACACGGTGTCCCCAGGGGCTGGGCCCTGAGGGATGCCCTCCTGGAGGCGGAAGCACTAACCCCAACCAGAATCTCAGCTCTTAAGAACTGCAGTCCACTCTGGACTTCCAGAGCACTGCAGAGCAGGATGACCAAGGGTCGGGCTTCGTCCAGCTGGGAGACTGGGCTTCAGGGCCGGGGCACCAATGCTACTCCCCAATCCCCTCCGCCACTGCCTCAAGCCCAGCCTCTGGTCTTGGTCAGTGTGTTAATCCGCACATCCTTTAATTAAAAGCCTCATGAGAGTCACTGCCTGTTCCTTGAGCGCGTTAGTTGGTTCTGTCTTTAGAGACCCAAAACCCTAAGATAGCACCTCCCCCAGTCTCTTCAGAGGAGCCCCTTAGACAGGCATTTGTGAACACAGCAGACTTCACTGAAGCTTCCCTGGAAGGCCTTTTTGTATGGTGGGTGGCTTCCAGCATGGGAGGTGTCCACAACCTCCCCATGGGGGCTCTGTGGCCCTCCTCCTTCCTCTCATGCCCTCTCCTCTGGAGGGCATGTGCACAGGTGGCTTCCCTAATGTTTTGCAGCCCTGGGACTGGGCTGGGCTGGGCCACTTTCCTAACAAAGCCAGGGCTGTGCCTCAGCTGCAGCCCAGGGTCAGGGCATAATCCTGGGCTGACTTCACTCTGCAGCAGGGAAACTGGTGTGGCCTGTGTCCTCAGAGCCCCTAATTGTCCCTTAAGCACACAAGGGCTCTTGAGATGAAATGGTCCCTCTAACCAGCAGGCTCCTGGGACACAGTTAGCTCCAGGCAAGACCTTCTGCTGAGACACACACTCAAGCACCCAGCAGAGGCTGCTCCTGTGAGTTAAGTGTTTGCAGCTGGTCGAGGGGACCTATGGGTGCAGATGCTGGTCAATGCCATCGGCGGGCGGGTGGGTCTCTGACTTTTTCCCGCAGGAGCTTCTTCAGGCCGAGTGGGGGTGTGGGGCTCTCCCACCTGCAGGGGACCCTATGAACTGCATCCCAGGAGCTGGTTGCATATGGAAATGGTTCCGTAGCTGATTCCTTGGGGATGGGGGCGTCATCAAAAGGGGCTCCGGTGGAAGTTCCCCACCCAACCCAGTCCCAGCAGGGTGGCCTGGCGCAGCCTCAGACAGCCTCTAATGACCAGGGCCCTCTCCGTGGGTCTGGAGTGGCACGTGGTGAGCATCTCATTACGCTGTGGGGGTCCTTGAAGCCTGTGTGCACACTGTGAGCTCTGAGCTCGGGCGTGTGCCACTGGATCTGCCGTCTAGAAGAAGGTGGGGCAGCAGGGTGCACAGCACGCTGAGGACAGCCATGAGACATCTGTCCAGGTGATGGACGGTGGGCTGTCTCTGGGCCTAACAGTGGGTTGTGAGCATTTTCTCAGGTCCTTAGAAATTGGGTCTTTCTTTTCTTTTCTTTTCTTTTTTTCTGAGATAGAGTCTAGCTCTGTCGCCCAGGCTGGAGAGCAGTGGCGTGATCTCAGCTCACTGCAACTTCCGCCTCCCGGATTCAAGCGATTCTCCTGTCCCAGCCTCTTGAGTAGTTGGGATTACAGGCACACGCCACCATACCCGGTTAATTGTTGTATTTTTAGTAGAAACAGGGTTTCACCATATTGGCCGGGTTGGTCTCGAACTCCTGACCTCAAGCGATCCTCCCACCTCAGCCTCACAAAATGTTGGGATTACGGGTGTGAACCACCACTCCTGTCTAAAACTAGGTCCTTTCTGATGGGACCCCATCACCTGTGGCATGGGCACCCTGGGAACGCAGACTCAGGCTGGCCCCCGGCCTGTCCCCGCCCCAGAAGGCAGCACCTGTTCATGCTGGGCCGTGGGAGGCATTCCGTGGGCTTCTCGGGGCCCAGCACAACCCAGCCGCACGGTCCCAGCGGTGCGCAGAGCCCCTCTCCTTGACTCCCTCTGTCTCTGTCTCACTGGCCGTAGACCCTCTTCCCCTCCAAATCCTGGTCTCAGGGCTGCTGTAGGGGTCTGAGGGGAGACAGTGGGTGCCCGTCAGTTTCTCCTATTCCCCGCCTGCATTTTCCTGTCATGAAGAACGAAGTCATATGCACAGGTGGTTTCTTGGATTATTTCTTTTCAGTCAAATTCTAAAATTGCATGATGGGGTCAAAGACCAGGAACAGTTTAAAGCTCTGGGCGCAGGTTAGCTCGCCACCTTCTGGGAGGACCCAACGCACTGCAGTTTGCCTGGACACTCACTCCCAGCCCCACACGAAGCTGGCTTTCATGATTGAAAACAAAATAAAACAAGAAGGCTTGTAAACAAGCCGGGCTCAAGAACATCTCCTTGCTCTGTGACTTCTTTTTCATTGGTGGCGAGGCTGGGCATTCTGATGTGTACAGGTCACTTTTATCTCTTTGTTTATGAATCAAAAGTCCCCACTTCCAGCCTGGCATGGTGGCTCACATCTGTAATCCCAGCACTTTGGGAGGCTGAGGCGAGTGGATCGCTTGAGGTCAGGAGTTTGAGTCCAGACTGGACAACATGGTGAAATCCTATCTCTACTGAAAGTACAAAATTAGCCGGGCGTGGTGGCACGTGCTTGTATTCCCAGCTACTTGGGAGGCTGAGGCAGAAGAATCGTTGAATCCAGGAGGCGGAGGTTGCAGGGAGCCGAGATTGCACCACTACACTCTAGCCTGGGCAACAAGAATGAAACTATGTCTAAAAAAAACCCCAAAAAACAAAAGCCCCCACTTCCTATTATTTTTTACACATGACAATTTTGACAATCATTTCTTGTTCATTTTTTTCTTTGTTCTTTCCTCAGTTTATCTTTTTTGTATTTTTCCAATTTGTTTTCTCCTTTTTTTAATTTTAAAAATTGCCCTTGAGAAAATGAACAATTACTTCTGTATTAAATGTGATAAGCCCTTGTCACATATTTTTCAGTTTTTAATATATTTTTAAATTCACTTATGCAGAAGGTTGACATTTTTATCATCAATCTGTCAAGCCTTTCTTTTCATGCTTAGAACGTCCTTGCCCAAAATAGAAGCAAATTCGCATGAAGCTGAGTAAGTTTCCACTGAACACTTTGATCCCTCTGGGTCTTGATAACATTTAGTGTCCACAGGCTTCGGGGGAGGTGGGGGAAGCCTGGCTGGGGGGTGCTGGCCTCTGCCTCACGCTTCCTCCCCTCAATCCCAGCCTGTCACGTCCACAAGGTCCAGCAAGGACCAAGCCTGGACAGGGCGCCGGGATGTGCGTCTCTCTCCGGGACAGCGCTGCCCGACTGTGCCTGTCCAGGGCCTATACTTGCTCCTCCATGGGCCGGATGGTGGGATGTGGGGTGGAGGAGCACATGAGTCCTGTTCCCCCAACTGCGCTCACAGCCTCCTGCGTGAGCTCACCGTCCAGCCAAAGGTGTTTGCGTGAAATGAAGGTGGAAGGATGTGCCCGTGGGGTGAAAGGCCTCAGAAGCATCCAGGGTGGGCAAAGGGAAACGCTGAAAGCCACGTGTGCTCAGGATAGGCCTCACCTGCCTGGGGGCTGTCACTGCGGCAAACTGGGTGCTTCTGGTGACCCATTCTTGTTTTCCTGAATGGAACTTGACTGCCAGCCCCACCCGTGGGGGCAAGGACAGCGCCGTCTCTGGGAAGCAGAGCTCAACAGCCCTCGGGCGCCTCCTGGCCTGCCCCGACTGCAGACCCCGCCACCTGCTCCTCTGGAGCCCATGCCCTTGCTGACCTCCTGGGAGGCCAGGCGCTGGGGACACCCTTGCGGGGAGCTGGCAGGAAGAGTCCGGGGACTTGCCATGTCCCGCCTCAGCCCCCAGGCAAAGCATCTTCGCCTCCCTCTCCAGACTGTGTGACTCTCCCCTCAGTCACTGTGGCTGACCCGGAGCACACAGCAGGTGCTGGGACCCAGGGGTCTAGGAGCCGCCGTGCTGAGAAGTGATTGGTGGAGAGGACACTGGGCGCCCCTGACCCCGGGGCCTTCTGGGAGAACACGCACCTGCCCCGCAGTCTCAGGGGCACCCCACAGGCCCCCAGGAACTGCTGTCCACCTTTGTGTCACGCCTCCCGCACCCAAATCCACGCTGGACCACAGACTCCTGCAGCCGCGATGCAGTCCCGGGCGGCCTCCCAGAAGAGGCGGGGCCTGGTCAGGAGGGAACCGCATCCCGGTGCTCTCTCCCAGGGCAGCTGGTGATGTTAGCAGGCGCTTCGTCTTCCTTCCAGAGAGAATTAGGATTCTTTATATCTTTATTAATTTTTTTCGAGGTAGGGTCTCTCCGTCTGTGGCCCAGGCTGGAGTGCAGTGGCACAATCGCAGCTACTGCGGCCACCACCTCCTGGCTCAAGTGATTTTCCTGCCTCGGCCTCCCAAGTAGCTGGGACCACAGGGGTTTGCCACCACTAACTTTTTCTTTCTTTCTTTTCTAATTTTAGAACTTTTTCTAATTTTTGTAGAGATGAGGGTCTCACTATGTTGCCCAGGCTGGTCTCAAACTCGTGGCTTCAAGAAATCCTCTTGTGTCTGCCTCCCAAAGTGCTGGGAGTACAGGCGTGAGTCACAATGCCTGGTCCGTGTTAACTATTTTAACTGGAGTTCCTAGAGCCTTGATTTTAAACATTAACGTGTCTTGTAGATATATTGTTGTTAGGACCTACAGATCCATCTAATTCTTTTTTAAATAACAGTTGCCCAGTATAACAGAGCCGCGGCTTAGATAGTACCCTTTGCATGGAGACTTCAGTGGCCTCCAGCTTTTTGTTATTACAGCTTTGCACACCTTTTACACACGTCTTCGTGCCCAAATCAGAGTATTTCTGTCAAAAAGATTCCTAAAAGTGAAATTTCTGAAAACAGAGGAATGCCCACATATTTAACATTTTGGTTACCCCTGCCAACTGGCCCTCCTAAAAGATGGCACCGGTTTATACAGGATATAAGCGTATTCATTTCCCTACACCCTTGAAAACACTGACTTTTATCAGGCGTTTACATTTTTGCACCCTGATCTGGGCGGGGCCGGGTGGCATCTCATCACCGCGTTGAATTGCTTCCCTGGATGTTCCCGTGGGGGGTCCTGTCACTTCCTCATCTGTGAACCGCCTGCTCAGGGCCTCTGCTCTTTTACACTGGGTCTTTACGTGCTTGAGATGTTACTTTTTGCTTGTTACACCTACTGCAAATAATTTGTCCTGCTTGTCATTCACTGTTTTTTAAAAATCTTCAGTTAATGGCTGTTATGTAAATATTTTCACTTTTGAATAATTTAAGTGTATAATTCTCCAATATTTCTGCACTCTAAGACTGTAAACAAAATTACTGACGGTTTTCACTGAGGTGTTTTTCGGGTTTTCTGTCTCTCTTCCTCTCATTCCAAATGGGTAAGACATTGTTCCAATGCTGCTGACTCGAAGCACTGGTTGGAACCACCGTGCTGATGCCTGTGTTAAATTCACACACGTAGACACACACACACAGAGACACACACACAGACACACAGACACACACACATACACACAGACACACACAGAGACACACACAGACACACAGACACACACACAGACACACACACAGACACACACAGACACAGACACACACACACAGACACACACACACAGACACACACACACAGACACACACACACACAGACACAGACACACACACACAGACACACACACACACAGACACAGACACACACACACAGACACACACAGACACAGACACAGACACACACACACAGACATACACAGACACACACACAGACACAGACACACACACACAGACACACACAGACACAGACACAGACACACACACACAGACATACACAGACACACACACACAGACACAGACACAGACATACACAGACACACACACATAGACACACACACAGACACACAGACACACACAGAGACACACACAGACACACAGACATACACACAGACACACACAGACACAGACACACACACACAGACACACACACACAGACACACACAGACACAGACACACAGACACAGACATACACAGACACACACACATAGACACACACACAGACACGCACGCAGACACACACGGACACAGACACAGGCACACACAGGCACAAACACATGCACACATTCAGACACACACACACACACACACACATGCATGTACACATGCTTGCACGCACACATGCACACAGACACATGCACACAGACACATGCACACACACTCAGACACACACACATACACATATGCACCCACAGACACACACACATGCACCCCCCACACATACACACATGCACACACACATACACATGCATACACACAGACATGCAGACACACATGCACACACACAGACACGTACACAGACACACCCACCCACACACAGACACACGTGCACACACCCCCCCACATACACATGCACACATGCACTCACAGACACATGTGCACACACAGACACACACGCACACACACAGACACACACATACACACACACACAGACACACACACACAGACACACGTGCACACACCCCCCCACATACACATGCACACATGCACTCACAGACACATGTGCACAAACACACACACACATATACACACACACACATACACAGACACACACACACACACACACCTTTGCATTCTGATCCTCTGATGTGTTTGTTCGTCTCCTTGCCAGTACTGTAATGTGTGCATCTCCAGCTGTATGAAAGGTCTGAGATCTGCTGGCGTAAGCTCTTGGTTTTTCTTGTACTTTCATACTTCTGCCTTTGCTGCACATTTAATCTTCCAGATTCATGTTACACACATAACTCCTGTTGGGAGGATATTTGGAGTTTATTGATTTGGCCAGCTGTGGTGGCTCATGGCTGTAATCCTAGCACTCTGGGAGGCTGAGGTGGGAGGATCACTTGAACCCAGGAGTTTGGGACCAGCCTGGGCAACACAGGGAGACCCCGGTCTCAAACAAACAAACAAACAAACAAACAAAAAACGGAAGAAAGAAATTAGCTGGTCATGGTGGCCCACATCTGTGGTCCCAGCCAGTCAGAAGGCTGAGATGGGAGGATCACTTGAGCCCAAGAGTTCGAAGCTGCAGTGAGCTGTGTTCACGCCACTGCACTCCAGCCTGGGTGACTGAGCGAGACCCTGTCTCAAAAAAATAAAAAAACTTTACTGGGAGAATTGACACCTCTACCACAGTGGTCCTCTCATGTGGAAGCATGGTCTGTCTATTTCCGTTCAGGTTTTAAGCGCTCTTCAGTAAAGTGTAACTTTTTTAGCAGGGAGTGCACACTGAGTTACCCTGGATGGTTTATCATTGTTCGCCCTGTGAAGGAGAGCTTACAGTTATTCTAAGGGGTTATTGGTGGTATTCACATAGGAAAGTTCGTGATTTTTGCTTGTTCTTACTCACATGAAGTATGTATGTATAAACTTATGTACGCATGCATGCACATGTGTGTGTACAGGCATATATGCACAAAACACACGCACACATGTGGGTCCACACAGGGCATATGTGTAGGCAGGTATCCGTGTGCTTTCATGTATATATGCGTGTATGTGTATGAATATGTCCATGTGTATGCATGCATGTCTATATGTATGCTTTATTTTTTGAGACAAAGTCTTGCTCTGTTGCCCTGGCTGGAGTGCAGTGGCGCTATCTTGGCTTACTGCAACCTCCACCTTCCAGGTTCGAGCCATTCTCCTGCCTCAGCCTCCCAAGTGGCTGGGATTACAGGCATGTGCCGCCATGCCTGGCTAATTTTTGTATTTTTAGTAGAGATAGGGTTTCACCATTTTGTCCAAGCTGGCCTGGAATTCTTGATCTCAAGTGGTCCACCCTCCTCAGCCTCCCAAAGTGCTGGGATTACAGGCATGAGCCACCACACCCAACAATATGCATTTTTACATAGGAGAGGTTTACAGCCGGTGGAAATGCTCCAGTTGAGAGGATGTGGTGGAACACGGGAACGGGAAGAGTGCTTGCTGCTGTGGGGCACAGAGGGGCTGGGAAGGGTGGGCTCCATGGCTCAGTGGGGGAGGGTGCTGTGCATGGGATGGAGCTGGTGTGGGTTCCGCTCCTCAGGCTGGGATGGGGGTAGGGTTGAACTATTAGGAATTTGTAGGATCCAGTACCTACCTCCTGCCTACAGAGCTTAATTTCTTTCAGTTGTTTATTTTTCAGATTTCACTGTGAAGACTGTCACTGCAGTGGTGTTTGGTAGGTAATTAGTTTATGCCTCTTTGATGGCAGGGTCCTGTGGCAGTGAGGTATGGTGTGAGACTGAGGACAACGGTGGGGCCAGGGTTTTGAAATGGGAATGGCAGTTCTCAGGTTTCATTACATCGACTTTCATTTATTCATTGCACACTGTGTGATAGGGCAGGTGTGGCTCTCACGGTCGGTGCAGCTGTGGCATTTTAAGGCTCGGGCTGGGGATGGCGTGGGCACAGACAGAAGGCAGGTGGTCACTGGGTGATGCAGGAGCCCCAGGGCTGCCCCAGCCTGCCCCTGCCTGACCTGATGGGGAGGACCCCTGCGTCTCACCTCACCTCGGCCCTGTGGTGAAGCCGGCAGACTGAGGCCTTCGTCTTGTGATTAGCAAGAAAGTGGAAAAGCTGCGGGAACCCCAAACACTTTCAACCTTGAGAAAGCTGTGGCTGTGATGTGAGTGACAGATGGCATAACTTCTGTTTTCAGATTTTGATTAACTCGTTTTCTTATTTTTCTTGTCCCTCACAACCCTCCTTCCCCAAAATGAGACTTAGAAAACTGCACTTCCCAGGCTCCCCTGCTGCTAAGGGCAGTCATGTGACGGGGCTCTGCCAATCAGAAGCTCAGGGTGAGACTTGCAGGGAGACCAAGTCCAGGACTCTCCAGCTGATTTGGGGTGTGGCAGGTTCCAGGTGGTTCTGGGGCTGTGGGCCAGTCCTTCATAGGGTATAGCTAACTGGAAGTCTCTAAGGGGCACCTATGGGTGTTATCAAATTCTTTTAGCTTAATAAGAACGCTGGCTGGGCACAGTGGCTCATGCCTATAATCCCAGCACTTTGGGAGGCCGAGGTGGGCAGATCACCTGAGGTCAGGAGTTCGACACCAGCCTGGCCAACATGGTGAAACCCTGTGTCTACTAAAAATACAACATTAGCCAGGCATGGTGGCACATGCCTGTAATCCCAGCTACTTGGGAGGCTGAGGCAGGATAATTGCTTGAACCCGGGAGACAGAGGTTGCAATGAGCCGAGATCACGCCATTGTACTCTAGCCTGGGCGACAGAGTGAGACTCTGTCTCAAAAATAAATAAATAAATAAATAAATAAACAAACAAATATACATAAATAAAAGTCAGAATGTATATTTGATGATCATAGTTATGTATATGTGAAATGAAGGACAGCAATGATACAAGGGATGGGTGAGTAGAATTAAAAATATCTTATTATTTATTTATTTTGAGATGGAGTCTTGCTTTGCTGCCCAGGCTAGAGTGCAGTGGGATGATGGCTCACTGCAACCTCTGCCTCCCTGATTCAAGCATTCATCTTGCCTCGCTTGCCAAGTAGCTGAGATTACAGGCATGCACCACCACACCTGGCTAATTTTGTATTTTTAGTAGAGACAGGGTTTCGTCATGTTGGCCAGGATGGTCTCCAGCTCCTGACCTCAGGTGATCCACCTGTATCAGCCTCCCAAAGTGCTGGGATGACAGACATGAGCAACTATGCCCTGCTTAAGAATATCTGATGATTGTAAAGTGCTTGCGTTACCTCTGAAGCTGTATAGTGTTATATGAAAGTGGACTTGGAGGATGAATTTTAAGTGTATATTGCAAACTCTAAGGCAAGCACTAAAGAAGTGAGACCCAGCCTCTAGGGAAAAAAAAAAAAAAAAAGGAAATGAGCTATTAAGCCATGAAAAGAAATGGAGGAACCTGAAATGCATATCACTAACTGAGATAAGTCACTTTGAAAAGGCTACAAACTGTGTCATTCCAACTATACAACATTTTGGAAAAGGCAAAAGCATGGTGATGATGAAAAGACCGGAGATGCCAGAGGCTGGGGCAGGATGGGTGAGCAGCCAGAGCATGGGTTTTCCTTCCCTCTTTTTAAGGCAGTGAAAACACTCGTAGAATCCTGCAAGGAGGGATACAAATCACAAACCATTTGTCAAAACCCACAGAATGTTCACCACCAGGAGGAGACCCCATGTCAATCCAGGACCCTGGTTGATAACAGCGTATCCAGATTCCTCACATGGAACCAGCGTGCTCCTGTGGTGCAGGATGTGCCTGTGTCAGGGCAGGGGCTACATGGAAATTTTCTGCAGTTTTGGATCAAGTTTGCAATGAACTAAATCTGTGGTATAAAAATAAAGTCTATTAAAAGAATCCAAGGCCCCCTCTCATCTCACGATAAGATAAAGTCCCCATCCATTTTGCTCCTTTCAGTCCTGGAGAAAGGAGAGGCCATGTCCCACCACCTGCCACCAGCATAGACCCCTGTCCAGACCCCACGCATCTTCTCAGCATCCTCAGACCAGCAGGACTTGCAGCAATAGTGGATTAGGCACCTGACTTCTCCTTCATCTACCTTTGGCTGGGGGCCTCCAGCCTTGACCTTCGCTCTGAGAGTTTCAGGCAGGTCCAGAGCCAGTTCTCCCATGACGTGATCTGTTTCCAGGGCAGGTTCCCGGGTGAGATAAAAGGATTTGGGCTGAACAGGGTGGAGGGAGCATTGGAATGGCACTCAGAGCAAAGGCAGAGGTGTGCATGGCAGCGCCCTGGCTGTCCCTGCAAAGGGCACAGGCACTAAGCACCAGAGCCGCCCGGGCCCCTAGTACGGTGCTGCCCTTTGAAGCCATACCCCAGCGTCCAGGCAACAGGTGGCTGAGGCTGCTGCAGATCTGGAGGGAGCAGGGTTATGAGCACCTGCACCTGGAGGTACATCAGACCTTCCAGGAACTGGGGCCCATTTTCAGGTAAAGCCCTCCCTGGCCCTCGCTGGGAACACCCAGAGCCCTGCCCCTGCTGCCCAGGACCCTGCCGGGCACACAGCACTGCTGTTCCCAGCAGGCCCCGGCACTCTGCATCCTTTGGAGGATGGGGAGGGAGTGCTGCATGTGCTGGTCTGTGGCTCTGCCAGTGCAGGGGATGGTGCAGAGCAAACCCCAGCTCGCTGCAGAGAGGGCAGGACTCAGAGGCACTAAAGTTGAGACCTTCCGAGGAGCCAGCAGGAGGGCTTCAGCTGTGAAGCTGCTAATCCCGGAGCGGGATGGGTGGACAGGAGACACTTTGGATTGGGAATGCAGAGTGCGGCCGGGGAGACATGACCCCATCCAGCAGGGCCTTGTGCTTGGCCCCATAGATACCACTTGGGAGGACCACGAATGGTGTGTGTGATGCTGCCGGAAGACGTAGAGAAGCTACAGCAGGTGGACAGCCTACATCCCCACAGGATGAGCCTGGAGCCCTGGGTGGCCTACAGACAACATCGTGGGCACAAATGTGGCGTGTTCTTGCTGTGAGGGGCGAGCTGGGATCTGGGAGCAGGGTGGGCAGCCTGGGTGTGGTGGGGAGGTGAAAGAGGCAGGACCCGAAAGCACATCCACTCTGAGCCTGTGTGGTGGGCTGTGAGGGTGAGCACCCAGCCCGGAGGATGGCCATCCCGTGGGGTCAAGTCTGCCCTGCAACTAGGGGAAGCAGGACAGTGGTGGAGAAATGGGCACGGGCACCTTTGCAGAGGAGAGAACGCAGAGCAATGAGCCCTTCTGTGTAGCGAGAACCCGCTCTGCACCGACCTCGGCGGCTTCTTTCTCTTGCGGTCTGGGGACTCTCCTTCCCACAGGTCAGAAAACTGGGGTCCTGAGAAGGGGACTCCCACTGGCCCAGGTCACAGGCTGTGAGCGCTGAGCCTGGTGTTGACCAGGGCCGCAGCCTCCCTCACGGCGCTCATGGTCCCTATAGTCCCGGTAAACCTTCGTGATGGGGACAGTCCTGGGCAGGAGGCAGGTGGGGACGCAGGTGGCTGGTGGCTCCATTGTTCTCAGAAGCAAGGCACGAGGTGGGGCAGTTGGTGACACTGGGGAGGATGTTTCCTGGCCCGTGGAGAGGGTGGCGCCTGGTCAGGTGGACAGGGAGAGGCTGGTGCTTGGAGTCGGTCACCTGCAGGGATGTTGCCATTATGATGGGGGAAGGACTGGACGAGGATGTCACAGTGGCGACAGCCCCCACTCCATGGCGGGAAAGGAATTCTCTTGGGAATAGCGGGATTTAGGTAAAAGGGCACCTGTGGTTCAGGGCCTTCACTGAGGCTGGCCGACAGACGACATCTGGGTGGGAGTCAGGACCCAGGAAGGCAGGTCCAGGAGGCTGTGTGCGCATAACAGAAGGAAGGAGAGTGCTCCGGTGTGTGTGCGTGTCTCGCATCTGTGCACATGCTGTGTGTTCCTCTGCACCTGCATTTGCACATGTGTGCATGTGCGTGTACAAGTGTCTGTGTGTGCATGTATGATGTGTGGTGTGTGTGCACGGCTGTCTCTGTGTGTGCATGTGCGTGTACACGTGTCTGGGTGTGTGCATGTATGAGGTGTGGTGTGTGTGCACGGGTGTCTGTGTGTGCGCATGTGCGTGTACACGTGTCTGGGTGTGTGCATGTATGAGGTGTGGTGTGTGTGCACGGGTGTCTGTGTGTGCGCATGTGCGTGTACACGTGTCTGGGTGTGTGCATGTATGAGGTGTGGTGTGTGTGCATGGGTGTCTGTGTGTGCGCATGTGCGTGTACACGTGTCTGGGTGTGTGCATGTATGAGGTGTGGTGTGTGTGCACGGGTGTCTGTGTGTGTGCATGTGCAGGTGCCGGCATGGGTGTAGTGTCTGTGCACACGTGTACATGTGTCTCTTCACACATGTGTGTTGAGGTCTTGCACGGGCACACGTGTACATGTGCATCTTCTGTCTGTCATCACTGTCAACTCGGACAGCAGCCGGCTGGACATAAATAAAGGAGTTTTGCAGGAATGTGGCTGAGAGAGGAAATTCCTCCCCACCATTCCATGGGGGCATCCATGGAGCCCCAACACACTCTGGCTGTGGGTGAGGATGGCATGAGGCACAGAGCTCGGTTCCTGGCCTGCAGAAGATGCAGATGCTTCACAGAGACAGGCAGAGACTGCTGCCTCAGAGGCACTGTGCCCAGGACAGGGAAGGGCGGGGAGGAGAGGGCAGCGAGGGGCTCTCCCCTCGAACACTGTGTGGGCGAGATGGGCAAAGCTTGATACCAGAGATCACCTCCTCCTTAGGAGAAAAGCCCTCCCCCCCACTACAGGGAGGGCCTGCATGGGTGAGGTGGTGCCAGCCTTGGGGTGCCAGGTCCCAGGAATGACCTGTTACCTCCTCAGCACCTGCGGGCAGAAACTACCGTCTCATCCCTGATTGGACCTGAGTGGCCTTTGCCCAGCACCTGGAGGCCGCTCTGAGAAAAGGCTGCAGCTCGAACACAAACAGGCAGCTTCCACCAGGGCCCCCAGTCAGCTCTCTGCAGGCCGATTCCCCTCAGGGACAAGGAGGATGGGATACGGGTCAGGGCCTGTGTCTTGCTGGGGCGGCCTCACAAGCTCTGCCCTGGCCTCTGTAGGAATGGGCCTGAATGGCGCTTCAATCGATTGCGGCTGAACCCAGATGTGCTGTCGCCCAAGGCTGTGCAGAGGTTCCTCCCGATGGTGGATGCGGTGGCCAGGGACTTCTCCCAGGCCCTGAGGAATAAGGTGCTGCAGAACGCCCGGGACAGCGTGACCCTGGACGTCCAGCCCAGCATCTTCCACTACACCATAGAAGGTGTGGGCCAGGTGGGAAGGTCCAGCCTCAGAGACCCTGGAGTGGCCAGGGACGGGGACGGGGGGCTGGAGGGAGTGGGGGGAGGCAGCCCGGAGGCCCGGGGCTTCCTTGTGCTCAGCAGTTCATCCTCCCCGCAGCCAGCAACTTAGCTCTTTTTGGAGAGCGGCTGGGCCTGGTTGGTCACAGCCCCAGCTCTGCCACCCTGAGCTTCCTCCATGCCCTGGAGGTCATGTTCAAATCCACCGTCCAGCTCATGTTCATGCCCAGGAGCCTGTCTCGCTGGACCAGTCCCAAGGTGTGGAAGGAGCATTTTGAGGCCTGGGACTGCATCTTCCAGTACGGTGAGGCCAGGGACCCAGGCAGTGCTATGGAGAAGGGACACCATGGGGGCCCAATTTGTTCCACTCCACCACCCAGCGGGGAATGGAGGCCACAGGGAGGGGCTGGGGATTCCTCACCTTCCTGCCAGGGAGATTGGGAGTGAGGCTGGGGCTGGGCTGGGCTGGGCTGATCCGGAGAATTTGGGATGAGAGCAGGGAGACTTGGGTATTGGGGCAGCCTGGGCAGGAGGAGGACACTGAAGGACGCTTCCCAGCACCAAGGACTGAGGCCTGTGTCCCGCTCCCCGGACAGGCGACAACTGTATCCAGAAAATCTATCAGGAACTGGCCTTCAGCCGCCCTCAGCACTATACAGGCATCGTGGCGGAACTCCTGTTGAATGCAGAACTGTCACTAGAAGCCATCAAGGCCAACTCTATGGAACTCACTGCAGGGAGCGTGGACACGGTCAGGCCGGCAACCAGCCCCACCCAGAGAGGGTGATGCCAAGCCTGCCTCCCAGGCAGTGCCTGCCAATGCCACACAGCACCCACATGCCCCATCCCCAGGCTACGGGCCCTACATTTCTGTTGCCCTCAGCCTTTCCCCTCCATTTATTAAGGAATGAGATTTGCAGGGGAGGGGAAATTGGAGCTCCCCCTCACAGGAGACAGAGTTTGCAGTTACCTGTGTGGGGAAATGTGCTCCAGGCTGGAAGACAGCTGGACGAGGCCCTGGACACACAGCAGCTCAGTCCCCATTGGAAAGCTCTGGGTGTACGAGGAGAAGGAGGGATGAGAGGTGGCTGGAGGACTCCACAGGCACCCTTCCCAGTGTGCCTGGTCACCTGGGGCCAGAAAAGGAGATCCATGGGAGGGCAGGGTTGTGAGGAAGACAGCAGCACAGGCTCCAGCCAGTGCAGAGGGGACTGTGGGTGCCCCGTGGGGAGGATCCAATGGAAGCAGAGGGAGCTGGGGCTCCAGGACTCCCTGGATGATGCTGAGGTTTGGCCCCCCTGCCCTAATGGTGGCTGTGAGAACCCACCCTGAAGAGGCTGCAGGGAACCTGGGCCTTGGTGGAGATGGGGGTCACCTTTCCCTGAAGAAGTCAGGGAAACTGGCCCAAGTGGTCATCAAGGTTTCAGATCCAGGGTCCCAGGGCTCTGTCATGCTCAGGGCATGCATGTCTCCACCCCTCACAGGGAGGTTGTCCTGGGAGGGGTGTCCCGGGGGCTGAGTCCTCCTGTGCAAGGTCTGACCCTGCAGCTGTGGCTCCTGCAGACGGCGTTTCCCTTGCTGATGACACTCTTTGAGCTGGCTCGGAACCCCGACGTGCAGCAGGCCCTGCGCCAGGAGAGCCTGGCCGCCGCCGCCAGCATCAGTGAACATCCTCAGAAGGCAACCACCGAGCTGCCCTTGCTGCGGGCGGCCCTCAAGGAGACCTTGAGGTGGGTGCTAGCTGAGCCTTCCCTGTGGCCCTGGCCCCTGCTGGAGAGCAGCCCCCACTGGGTGGTGGCAGACAGAAGCTGGGCTGATAAGCAGCGTCACCCAGCAGCCCATTCCCCCTGAACCTGCTCTTCCTCTCCCTCAAGGACAGGGAGCTCTTATTCCTCTGCAATCTCTCTTCAATGCCCTGGAATTAACGTGGGGCATGTCCTTCTGGGCTTGGGGCTGCTCAAGTTAGGGGAGGTTTGGCCGGACTCAGCAGGTGCAAGGAAGCACTTCCTCAAGACCTGGGCTTCCCGTGGGCCAGGGACTTCTAGCGGGGTCTTGGGTAGGAAGGCTGCAGAGGGCACGGGAAGCCCCGTCCAGCTGAGGACCCTTTCTGTGGATGCCCCCACCTCCAGGCTCTACCCTGTGGGTCTGTTTTTGGAGCGAGTGGTGAGCTCAGACTTGGTGCTTCAGAACTACCACATCCCAGCCGGGGTGAGTGAGCCCCACACCCCTCCAGCTGAGAACCTCCCTCCCCAATCATTCCCTGATCCCCGCTCTGCACCGTCCGCAGACACTGGTGCAGGTTTTCCTCTACTCGCTGGGTCGCAACCCCGCCTTGTTCCCGAGGCCTGAGCGCTACAATCCCCAGCGCTGGCTAGACATCAGGGGCTCTGGAAAGAACTTCCACAACGTGCCCTTTGGCTTTGGCATGCGCCAGTGCCTGGGGCGGCGCCTGGCAGAAACGGAGATGCTGCTGCTGCTGCACCATGTGAGCAGGCCGGGGGCGGGGGCGGGGGCGGGACCTGGGCAGCAGAGGCGGGGCCTGCACCCTGGGGGCGGGGCTTGCATGGTGTGATTGACATCTGGGAACCGGATGGGGCCTTGGCTGGTTGAGGTCGGCGTGACCAGGGAGGGTCTGTGCTGATCAAGACAGTGTAGGATCTGGGTGAGGTTACTTCTAAACAGTGAGGTGGGGACTAGGGGAGTGGGGTGGAGCCTGTACAGGATAATGGGGCTTGGGCAAGACCTGGGTAGGATTCAGTCTGGGCCTGGTCTGTAAGGTGGGGCTGGTCAGGAATGGGACAGGTTGGGGCCCAGGCTGCTGCTCCCCCTTCAGCATAATTGCTGCACCTGGGAGGATGGGAGGAAGCTGCCCCAGGTCCATGGGCTGCTGACCAGGCCAGATGGAAACCCAGCCTCTGTCCTAGGTGCTGAAACACTTCCTGGTGGAGACACTAACCAAAGAGGATATAAAGATGGTCTACAGCTTCATACTGAGGCCCGGCACGTTCCCCCTCCTCACTTTCAGAGCGATCAACTAGTCGCGCCTCTGCACCCAGGGTCCCAGCCTGGCCACCAGCCTTCCTCTGCCTGACCCCAGGCCACCCTTCTTCTCTCCCACGTGCACAGCTTCCTGAGTCACCCCTCTGTCCAGCCAGCTCCTGCATAAATGGAACTCCCCAGGGCCTGCAGGACTGGGGCTTTCCAGCTTTACCAAACAGCAAGGCCAGGGCACAGCTGGGGATGATCTTGCTGGCTGGGCCTGGCCTTGTCCCCAGCCCCACCTGGCCCCTTCTCCAGCAAGCAGTGCCCTCTGGACAGCTTGACTCTACCCCTCCCAACGCTGGCTCCAGGCTCCTTGTGTGGCCATGCAAGGGCACTGTGATTCTGTCCCTTGCCCTCCTGCCTACTCTCACATGTCCCTGTTCCTCTCCCCTGGCCACGGCCTCTGTGCAGACTGTGTCAGAGTCATTAAGCGGGATCCCAGCACCTCAGAGTGCAGTCAAGCTCCCTCCTGCAGCCTGCCTCCCAGGCAGCTCGAGCATGCCCTGAGCTCTCTGAAAGTTGTCACCCTGGAACAGGGTCCTGCAGGGTAGAGTAAAAAGGCCCCTGTGGTCACTTGTCCTGACACATCCCCACTTTCAAGTGATACAACTGAGTCTCGAGGGACGTGTGTTCCCCAGCTGATCGTGTCAACCTCATGCCCCAGGCCTCATCTTTCATGGACCAGACCTCGTTCCAGCAGCGAGTGTTGGGTCCTCTGCTTCCCGTGCTGTCCCCTGGGGAAGGTCCTGAGGATGCTGTGAGGAGATGGAAGGGTCATGTGGGGTGGGAATCTTGGGTGTGGTTCCAGAAATGTTTCTGGGAACAGGAGAGACAGGATTGGGCCAACAAGGACTCAGATGCCTTTTATTCACTCATTCCTCTGGTTGATACGGAGCCATGCCACGTGCCACGACCTGGGGTGGGCACAGAGAGGCTGCAGTTCCCAACATGAACCTGCCTTGGGCCTCATGTGCTCCTAATCCAGCAGAGAGAGTTGACCCCTCCTGAACTGGCCACTCCACAGTTCTCCCGTGCAGGGAGAGGAAGCGCCCAGCCAGATCCTCTTTATCCCCTGGGACTTTCACTGGGGCAAAGATCTCAGCAGCCAGTTCATGGTGGCTGATGAGGATCAGAGCATTTGTTTCCCCTTGGAGGGGGAAATACTTAGGTTATCATTCCAGGTGTGTTTAGTAGTTCTGGGACTCAGGGCCTCAGGCCAGTCACCCTGTGACTGCAGGTCGCTTCCCCTCCCTTGGCAATGCAGCGCAGCCTGGGAAAGGAATAAGGGAGGAGCGAGGTGCACACCTCAGAGTTGGCTTTCTTGTTTATGGGGCTCTCACAGATACCCGTCCAACTCCCTAGTCAGCACCAGATCATGGGATCCTAAAATAAACCTTGGAAAAATATTTTAAAGCCTTTTATCTCAAAATTATTATAGATACATTCCAATTTGTTGACATATATATAGAGATGGGTCCCCCACACCCTTCACACAGCCTTCCACTGTCAGCAGCTTGCATTTATATAGAACAGTCTTCAAAACAGGAAATTGACAGTGGCACGATTCACTGAGTTTATTCAGAACTTAGCAGTGAAATGTGTGCCTGCGTGTGCATGTGTGTGTGTGCATGTCTGTGTCTGTAATTCCAGGCAACTCTGTTCCATACGTAACTTTTTGTGGTTTTTAAATGTAGGCTTAATTCTTACTCAGTTGTGGTGAGACCCACAGGCCAGGAGACTACTGTGGTTGAAAAACAGTCTGCTACTGACAGCGTGCAGTGGCAGGGGCTGTTCTTGCCATCATGACCACATTGCAAGCATCCGGGTCAATCTGGAGGCAGAGGTTTAGTTCTTCCTGGGGGAGGAACCAGTGAAAGCAGGGTAGGCAGGCTTGGGACTGATTGCTTTGCATGATTACCCAGGGTTCCGAGTCATGGGGATTGTTGCTGGCTGTCTGGTGCCTGACTCTGGGGGCATCTGTGCAGGGGAACTGTGGCCTGGAGTGTGCAAGCCCCATGGAGAAGGTGGCTGGCACAGGGCTTGCCCTGGTGAGACTTCACAGGAAAGGCATTCACTGGGGGGACCTTGACCATCTGTAGTAATTGGCCAGCCCTGGTAGGGCATCCTTTCCAGGATGCAAGCCCAGAAAGGCATCAGAAGCACAGAAAATAAAAACGATGATTACATGATTGGCCTGGTGATGCTTGGATGCCATATTGAGAAAGCGCTAGGGTCATGAGAGATGAGACATTACAGAGCAGGGTGTCAGATGCCCTAAACAGCAGGAAGACTTTAAATAGACATGTGAGTAGAAGGAGGGAGCACGAAGCACAGGGGATCTTTGTAGGTGGTCCGTAGCTCGGCTACCTACAAATCCTATAGATCCATAGTTCGGCTCTCCGTGAATATGCTATTAGCCAATGAAGTAGATCTGAAATTTCCAGAGTCTCTAACAGTATCTGGGTGGGGTTGCAAAGTGTATTTAAAAGTGTGATTATGTATATATTCATATGTACAACATGATTTTATTTTATTTCATTAAAATTGCTTTTATTTCCATAGGTTATTGGGGAACAGGTAGTGTTTGGTTACAAGAGTAAGTTCTTTAGTGGTGATTTGTGCGATTTTGGTGCAGCCATCACCCGAGCAGTATACATTGCACACTATTTGTAGTCTTTTATCCCTCACCCTTTTCCCACCCTTTCTCCCTGAGTTCCCAAAGTCCATTGTATCATTCTTATGCCTTTGCATTCTCATAGCTTGGCCCCAACTTATGAGTGAGAACATACGATGCTTGGTTTCCCATTCCAGAGTTACTTCACTTAGCATAATTCCAGATCACTGTGAATGCTATGACTTCATTCTTTTTTATGGTTGAGCAGTATTCCTATATATATATATATGCACAGTTTCTTTATCCACTCGTTGATTGATGGGTGTTTGGGTTGGTTCCACATTTTTGCACTTCCAAATTGTACTGCTGTAAACATGCGTGTGCAAGTATCTTTCTTGTATAATGACTTCTTTTCTTTTGAGTGGATACCCAGTAATGGGATTGCTGGATCAAATGGTAGTTCTACTTTTAGTTCTTTAGGAAATCTCCACACTGTTTTCCACAGTGGCTGTACTAGTTTACACGCCCACCGGTAGTTAGAAGTGTTCCCTGTTCATTGCATCCATGTCAACATCTATTTTTTCTATTTTTTGATTATGACCATTCTTGCAGGAGTAAGATGGTATCGCATTGTGGTTTTGATTTGCATTTCCCTGATCATTAGTGATGTTGAGCATTTTTTCTTATGTTTGTTGGCCATTTGTATATCTTCTTTTGAGAATTGTCTATTCGTGTCCTTAGCCCACTTTTTGACGGGTTGGTTTGTTTCTTTCTTGCTAATTTGTTTGAGTTGACTATAGATTCCAGATATTAGTCCTTTGTCAGATGTATAGATTGTGAGGGTTTTCTCCACTCTGTGGGTTGCCTGTTTACTCTGCTGACTGTTCCTTTTGCAGTACAACAGCTCTTTAGTTTAATTAAGTCCCAGCTATTTATCTTTGTGTTTATTGTATTTGCTTTTGGGTTCTTGGTCATGAAATCCTTGCCTAAGCCAATGTCTAGAAGGGTTTTTCCAATGTTATCTTCTGGAATTTGTATAGTTTCAGGTCTTAGATTTAAGTCTTTGATCTATCTTGAGTTGATTTTTGTGTAAGGTGAAAGACGAGGACCCATTCTCATTTTCCGGCATGTGGCTTGCCAATTATCCCAGCACCATTTGTTGAATAGGGTGCCTTTTTCCCACTTTATGTTTTTGTTTGCTTTGTCGAAGATCAGTTGGCTGTAACTATTTGGGTTTATTTCTGGGTTCTCTATTCTGTTCCATTGGTCTATGT
This sequence comes from Macaca mulatta, assembly GCF_049350105.2. Lineage (NCBI taxonomy): Eukaryota > Metazoa > Chordata > Mammalia > Primates > Cercopithecidae > Macaca > Macaca mulatta. Next base: position 153,300,147 of record NC_133413.1, on the reverse strand, counting down.
GCCTACTTTTATACCAGTACCATGCTGTTTTGGTGACTATGGCCTTATAGTATAGCTTGAAATAAGGTAATGTGATGCCTCCAGATTTGTTCTTTTTGATTAGTCTTGCTTTGGCTATGGGGGCTCTTTTTTGATTCCATAAGAGTTTTAGGACTGTTTTTCCTAGTTCTGTGAAGAATGATGTTGGCATTTTGATGGGAATTGCATTGAATTTGTACAACACGATTTCAGTGCACTTGACAACTACACATATATTTGAATAATACTACTTGGTGTGTTGCTTGTGTCAAGGTAGCAAGTTGATCAATTATATTTTTGGAGGATAACAATGGGCAAATTAGGAAGGTATATGTAAGGATTAGTGGCATTTGTGTGTAACCAAGGAAAAAGAGTGGTTGTGATGGTTAGAGATGCAGGGCAGAAGGTCATGGTAGGATCCTGGAGAGGATTAGTAGGAGAAGTTCCTGGAGAGTGAGTGGTCCTTTCCCTGGGGGTAAGATGTTGATGTGAGACAAGTACCTTCTGGGGAAAGCAATAATCTCCATTAATTTTCAGAGTGGCACAGAGAGTATCAACCTTTTCCAGGTGTCCCTTGGGCATGGGAGTGTAGGAGTGTGGGTGGTCCTGGAGATCAGGGATTTTATAAGGACCATGGGTGTTATAGGTGAGTTGTGTCTCCCAGAAGTTTCTGTGTTGAACTCCTAAGCCCAGGACCTCAGAATATTACTGTATTTGAAGACAAGAGTCTTTAAAGAGATAAACAATGTGAAACCAGGTCACTGGGATAGACCCTAATCCAATATGACAGGTGTCCTAGGAGGAAAAGGGATTAGAACCCAGGCACAAACAGAGGGTGTCGCTGTGATGTGGTCTATAAGCCAAGGAGAGAAGCTTGAGCAGAAACCACCACCCCCAACACCTTCATCTTAGTCTTCTAGCCTCTGGAATTATGAAAAACAACTTTCTGTTGGTTAAGCCACCCAGTTCAGGTACTTTGTTATTGCAGCCAAAGCAAACTAACGTGATAGGCTAAGCAGTCAGGAAGCTGCAGAAACTCATTACAATTACTAAAACCAAAGAAAGAAAAGCAATCCATGTCCTGTGTCCAGTTCATGCCTTCGTGTAGCTGAACCCAGGCTCGGCTGCTTGCTGCATGAAAACCAAACTCGAGAGACAAGAGTTGGTGGGAGGAAAAGCAGGGGTATTCAGCAGCCAGCAACCTGAGGAGATGGCAGACTAGTGTCACCAAGACCATCTTAATACAGTGCAAATTGTAGGCTCTTTTTAGTTAAGGGAAAGGGGAAGAGGAGGGAGGCGTGATTGAGAGGTGACCCACGACCACAGACTCCAGGGAGCCAGCAAGCGTCTGAGGAGGTTGAAAACTTCTTTGTCCTTGGTCAGGTCTCAACGCCCCTGTGAATCTTTAACAAAACATAGTTGGCTGTTTACATGTTTTTCCTTTGATCTCAGAGTTAGTTTAAAAAACTACATGAACTGCTGTTTTTGTATTGTTAACTCAGTGCTCTAAAATTATCCTCCCCCATGTGCAGGAATCGGTAAAGGCCCTTTAAACAGAAAATGGAGTGAGCTACGTGTGTTCACTTGTTGCTTTACTTTTAGATTAGGAAAGGCAGTCCATGGGCATTGCTGGGGAGCTGAGATCTTAGAGCCTGGGATGAAGTTGTGTCCTGAGTTGGGGGAGAAATCTTCTCCAACGGCAAGTTCTTGAGCTGAGGTGAGGTCCTCCAAGGCGATGTCATCTCCTGAGTGTTCTCCTGGGCCAGAGTGATGCCATCTGGGATGTGCGCATAGCATTTTCTTTTTAGTGGACACCTGCTTGAGTTGATGCGGGTCTTGTGTTTATAGCTCTATGGTTTTATAATGAGCCTGAGGCCGAGCTCCAGCATTAATTGCTCTGTAGGGCAGGCCCACTTATTTGGTCAATTGCCATGGCCCTGAGCCTAAGTTGTGTGGTTAATGAAGGTCAAGCCATAGGGGCCTTTTGGTCATAAGGCTTTTATCAGCCAAACTCAAAGGCACGTGGTCCTCAGCACAGCCCCAGCAGGACAAATACTGAGGTCCACATTAGGAGGGCTGAGCCCTCCAGATTCCATTTAACAGATTTTTTGTTTATATTTTTTGTTTTGATGAAGGTTTAGGCTCAAATGGGTCCTGTATTGGATGAGCAGATGCCTGACCCATGGTACAATCCATGGTTAATGGATCCCCAGGAAACAATTCACCCCCCAGTCTGGTGGCCAACCCTCCTGGGATGAGGAGGGTTGGCAAACAAAGACCCAAAATTTACAAAGATGAGGGAGTCAACATAATAAGTTTTCCTTTACATGAAGGTGACACATATGCCCCTTTACAAATAAGAAAGGGAAACTGAAAAATTTTAAAACTTGGTGTGAGATGAGTCAGTCAAGCAGCCTGGAGTAAGAAGAGGTTAAGGCCTGGAACAACAGTATGACCCATGTCAGGGACATGATCCACGTTCTTCAGGGACATGTGACAGTATGATCCATGTCACAACCACTCTTTTTCTTTGGTTACACACAAATGCCACTAATCTTTACATATACTTTGCTAATTTACCAATTGTTACACAGACTAGGATTTGAAAAAGAGTTGTTTGAGGAAAATACATTTCTATCAATTAAATTAAATTAAATTTGGGGGACATATCAGGTAAATGAAAGCTCTATTGACTGTGTTTTCCAAGAGCCTAGCATTGGGTACTTTGAGAACTACAAAACATTTGCTGAAAGAAATCATAGATGATATAAACAAATGGAAAAACATCCCATGCTTATGGATCAGAAGAAGCAAAGTTGTTAAAATGGCCAGACTGCCCAAAGCAATATACAGATTCAAGGCTATCCCTATCAAACTATCAATGTCTTTTTTCACAGAATTAGAAAAACTACTCTAAATTTAAAAGAAACCAAAAAAGGGTCCAAATAGCCAAAACAATCCTAAGCAAAAAGAACAAGGCCAGAAGCATGACACTACCTGACTTCAAACACTACCTGACTTGGGCACAGACCATGAACATAGACTCCTCAAAAGAAGGCACGCAAGCAGCCAACAAATACATGAAAAAATGCTTCAGACTACTGATCATTGGAGACATGCAAATCAAAACCACCAAAACCAGTGAGATACCATCTCATACCAGTCAGAAAGGCTATAATTAGTAAGTAAAAAAAAAGATGTTAGTGAGGTTGTGATGCCCATCAGGTTCAATGGTTCAAGTGTCAAGTTTAAGTCCAGAATTCCTCTGTTAGTTTTCTGCTCTAATAATCTGTCTAACGTTAGTGGGGTGTCTCCATGTGGCAGTGCTGCTGCTTCTTGTAAAGGCTCCACCTTGGGCCTGTGTGGGTGGGTGTTGGTTGTGGTGTTGTCAGCTGGTTGGGCTGGTCTGACCTCAGGCCTTGAGGGAAGTGGTCAGGTGTCAGCAGAGTTGAAATGGAGTAGGTAGCTCCCCAGTTCCCAGACCTCTGGATGGCCCACTGGACAGCATTCATGAGTTCTAAAGGGGCTGGACCTGTGTCAGGCTAGCTCAGGGTTCAGGTGCCGGCTGTGATAAGGAAGGGGACAGGATGGTTCCCAGGTCACTGGCCAAACTCTCAGACAGGGGCAGGCAGAATGCTTAGGTGGTGGGAGGCTGAAGGAAGATCACAGACCTGTAGGGGCTGGGTTTTCAGAAAGGCTCTGGGCTGCAGATAAAATGTTCAGGCAGGGGCAGGGCAGCTATGCTGTGGACCTTTCACTGGGGAGGACAGGACCCCTCAGCTGGGTCCACGGAGACTGGTGGCTGTGGGATATGTGGCATGCTGACACTTCCCTCCTACCCAAGCAATGCTAAACTTCACTGCTGGGGGCATGCAAGGGTGCCAAGCATTGTCTGTTACCTCTGGGAGTTTTGACCCAGAAGAACACAGAGGAACAGCCCACCACAGTGTCCAGGCGGGGGTGGGGTTACTGTACTGGAAGCCCAAGCCAGTGAGCTTTGTCTGGCAAGGAACAATGGGGGTTGGGGAACATCATGTGGGCTGCAGTCTGGGTGCATGCCAGGAGAACACAGAGCTGTGCTCCCACAGTGTTCAGGTGGGGATTAGGTCACCGTGCTGGAAGCCTGAGTGGAGCCTTGCCTGGTGAGGAGAAGCACAGCAGTCTGGCCATTCCTTGGCACCACAGCTGTGGGCTCTATTGGGGCTATGGCAGCTGGCACAAGGCTATTTGGGGATCCAAGACCTGTGGGGCTCCATGTGGGCTTAAATGGTGCCTCTGCAAAACTCCAGCTAGCTCCCTGTGTCAGTCTGGAGGCCTGGGGGTTGGGGCATCAGAGAGGTTCTCCCATGCCCAGGATTGCAAAGGTCCAAGAGGGAGGTGTGGACCCCTTGTGGACTCTCACTCACTCAGCCTTTCCCTAAGTTAGAGAGCTTCTCCTGGCTCCAAACCGGTGACCTCCTTCCCTGTTCCCATGTCTGCTGAATTCATGAGTACACTGGGTTATGACAGGGGTGGCTGGCGATAGTGACTGGCTGTTGTTCACGAACAGATTCTCATATGTACCGGATTATTAAAATCCTCCTCCATCGAGGTCACACTTTGGTAAGCATTAGCATGGGGCGAGCTTCAGTCCTCTCTGTTCTCTGTGGGTTCCCTTGCTTCCTGATTGAGGCCCAGTGTGGTCTCTCAGATGATGCACTTGAAGAGCTAGTGTTTCCTGGCTACCTTGTTTCCTCTCCAGAGAGTGGCACACACTAGCTGCTTCTAGTTGGCCATCTGGAACCCCCTCCCCAAGGTTTTCTGAATATATTTTGGGACTCTGTGGTTTGATATGTATATGGCTACAGTTGTTATCTCTTTTTGATGAATCTTCTCTAGAATAAGCCAGAGTTCTCCAGAAATACTGAATCAAGATGAGAGAGGGATTTATTTTACAGAATTGGTTCATGAGAGTGTTTTTGCTGGGAAGTCCAGAATATGCAGGGTAGGCTAGTAGTCTGAAGATGCAGAGAGAAGCTAATGTTGAGATCTTGATTCAAATGCTGTCTGGAGACAGCATTCCTTCTTCCTCAGGAGCCCTCCAGCCATCCTCTAAAGGACTTACTAGTTTGGATGAGGCATATCCTCATTCTGGAGTATAATTTACTTTACTCAAAGTTTACCGATTTAAATCTTATTCATATCTAAAAAATTTCTTTTCAGCAACAACTTGACTAGTTTTTGACTTTTATGAAGTGAATTGTGCCCGTCCCCATTTATATGTCGAAGCTCTAGCCCCAAATGTGACTCTGTTTGGAGGTAGAGCCTCTAAGAAGGTAATTAGGGCGAAGTGAGGTCACATGTATGGGGTCTCAATCCAGTGGGGCTAGTGTCTTTATTAGAAGAGGAAGAGATACCAGGAGTGCTCATGCAGGGAAAAAAGGCCACGTGAGCACACAGAGGTAAGGCAACCATCTACAGTCTAAGCAGAGAGGCCCAGGAGAAACCGAGCCTTCTGGTACCACGATCGTGGACTGCTCAGCATCTGGAACTGTGAGAGATAAACGTTTGTCATTTAAGCCACCCAATCCATGGCACTTTGTTATGGCAGCCACAGCAGACTCATGCATAGCCTAGCCAGATGGAAACCTAAAACCAATCATCACATTCCATTCTTCTCATCTTGGCACCCACACACAGCTCCTTAAATCATACTCGACCTTCAAATAAAAATAAAAACAAGGTCATACTTCACCTAACGTGATACAACTGTCCTAATCCTCTCCCCAGAAGAAGGTGCAAAAACCCTTGGTGGTGTTTATTCTTCTTGACTTTCTGCACAATAAATACTATGATATAGTCAACACATCTTATTTTATATAAAGTTATGAGATGAAATAAAAATGTATAGTTTTGACAGCAGCATTGAATGCAGAAAAAATGCACATCCAAAGAAAGTATGTATGTATCCCAAAAGGAACATAATGCTTCCCATCCATGATGAAACAGGCTGGCTGTAATAGACCTGCCACCAGGTTGCTGACTGATCTCCCCAGGGAGCGTATCACTCTGCGAGTTATCTGTTGGTGCATGCTGCTGGCAGACTGTGCACTCAGCAGGAGCTGTAGCCGATTTGGCACCGTCAGTGCAAAACCACATTGCTGAGCAAGCATAACGCCCTTCCTTGCTCCCACGTTTCTTTAATTCAGGAGCACATTGGGCAATGACAGGCATGGCTGGGGAGCTGGTGTTCATGAATAGGTCATCCTATCTACTTGATTATGAAAATCCCCTTCTACTGAGATCATGCTTTGATAAGCATTTACATGGGACACAAAGATCCTCACATGTTTTGCCTGTTCAGAGAGATCTATCAACATGACTCTTCCTCAAAATCTCTAGTCACCCATTTTACAGTCATCTTGCTTCCTAGATCCTGACCCCCAGCCAAATCATTGGCAAAAGCCCATAAATCTGTATATCATTGCATGCCTGGCCATTTCTCCCTCCAAGCGTAATGAACAACCAGGCTCAGTGCCCAAAGTTCTGCCCACTGGGAGAATTTTCCTCTGCCTTTGTCCTTCAGGGACATCTCGGAAAGTAGCTGCAGTGCTGCAGCTGTCTGTTTTGGGATGACAGCAACATCTCTTGCAGAACTATCTCTAAACCTGACTTTAGTTTTCTTGTTTTCTGCCAGCTAAATACAGGTAACCACATAAGGCCATAAGTGCAGGCTGGGAGAGAGAAGATGGTGTAGCAGGATTGTGGACAACATGGACATTAGGGCCACTTCTCCATATAACTTATTTGTGCTTTCTGGGCCTCCTTGAGGCCACATGAACATGCTCCTTCCATTCCATTCATTGACAGAGTGCTGCTGGGGTATGTTAAGGCTTAGTGGTTTATGCAACACCCCACGAATCAAGGACAGTCATGTGGTAATTTAGCGGCCCCTGGTAAAGTGTTTATTCTCTACTAAGACCCAGGAGCAAGCAAAATCTCTTTCTCAAAGGAGAGTAGTTATCAGCACAGGATGACAGAGCTTTGTTCTGCAATTCCAGCGGTTTGTGCTGCGATTAACCTACCAGGCCCAACCAAGGCTCCAGAAAGCTTGCCTATCTGCCACTGCCACTTCAGTTATCATTGGATCTGCTAGAAAATGTGGCACAATGAGCAGAGCAGGTTGCACGGTGGCCGGGACCTTTTGCTGAGCCTTCCACTGTCCTGGGTCCCACTCATAAGTAGCAGCACTTTAGGTTAAAACAAAGTGGGCTGGATCATACCCAGATGAGATATATGTTTACCATGAAAGTCCTAAGAGTCTACTAGGCAATGCGCCTCCTTTTTGATTGCAGGAAGGACCAGATGTTACAGCTTGTAATTCACCTTAGAAGAGATATTTAGACATGCCCCACACCACCAGATTTCTAGAAATTTCGTGGCCGTAGAAGGGACTTGAATTTCTATTGGGCTTATTTCCCATCTGTCTTAGTCCATTTTGTGGACTATAACAGAAACACTAAAGACCGAGTGACTTATAAAGAATAGAAATTTATTTTCCCACAGTTGTGGTGGCTGAGAGTCGAAGATCAGGACACCAGCAGGGTCAGTGTCTGGTGGAGGCTGGGTCTCTGTGTCCAAGTGGCACCTTGAACATTGCATCGTCTGGAGGGAAGGAACAATGTGCCCTCACATGGTAGACGTCAGAGGGCATAAGGGTGATGAAATCCCCTCTGCCAAGCCCCTTTACAAGGGGACCTAATCCCATTCATGAGGGTGGAGCCCTCATTGCCTAACCATCTCTCAAAGGCCCCAGCTCTTAATACTATCAAATCGGCGACAACTGGATTTTGGAGGGGACACATTCAAATCACAGCAGCACACTTTCATACAAATGTCTCTTTTTTAATTATTGTACTTTAAGTTCTAGGGTACATGTGCACAACATGCAGGTTTGTTACCTATGTATACATGTGCCATGCTGGTGTGCTGCACCCGTTAACTCGTCATTTACATTAGGTATATCTCCTGATGCTATCCCTCCCCCCTCCCCCCTCCCCACAATAGGACCTGGTGTGTTTTCACACAAATGTCTTAATAATCAGTCTAGAACAATTGGTATGTCTTGCTTCTAGGTCTAATTAGCATTACATTATAAATGTAATCCATCAGTGTGACATCTTTCAGAAAGGAAAGGTGATCCTTACAAAGTAAATTATGACAAGATCCCTACAAATTAAATTATAACAAGGCTGGAGAGTTAATAGATCCCTGAGGAGGACAGTGAAGGTATACTGCTAACCTTGCCAGCTAAAAGCAAACTGCTTCTGGTGTTTGTTACTGGTAGAAATGGAGAAAAGTGCATTTGTCAGCTCGGTAGCTACATACTATGTACCAGGCATGCATTCACTTGCTGCAATGAAACCACATCTGGTACAGTAACTGCAATTGGAGTGGTGGCTTGGTTAATCTTATAAAAATCCGCCTTTCTCCAGGATTCATTTGTCTTCTGCACAGGCAAAACAGGAGAGTCAAATGGGGATGTGGCAGGAATCTTCACCTGTGCATTTTTCAGGTTCTGACTGGTAGCACTGATCTCTGCCATCCGTCTAGGAATGTTACTGCTTTTGGTTGACTATTTTTCTTGGTAGATGCAGTTCTAATGGCTTCTACTTGGTCTTTTCCACCATAATATCCCTCGCTGCATAGAAGAGGCAACCAGTGTGGGGACTCTGCCAGTTGTTGAGTATGAATACTCCAATCATGCTTGAATTGTGGCGATAACCACAAGATGGATCCTGCAGGAGGATACTTGGAGGATCATCTGCTTTACTCAAAACCTACTTATTTAAATGATGGTACAACCTAAAAATACCTTTCCACCAAAATCCAGACTAGTGTTTGACCAAAACTATACCATAGCTTGGTTAATGACATATAAAATTAACCATCACAACTATTATATCAATATATAATGACCTTCTTTGCCTTTTGTAACATTTTTTACGTAAAGACTATTTTGTCTCACATGAGCATGGCCATCTAAGCTCTCTGGTTACTATTCCCATGAAATATCATTTTTCTACCTTTCCCTTTCAACCTATTTGCGTCTTTGGATATGATGTGAATCTGCTGAAGACAGCATGCAGTGGATCACAATTTTTATCCATTTTGCCTTTTCAATGGAGAGTTTGAACCATTTATGTATGAAGCAATTACTAATAAATAAGACAACTTCTATAACTTTTCTATTTGTTTTCTCTGGGTCTTCTACTTTTTATTTCTACCACAGAAATACAAAGGATTATAAGGCAATAGTGGAGTCTATTTCTTTAGCTTGCATTAATCTGATGTTTTGACAAATTTGAGAGAGATTTTCTCCTTGGACACCAGGAGGAAAAGAAAAGAAAGAAAAAAAAAAAAAAAAGAAAAGAAAAGAAGGGGGGAAATTAAAAAGACAAGAAAAATAATCGTACTGCCTTTGTTTTTGCAGTTTGGGTCTGTGTTTGGGGCACTCCTGGGAAGCCAGCCAGGATGATTATAATTAGACACTGTCTTAGCATGTGTCCTGCCCTGGAGCTTGTGGTTTTTCCAGATATCCCAGTACAGGTTGGCATTTCAAATCCTTTAGTTTCTCAAAGAAACACTCTTCCAAGCTTTTTCTTCTAGTGTTTTGACAATTTTTTTTTTTCTTTCCTCAAGTTGAACCTTTTTCCTTTGATGATATCAGGTTACTCAGCTGCCTTACAGTATTTTTGATAGCTACAATATTTTAGCTACTTTTCCACTTGAATAAATTCCAAGTTAGGCAAAACAAAGGCAAGGAAGGCCCTTGCATCAGTTCCTCAGGTAGTCCACAGAAAGGTTAGAACAAATAATGACAATTTTGGGGAATAAGCGCTGCCCTGATCCTTCTGTATCCAGACCTCAGCATCCCACACTGGTAGCTTGAGCTGCCATCTTCAAAGACAGCCACTGATCTGGGGTGGGCAAAGTCAGGGCAAGTAAAAATATGGCAAAGCTTCTCTACAATATAAGAGTTGTCACTTTCTTCATGTAGCATTTACGTGGTTGCTCGAAACAATTGATTATTTTCCAGAGCCCTGACAAAGTTAATTTGTGCAGTTTTTGCTTGATTTTTCAATGTTACTCTGGTGGGTCACACATTTAGAGATGCCCACTGCTTTTTTGCTGAAGCCTTGGATTTCTTTGGAGATGATAGAAATTTCTAAAATTGGAGGTAATGATAGTTGTACGTATTTGTGACTATACATTTAATCATATACTTTCAGTAAGTGAATTATTTGGTATGTGAATAACTTCTCGATAAAGCTATTTACAAATAGAATCAGGCCAGGCGTGGTAGGTCACCCCTGTAATCCCAGCACTTTGGGAGGCTGAGATGGGACTTCAATACAACACTTTTAGGAATAAACAGATCATCCAGACATAAAATCAATAAGGAGAAATCAGAATTGAATACATTTTAGACCAACTGAATCTAACAGACATCTACAAAACACTCCATCCAACAGTAGCACAGTACCCCTTCTTCTCAAGTGCACACAGATCATCATCCTATGTAGGTAATATGTTAGATGAATGAACAAGTCTTAAATTTAGGATGATTAAAATCATATCAAGTATCTTTTCTGGCAACAATGATATAAAACTAAGAAATCAATAACAGTAGGAATTATAGAAAATTCACAAATATATAAAAATTAAACAACATGAATAACCAATGGGTCAAAGAAATTTAAATAAAAAATTTAAAATATATTGAGACAAATGAAAATGGAAACGCAATATAGCAAAATGTATGTGATGCAGCAAAAGCAGTTCTAAGAGGAATGTTTATAGCAACAAATGCCTGCACGAGAAAAGGAGAGAAATATCAAATAAACAATGTAACATTACACCCAAAGGAACCAGATTTAAAAAAAAAAACAAACAAACAAACAAAAAACAACAACGTTAGCAGAAGGAAGGAAATAGAAAAGATCAGAGCAGAAGTAAACAAAATAAAGATTCCAAAAGCAATACAAAAAATCATCAAAACTAAGAGTTGGTTGTTTGAAAAGATAAACAAAATCAACAATCCTTTAGCTACATCAAATAAGAAAAAAAGAAAACTGAGGGTAAAATCAGAAGTAAAGGCTCAGAAGTAAAATCAGAAATGAAAGAAAAGACATTGTAACTGAAACCACAGAAATGCAAAGGATTATCAGATTCTACTATGAATTATTGATTGACAACACATTATAGAAGAAATGGATAAATTCTTAGACGCATACAACCTACCAAGGCTTCATTATCAAGAAATACAAAATCTGAACAGACCAGTAACAAGTAAGGAGATTTAATTGGTGATTAAAAATTTCCCATTAAAGAAAAGCTCAGAACCTGATGGCTTCATTGCTAAATTCTACCAGACCTTAAAAACAACAACAACAACAACAAACTTCTCAAACTCTTCCAAAAAATTGAAGAGGAGATAATATTTCCAAACTCATTTACAAGGCCAGCATTACCTTACTACCAAAGTTCAACAAAGACATCAAAGAAAATAAAATTTCAAGCCAATGTCCCCGATGGACATAGATGCAAAATTCCTCAACAAAATGCTAGCAAATTGAGTTCAACTGCATATTAAAGGGATCATTCACTATGATTAACTGAGATTTATTTCAGTGATGCAAGAATTGTTCAACATGTGCAAATCAACAAATGTGATTCACTACATTAAGAAAATGAATGGCCTTAGGATCATCTCAATAGATGCAGAAAAACACTTGATAAAATTCAACATCCTTTCACGATAGAAACTCCCAGCAAATTAGGTATAGAAGGAATGTACCTCAACACAATAAAGGCCATATATAGAAATCCCTCAGCTAATATCATACTCAATGGTGAAAATTTGAAGGCTTTTCCTGGAAGATGAAGAATAAGACAAGAACGTCCATTCTTGCCATTTCTATTCAACACAGTGCTGGAAGTACTACATAGAGCAATTAGGTAAGAGAAAGAAGTAAAAAGCACGTAAATTAAAAGGGAAGAAATTAAATTGTCCTCATTTGCAGATGGCAATAATCTTATAATAGAAACCCTAAAGACAGCAACCAAAAAAAAAAAAAAAAAAAACCAAAAAAAAAAAACCCAAAAAACTGATAGAACTAAAATAAATTCAATAAAGTTGCAGGATTAAAAAAGTCAACAGACAAAAATTCATAGCACTTCTGCATACTAGTAACAAACTATCCCCCCCACTGAAAAAAAAAAAAAAAAAGAAATGGAAAAAAAACAATTTTCCCGGGCACAGTGACTCATGCCTGTAATACCAGTTACTCAGGGAGTTAGGGGGTGGGGCTGAGGTGGAAGGATCATTTGAGCCCAGGAGTTCAAGGCTGTAATGAGCTGTAATCATGCCACTGCACTACAGCCTGGGTGACAGAGCAAGATCCCATCTCTTAAAAAAAAAAAAAGAAGGAAAAAATCCCATTAATAATAGCTACAAAATTTTTAAAACTTAGGAATAAATTTAACCAAGGAGGTGAAATACCGATGCACTGAAAACTATAAAACCTTATTAAAAGCAATTGGGGAGAGGAGGTGAAGCAAGATGGTGGAATAGAAAGCTGAGCCAATTGTCCCCCTGATAGCAGTGGTGTGATGTGGAGTGCATTTCAGTGCACAGGGGGAGGGAGAGTGCAGCAATTGTGAGGCATTCAACTCAGTGCTACCCTACTAGAGCAGAAAGCAAAACCAGACCAAACTCAGCAGACGCCTGCCCATGGAGGGAGCATTAAACCAGCCCTAGTTCACAGGTTCTGAGGGTTAGTAACAAAACAACCAAACAAACAAAAACAAAACAAAACGAAACAAAAAACCCAGCCCTAGCCAGAGGAAAATTGCTGATCCCAGTGGTACAAACTGGAGTTGCCTCAAGCCTCGTTACCACAGACTAGAGTTTCAAGTTTATTTAGAGCACCTCTAAATAAAGGGGACCTCAGGACTTCGGAGATCCCCTTTAAAGCACCTTTAAATAAACTTGAAAGGCAGTCTAGGCCACAAGAACTGCAACTCCTGCTGTTGAACTGGGCCCAGAGCCAGTGGACTGGTGGGCACGTGAGATACTTAGGCAATAACTGGGGCAGATAAGGGAGTGCTGGCATTACACCCCTCCCCTAACCAGAGACTGCACAGCTTGCAGCTCAAAAGGATACCTCTTCCTTCTACTTCAGGAGAGGAGAGAAAAGAGTGGGGAGGACATTGTCTTACATCTTGGATAACAGTTTCAGCCACAGCAGGAGTGGGCACTGGTCAGAGTCCTGAGGTCCCCTTTCCAGGCCCTAGCTCTCAGATGACATTACCAGACACACCTTGGGCCAGAAGGCAACCTGCTGCCTTGAAGGAAAGAACCAAGTCTGGCAGGATTCATCACCTGCTAACTGAAGAGATCTTGGAACTTAAATAACAAGCAGCCATACCCAGGTTCTTCAACAAGGGCTTTAGGTGAGAATCTGAGACTTGCTGGCTTCAGGTGAAGCTTAGCAGATTCCCAAATGTGGTGAGAGAGAGAGACCCCCAATACAATAGTAAATGGAGACCTCAATACCTCATTTTGACTATCAGACAGATCTTCCAGACAGAAAATCAACAAAGGAACATCAGACTTAATCTGCACTATACACCAAATGGACCTAATAGATATTTGCAGAATATTTTATCCAACAGCTACAGAATACACATTCTTTTCCTCAGCATGTGGATCATTCTCAAGGATGGACCATAGGTTAAGTCACAAAACAAATCTTAAAACATTCAGAAAAATAGAAATAATCTTGAGCATCTTCTATGGCCACATGAAATAAAACTAGAAATCAATAACAAGAAGAATTTTGGAAACTATAAAAGTATATGGAAGTTAAACAATATCCTCCTGAATGACCAGTGGGTCAATGAAAAAATTAAGAAGAAAATTGAAACATTTCTTGAAACAAATGATAACAGGAAAAAAACCCCCATAATTTATGGGATACAGCAAAAGCAGTATTAAGAGGGAACTTTATAGCTGTAAGTGCCTATCTCAAAAAAGAAGAAAAACTTCAAATAAAACCTAAGGAACAGAAATAAATGAAATTGAAATGAAGAAAATGATACAAAAGATCAATGAAACAAAAAATTGGGTTTTTTTCTGAAAAGATAAACAAAATTGACAAAACTTAAGCCCAACTAACTAAGAAAAAGAGAGAAGATTCAAATAAATAAAATCAGAAATGATAAAAGAGATATTACAACTGATGCAGAAATTCAAAGGATAATTAGTGGCTACTATGAGCAACTGCATGCCAGTAAATTGGAAAATCTAGAAAAAAATGGACACATTTCAAGACATAAAAACCTACCAAGATTGAACCTTGAAAAAATAAAAAAACCTGAACAGACAAATAGCAAGTAATGAGATTTACTCCATAATAAAATGTCTCCAAGTAAAGAGAAGCCCTGAACTCAATGGCTTCACCACTGAATTCTACCAAGCATTTAAAGAAAAGCTAATACCAATCCTACTGAAACTATTCCAAAAAACAAAGGAGGAAGGAATACTTCCGAACTCATTGTGCAAGACCAGTATTACCCGGATACCAAAACCAGACAAGGACACATAAAAAAATTAAAGGCCAATATCTCTGATAAATATTGATGCAAAAATCCTCAACAAAATACTATCAAATTGAATTCAACAATACATTAAAAAGACCATTCATCATGACCAAGTGAGATTTATCTCTGGGATGCAAGGATGGTTCAATAAATGCAAATCAATCAGTGTGATATATCCTATCAACAGAATGAAGGACAAAAACTGTATGATCATTTCCATTGATGCTGAAAAACATTTAATAAAATTTAACATCCCTTCATGATAAAAAAAAAAACACTCAAAAAACTGGGTGTAGAAGAAGTATATTTTGACATAATAAAAGTCATCTATTACAGACCCACAGCTAGTATCATACTGAATGGGTGAAAACTGAAAGCCTGTCCTCCAAGATCTAAAGAATGACAAGGATGCCCACTATCACCGCTGTTATTCAGCATAGTACTGGAAGTCCTAGCTAGAGCAATCAGACAAGATAAAGATATAAACAGCATCCACATTAGAAAGAAAGCAGTGAAATTATCCTTGTTTGCAGATTATATAATCTTATATTTGGAAGAACATAAAGACTCCACAAAAAAAACTATTAGAACTTATAAACAAATTCAGTAAAGTTGCAGAATACAATATCAGCTTACAAAAATCAGTAGCATTTCCATATGCCAACAGTGAACAATTTGAAAAAGAAATAAAAAGTAAGTCCATTTACAATAACCACAAATAAAATTAAATACCTGAGATTAACTAAAGAAATGAAAGATCTCTATAAGTAAAACTATTAAACAGTGATGAAAGAAATTGAAGAGGGCACCAAAGAATGGGAAGATATTCCAGGTTCGTTGATTGGAAGGATTGATATTGTTAAAAAGTCCATACTACCCAAAGCAATCTACAGATTCAATGCAGTCCTTCTCAAAATACCAATGACATGCCTTACAGAAATAGAAAAAACAATCCTAAAATCTATATGGAACCACAAAAGACCCAGAATAGCCAAAGTTACCCTAAGTAAAGGAACAAAACTAGAGAAATCACATTACTTGACTTTAAATTATGCTGCAGAAGTATAGTAAGCAAAACAGCAGGGTACTGGCATTAAAACAGACACATAGATCAATGGGATAGAATAGAGAGCTAAGAAAAAAATCCATACACAACAGTGAACTCATTTTTGACAAAGGTGCCAAGGAAAAGACAGTCTCTTCAATAAATGGTGCCGAGAAAACTGGATATCCATATGCAGAAGAATGAAATTAGACCCCTGTTTCTCACCATATACAAAAATCAAATCAAAATGGATTAAAGTCATAAATATAAAACTTCATACTGTGAAACTACTACAAGAAAACATTGGGGAAACTTTCCAGGTCATTGATCTAGGCAAAGATTTCCTGAGTAATACCCCACAAACACATGGGACCAAAATAAAAATGGATAAATAGGATTACATCAAGTTAAGAAACTTCTACACAGCAAAGGAAACAATTGCCAAGGTGAAGTGACAACCCACAGAATGGGAGAAAATATTTGCAAGCTACTCATATGACAAGGGAGTAATATTCAGAATATATAAGGAGTTCAAACAACTCTATAGGAAAAAAAATCTAATAATCCAATTTAAAAATGGGCAAAATATTCGAATAGACATTTCTCAAAAGAAGACATACAAACAGCAAACAGGCATATGAAAAGCTGCTCAACATCATTATCATCAGAGAAATGCAAATAAAAACTACAATGAGATATTATCTCACCCCAGTTAAAATGGCTTATATTCAAAAGACAGGCAATAACAAATGTTAACAAGGATGTGGAGAAAAGGGAGCCCTTCTACACTGTCAGTGGGAATGTAAATTAGTGCAATCACTATAGAAAACAGTGTGGTGATTCCTCAAAAAACTAAAAATAGAGCTACCATATGATCCAGCAATCTCATTGCTAGGTATATACCCAAAAGAAAGGAAATCGGTATATGGGATCTGCACTTGCATGTTTATTGCAGCACTGTTCACAATAGCCAAGATTTGGAAGCAACCTAAGTGTGAATCAACAGATAAAAGGATAAAGAAAATGTGGGAAATATACACAATGGAGTACTATTCAGCCATGAAAAAGAATTTGATCCTGTCATTTGCACCACCATGGCTGGAACTGCAGATTATTACATTAATTGAAATAAGCCAGGCACAGAAAGACAAGCATTGCATGTTCTGACTTATTTGTGGGATCTAAAAATGGAAACAATTGAACTCATGGAGATAGAGAGTAAGATGGTTACCAGAGGATGAGAATGGTAGTGAGGGCATGGCGGTGAGGTAAGAATGGTTAAAATATAGAAAGAATGAATAAGACCTACTATTTGATAGCACAACAGGGTGATTATAGTCAATGACAATTTAATTGTACATTTAAAAACCACTAAAAGAGTATAATTGTGAGATGGTTTGGCTGTGTGTCTCCATCCAAATCTCATGTCAAACTGTAATTCCCACGTGTTGGAGAAGGGTCCTGGTGGGAGGTGCTTGGATCACAGAGGGGTGGTTTCTAATGGTTTAGCACCATCCACCTTGTGCTGTTTCGTGATAGAGTTCTCATGAGATTTGGTTGTTTGAAAGTATGTAGCACCTCCCCCTTCACTCTCCCTCTCTCCTGCTCTGTCATGGTGAGATGTGCCTGCTTTCCCTTCATCATCTGCCATGAATGTAAGTTTCCTGAGGTCTCCCAGCTATGCTCCCTGTACAGCCTGCAGAACTGTGAGTCAACAAAACCTCTTTTCTTTATAAGTTACCCAGTCTCAGATAATTCCTTATAGCAGTGTGAGAATAGACTAACACAGAAAATTGGTACCAGAGAAATGGGGCATTGCTATAAAGATAACTGAAAAGGTGGAAATGACTTTGAAACTGGGTAATAGGCAGAGGTTGGAACAGTTTGGAGGAATCAGAAGAATACAGGAAGATGAGAGAAAGTTTGGAACTTCCTAGAGACTTGTTGAATGGTTTTGACCAAAATGCTGATAGTGATATGGACAGAGATGGTTAGGCAGATGAGGTCTTAGATGGAGATGAGGAACTTATTGGGAACTGGCATAAAGGTCACTCTTGCTATGCTTTAGCAAAGAGACTGGTGGCATTATGCCCCTGCTCTAGAGATCTGTGGAACTTTGAACTTGAGAGGAATAATTTAGGGTATCTGGCAGAAGAAATGTCTAAGCAGCAATGCATTCAAGAGGATACCCAGCTGTTTCTAAAAGCGTATTCTCATATGCATGAAGAAAGAGATTATCTGAAACTGGAACTTATATTTAAAAGAGAAGGAGAGTATGAAAGCTTGGAAAACTTGCAGCTCGACCATGCAGTAGAAAAGAAAAAACCATTTTCCAGGGAGGAATTCAAGGCTGCAGAAATTTGCGTAAGTAAAGGGCAGCCAAATGTTAATAGTCAAGTGCATTCATCCTTTCTTATGCTGCTATAAGGACATACCTGAGACTGGGTGATTTTTAGAGAAAAGAGGTTTAACTGACCCACAGTTCTGCAGGGCTGGAGAGGCCTCAAGAAACTTACAATCATGGCAGAAGGGGAAACAAATACATCCTTCTTCACACAGCTGCAGCAAGGAGAAGTGCACAGTGAAGGGTGGGGGTGGGGAGCCCCTTATAAAACCACTAGATCTTGTGAGAACTCACTCACTATCACAAGAACAGCATGGAGGTAACTGCCTCCATGATTCAATTACCTTCCACTGAGTCCTTGCCATGATACATGGGGATTATGGAAGCTACAGTTCAAGATGAGATTTGGGTGGGGACACAGCCAAACCATATCACCAAGACAATGGGGACAATGCCTTCAGGGCATTTCAGAGACCCTCGTGGCAGTCCCTCCCACCATAGGCCTGGAGACCTAGGAAGGAAAAATGGTTTTGTGGGCCAGGCCCAGGACCTCGCTGATCTGTGCAGCCTCAGAACATTGTGTTCTGCATCCCAGTGACTCCAGCTCCAGCCATGGCTAAAAGGGGCCAAGGTACATCTCAGGCCATTGCTTCAGAAGATGCAAGCCCCAAACCTTTGCGAGTTTTAATCAGTGAGGCCCTGTGGGTGTGCAGAAGGCAAGAGTTGAGGGTTGGGAGCCTCTGTCTAGATTTCAGAGGATGTATGGAAACACCTGGATGTCTAGGCAGAAGTCTGCTGCAGGAGCAGAGACCTGATGGAGAACCTCTACTAAGGCAGTGCAGAGGGGAAATGTGGGGTTGGAGCCCCCACACAGAGTTCCCACTGAGACACTGCTCAGTGGAGCTCTAAGAATAGGGCTACTATCCTCCAGACCCTAGAATGGTAGATCCACTGAGAGCTTGCATCATGCAGCTGGAAAAGCCATAGGCACTCCACGCCAGCTTGCGAAAACAGTCACAGGGGCTGTACCTTGTAGATCCACAAGGTTGGAGCTACTCAAGGCCTTGGGAGCCCAGCTCTTGCATCAGCATGAGACATGGAGTCAAAAAAGAATATTTTGGAGCTTTGAGATTTAATAACTGCCTTGCTGGATTTGGGACTTGCATAGGTCCAGTAGCCCCTTTGTTTTGGCCAATTTCTCCCATTTGGTATGAGAGCATTTACCCAATGCCTGTATACCCCATTATATCTTGGAAGTAACTAATTTGTTTTTTATTTTATAGGCTCATAGGTGGAAGGAACTTGCCTTGTCTTAGATGAGATGTTGGACTTTTGGGTTAAAGATGGAGTGAGTTAAGACTTTGGGAGATTGCTGAGAAGGGATTATTGTATTTTGAAATGTAAGAAGGACATGAGATTTGAGAGAGGCCAGGACAAAATGGTATGGTTTGCCTCTACGTCCCCACCCAAATCTCATGTCTAATTTTAATACCCATGATTGACAGTCCCCCAAATTGAAAAGTGTTAGTGAGGATGTGGACAAAGGGGAACTCTTGTACCCTGTTGATGGAAATGTAAATTATCATAAATTATTGCAGGAGGGGCTTGGTGGGAGGTGACTGGATCATGAAGGTGTTTCAAATGGTTTAGCATCATTCCCCCAGTGCTGTCTCGTGATAGAGTTCTCATGACATCTGGTTGTTTGAAAGTGTTTAGCACCTCCCCTTTCTCTCTCTCTCTCCCCCCGCCCTCTCTCTCTCGCTCTCTCTCTCTTTCTCTCTCTCTCCCTCCCTCCCTCCCTCCTGCTCTGCCATGGTAAGACGTGCTTGCTTCCCCTTCACTTCCCACCATGATTGTAAAGTTTCCTGAGGCCTCCCAGCCATGCTTCCTGTACAACCTGCAGAACTGTGAGTCAATTAAACTTCTTTTCTTCATGAACTACCCAGTCTCAGATAGTTCTTTATAGCAATGTGACAATGGACTAATACAAATTGGATTGCTTGTAACAGAAAGGATAAATGCTTGAGGAGATGGATACCTCATCCTCTATGATGTGATTATTACACATTGCATACTTGTATCAAAGCATATATCCCATGATATGGGTTGGCTCTGTGTTCCCACCCAAATCTCACCTTGAACTGTAATCCCCATAATCCCTAAATGTGAAGGGCAGGACCAAGTGGAGGTAACTGAATCATGGGGGCAGTTTCCCTCATGCTGTTCTCGTGATAATGAGTTAGTCTCATGGGATTTGATGGTTTTATAAGTGTCTGGTATTTCCCCTGCTTGCACTCATTCTCTCTTCTTCCACCCTGTGAAGAGGTGCCTTCCACCATGATTGTATTATTTGTAAATTACCCAGTCTCAGGTATTTCTTCAAAGCAGCATGAGAACAGACTAATACACCCAATAAATATATACACCTACAATGTATTCACAAAAATTAAACACGAAAAATACAAATAAAGAAATTGAAGAAGACACAAAAAATGTGAAGAAATCCAGTATTCATTGACTGGAAGAATTAATATTGTTAAAATGTCCATACATTCCCCAAAATCTACAGATTTAATACAATTCCGATTAAAATTCCAAAGACAGTTTTCAAAGAACTAGAAAAAACAATCCCAAAATTGTTAGAGAATCACAAAATAATCCTGAATTAGCCAAAGCAATTTTGAGCAACAATGAACAAAGCTGAGGGGCATCACACTACTTGACTTTGAAATATACTACAAAGTTATAGTAACCAACACAGATGGGTATTGACATAAAAACAGACAGAGACTAATGGAACAGAACGCAGAGCCCAGAAATTAATCCATGCATTTAAGGTCAATTGATTTTTGACAAAGATGCCAAGAACATACAGGGGGGAAAGGACAGGCTCTTCGACACATGGTGTTGAGAAAACTGGAGATCCATGGGCAAAGAATAAAATTAGACCCTTATTGCACTAGACCGTTCTTGCATTGCTATAAAGAAATATCTAAGACTGGGAATTTCTGGGAAATTCATAAAGAAAAGCGGTTTAATTGGCTACGGTCCTGCAGGCTATAAAGGAAGCATGGCGCTGGCATCTAATCAGCTTCTGGTGAGACCTGAGGAAGCTTACAATCATGGAGGAAGGCAAAGGGGGAGCTGGTGTACCAGATGATGAGAGTGGGCATGAGAAAGCGAGGGGGAAAGTGCCACATTCTTTTGAACAACAGATCTCATGTGAACTCAGATGGCTTATTCTCTACTAAGGGGACACTCTCAGCCATTCATGAGGGATCTGCCCCCATGATCCATTACCTTCCACCAGGTCCCACCTCCAACACTGGTGGTCACGTTCCAACATGAGATTTGGAGCGGACACACATCCAAACCATATTAAAAATTTTTAAGATATCACTTACTTCCCACCATATAGAAAAATCAACTCAAAATGAATTAAAGACTTAAATGTGAAACCTGAAACTGTAAAAATCATGGAAGAAAACACGGAGGAAAGAATCCACAACACTGGTCTTTGCAAAATTTTTTTTTTTTTTTTATATTAACACAAAACCATAGGCGACAAAAGCAATGATAGACAAATAGAACACATCAAACAAAAAAAAATCTTCTGGGCAACCAAGAAAGCAATCCACAGAGTGAAGAGAAATGGGGGCTAAATACCTGCAAATCTATAACTGATAAGGGTTTAATATACAAAATATATAAGGCACTCAATTCAATAGCAAGAAAACAAGTAACTGGACTAAAAAATGGGCAAAGGACCTGGATTATCTATTTCTCAATCTATTTCTCAAATTCCCAGCCTCAGATATTTCTTTATAGCAATGCAAGAACAGTCTAGTGCAATAAGGGTCTAATTTTATTCTTTGCCTATGGATACCCAGTTTTCTCAACACCGTGTGTTGAAGAGACTGTCCTTTTCCCTGTGTATATTCTTGGCATCTTTGTCAAAAATCAATTGACCTTAAATGCATGGATTAATTTCTGGGCTCTGCGTTCTGTTCCATTAATCTATGTGTCTGTTTTTACGCCAATACTCATCTGTGTTGGTTACTATAGCTTTGTAGTATATTTCAAAGTCAAGTATATTTCTCAAAAGAGGATGTATGAATGGCTGACAGGTATGTGAAAAGGTGCTCAACATCAGTAATCATCGGAGAAATGCAAATTAAAACCACAATGAAATATCACTGGCTCACGCCTATAATCCCAGTACTTTGGGAGGCCAAGGCAGGCAGATCATGAGGTCAGGAGTTTGAGATCAGCTTGGTCATCGTAGTGAAACACTGTCTCTACTAAAAATACCAAAATTAGCCAGGCATGGTGGCACGTGCCTGTAGTCTCAGCTACTCAGGAGGCTGAGGCAGGAGAATCACTTGAACCTGGGAGGCAGAGGTTGTGGTGAGCCAAGATCACGCCACTACACTCCAGCTTGGGCAACAGAGTGAGACTCTGTCTCAAAAAAAAAAAAAAAAGAAAAGAAAAAGAGGAAGTATCACATGACACTGGTTAGAATGGCCTCTATAAAAAAGGGGGAAGATGACAGTGTTGTGAGGATGTGGACAAAGGGGATTCTAGTATCCTGTTGATGGGAATGTAAAGTATCACAGCCATTAGGGAAAACAGAATGGAAGTTTCTTAAAACTTAAAAATAAAATTACCATATGACCCACCCATATCATGGTGCGTCTATACAGATAAAGGAAATGAAATCAATATGCTGAAGAGGTGCCTGCACTCCCATGTTGATGGCAGCACTATTCACCATAGGCAAGACATGGAATCACCGTAAGTGTCCATCCACAGATGAATCAAGAAAATGTGGAATATAGACACAAAGGTTTTAATTCAGCCTTAAAAAATAAGGAAATCTATTATTTGTGACAACATGGGTGAACCTGGAAAATGTTATGTGAAATAAGCCAGGCACAAAAAAGGCAAACGGCAACACACAATCTCACTTATATGTGGAATCTAAAAAAGTAGAACCCACAGAAGCAGAGAGTGGAAAGGTGGCTACCAGCGGCTGCGGGCAGGGAGGCAGAGGTGTGTGGAGGGCTGCGGTGGGGAGGCACTGGTCAGCAGGTGAAAGGATACAAAGTTTCAGTTAGCCGGGGAAAAAAGGCCAAGACACTGATGATGCCACACGGGAACCATGGTTAATAACCATGGACTTGAAAATCTCTAAGGGAGTAGACTTGATGTATTCTAAACACACAAAAAAAAATCTGAGCTAATAAACATATTATTTAGCTTGATTGTGGCCAAAATTATATTTCAGCTTTTATATATGTGGGGAAAAGAAAGAGAGATCACACTGTTACTGTGTCTATATAGAAAGCAGTAGACATAAGAGGCTCCATTTTGTTCTGTATTTGAGATGCTGTTAATCTGTGACCCTACCCCCAACCCTGTCTTTGCAAGAGACATGTGCTGTGGTGACTCAAGGTTTAACGGATTTTGGGCTGTGCAGGGTGTGCTTTGTTAAACAAGTGCCTGAAGGCAGTATGCTTGTGAAAGGTCATCACCATTCTCTTAATCTCAAGTACCCAGGAACACGTACACTGCCAAAGGTCACAGGGACCTCTGCCTAGGAAAGCTAGGTATTGTCCAAGGTTTCTCCCCATGTGATGGTCTGAAATATGGCCTCGTGGGAAGGGAAAGACCTGATCATACCCCAGCCTGACACCCATGAAGGGTCTGTGCTGAGGAGGACTAGTATAAGAGGAAAGAAGGCCTCTTGGCAGTTGAGATAGAGAAAAGCATCTGTCTCCTGACCGCCCCTGGGCAATGGAACATCTCGGTGTAAAACCGATTGTATGTTCTGTTTACTGAGAAAGGAGAAAACCGCCTTAGGGCTGAAGGTGGGACGTGCTAGCGGCAATGCTGCTCTTTATGCACTAGAAAGGTTTATGGAGATGTTTGCATATGCATATCAAGGCACAGCACTTTTCCTTAAACTTATTCATGTCACAGAGATCTTTATTCATATGTCTTACTGCTGACCTTCTCCCTACCATGATCCTATTATCCTGTCACTTCCCTTTTCTAAGATGGTAAAGATAATGATCAATAAATACTGAGGGAACTCAGAGACCGGTACCGGCGAGGGTCCTCTGTATGCTGAGTGCCGGTCCCCTGGGCCCACTTTTTCTTTCTCTATACTTTGTCTCTGTGTCTCATTTCTTTTCTTTTTATTTTATTTTATTTTATTTATTTTGTATTATACTTTTAAGTTCTAGGGTACATGTGCACAATGTGCAGGTTTGTTACATATGTATACTTGTGCCATGTTGTTGTGCTGCACCCATCAACTCATCAGCACCCATCAAATCGTCATTTACATCAGGTATAACTCCCAATGCCATCCCTCCCCCCTCCCCCCTTCCCATAATAGGCCCCGGTGTGTGATGTTCCCCTTCCCGAGTCCAAGTGATCTCATTGTTCAATTCCCACCTATGAGTGAGAGCATGCGGTGTTTGGTTTTCTGTTCTTGTGATAGTTTGCTGAGAATGATGGTTTCCAGCTGCATCCATGTCCCTACAAAGGACACAAACTCATCCTTTTTTATGGCTGCATAGTATTCCATGGTGTATATGTGCCACATTTTCTTAATCCAGTCTGTCACTGATGGACATTTGGGTTGATTCCAAGTCTTTGCTATTGTGAATAGTGCCACAATAAACATACGTGTGCATGTGTCTTTATAGCAGCATGATTTATAATCCTTTGGGTATATACCCAGTAATGGGATGGCTGGGTCATATGGTATATCTAGTTCTAGATCCTTGAGGTATCGCCATACTGTTTTCCACAATGGTTGAACTAGTTTACAATCCCACCAACAGTGTAAAAGTGTTCCTATTTCTCCACATCCTCTCCAGCACCTGTTGTTTCCTAACTTTTTAATGATTGCCATTCTAACTGGTGTGAGAAAACCTAGGTAGTACCATTCAGGACATAGGCATGGGCAAGGACTTCATGTCTAAAACACCAAAAGCAACGGCAACAAAAGCCAAAATTGACAAATGGGATCTAATTAAACTAAAGGACTTCTGCACAGCAAAAGAAACTACCATCAGAGTCAACAGGCAACCTACAGAATGGGAGAAAATTTTTGCAATCTACTCATCTGACAAAGGGCTAATATCCAGAACCTACAAAGAACTCAAACAATTTACAAGAAAAAACAAACAACCCCATCAAAAAGTGGGCAAAGGATATGAACAGACATTTCTCAAAAGAAGACATGCATACGGCCAACAGACACATGAAAAAATGCTCGTCATCACTGGCCATCAGAGAAATGTGTCTCATTTCTTTTCTCAAGTCTCTCGTTCCACCTAACAAGAAACGCCCACAGGTGTGGAGGGGCAGGCCACCCCTTCAATATACATATTTCAAAACATCATGTTGTACAGGATAGATGCATGTAACTTTAATTGTCAACTAAAAGTTAATGAAATAAAAATTTTAAAAAGTAAAAAAATACATGTGGTTTAATACAATTAATGCCAACTCATTCCCTTGTTTTTTGCTATGAACCTTGCAAGGAGATGAATAATCCAAGGCTCTTGGATAAGATAAAGGCCCCATCCATCTTGCTCCTCTCAGCCCTGGAGGAGGAGGGAGAGTCCTTCCTCCCCTCTCCCCCCTGCTCCGCCCCCCGCTCCGTCTACCCTCACGCACCCTCAATCAGTCCCCGCCTCCAGCCCTGACCTCTGCCCTCGGTTTCTCAGGCAGGTCCAGGGCCAGTTCTCCCATGACGTGATCCCTCTCCGATGCAGGGCACCAGCAAGATAAAGGACTGGGGCTGAACAGGGTGGAGGGAGCATTGGAATGGCACTGAGGGCAAAGGTAGAGGTGTGCATGGCAGCGCCCTGGCTGTCCCTACAAAGGGCACGGGCACTGGGCACCAGAGCCACCCGGGTCCCCAGGACAGTGCTGCCCTTTGAAGCCATGCCCCGGCGTCCAGGCAACAGGTGGCTGAGGCTGCTGCAGATCTGGAGGGAGCAGGGTTATGAGCACCTGCACCTGGAGGTGCACCAGACCTTCCAGGAACTGGGGCCCATTTTCAGGTAAAGCCCTCCCTGGCCCTCGCTGGGAACACCCAGAGCCCTGCCCCTGCTGCCCAGGACCCTGCCGGGCACACAGCACTGCTGTTCCCAGCAGGCCCTGGCACTCTGCATCCTTTGGAGGATGGGGAGGGAGTGCAGCATGTGCTGGTCTGTGGCTCTGCCAGTGCAGGGGATGGTGCAGAGCAAACCCCAGCTTGCTGCAGAGAGGGCAGGACTCAGAGGCACTAAAGTTGAGAGGGTCCGAGGACCCAGCAGGAGGGCTTCAGCTGTGAAGCCGCTAATCCAGGAGCCAGGAGGGTGGACAGGAGACACTTTGGATTGGGAATGCAGAGTGCGGCCGGTGGGAAATGACCCCGTCCAGCAGTGTCTTGTGCTTGGCCTCACAGGTATGACTTGGGAGGAGCAGGCATGGTGTGTGTGATGCTGCCGGAGGACGTGGAGAAGCTGCAGCAGGTGGACAGCCTGAACCCACGCCGGATGAGCCTGGAGCCCTGGGTGGCCTACAGACAACATCGTGGGCACAAATGTGGCGTGTTCTTGCTGTGAGGGGCGAGTCGGGAGCTGAGAGCTGGGAGCAGGGTGGGCAGCCTGGGCACAGAGAGGAGGCAAGAGAGGCAGGACCTGAAAACACATCCGCCCTGGGCCTCTGTGGTGGGCTGTGAGGGTGAGCACCCAGCCCGGAGGATGGCCATCCTGTGGGGTCAAGTCTGCCCTGCAGCTGCGGGAAGCAGGACAGTGGTGGAGAAATGGGCACGGGCACCTCTGCAGAGGAGAGAACGCAGAGCAATGAGCCCTTCTGTGTAGTGAGAACCCGCTCTGCACCGACCTCGGCGGCTTCTTTCTCTTGCGGGCTGAGGACTCTCCTTCCCATGGGTCAGAAAACTGAGGCCCTGAGAAGGGGACTCCCACTGGCCCAGGTCACAGGCTGTGAGTGCTGAGCCTGCTGTTCACTGGGGCTGCAGCCTGCCTCAGGGCGCTCGTGGTCCCTGCTGTCCCAGCAAACTTTCTTGATGGGGACAGTCCCAGGCAGGAGGCAGGTGGGGACGCAGGTGGCTGGTGGCTCCATTGTTCTCAGAAGCAAGGCACGAGGTGGGGCGGTTGATGACACTGGCCCGTGGAGAGGGTGGTGCCTGGTCAGGTGGACAGGGAGAGGCTGGTGCTTGGAGTGGGTCACCTGCAGGGATGTTGCCATTAGGATGGGGGAAGGACTGGACGAGGATGTCACAGTGGCAACAGCCCCCACTCCACGGCAGGAGGATAACGCTCTTGGGAATAGCGGGATTTAGGTAAAAGGGCACCCGTGGGTAGGAACCTTCACTGAGGCTGGTGTATAGACAACATCTGGGTGGGAGTCAGGACCCAGGAAGGCAGGTCCAGGAGGCTGGGTACGCATAACAGAAGGAAGGAGAGTGCTCCTGTGTGTGTGCGTGTCTTGCATCTGTGCACATGCTGTGTGTTCCTCTGTACCTGCATATGCACATGTGCTGTGTGTGCATGTGCGTGTACACAAGTATCTGTGTGTGCATGTATGATGTGTGGTGTGTGTGCACGGGTGTCTCTGTGTGTGCATATGCAGGTGCCGGCATGGGTGTAGTGTCTGTGCACACGTGTACATGTGTCTCTTCACACATGTGTGTTGAGGTCTTGCACGGGCACACGTGTGCTTGTGCGTCTTCTGCCTGTCATCACTGTCAGCTCGGGACAGCAGCCAGCTGGACATAAAGGAGTTTTGTAGAAAGTTGGCTGACAGGGGAAATTCTACCCCACCATTCCCTGGGGGCATCCATGGAGACCCAACGCATTCTGGGCTGTGGGTGAGGATGGCATGAGGCACAGAGCTCGGTTCCTGCCCTGCAGAAGATGCAGACACTTCACAGGAGCTGTTGCCCCAGAGGCACTGTGCCCAGGACAGGGAAGGGCAGGGAGGAGAGGGCAGCCAGAGTCTCTCCCCTCAGGACACGGTGTGGGTGAGGAGGGCAAGCTTGACAACAGGGGTCAGTTCCTTTCTTGCAGAAAATCCCTCCCCCCCACCACAGGGAGGGCCTGCATGGGTGAGGTGGTGCCCAACTCAGGGTGCCAGGTCCCAGGAATGACCTCAGTTACCCCATCAGCACCTGCAGGCAAAAGCTACCGTCTCACCACTGCTTAGACCTGAGTGGCCTTTGCCCAGCACCTGGAGGCTGCTCTAAGAAAAGGCTGCAGCTCGAACACAAACAGGCAGCTTCCACCAGGGCCCCCAGTCAGCTCCCTGCAGGCCGATTTCCCTTGGGGACAAGGAGGATGGGATATGGGTCAGGGCCTGTGTCTTGCTGGGGCGGCCTCACAAGCTCTGCCCTGGCCTCTGTAGGAATGGGCCTGAATGGCGCTTCAATCGATTGCGGCTGAACCCAGATGTGCTGTCGCCCAGGGCTGTGCAGAGGTTCCTCCCGATGGTGGATGCGGTGGCCAGGGACTTCTCCCAGGCCCTGAGGAAGAAGGTGCTGCAGAACGCTCGGGGGAGCCTGACCCTGGATGTCCAGCCCAGCATCTTCCACTACACCATAGAAGGTGTGGGCCAGGTGGGAAGGTCCAGCCTCAGAGACCCTGGAGTGGCCAGGGGACGGGGGCAGGGGACTGAAGGGAGTGAGGGGAGGCAGCCAGGAGGCCCGGGGCTTCCTTGTGCTCAGCAGTTCATCCTCCCCGCAGCCAGCAACTTAGCTCTTTTTGGAGAGCGGCTGGGCCTGGTTGGCCACAGCCCCAGCTCTGCCAGCCTGAGCTTCCTCCATGCCCTGGAGGTCATGTTCAAATCCACCGTCCAGCTCATGTTCATGCCCAGGAGCCTGTCTCGCTGGACCAGCCCCAAGGTGTGGAAGGAGCACTTTGAGGCCTGGGACTGCATCTTCCAGTACGGTGAGGCCAGGGACCCAGGCAGTGCTATGGGGAAGGGACGCCATGGGGGCCCACTTTGTTCCTCTCTACCACCCAGCGGGGAATGGAGGTCACAGGGAGGGGCCAGGGCTTCCTCACAGTCCTGCCAGGGAGATCGGTGTGAGTCTGGGGCTGGGCTGGGCCGATTCGGGGAATTTGGTGTGAGAGCAAGGAGACTCGTGTGTTGGGGCAGGCTGGGCAGGAGGAAGACACTGAAGGACGCTTCCCAGTAACAAGGTCTGAGGGCTGTGTCCCGCTCCCCGGACAGGTGACAACTGTATCCAGAAAATCTATCAGGAACTGGCCTTGAGCCGCCCTCAGCAGTACACCAGCATCGTGGCGGAACTCCTGTTGAATGCGGAACTGTCGCCAGATGCCATCAAGGCCAACTCTATGGAACTCACTGCAGGGAGCGTGGACACGGTCAGGCCGGCAACCAGCCCCACCCAGAGAGGGTGATGCCAAGTCTGGTTCCCAGACACTGCCTGCCAATGCCACATGGCACCCACGTGCCCCATCCCCAGGCTACGGGCCCCACATTTCTTCCTTGATATTGTGATGTGATAAACACATTTGCAGGTTGCCTTGGTTCGAATGGGGGTTCCTTTCTCTGGAGGACTCAGGGAAAGGGGTTTGGATGGGAACTGGGATTTGAAGTCTTGGGCCCCAGGGCTCTGTCGTGCTCAGGGCATGCGTGTCTCCACCCCTCACAGGGAGGTTGTCCTGGGAGGGGTGTCCCGGGGGCTGAGTCCTCCTGTGCAAGGTCTGACCCTGCAGCCATGGCTCCCGCAGACTGTGTTTCCCTTGCTGATGACACTCTTTGAGCTGGCTCGGAACCCCAACGTGCAGCAGGCCCTGCGCCAGGAGAGCCTGGCCGCCGCCGCCAGCATCAGTGAACATCCTCAGAAGGCAACCACTGAGCTGCCCTTGCTGCGGGCGGCCCTCAAGGAGACCTTGAGGTGGGTGCTAGCTGAGCCTTCCCTGTGGCCCTGGCCCCTGCTGGAGAGCAGCCCCCACTGGGTGGTGGCAGACAGAAGCTGGGCTGATAAGCGTCACCCAGCAGCCCATTTCCCCTGCACCTGCTCTTCCTCTCCCTCAAGGACAGGGAGCTCTTCTTCCTCTGGAATCTCTCTTCAATGCCCTGGGATTAACGTGGGGCATGTCCTTCTGGGCTTGGGGCTGCTCAAGTTAGGGGAGGTTTGGCCGGGCTCAGCAGGTGCCAGGAAACACCTTCCTCAAGACCTGGGCTTTCCGTGGGCCGGGGACCTCTAGTGGTGGGTCTTGGGTAGGAAGGCTGCAGAGGGCACGGGAAGCCCCGTCCAGCTAAGGACCCTTTCTGTGGATGCCCCCACCTCCAGGCTCTACCCTGTGGGTCTGTTTTTGGAGCGAGTGGTGAGCTCAGACTTGGTGCTTCAGAACTACCACATCCCAGCCGGGGTGAGTGAGCCCCACACCCCTCCAGCTGAGAACCTCCCTCCCCAATCATTCCCTGATCCCCGCTCTGCACCGTCCGCAGACACTGGTGCGCGTGTTCCTCTACTCGCTGGGTCGCAACCCCGCCTTGTTCCCGAGGCCTGAGCGCTATAACCCCCAGCGCTGGCTAGACATCAGGGGCTCCGGCAGGAACTTCTACCATGTTCCCTTTGGCTTTGGCATGCGCCAGTGCCTGGGGCGGCGCCTAGCAGAAGCGGAGATGCTGCTGCTGCTGCACCATGTGAGCAGGCCGGGACTGGGGAGGGGCCTGGGCGGGGTCCAGGCAGCATGGGCGGGGTTTGAGCAATGTGGGAGTGGCCTCGGAGGAGTGGGCGTGGCCTGCATGTTTCCTGGACCGGGTAAGGGGGTTACTGGGAGAACCTGGGCGAGGTTGAGGCTGTGTAGGTCCTGGGCAGAAGTTGGTATGGTGAGGAGGGTACCATCTGGGTGAGGCTGCTGTTAAACAGTCAGGTGGGAACTGGGGAAGTTGGGTGGAGCCTGTACAGGATAGTGGGGCTTGGGCAATACTTGGGCTGGATACATTCTGGGTCTGGGCTGTAAGATGGGGCTGGTCAGGAATGAAAGAGGTTGGGGCCCAGGCTGCTGTTCCCCCTTCAACATAATCCCTGCAACTTTGCGGGTCTGAGGAGGCTGCACCACGTCTATGGGCTGTGAACTATGCCAGATGGCAACCTGGCTTCTGTCCTAGGTGCTGAAACACCTCCAGGTGGAGACACTAACCCAAGAGGATATAAAGATGGTCTACAGCTTCATATTGAGGCCCAGCACGTTCCCCCTCCTCACCTTCAGGGCCATCAACTAATCACATCTCTGCATCCAGGGTCCCAGCCTGGCCACCAGCCTCCCTCTCTGCCTGACCCCAGGCCACCCCTCTTCTCTCCCACACACACAGCGTCCTGAGCCACCCCTCTGTCTAACCAGCCCCAGCACAAATGGAACTCCTGAGGGCCTCCAGGACCAGAGTTTGCCAGGTTAAGCAGCAATGCCAGGGCCCAGCTGGGGAGGATCTTTCTGACAGGGCCTGACCTTGTCCCCAGCCCCACCTGGCCCCTTCTCCAGCAAGCAGTGCCCTCTGGACAGCTTGACTCTACCCCTCCCAACGCTGGCTCCAGGTTCCTCGTGTGGCCATGCAAGGGCACCGTGATTCTGTCCCTTGCCCTCCTGCCTACTCTCACATGTCCCTGTTCCTCTCCCCTGGCCACGGCCTCTGTGCAGACTGTGTCAGAGTCATTAAGCGGGATCCCAGCACCTCAGAGTGCAGTCAAGCTCCCTCCTGCAGCCTGCCTCCCAGGCAGCTCGAGCATGCCCTGAGCTCTCTGAAAGTTGTCACCCTGGAACAGGGTCCTGCAGGGTAGAGTAAAAAGGCCCCTGTGGTCACTTGTCTTGACACATCCCCACTTTCAAGTGATACAACTGAGTCTCGAGGGACGTGTGTTCCCCAGCTGAGCGTGTCAACCTCATGCCCCAGGCCTCGTCTTTCATGGACCAGACCTCGTTCCAGCAGCGAGTGTTGGGTCCTCTGCTTCCCGTGCTATCCCCTGAGGAAGGTCCTGAGGATGCTGTGAGGAGATGGAAGGGTCATGTGGGGTGGGAATCTTGGGTGTGGTTCCAGAAATGTTTCTGGAAACAGGAGAGACAGGATTGGGCCAACAAGGACTCAGATGCCTTTTATTCACTCATTTTTCTGGTTGATATGGAGCCATGCCATGTGCCACGACCTGGGGTGGGCACAGGGATGCTGCAGTTCCCAACATGAACCTGCCTTGGGCCTCCTGTGCTCCTAACCCAGCAGAGAGAGTTGACCCCTCCTGAACTGGCCACTCCACAGTTCTCCCGTGCAGGGAGAGAAAGCACCCAGGTTGAGTGCACGCCCAGCCAGACTGTCTTTATCTCCAAGGATTTTCGTCAGGGTAAAGATAACCGCAGCCAGCTCCTGGTGGCTGATGAGGATCAGAGCGTTTGTTCCCCCATGAAAGGGGAAACCCCTATGGCATCATTCCAGTGGTGGTCAGTAGTTCCAGGACGCCCTGCAGGACTCAGCCAGTACAGGGAGAGGAAGTGCCCCAAGTTGGGAGCACACCTAGGTAGAGTTCTTGGTGTTAATCTATTCAGGCTGCTCTAAGAAAATGCCATAGACTGGGTTGCTGACAAATATTAGAATTCTATTTCTCTTGGTTCTGAAGGCTTAGAAAGCTAAGATCAAGGTATCAGCAGGTTCTGTGTCTGGTGAGGACCCACCTCTTGTTTCACAGGTGAAACCTTCTTGCTCTTTCCTCACATGGTGGAAAAGAGCAAGACAGTTCCAGGAGACCTCTTTTATAAGGATGCCAATTCCATTCAAGAGGCCACTGCCTGCATTCCCTTCCCTTCTCAATGGCCCTGCCCTGCTACTACCATCACCTTGCTGACTAGATTTCA
This sequence comes from Macaca mulatta, assembly GCF_049350105.2. NCBI lineage: Eukaryota > Metazoa > Chordata > Mammalia > Primates > Cercopithecidae > Macaca > Macaca mulatta. The sequence continues at coordinate 153,267,191 of NC_133413.1, read as the reverse complement.
GCGTATGGATTCTGGAGGCAGACCCAAAAATTCAGATTAAACTATTCTGCTTCTGGTTCTCTAAAATCTACATCCTTCTCATATACAAAATACATGCGTTTCTCCCCCATAACCCCAAATAATCTTAACTCATTTTAGCATCAACTTTAAAGTTGTAGTCCAAAGTGTAATTTAAATGTTATCTGAGTCAAATATGGATAAGACTCAAGGTACAACTTATCCTGAGTCCAACTGTTCTTGCTGTGAACCTATGAAATCAAACATGTTACGTGCTTCCAAAATACAGTGGTTGGAGAGGCATAGGATAAACATTCCCATTCCAGAAAGGAGAAACAGGAAAGAAGAAAGGAGTAACAAGTTTCAAGCAACTCCAAAATTGAATGTGACCAACAGCATTAAACCTTAAGCCTCAAGAATAATCTCCTTTGACTGGATTTTCCATCTTCTGAACATGGTGGTGCAGGGATTGTTTCTCCTGGGGCTTCAGGATGCTCTGCCCCCACAGCTTTGCTGGGTGCAGCCTGGCTTGCAGCTCTCATGAATTGGAGTTGCATTCCTGCAGGTCTCCCAGACTGGAATCAGGCACGGGTAGCTCCACCTGCCTGGGATCCTGGGTTGTCCTGCTCCGCTGGCTCCTTAGGCATGGCTTTCACAGCAGCCCTCTGCCTCAGTCTTGTGCCTGAAGTTCTGGGCCACTCCATCCCTTGATATCCAGGTGAAGGCTTCCACACCCACAGCTCATGCAACCTTCACTCCAGCAGAAATGACCCTATGCTGACACCACCAAGGTTTACTACCTGTGCCCTCTGGAGGGGCAGCCACTGTGGCACATGACACACATAAGCTCACTGGAGCCCACCTGGGGTGGTCAATGAGCAGAACTCCAGCATCTGGGGAGCAGAGCCTTGAGGTAGTACAAGGGAGTGAGTGCCAAGGTTTTACAGAAAAATGCAGTCCATCCTTTAAAAATATTCTGTCCCCCCAGACTCTTGCGCTTTGGGTGTGTAGTGAGAGTGGCAGCCCCAGTTATTTCTAAAATGCCTCCCCGGTCATTCTTCCATTGTCTTGGTGAACAACACTTGGCTGATCTATAATAATCTTATTAAATGGTCCCTTGGCCACACCCTTGGTGCTCTCTCCAGAGCATGCTTTCTCATATTTTGCAATATGGACAGACTGGCAATTTCCCAAATCTTTAAGTTCTGCTTCCCTTTTGATTATAAAAAATCCATCTTCAATTTATTTTTTGCTTCTTCTATTTTACTATAAACATTCAAGAGCATCAAGTTGCACCTTAAACACTTGGCTTAGAAATTTCTTCAGCCAAATATCTTATTTAATTACTCACCAGTTCTACTCTACATAAAACACTAGGACGTAAAGTCAATTCAGCCAAGTTCTTTGCCACTTCATAACAAGGACTACCTTTCCTCCAGTTTCTAATAACATGTTCCTTATTTCTGTTTGAGATTCCATAAGAATGGCTTTTACATTCTATATTTCTAGTAACATTCTGTCCCTGACCACTTAGATATTCTCTAAGATGGAGGCTTTCTCTACAGCCCTCCTCCTCTTGTTCTGAGCCCTTACCAGAAGCATCCTTCAGGGCCTGCTCATGGTGACATAGGCTTTCTCCAGCATGCACTTCAAAACCCTTCTAGCCTCTACCCAATTACCCAGCAGCACCCCCATTTTTCAGTACCAATCTTCTGTCTTAGTTTATTCAAGTTGCTACAACAAAGTACCACAGACTGGGTGGCTCGGAAACAACAGAGATTTGTTGCTTACAGATCTGGAGCCTGAGACGTCCAAGATCAAGGTGCTGGCAGATTTGGTCTCTGGGGAGGGTCTATTTCGTGATTCACAGATAGAACATTCTTACTGTGTCCTCACATGATGGAAAGAAATAAAGAAGTTCTCTGGGGACTCTTTGGTATGGGTGCTTTCACTTTCAATAGCATTTTGCAGTTTTTCTTGCACATATTCTGAAAATTTTCCTGTACATGTATCCAGCAGTGGAACTTCTAAAAAAAAAAAAGGATTGGCAATAGGGTTTGGAGGAGCCGGAACCCAGATATCCAACATAGCAGGCAGGGTCTTTTTTGGAAAAGAGCACAGTCTTTTTTTGAAAAGAGCCCTGCTCACATATCTCAGCCCTTTTACTGATAGAGAGGGACTGTTGGGCTCTCTTCTTCCTTAAGAGTTATCCTTGGAGACGTCCACCTCTGGCTGGAAAAGAATTCCCCAGCTCCAGTCTTCTCACTCTCCTAGGTAAAAGTGTGTGAGTGTTGTGTGGAGAAGAGCACAAGCTTGAGGCAGCACAGGGGAACGTGTCCCTGAGGATTGCAGAAACTCTGCTTTGCCTGAAGAACTTGTAATGGCGTCCCTGAGGGAGCTGCCTTGTAAGACATTGTTGATTTGTCTCAGAACCTACTCCACTATCCCTCTTTCCTTCTAGACCTAAAGCTTCACTTAAGTACCAGCAGGCCCCAAAAGATGAGGTAAAATTGTGACCCAGGAGGAGCTGTGCTACACTCTAAAACAACCATGTGCCATTTCCAAACATGCAGATGCATCAGGGGAACACAAATGGAAATGAATATTAAGTGGGTGGGATCATGGTTGAACAAAAGAAAAGTTAGATTCAGGCTGAATAAATTGATATGGGCCCTCCAAGCAGAGCTTCTGGATAGCTTGAGAGTTGGAAACGGGCTCTAATAGTTTGGTTAGTTGGCTGAAATATGAACAAAAGATGGCCCACACGAAATGAATGCCAGGACAATCTTAGTTCACCGTAGAGGAACATATCCAAAGCCTGAAGGAGATCGAAATGATAAAGCAGATTGATCATACAAGATCTGCGCCAATCCACGGAGGTCACCCATCTCTGGAGGCCCAAGGACACATCTTTCACCATGACTGTCAGAAATAAATTTGGGAAGGGAGTTTTTTTTTTTTTTTTTTTTTAATCCTTAAAGAGCTCTGTGGGCACTCTTCTCTGTAGGTCAGGCATTATAGTGGGAACTGCTGTCGCTTAACTTGGATCCGTAAAGGCAGTGGAAATAATTGCAGTGGGAGGGGTGCAGCAGGGCCATGTGGCAACCCTTAATAACCAGATAAGCTGGTATGGCTGCAGTAATGAACAGCATGGTCAAAGCTGCACTCAGAAGAGTCTGCCTGGCAGAGGCAAATGGCATTGTCTAGTTGATCACGGTGTTCCTAGATGCCAAATAAATAGATATGGAGTCCACTAAATCCTTATTTGATCTGTATAAGCACAGGAGTTCTGAGTCAAGTGGACAGAAATTGAGCCAGAATCATGGTCTCTGAATCAATTCCCACACTGAGCCAGTTTACATACCCAGAACTGCTTGAATGAAAGGGTAGGCCAGTTCCTCTTGAGGAAAGACCCCACGACACTGCCAACAATTTATACTGTTAATCTTGCTCACATCCTGCCCCAAAGAGACTCACAGCCTTTTACCAGAGTGACTTTGCACTGGGGAAAAGGCAATCGTCAGACTTCTCAGGAATTTCTAAATACAGGCTCTGAATTGACACTAATGTCAGGAGAGCCCAAATAAAAGGGATTATAGAACTCAGATGATTAATGGAATTTTAGCTCAGGTCCATCTCACTGTGGATCCAGTGGGTCCCGAAACCCATCCAGTGCTTATTTCCCTCAGTTCAGAATGCATTATTGGAATAGACATACTCAGGTCCTGAACAAAATCCCACAAGACTCTCTTGACCTGTGAAGCAAGGGTTATTACTGTAGGAGGAGCCAAATAGAAGCTACTAGAATTGCTTCTGCCCAGGAGATCAGTAAATAAAAAGCAATATTGCATTTGCAGAAAAAATTACAAATATTGGTGTCATATCAAGGACTTGAAGAGTGGAGGGATGATGATTCCCACCATACTCCCACTCAACTAGATTATTTGGACTGTGCAGAAGACAGATGGATCTTCTAGAATGACAATAAAGTATGGTAAAGTTAGCCAGATGGTGACTCCAAGTGCAGTTTCTGTGCCCAATATAATTTCATTATTACAGCAAATTAATATGTCTCCTGGTACCTGGTTGCTATGATTTCAATGTCCCCTCCAGAATTCATGTTGAAACATAACCCAGAAGTGGCAGTGTTTATTTGTGGTGCCTTTGGGAGGTGATTAGACTATGAAGGGTTTTGCCCCCATTAATATATTAATCCATTCCTGGATTAATGGGCTGTCATGCAAGGGAAGTTGGTGACTTTATAAGAAGAGGAAGAGAGACCTGAGCTAGCACACACAATCACACTTAGCCCCTCGCTGTGTGATGCCCTATGCCACCCTGGGACCCTTCAGAGAGTCTCTACCAGCAATAAGACTCTCACCAGATTCACCTCGAGCTGGCAGTTTCTCAGACCCCATAACTGTGAAAAATAAATCTCTTTTTATTTACAAATTACCCAGTTTCAGGTATTCTGTTATAAACAACAGAAAATAGACTAAGACACTATTATGCAGGTATTGACTGACAAATGCTTTTTTTCCTAAATTTCTATTAGTAATGATCACCAGAAGTAATTTGCTTTCAGCTGGCAAAATCAGCAATACAACTTTTCTGTCCTAATGGCTATGATAATCGTATATGTTAACTTAAGTAGGATACAGTATCCAGTAACTCAATCAAACATGATTTATGAGTATTAGTTTGTTGTTACCTTCCCATAAAGAAATACCTGAGACTGTGTAATTTATTTTTAAAAGAGGTTTAATTGCCTCATGGTGCTGCAGGCTGTACAGAAAGGATAGAAGCTTCTGCTCAGCTTCCGGAGAGGCCTCAGGAAACTTACAATCATGGCGAAAGGTAAAAAGGAGGCAGGCAAGTCTTACATGTCTGGAGCAGGAGTAAGAGAGCATGGAGAGGTGCTACACACTTTTAAGCAACCAGATCTCATGAGAACTCACTCATTGTCCAGTACCAAGGGGGGATGGTGTTAAACCATTCATGGGAACTCTGCCCCCATGATCCAGTCACCTCCCACCAGGCCCCACCTCCAACATGGGGGATTACAACTGAAAATGAGATTTGGATGGGAAAACAGCCACACCATATCACTCTGTGTCGTGAAGGTATTTTGCAGATGTGGTTAACATCAACAGTAAATTGACTTTGAGTAAAGAAGATTAGGATCATTCTAAAAAATGCGGTGGATCTTATCCAATCAGTTGAAAGGGCTTAAAAGCCAAATTAATGTTTTCTGGAGAAGAAGAAATTCTACCTCAAGACTGCAGCATCAACTCCTGCCCAAGAGGTTCCAACCTACTGACTTGGCCTACAGATTTTGAACTTACCAGCCCCCCAAATCATGTACAAACACACACACACACACAAATAGTATATATTTAGAAAGAGAGAGAGAGAGAGAGAGAGATCCATTGGAACTAATGCTTCTGTTTCTCTAGAGGACGTTCACTAATACATTTGGTGATATGGTTTGGCTGTGTCCCACCCAAATCTCATTTCAAATTGTAATCCAAATATGTCAAGGGAGGGACCTGGTGGGAGGTGATTAAATCATGAAAGCAGTTTCTCCCATGCTGTTCTCATGACAGTGAGTGAGTTCTCACAAGATGCAGGTGTTGATAGTGTCTGGCGCTTCCACCTTGTTTCTCTCCCTCTCCTGCTGGTTTGCGAAGAAGGTCCTTGCTTCCCCTTCACCTTTCACCACGATTGTAAGTTTCTTGAGACCTCCCCAGCCACGCAGAACTGTGAGTCAATTAAACCTCTTTATAAATTACCCAGTCTCAGGCAGTTCTTTATAGCAGTGTGAAAACAAATTAATACACTTGGATATAGGAAAAGGCTTTTCAATAAATAAAAGCTTGATGAATCTGACAACACAAAAAAGTCTTTTGCATGGCAAAAATGTAAACAAATCAAAAGACAACTGATGAACTAGTAGAAAATATTTGCAAAATACATAACAGATAAAGTGCTAATGTCCTCAAAATATAAAGTGCTTAAAGATGACTGACTGCGATCAGCTACTGGGCACTTCTCTCCCAGAGAGGAATCAAAATCATGAGTAAACACTTACACTTCAAGTAGATCATCTAAGAAAGCACACTGAAATTCAACAGAGAAATGACAGGAATCACAGACAGGCTAGGAGAGTGAAGATGGCACCCTCCGAGCTAGTAAGGGCACAGTTGGGAGAGGCTCCTTAATGTGGGGCAAGTAGTGGGCAAGTGAGAGACACAGGTGTCCACACCTCTGCCATGGACCTAGACATGGGAAAGCCCACTCAAGTCCCCCAGATCTCCAGGGAGCTGCCTGGAGACAGCACAGAGGCACCCCTCAAACCCGTGTGGATTCCCACAGGCTTCTGATCCCTGAACAGCTTACTACCAGCTGCTGCTGCCATGCCAGAGAGGGAGGCTGGGCACTTTTGCATTCCCCAAAGACAGATGCTGCAACTGTGCTATGGAGGAGCAGGCAGACTACGCATTGCATGGCTGCCGCTCCCCACCAAATGGGGTGTGCCTGCATTGGCAACAGGGTCCCAGCACAGCCACCCCATAGCTCAGCATTTTCCTGAGATCCCAAACCCCAGAAACCACTGATAAGCCCTGTGGATCATGCAGTAGTCACTGCCACAGCTGCCTCCACCCCTGCCTCCCATAGTCCAGGGAGGGAGCAGGGAGGCCAGGCACCTGCACATGCCCCAAACAGCAAAATCCAGCGCTGCTTCTGTGGGAGGGAAGTGCGATGGGTCAGGCACTCTGCAGTTGCCAGTCTCCAGTGTCCCAGCTTGGGGGGTCTGCCTTCCCTAGTGAAAGAGGCACAGCACAAGCATCAGTTCTCGCCTGACCTTTTCAGCTGCAGCTTGGAGCCCTTCTGACAGCCCCCACAGGCCTATTATCTGCCCTCAGGCTCTCACTGCCTGAGCATCCTGCCTGCTCGCACCTGACAGTTTGGCTGGTGGTCAGGGACCAGTCTACCCCCCCCATCACGTCCAGCACCTGAACTCTGGGCCGGCCAGATCCTGGTCCAGTCCTGTCAGCACTCATATACGCCATTCACTGGCCATCTCGGGATCTAGGAATTAGATAATTACCTACCTTATTGTGGCACTGCTGGTACCGGACCACTCCCCCAGGGCCTGAGGTGGGCTGACCCAACCAGCTGACATCACTGCCACTGAAACCCACCCACACAGGCTGAAAGGCAGAGGCACTCCCCACCTGCCTGCCCATCTCTATGTGGAAGAGCAGCAGTGACCACCCTGGGGAACAGGTGAGCCACAGAGCTGTCTGTATCGGGCTGAGTGGAGGTTTTATCCCAAAACCACTCACGCGGAGAGCCGTGGGACAGGCATTTCTGTGGCTGTTACGCCGTGGCCTGGAGGTAGACAACAGTGTGCATCTGAACTGAAAGTCATGAGCCCTGGCACAGGGGTATGATAGGGAAACAGACTGCATTCCTGCCTATCTAGGACATAGAGCTGGTGCAATCCCCCAGGTGCCTGTGCTTGCCATTGGGGTATTTATGGGCAAGCCAGGGGATCCACCTCTGCCTAGCTGTGTCCCCCATCCACTGAACAGATAGCTCAGGGCGCCAGGCACTCCACTGTCCAGCCCATCACCTGAAACAACAGAGAGTGCCTCACAGTAGACAAAGGTCTGGTTCATACCCATCCACTTGTGCTGCAGCCGATTCTTACCCATAACTACCACCTACTGGCCTGCAGGTCAAACTGCACAGCTCACTATAAAACCTGCTGACCAAGGTGCAGACGGCTATAGAAGGGAAGCCAAAAGACCCTGCCCAATGTACTCCACAGTCACGCCCCCAAGAGTTGGGAGGAATAATACAGAAAAAAAATCAGAATGAAAATAAATTCAAAAATAAGAAGTGTCAGCTTCTCCAGATGAGAAGAAACCAGCATAAGAACTCTGGCACCATGAAAAATCAGAATGTTGTGACCAAAGGATCACACTAGCTCTTTATCAATGGACCCCAACCAAAATGAGAACTCATAAATGACAGGTAAAGAATTCAAAGTATAGGCTGTAAGGATGCTCAATGAGATCCAAGAGAAGGTTAAAAACCAACAGAAAGGAACCAAGAAAGCCAAAGCCTTCCAGGAAATAAAGAAAAAGGTAAATATCTTAGAAACAAAAACCCAACAGAACTTACGGAAAAGGAAAGGTCATTTAAGGAATTTCAAAGTACATTTGGAAGCTTTAACAATAGAGTACACCAAGCAGAAGTAAGAATATCCAAGCTTGAAGACAGGTCATTTGAATTAATCCAGTCAGACAAAAATAAAAAAGAATTATAAAAAATGAACAATACCCTTGAGAAATATGAGATTATGTAAAGTGACCAAGCCTACAACTTATAGGCATTCCTGAAAGACAAGAGAAACTAAGCAACCTGGAAAACATATTTGAGGGAATAATTCAGGAAAATTTCCCTAAACTTGCTAAAGAGGTAGACATCCAGACACAAAAAATTAAGAGAACACCTGTGAGATATTATACAAGACAAACATCACCAAGGCATATAGTCATCAGACTATCCAATGCCAATACCAGAAAAAAACTCTTAAGGGCAGCTAGAAAAATGGGTCAAATCACCTGTAAAGAAAAATCCATCAGACTAACAGCAGAATTCTCAGCAGAAATCCTACAGGCCAGAAGAGATCGGGGGCCTATTTTTAGCTTCCTTAATGAAAAAAAAAAATGCCAGGCAAGAATTGTATAACTCTGGCTAGTTAAGCTTCATAAATGAAGGAGAAATAAGGTCTTTTCCAGACAAGCAAATGCTAAGGGAATTTGTTACCACTAGACTACAATGAATACTCAAAGGAGTTCTAAACATGGAGACAAAAGGACAATACTTGTCATCATAGAAGGACATATGAGTGCAACACTCACAGATTCCATAGAGCAGTTACACAGTTTAAACTCCAACACAACTAGCTAACAACACTATGATAGGAATAAAACCTCACATACCGATATTAACTTTGAATGTAAATGGACTAAGTGCTCTACTTAAAAGATAAAAAGTGGCAAATTGGATGAAAAAAAATAAGACCCAATCATTTGCTGCCTACAAGAGACCCGCCTACTGGCTAAAGACACCTTCATACTCAAAGTTAAAAGGTGGAAAAAGATATGTCATGCAAATGAAAAGCAAAAGCAACCAGGAATAGCCATTCTTATATCAGATAAAACAAACTTTAAACCAAAAACAGTTTTAAAAAAGTCAAAGAGGGCATTATGTAAGATAAAGCATTTAACTCTCCTAAATATATATGTACCCAACACCAGAGCACCCAGATTCGTACAAGAAATACTAGTAGACCTAAAAAAACAGGTTTCTAGCAATACAATAATAGTGGGGACTTCAACACCTCATTGACACCACTGGACAGATTATTGAGACAGAAAATCAAGAAACACTGGACTTGAATTGGACTATAGACTAAATGAACCTAATAGATATCAGCAGAACATTCTACCCAATAATCACAGAATGTACATTCTCATCTATGCATGGAATACTCTCCAAAATCAACCATATGCTTGGCCATGAAGCAAGTCTCAACATTAAAAAAATCATATCAAGCATCCTCAGAACACAGTAGAATAAAATTAGAAATCAATATCCAGAGGAACTCTCAAAACTACGTAAGTACATAGAAACTAAACAATTTGTTCAAGAATGATTCCTGGGTAAACAACAAAATTAAGACAGAAATAAAACAATTCTTTGAAACAAATGAAAGTAGAGATAAAACATATCAAAACCTCTGTGGTACAGCAAAAACAGAGCTATGATGAAACTTTATAGAATTAAACACCTACATTGAAAAGAAAGATCTCAAATCAACATCGTAACATCACACCTCAAGGAACTAGAACAACAAGAGTCTGAGTCCGAGAACACTTCTAAGGAGCTGCCCAGGCACACTGGGTGCAGGATCTACCTAGCTCTTTTCTGCAGCTCCCCTGGCTGCTTGCCCAAACTAAAATCTAGCAGAAGAGAAGAAATAACAAGAATCAGAGCAGAATTAAGTGAGACTGAGACCAAACAGAATGACACACAGGATCAGTGAAATTAAAAGTTAGTTTTTTGAAATGATAAACTAAATTAATGACCACTAGCTAGACTAACCAGGAAAAAAAGAAGATTCAAATAAGCACAATCAGAAATGATAAAGCTGACATCACCACTGATACCACAAAAAAACCCAAAAGATCATCAGAGAGTACTTTGAGTACCCCTATGCACACAAACTAGAAAATGTAGAGGAAATGGATAAATTCCTAGAAACACACAATCTCCCAAGATTAAACCAGAAAGAAATAGAACTACTGAACAGACCAAGAAGGAGTAATAACATTGAACCCATAATTTAAAAAAATCTTCCAACAACAACAGAAAAGCACAGGATCAGGCATATTCACAGTGAAATATTACCAGATGTACAAAGAACAGGTAGGACCAAAGTAACTGAAACTGTTCCAAACAATCTAGAAGGAGAGATTTTATGGAATGCTTTTTCTGCATCTATTGAGATGATTACATGGCTTTCATTCTTAGTTCTGTTTATGTGGTGAGTCACATTTATTGATTTGTGTATGTTGAGCCATCCTTCCAACCCTGGAATAAAATCCACTTAATTGTGATAAATTGTCTTTTTGATGCACTGTTGAATTTTGGTGTCATAGAATGAGTTAGGGAGGAATCAGGCAAGCACACTACAAAGAAAACTATGGGCCAGCATCACTCAACACAGAAGCCAAAATTCTCAACAAAATACTAGCAAACTGAATCCAACAGCACATCAAAAAGATAATTCGTCCCTTTATTACAGGGATGCAATGATGGCTCAACATATGCAAATCAATAAATGTGATTCACCACATAAACAGAACTAAGAACAAAAAACATATGATTATCTCAATACATGCAGAAAAAATCATTTGATAGAAGCCAACATCCCTTCATGATAAAAACTGTCAACAAACTAGGCATTTAAAAATACCTCAAAGTAATAACAGCCATATATGACAAACCCACAGCCACTGAATGGGGAATATATATGATGAACCCACAGCCACTAAACATCATGGGGAATGGGGAAAGGTTGACAGCATTTCCCCTAAGAATTGGAACAAGGATGTCCATTCCTTGTTCCACCACTCCTATTCAACATAATACTGAAAGTCCTAGCCAGAGCAATCAGGCAAGAGAAAGAAAGAAAATAGAAAAGAGGAAGTCAAATTATCTCTGTTCACCAATTACATAGTCGTGTACCTAGAAAGCCCTAAAGACTCCTCCAAAAGACTCCCAGACTTGATAAACAACTTCTGTAAAGTTTCAAGATACAAAATCAACATACAAATATCAGTAGCATTTTTATACATCAGTAACATTTAAGCCAGGAATCAATTCAAGAACTCATTCCCATTTACAATAGACCACACACACACACACACACACACACACACACACACTCACACACACAACCTAGCAATACATTTAAGCAAGGAGGTGAAAGATTTCTACAAGGAGAACTACAGAACACTAATGAAAGAAATCACAGATGACACAAACAAATGGTAAAACATTTCATGCTCATGCATTGGAAGAACCAACATTGTTAAAATGACCATATTGCCCAAAGCAATCTGTAGATTCAACACAGTTCTTATCAAATTACCAATGCCATGTTTTACAAAATTAGAAAAAAATTTCTATAGTTCATATGCAACAACAACGAAAAGCCCAAACAGCCACAGCAATCCTAAGCAAAAGGAAAAATCTGGAGGCATCATATTGCCTGACTTTAAATTGTGCTACAAGACTATAGTGACCAAACAGCATGGAACTAGTACAAAAATCGACACGTAGATCTATCAAAAAGAATAGAAAACCTAGAAATAAAGCCACATACCTACAACCAACTAATCTTTGACAAAATTGACAAAAATAAACAATGGGGAAAAGACACTCTATTCAATAAATGGTACTGGGAAAATTGGATAGCCACATACAGAAGAATAATACTGAACCCCAACTCTCACCATGTGTATTGAGACGGAGTTTTACTCTTGTTGCCCAGGCTGGAGTGCGATGGCATGATCCCGGCTCACTGCAATCTCTGTCTCCTGGATTCAAGCAACTCTCTTGCTTCAGCCTCCCAAGTAGCTGGGATTATAGAAGCCTGCCACCACGCCCGGCTGATTTTTTATATTTTTAGTAGAGATGGGGTTTTGCCATGTTGTCCAGGCTGGTCTAGAGCTCCTGACCTCAGGCAATCCGCCCACCTTGGCCTCCCAAAGTGCGGGGATTACAGGCATGAGCCACCGTGCCCAGCTCTCTCACCATATACTCTAAAGAAATTAAATTAAGATGAATTAAAGACTAAATGTAATACCTGAAACTATAAAGACCTTAGAAAAAACCCTAGAAAAACCCTTCTGGATATGCCTAGGCAAATAATTTATGATGGAGACCCCAAAAGCAAATGCAACAAAAACAAAACAAGACAAATGAGACTTACTTTAAAAAGCTTCTGCACAGCAAAAGAAACAATCAACAGAGTAAATAGACAACCTACAAAATGAGAGAAAATATTTGTAAATTATGCCTCTGACAAAGGAGTAATATTTACAAGAAACTCAAACAACCCAACAAGAAAAAAACCAAACAACACCATTGAAAACTGGGCAAAGGACGTGGACAGACATTTCTCAAAAGAAGAAATACGAATGGCCAATGAACACATGAAAAAAATGCTGAAAATTCCTCATCATCAGAGAAATGCAAATTAAAACCACAATGAGATACTGTCTCATACCAGTCAGAATGCCTATTATGAAAATATCAGAAAACAATAGACATTGGCATGGATGTGGAGAAAAGCGAGTATTTATACACTGTTGGAGGGAATGTAAATTAGTTCAATCTTTATGGAAAAACAGTATGGAGATGTCTCAAGGAAATAAGAATAGAACTACCACTTGAGCCAGCAATCCCGCTACTGGGTATCTACCCAAAGGAAAAGAAATTATCATATAAAAAAGACACCTGCACTCATATGTTTATGGTAGCACTATTTACAACAGCAGTCATGGGACCAACCTAAGTGTCCATCAACAGTTGATTAAAGAAAATGTGATATATTTGCACCAGGAAATACTACAAAGCCATAAAAAGAATGAAATCATGTTATTTGTAGCAACATGGATGGAGGTAGACACCACTATGCTAAGTGAAGTAACTGAGAGATAGAAAATCAAATACTGCATGTTCTCACTTACACGTGGGGGCTAAACAATGGATGCACACGAATATAAAGACAAATAATAGACAATAGGAGTTTCAAAAGGGAGGAGGGTAGGGGGCTGAGTGTTTAAAAATAACCTGTAGGTACAATGTCCAATAGCTGGGTGACGGGTAGACTAGAAGCCTAACCCCCACAATTACATAAAAAACCCATGTACCAAACATGCACACGTGACCCCTGATGTGGTTTGCTCTGTGCCCCCACCCAAATCTCATCTTGAATCGTAATCCGAATTGTAATCCCCAAGTGCTGAGGGAGGGTCCTGGTGGGAGGTGACTGGATCGTGGGGGCAGTATTCCCCATGCTGTTCTCCTGATAGTGAGTGAATTCTCATGAGAGCTGATTTTTTTTTTTAATTTTTTTTTCCTGGCACGAGGCTTTTTATCCTAACAGCACTGGGTGGGCCCAACCCACCTGCCAGACAGTTCCTGGAGTGAGGCTGGTCTTTCCTGGCAAGTAAGACACAGTTTTGTTGGGTGAGTGAGCAGCTCCTCCCTTAGTCCAGGGAGAGCCCCGTTCCACTGGGTGATGAAACGCTGGCTTTTTGGAGGCCTGGCAATGCACAAGGCTCTTCCTCTCCAGGAATGCCCAGGCTCACATGGTCCACTTCAGACATCTGGTCTCCTGGTGGGTCCCCAGACAACACATGGTGCAATACCAGGCACCACAGCTGACACAGGTGTAGGAGAGGGGAAGACGCCAGACAGCGCAGAAGGAGCACTGCAGCTGCGATGGGGACCCTGCACAGGCTGTCAGGTAGTTGGGGCCCTCGGCCACACTCAGGTTCTGCTCCTCCAGCAGGGCCTGAAAGATTTTTTGGAAGCAAAGTTGAAAATGATCACTTCAGGTTTTCTTCTTTTACCGTCTGGTATCCGCATCATCATCAAACCGAGGCAGTCTCTTGCCGAGCTGAGGGAGTCCCACATGGGGGTCATCCTGGAAGTTGTCATTCTCCAGGGTCTCCAGCTGCCAGTTGATGCGACACTGCCAGGTGGCCCAGTCCAGCACCCACTGCTGCCCAGGGTCCTGGGAGTGGACTTCCTTGAATAGAAAGAGACCCTTTGCTTACTTCCTTGACACGATTCCAGACCTTCTCCATGTCCAGCAATGCTGCTCAGGCTCCAGCTTGGCTCCTCTCCCTGCCTCTACAGAGGTGGCTGGCCCTCTTCTCTGCTCAGTCTATGCACTCTTCCTGAAGTTTTCTCCTTCACCATTCGCACAACCCAACTGATCTGACGGTTTTATAAATGACAGTTTTCCCTGCTCTCTCTCCCTGCTGCCACCATGTAAGACATGCCTTGCTTCCCCTTTGCCTTTCACCATGATTGTAAGTTTCCCAAGGTCTCCCCAGCCATGCAGAACTGTGAGTCAATTAAATCTCTTTTGTTTACAAATTACCCAGTCTCCAGTGGTATTCTTTATAGCAATGTAAAAACGGACCAATACAACTCCCAAATCTAAAATAAAATAAAATTTTAAACGCTTAGAAATTGAGAGAAAACTTTAAAACCTGATAAAAAGGTAAAAATTCATGAACAGAGAATTCACACACACACACACACACACACACACACACACACACACACGTGCCCTTAGGTCTTCACCTCTATGGTATTCTTCCCTAAGATATGTAACTTCAGGCTAATCATGAGAAAACATCAGATAATCCAAATTGATTGGCATGCTCCAAAACAGCTGACCAGAATTCAAAGTATCAAGGTCATGTAAAACAAGGGAAGACTGAGAAATAGCTATGGGTCAAAGGAGACTAAGGAGACATATTCACCAAATGCAACGTTGTGTCATGAATTGTTCCTCAAAACAAACACAAGAAAGGACATTAATGGAAAGCTGGTAAAATACAAACACATTCTGTGCTTTAGTTAATATCGCTGTAATAAAGTAGTTACTTAGTTTTGAGAAATGTGTTGTGATTATGTAAGATGCTAACTCAAAGGAAGATAAGTGAAGTGGATAAAGGAACTCTGCACTCTTCTGACACTCCTGGATAACTCTAAAATTATTTCAAAATATATATGGAAATATAAATACACGAGACTACTCAGTGAAGCATTGTTTGTAATTGCAAAACATTGGAAACAAGCTGAACGTTCACATACACAGTAGTGGTTGAATAAACTATGGTACATCCATACAAAGGACAACTGTGTAGTTATAAAAAGAAGGAAGAAAACTCCTGTGATTATCATCAGAGCAAATTCCAGGATCTATTAAAAATTGTGTAGACAATTTTTGCCTTTTGTGTAAGAAAGAAGAAAGAAAAAGAAAGTAAAGAAAAAGAGGAAGGCTAAACCAGAACTATTGAGATTGTTTACATACGGGGTGTGGGTATGGGATGGGAAGGAGAGAGCGAATGGTGTGATGCCACTTCTGACACTTCCCTGAATATACATCGTTTTGTATAGTTCCTACTTCTGTAACCATTTCACTTACACAACTGGAAAATAAAACAAAAAGGAGGTGTTGTCAGCAAGATGGAGGAGCAGGAAGCTCCAAGTCCTTGCTTCTCCACTGAAATGCTAAATAAACATTATATGGACTAAAACAGATTTCTGAGAACTCTGTAAACAAGAAGTTGCAAGCAACCAAGTGAATGCCCAATTAAGAAAAAGTCACTCGGCCGGGCGCAGTGGCTCACGCCTCTAATCCCAACACTTCGGGAGGCCAAGGCGGGTGGATCACGAGGTCAGGAGATGGAGACCATCCTGGCTAACACGGTGAAACCCCGTCGCTACTAAAAATACAAAAACAAAATTAGCCGGGGGTGGTGGCGAGCACCTGTAATCCCAGCTACTCGGGAGGCAGGAGAATGGCGTGAACCCAGGAGGTGGAGCTTGCAGTGAGCTGAGATTGCACCACTGCACTCCAGACTGGGTGACAGAGTGAGACTCCATCAAAAAAAAAAAAAAAATCCACTCAAACAAGTAGAAGATTTCATGACATTTTTCTCACCTTGGCCCACCATCTCGCAGCACAGTGTGGCATAGTTGGAAGAAAACTACCCAATTCCCAGTTCCTCCCTTGGGATTAAAGGAAAAGGGTGGAAATGTATTCTAATGTTCTGGCTTGTTTGGGGATTGTCCAAGGGACTTGTTTCTGCCTTGCCTGACTCAGAGTGCTGATGAGAATGCAGGCATAGATTGGATACCAGGTTGGAGGCCACCGAAAGCAGTGATGGGCACCACCATACTTTAAAGATGCAGGAAGTCTGCAGATCTTTAGGTGACTGGGGCAAGAAATTAAAAGCAGAAAAGTACAATAGAAATCCAAGGCTTCCGAGAAAAAGCACTGTATATATGGAGTATTGTGATGGTTAATATTGAGTGTCAACTTGATTGGATTGAAGGAGGTAAAGCATTGTTCCAAGGTGTGTCTGTGAGTGTATTGCTGAAGGAGATGAACATTTGAGTCAGTGGACAGGGAGAGGCAGACCCACCCTCAATGTGGGTTGGCATCATCTAATTGACAGCTGGCATGGCTAGAATAAAGCAGGCAGAAGGAGGTGGGAGAATTGGACTTGCTGAGTCTTCCAGCCTTCATCTTTCTCCTGTGCTGGATGCTTCCTGTCCTTGAACGTCAGACTCCAAGTTCTTCAGGTTTTGGACTCTTGGACTTACATCAGTGATTTGCCAGGGACTCTTGGGCCTTCGACCACAGACTGAAGTGCACTGTCTGCTTCTCTACTTTTGAGGTTTGGGACTCAGACTGGCTTCCCTGCTTCTCAACTTGCAGACGGCCTATCATGGGACTTCACCTCGTGATCGGGAGAGTCAGCTCTCCTTAATAAATGCCCCTTCATATATACATCTATCTTATTAGTTCTGTCCCTCTAGAGAGCCTTGACTAATATAGGTATATAAAAGCAGCTGTATAAATGAGGAACTGGAATAAAAACACACATATAGGTCCAAGAAAAACACATCCCTATAAAATATTTCAGAGAACCTGAGCCTTTAAGCCCAGCTGATTAGGGAAGATATTCTGCCTGCATGAAGCCAGTCCACAAAGACTAGGAGGGGTGGCAGTTTTTTCAAATGCCCAAATCCCAACAAAATATCACAAGGCTTACAAAGGAATAGGAAAACAGTATCCATCCAAAGGAAAAAATTAATTTTCTAAAAGCTGACCCAAAATAAGTCAGGTCTCTGACTTACTTGAATTTTAAACTATCTTAAATATGCTCAATGAGTAAAAAGAGAACATAGATGACTAATGAAATGAGGAAAACAACTTATGAACACAGTAAGAATATCAACAAAGAGATAGAAATTATTTTTGGAAAGAACCAAACAAATTCTGGAGCTAGAAAATACAATAACTTAATTTAAAACTCCACTAGCAGGGTTTAACAGCAGACTTGAACAGGCAAAAGAAAGAAGCAGTGAACTTGAAGAGAGGTCACTTGAAATTATTAAGTAAAAGGAGAAAAAGAAGAAATAATTAAGAAAAGTGAACAGAGCCAAGGTATTTATGGGACGCCATGAAGCATCTATGGATATTTGAAGAGAGGAAAGAGAAAAGGACAGAGAGTTTATTTGAAGAACTAATGTCTGAAGAATCTCCATATTTGAATAAAGAAAGTTAAATATGTGAACAAATATAAAAACCTGCATTACTGTAATTTTAATATGAACTCCACTTTTAAATCTTTTGTAGGAGTTAAAAGACAGAGCATAACAATAATTATAGATACATGTTAATGGGTACACAATACATAAAGGTGTGATCTGTGACATCAACATAAAGTAGGACACAATCAAAGAAGAAAATTACAGGCCATTATCACTGAATTACAGGCCAATATCACTGATGAACATAGATGCAAAAATTCTCAAAAAAATACTAGCAAACTGAATTGAATGACACATTAAAAAAAATCATCCAGCTTGATTAAGTGAAACTCATCCCAGGGATGCAAGGATGGCTCAACAGATGCCAATCAGTAAACATATTACATCACATCAATGGAATCAAGAAAAAAGCTATATGATCATTTCAACAGATGCTTAAAAAGCAGTCAATAAAATTTAACATTCCTTCAAGGTAAAAACTGTCAACAGATTGGGTATAGAAAGAACATACATCAAAACAATAAAGACCATATATGACAAATCCACAGCTAATATTACAGTGAATGGAAAAAAATTGAAGCCTTTTCTCTAACACCTGGAACAAGACAAGGACAGTCATTTCATCACTTCTATTCAACATAGTACTGAAAGTCCTAGCCAGAGCAATTAAGCAGGAAGGCAAATACTGTGATTGCACTTACATGTGTTATGCAGAATAGTTAAATTCACAGAAGTGGTAGAATGGTAAAAGTTACCAGGGGCTGGAGTAGGCGAAAATGGGGAGCAGTCAAAGATTGGATAAAACCAGAAAAAGAATGAACCCATATTTCAAATGATTAGCATAACTACACTACTGTTGGGCAAGGGAAGTAACTCAACTAATCACTGAACATCGTTTCGGCTGAACATTCAGGCTGAACCTCTTCATTCTAAATATGAAAACACTCCAATCAAATATTGTACTCTAATGAGTGGATTTCTTTTTGGAAAAATGTGCACAACTCTTAAATGACTTTCTGTACATTCTAAGACAGGGTAAATGAATAAATATGTTTGGCCAAAGGAAGCATATGCCTTGAAGACATATGCCAAAGGAAGCACTGTTGAAGTACAGAGTTACACTGATGGAAAGGTGGCAGGGCGAGATGGACCCAGAGTGTTGGACGTGGGTGGTGGAGAGGGAGAAAGTGGGCCCCCATGGCGTCCCTTCCCCATAGCACTGCCTGGGTCCCTGGCCTCACCGTACTGGAAGATGCAGTCCCAGGCCTCAAAGTGCTCCTTCCACACCTTGGGGCTGGTCCAGCGAGACAGGCTCCTGGGCATGAACATGAGCTGGATGGTGGATTTGAACATGACCTCCAGGGCATGGAGGAAGTTCAGGCTGGCAGAGCTAGGACTGTGACCAACCAGGCCCAGCCGCTCTCCAAAAGGAGCTAAGTTGCTGGCTGCGGGGAGGATGAACTGCTGAGCACAAGGAAGCCCCGGGCCTCCGGGCTGCCTCCCCCCACTCTCTCCAGCCCCCCGTCCCCGTCCCTGGCCACTCCAGGGTCTCTGAGGCTGGACCTTCCCACCTGGCCCACACCTTCTATGGTGTAGTGGAAGATGCTGGGCTGGACATCCAGGGTCAGGCTCCACCGAGCGTTCTGCAGCACCTTCTTCCTCAGGGCCTGGGAGAAGTCCCTGGCCACCGCATCCACCATCGGGAGGAACCTCTGCACAGCCTTGGGCGACAGCACATCTGGGTTCAGCCGCAATCGATTGAAGCGCCATTCAGGCCCATTCCTACAGAGGCCAGGGCAGAGCTTGTGAGGCCGCCCCAGAAACACACAGGCCCTGACCCATATCCCATCCTCCTTGTCCCCGAGGGGAATCGGCCTGCAGGGAGCTGACTGGGGGCCCTGGTGGAAGCTGCCTGTTTGTGTTCGAGCTGCAGCCTTTTCTCAGAGCGGCCTCCAGGTGCTGGGCAAAGGCCACTCAGGTCTAATCAGGGATGAGACGGTAGTTTCTGCCCGCAGGTGCTGAGGAGGTAACTGAGGTCATTCCTGGGACCTGGTGCCCCAAGGCTGGCACCACCTCACCCATGCAGGCCCTCCCTGTAGTGGGCGGGGGGGGGGCTTTTCTCCAAGAAAGGAGGTAACCCCTGTTGTCAAGCTTTGCCCACCTCACCCACACTGTGTCCTGAGGGGAGAGCCTCTCGCTGCCCTCGCCCTTCCCTGCCCTGGGCACAGTGCCTCTGAGGCAGCAGTCTCTGCCTGTCTCTGTGAAGCATCTGCATCTTCTGCAGGGCAGGAACCGAGCTCTGTGCCTCATGCCATCCTCACCCACAGCCAGAGTGTGTTGGGGCTCCATGGATGCCCCCATGGAATGGTGGGGAGGAATTTCCTCTCTCAGCCACATTCCTGCAAAACTCCTTTATTTATGTCCAGCCGGCTGCTGTCCGAGTTGACAGTGATGACAGACAGAAGATGCACATGTACACGTGTGCCCGTGCAAGACCTCAACACACATGTGTGAAGAGACACATGTACACGTGTGCACAGACACTACACCCATGCCGGCACCTGCACATGCACACACAGACACCCGTGCACACACACCACACCTCATACATGCACACACCCAGACACGTGTACACGCACATGCACACACAGAGACAGCCGTGCACACACACCACACATCATACATGCACACACAGACACTCGGGTACACACACATGCACACATGTGCAAATGCAGGTGCAGAGGAACACACAGCATGTGCACAGATGCAAGACACGCACACACACAGGTGTGCTCCTCTTCCTTCCGTTATGCGCACACAGCCTCCTGGACCTGTCTTCCTGGGTCCTGACTCCCTCTCAGATGTCTATAGACCAGCCTCAGTGAAGACCCCCACCCTTGGGTGCCCTTCTACCTAAATCCCACTATTCCCAAGATAATTCCTTTCTTGCCATGGAGTGGGGGCTGTCGCCACTGTGACATCCTCGTCCAGTCCTTCCCCCATCATAATGGCAACATCCCTGCAGGTGACCGACTCCAAGCACCAGCCTCTCCCTGTCCACCTGACCAGGCGCCACCCTCTCCACGGGCCAGGAAACATCCTCCCCAGTGCCATCAACCGCCCCACCTCGTGCCTTGCTTCTGAGAACAATGGAGCCACCAGCCACCTGCGTCCTGCCCGGGACTGTCCCCATCACGAAGGTTTGCTGGGACAGCAGGGACCATGAGCGCCCTGAGGCAGGCTGCAGCCCCAGTGAACACCAGGCTCAGCACTCACAGCCTGTGACCTGGGCCAGTGGGAGTCCCCTTCTCAGGGCCTCAGTTTTCTGACCCATGGGAAGGAGAGTCCTCAGCCCGCAAGAGAAAGAAGCCGCCGAGGTCGGTGCAGAGCGGGTTCTCGCTACACAGAAGGGCTCATTGCTCTGCATCTTTTCCTCTATAGAGGTGTCCGTGCCCATTTCTCCACCACTGTCCTGCTTCCACAACCCCCAGGGCAGACGTGACCCCATGGGATGGCCATCCTCCGGGCTGGGTGCTCACCCTCACAGCCCACCACACATGCCCGGGGTGGATGTGCTTTCCAGTCCTGATTCTCTTGCTTCCTCTCCATGCCCAGGCTGCCCACCCTGCTCCCAGCTCTCAGCTCCCGACTTGCCCCTCACAGCAAGAACACACCACATTTGTGCCCACGATGTTGTCTGTAGGCCACCCAGGGCTCCAGACTCATCCTGCAGGGATGCAGGCTGTCCACCTGCTGCAGCTTCTCCACGTCCTCCGGCAGCATCACACACACCATGCGTGGTCCTCCCAAGTGGTACCTGTGGGGCCAAGTACAAGGCCCTGCTGGACGGGGTCATGTCCCCCCTGGCCCCACTCTGCATTCCCAATCCAAAGTGTCTCCTGTCCACCCATCCCGCTCCGGGATTAGCAGCTTCACACCTGAAGCCCTCCTGCTGGGTCCCTGAAACCTCCCAAACTTTAGTGCCTCTGAGTCCTGCCCTCTCTGCAGCGAGCTGGGGTTTGCTCTGCACCATCCCCTGCACTGGCAGAGCCACAGACCAGCACATGCTGCACTCCCTCCCCATCCTCCAAAGGATGCAGAGTGCCGGGGCCTGCTGGGAACAGCAGTGCTGTGTGCCCGGCAGGGTCCTGGGCAGCAGGGGCAGGGCTCTGGGTGTTCCCAGCGAGGGCCAGGGAGGGCTTTACCTGAAAATGGGCCCCAGTTCCTGGAAGGTCTGGTGCACCTCCAGGTGCAGGTGCTCATAACCCCGCTCCCTCCAGATCTGCAGCAGCCTCAGCCACCTGCTGCCTGGACACCAGGGCATGGCTTCAAAGGGCAGCACTGTCCTGGGGACCCAGGTGGCTCTGGTGCCCAGTGCCCATGCCCTTCATGGGGCCAGCCAGGGCACTGCCACGCACACCTCTGCCTTTGCCCTCAGTGCCATTCCAATGCTCCCTGCACCCTGCTCAGCCTAAATCCTTTTATCTTGTCTGGAACCTTCCCTGGAAACAGATCATGTCATGGGAGAACTGGCGCTGGACCTGCCTGAGAAAGCGAGGGCAGAGGTCTGGGCAGTAGGTGGGGACTGATTAGGGGTTCATGGAGACAGAAATCGGGGGACAGAGTCCCCTCCCTCCTCCTCCAGGGTGGAGAGGAGCAAGATGAATGGGCCCTTATCTTATCCAAGAGCCTTGGATTACTCATCTTCTTGGAGCAAGGTCCCACACAGGAAGGAAGGGCGGAGGGCTGCACTTCCAAATTACCCCACTGGCATTTCGCCTCCTCTTCCAGGCCCTCTGCTGGGTGCATGGAGCAGGAACAAGAGCCCGCACGGGCCCCTCCCAGTGAGGGGCTCAGTCCTCTTGGGGCAATTCGGTGAGTCCCCAAGGGCAAAAGGTGTCACAGAAGGAGATGAAAACATGTCCAAGGCCGGGTCTGGGCTGACCTCACTGATCCAGCTAAGGAGGAGGGAATACCCAGGAGACCACAAGAGGCCAGGTGCTGGGAGCCACACCCAGGCTGGAAGGCAAGCAGCGCTTGCCTGCGTCTGTCCTCGTCCAGGCAGGGGCCCTGTGACAGCGGCTCACATCCCCCTTTTCCGTCCTAAAACGTGTTGTCTGTAGTTCTGTAGTTCAGATTCATAGAGCCACGAGGGGCCTATGATGACTGAGTTGAGTTGGGACGCCTGGTCGCTTCCCCTGCCAGGCCTGAAGCTGCCCGTCCCCCTCGCTGATGCTGTCCGGCAGGGCCCCCGCCTTCCCTTGGGAGGACAGATCAGTGGGACCTGGCACTGCCTGTCCACCCTCCCTTGGAAAGGCACTCACTCCAAGTCTAGGGGGGTGGCACCTGGCCATGGGGGAGGACAACAGGGTTCCTGATGCCCTGGGAATGGCGCCCTGGGGCACCCTGAGGCAGGTCAGAGCCCGCACAGCCACACCAGCCGAGGCCAGAGTGAGGCTGGACTGCCCCTGTGGTAGCTGTGGCCTGGGGCCAGCCTAGAGGAAGGGGCCTTTCATTCTCACTGCTCACACCGCCACGTGTCCCCAGGACTCCACGGGCCCGGGGAGGGTGTGCATCTCACCCTGCACAGCACCGCAGAGTTCCCAGGCAAAGCTCTCACAAGCAAGACAGTGTCTGCGTGGACCCCATCGTCTCGCCTGTGTCCGATGAAGTGGGACCGAGTTAGGAAACCTTTCAACTTGCACCATCCCACAGGCAGAAAGGGCCGACCACAGTGGGAGACTTCCAGCCGAGTGGGCGATGCCACCTGGCCGCAGCCACTGTGTGGCCCGGAAACCAGAGAGGAGCAAGTGCAGCGTCTGTCCCGTCACGGGCAGTCACCCCTCAGCATTCTCGTCAGGGCTGCAGAGCTTGCAGGCTAACTGGGGGACTGCCGGTTGGCTCCTTTTCTCTGGGTCATGCTCACAGGGACGTCCAGAGGTCCCCTTGTGCATTTTGCTGGTGTCTGGAGCCAGGGCGTGAGGACATGAAGACGGCTTGAGTTTTAGCGGGTGCCTATCGGTGGCTGCTTGGGGAACGTGTAGACTGTGGCCTCTGCCTTCTGATTATGTTTTTAACACCAAGTCAAGTCCTTCCAACTGCCGGAGGGGCCACGACGGGCACCGCAAGGCTGAGTGGGGAATTGACTGGAGATGAAGTTGAAGGGGAAGCCAGGGGCAGCCGAAGTGTAGTTGGGGGAAAGGGTTTCCAGCCTGGCACACAGGAGGGCAGGCCTGGCCAGGAGTGGGCAGCAAGGGGGCGTGAGGCCTGGGCTGGGGGCTGCGGGGAGCCAGGTGAGGTGCTGGGAGGGTTTTCACAGGGGAGGGCAAAGATCCATTTGTTATTTTTCATTTTACTTTAATCAGTTTCCCACTCCCCATTCTTCCTCAGGAATCTCAAAGGCCTCGGCCCCTCAGCAGCTGTGATGTGCTGTGTGTCCCCGTGTGCCTCCCGCTGTCGTGTCAGAGCTGGCCTTGGGCAGGCTGATGCCATTGGACTTCCCAGCACGTCCTTGGTGTGGTGGTGCAATCTGCCCGGGCACGCTGGACGGTCCTCCTGCCTGACCCTGCCTGTGTGCACCCTCCCCTCTCCCATCGGCTGGGTCTGTTCTCATCTGTTCTGAGAGTTTCTGGGCCTGTGGCCATGAACCAGCGTTTCCCGTCCCTCCTCAGCCCACCCACAAGGAGGCTGGGGCCCCAGAGGACCCCAGAAGGCCCCTCCCATCCAGAGGGAACTGTGGGTGCAGCTGAGGCGTGGAGGCGCCAGAACAAGCACCCTGGACTTGCTCTAGACTCTGTGGCTTCCCACATGCCCTGACCTTGAAACCTGGAAGCAAATCCCGTAACTCACTTCCTGCAAGGCCTCAGTCATGTCACCGTGTGACACAGGGAAGAGGTGCAGGTCCCAAGGGCCCCTGCCCACCTCGCCTCCGGGGCCCTCTCTCTGCCCATAGGTGTGGTCGCACCCCGCTGGAATCTACCTCCTGGAGAGGAAATGGTTCGACAGGGCTGACCTGGGACATTTCCTCTAACTCAGCTGTAGGGTGAGGGCCCAGCCAAGCCCCAGAGGCAGCAGAGAGGGGCAGGCAGAGGGCACCCTGGTGGTGCGGGAGCCCCCACCCTGATGTTCTTCCCCGGATGGGGGGGTGCCAGGGCTGCCTGGAGATCCCGGGGCTGCAGTCATGGGGCAAAGTCAGAGCAACTGTCCTCGAATAGGCTGGACGCCTCCAAGGTGCACTGTGGAGGAAGAGGGGCTCCCTCTCTGGGGACAGACCAGGCCTCCGCTTTCAGGGTCTCCTGTGAACCAGGCTCGGCCAGCCCTCAGGCCTGCAGCAGAACTGTCCACCTCCCCTGGGTCTGTGGGTCCTGCTCATTACAATCCTTTCTGGCCCCAAACCCAGTGTCCAAGCCTGCACCCCATGATAGTTTGAAAAGCTCTCAGGTTCCTCTCGAGCTCTGAGAAGCAACTCAAACCTCAGCCCTGACCCAGCACGCTCCATCCGCTTGCCCTGGGCTAGGTTCCAGTAGCCCTTGGCCAGAAGCCTGTGTGCCCAGCAGTCGCTGGAGTAGCGGGGCTGTCTACCTGCAGCTGTGTCTACTGATCCCAGCCAAAAGGACCGTGAGTGTTAGGGCTGGTGCAGAAAGCAGCAGTCCCTCGTCTGTAGCTTTGCACATAATATCTCCTTTACTGCACCAATTTTACTCCTAGGGCCTTGGCATTAGTGACAGCGGTGTCACTAATACAAACAGAAAAACGCAACACAAACAGAGCAATGGGTGGGCGCGGCGGCTCACACCTGTAATCCCTGCCATTTGGGAGGCTGAGGCAGAAGATCACTTGAAGGCAAGCGTTCCAGACCAGTCTGGGCAACAAAACAAGGCCCCATCGTTACCAAAAATTAAAAATTAGCCAGACGCGGTGGTGGCACCTATAGTCCCAGCTACTCGGGAGGCCAAGGCGAGAGAAACGCTTGAGCCCAGGAGTTCGAGGCTGCAGTGAGCTGTGATCACCACTGCACTCCAGCCTGGGTGACAGACTGAGACCAAAAACCCATACAAAGCAGCAAAAGGAAGAAACCGAAAATGGAGGAAACAGCAACCAAAATGCCTGTTGACTGGAGAACGTTTTTGCCCACGTGGTCCATGCACACGCGAGGTGAGTTTTCGCCACTGTGGAAATGAATTCTTTCAGGCTCACGTGAAGATGAGGGTGATCAACAGTGCAGGGACTCACGGTGCAGCCTTGAAGGGAAAGAGGGAATGTCGGGAGACTGTGTCCCACGTGGTTCACATGCATTCAGTGAACCGCTTACAGAAGCAGCAAAGGCCAGAGAGAGAACATTGGGTGTGGGTGCCTGTGCTGGGGAGGTGGGAAGGTTGGTCTCTGTGAACGTGGAGGAGGTGGGACTTACTGCCTGTGTGGCAGGGCTTGGGTTGGGTGGAGTGTTTGTGACGTCTCAAAGATAGGGTCTAGGAAAAGGCAGCAGAATGCCAAGTCTGGAGGCCCCAGATCAGTGGTGTGGCACAGCGACGTGTGGACAACCTGGTTGCTCCAACAGACTTGGTCCCAGCAGTGCTGATCAGTGGGCGTGGCCTCCCCCACCTCCACTGTGGGGGGCTGCAGACGAGAGGGTGCTTGCCAGCTCGTCAGTGTCTGTGAGGACCAAGAGGGAGATCCAGCAGGGCTCAGAGCAGACACGCAAAGGAAAAATCAAATGCAGGGGGGATCTGAAGACTTCCTGCCACATCTACAAGGAGTCAGGACTGTGGGAGCTGCCCAGAGGCAGTGGTGTGGACTAGAAGAAGGTCAAAATTCACAGAGGTGCATCTCATGGAGGCACATGAGGTGGTGTGTGTCAATACGGCTAGGAGGACACTTTGTCAGCAAGCAAACCTTCCTTGAGAGAAACCAAGCCAGGGCCAGCAAGGTGGAGTGGCTGCCAGGCAGGGCAGGGCAATGAGTGGGAAGACATGGACGGAGCACAGAATTTGGGGCATGCAAACGCCACTCCTTGGGGGAGTCTGCAGGAATATCCCTCCTGTGTGTTCATACCTTGAGGATGGTGGGGAAAGTGGGAGTCCTCTTCTGGCGCCTTGCATTGTCCCAGCCCCATCTCCTCTGCCCTGGCAAATTCTCTGGGCCTACACAGACCCCACCCCGCCATCAGCTTCCTTCAAAGACCCTTAGTAAAACACTAGTGAACGGAATCCAGCAATATATAAACAGAAGTATACACCATGGACAAGTGAGATTTATTCCAGGAAGAAAAGTTGGTTTAACCTTCAAAATTAATGATTGCAATAAACCGTATCAGCAGAATAAAGAAACAAAAATCACATCCTCATCTCAATAGATGCAGAAAGTGCGTCTGAAAAATCTACCACCAATTTCATTTTAAAATACTAAACAAACTACAAATAGAAAGGAGCTTCTTCAACCTCATAAAATACATTTACGAAAACCTCACAGCTAACTTCCCCCTTAATTGTAAAAGCTAACTACTTTCCTCCTAAGTTAGATCAGGAGCAAGGACATCTGCTCACCACTGCTATTCGACACTGTATTAGAGGTTCGAACCAGAACAAGTCGGCAATAAAAATAAACAGAGATCAGCCAGATGGAAAAAGAAAAAGTAAAACTGCCTCTCTTCAAACTTCACATGATCTTTTATATAGAATATCCTAAGAAGCCCAGTAAAAACAGTACTATTTCTAACAAAAGTAGTTTAGCAAGATTTCAGGATACAAGCTCAATATGCAAAAATCATTTGTATTTTCTCTACTTGTAATGAAGAATCTGAAAAAGGAATTAAGAAAATAATTCCATTTTCAGTACCATCAAAAGGAATAGAATACATAGGAACGCATTTAACAAAAGAAGTTCAACACTTACGCTCTGAAAACTACAGAACACTGTTGAAGAAAACTGAAGATCTAAATAACTGAAAAAGCATCCCATCCATGTTCATGGGTCAGAAGACATGATGTTGCTGAGATGACAATGCTCCTCACATCAATCTACAGATCCAATGCAATCCCTATCACAGTCTCAAAGAATCCCCAAAGAATCTCTTCTTTGTAGAAATTGGTAAGCTGATTATAAAATTCATATGGAATTGCAAGAGACCCACAAATGCCAAAATAGTTTTGAAAAAGAATAAAGTAGAAAGACTCACACTTCCCAATTTAAAAATTTACTACAAAGTAGTAATAATCAAAACAGTGAAATACTGGCACAAGGACAGATATATAGATCAACAGAACAAAATTGTGAGTCCAGAAATAAAACCATACATCTATGGTCACCTGACATTTTTTAAATTGTACTTTGAGTTCTAGGGTACATGTGCACAACGTGCAGGTTTCTTACATATGTATACATGTGCCATGTTTGTTTACTGTACCCATTAATTCGTCATTTACATTAGGTATTTCTCCTAATGCTATCCCTCTCCCAGCCCCTCACCCCATGACAGGCCCCGGTGTGTGATGTTCCCCGCCTTGTGTCCAAGGGTTCTCATTGCTCAGTTTCCACCTATGAGTGAGAACATGCAGTATTTGGTTTTCTGTCCTTGCGATAGTTTGCTCAGAATGATGATTTCCAGCTTCATCCATGCCGCTACAAAGGACATGAACTCATCCTTTTTTATGGCTGCATAGCATTCCATGGTGTATATATGCCACATTTTCTTAATCCAGTCTATCATTGATGGACACTTGGGTTGGTTCCAAGTCTTTACTATTGTGAATAGTACCACAATAAACATACGTGTGCATGTATCTTTATAGCAGCAGGATTTATAACCCTTTGGGTATATACCCAATGATGGGATGGCTGAGTCAAGTGGTATTTCTAGTTCTAGATCCTTGAGGAATCGCCACACTTGTCTTCCACAATGGTCGAACTATTTACAGTCCCACCAACAATGTAAAAGTGTTCTATTTCTCCACATCCTCTCCAGCACCTGTTGTTTCCTGACTTTTTAATGATCACCATTCTAACTGGTGTGAGATGGTATCTCATTGTGGTTTTGATTTGCATTTCTCTGATGACCAGAAATGATGAGCATTTTTTTATGTGTCTGTTGGCTGCATAAATGTCTTCTTTTGAGAAGTGTCTGTTCATATCCTTTGCCCACTTTCTGATGTGATTGTTTGATTTTTTTTTTTTTTGTAAATTTAACTTCTTTGTAGATTCTGGATATTAGCCCTTTGTCAGATGGGTAGATTGCAAAAATTTTCTCCCATTCTGTAGGTTGCCTGTTCACTCTGATGGTAGTTTCTTTTGCTATGCAGAAGCTCTTTAGTTTAATTAGATCCTATTTGTCTATTCTGGCTTTTGTTGCCTTTGCTTTTGGTGTTTTAGTCATGAAGTCCTTGCCCATGCCTATGTACTGAATGGTATTGCCTAGGTTTTCTTCTAGGGTTTTTATGGTTTTAGGTCTAACATTTAAGTCTTTCATCCATCTTGAATTAATTTTTGTATAAGGTGTAAGGAAGGGATCCAGTTTCAGTTTTCTACATATGGCTAGCCACTTTTCCCAGCACCATTTATTAAACAGGGAATCCTTTCCCCATTTCTTGTTTTTGTCAGGTTTGTTAAAGATCAGATGGCTGTAGATGTGTGGTATTATTTCTGAGGGCTCTGTTCTATTCCATTGGTCTATATCTCTGTTTTGGTACCAGTACCATGCTGTTTTGGTTACTGTAGCCTTGAAGTACAGTTTGAAGTCAGGTAGCGTGATGCCTCCAGCTTTGTTCTTTTGGCTTAGGATTGTCTTGGCAATGCGGGCTCTTTTTTGGTTCCAATATGAACTTTAAAGTAGTTTTTTCCAATTCTGTGAAGAAAGTCATTGGTAGCTTGATGGGGATGGCATTGAATCTATAAATTATCTTGGGCAGTATGGCCATTTTCACGATATTGATTCTTCCTATCCATGAGCATGGAATGTTCTTCCATTTGTTTGTATCCTCTTTTATTTCATTGAACAGTGTTTTGCATTTCTCCTTGAAGAGGTCCTTCACGTCCCTTGTAAGTTGGATTCCTAGGTATTTTATTCTCTTTGAAGCAATTGTGAATGGGAGTTCACTCATGATTTGGCTCTCTGTTTGTCTGTTATTGGTGTATAAGAATGCTTGTGATTTTCGTGCATTGATTTTGTATCCTGAGACTTTGCTGAAGTTGCTTATCAGCTTAAGGAGATTTTGGGCTGATGCGGTGGGGTTTTCTAAATATACAATCATGTCATCTGCAAACAGGGACAATTTGACTTCCTCTTTTCCTAACTGAATACCCTTTATTTCTTTCTATTGCCTGATTGCCCTGGCCAGAACTTCCAACACTATGTTAAATAGGAGTGGTAAGAGAGGGTATCCCTGTCTTATGCCAGTTTACAAACAGAATGCTTCCAGTTTTTGACCATTCAGTATGATACTGGTTGTGGGTTTGTCATAAATAGCTCTTATTATTTTGAGATACGTTCCAATAATACCTAGTTTATTCAGAGTTTTTAGCAAAAAGAGCTGTTGAATTTTGTCAAAGACCTTTTCTGCATCTATTGAGATAATCATGTGGTTTTTGTATTTGGTTCTGTTTATGTGATGGATTACATTTATTGATTTGTGTATGTTGAACCAGCCTTGCATCCTAGGGATGAAGACAACTTGATCTTAGTGGATAAGCTTTTTGATGTGCTGCTGGACTCGGTTTGCCAATATTTTACTGAGGATTTTCACATCGATGTTCATCAGGGAAATTGGTCTAAATATTCCCTTTTTTTTGTTGTGTCCCTACCAGGCTTTGATATCAGGATGATGCTGGCCTCATAAAATGAGTTAGGGAAGATTCCCTCTTTTTCTATTGATTGGAATAGTTTCAGAAGGAATGGTACCAGCTTTTCTTTGTACCTCTGGTAGAATTCGGCTGTGAATCCTTCTGGTCCTGGACTATTTTTGGTTGGTAGCCTATTAATTATTGCTTCGATTTCAGAGCCTGTTATTGGTCTATTCAGCGACTCAACTTCTTCCTGGTTTAGTCTTGTGAGGGTGTATATGTGTCCAGGAATTTATCCATTTCTTCTAGATTTTCTAGTTTATTTGCATAGAAGTGTTTATAATATTCTCTGATAGTAGTTTGTATTTCTGTGGGACTGGTGGTGATATCCCCTTTATCATTTTTTATTGCGTCTATTTTATTCTTCTCTATTTTCTTCTTTATTAGTCTTGCTAGCAATCTATCCATTTTGTTGATCTTTTCAAAA
Organism: Macaca mulatta; assembly: GCF_049350105.2. Taxonomy (NCBI): domain Eukaryota; kingdom Metazoa; phylum Chordata; class Mammalia; order Primates; family Cercopithecidae; genus Macaca; species Macaca mulatta. The sequence continues at coordinate 153,235,981 of NC_133413.1, read as the reverse complement.
AAGTAGCTCCTGGATTCATTGATTTTTTGAAGGGTTTTTTTTATGTGTGTGTGTCTCTATCTCCTTCAGTTCTGCTCTGATCTTAGTTATTTCTTGCCTTCTGCTAGCTTTTGAATTTGTTTGCTCTTGCTTCTCTAGTTCTTTTAATTGTGATGTTAGGATATCAACTTTAGATCTTTCCTGCTTTCTCTTGTGGGCATTCACTGCTACAAATTTCCCTCTACACACTGCTTTAAATGTGTCCCAGAGATCCTAGTACACTGTGTCTTTGTTCTCATTGGCTTCAAAGAATATCTTTATTTCTGCCTTCATTTTGTTATTTATTCAGTAGTCATTAAGGAGCAGATTGTTCAGTTTCCATGTAGTTGTGCAGTTTTGAGTGAGTTTCTTAATCCTGGGTTCTAACTTGATTGCACTGTGGTCTGAGAGACAGTTTGTTGTGATTTCTGTTCTTTTACATTTGCTGAGGAGTGCTTTACCTCCAACTATGTGGTCAATTTTGGAATAAGTGTGATGTGGTGCTGAGAAGAATGTATATTCTGTTGATTTGGGGTGGAGAGTTTTGTAGATGTCTATTAGGTCTGCTTGGTGCAGAGCTGAGTTCAAGTCCTGGATATCCTTGTTAACCTTCTGTCTCATTGATCTGTCTAATATTGACAGTGGGGTGTTAAAGTCTCCCATTATTATTGTGTGGGAGTCTAAGTCTCATTTTAGGTCTCTAAGAACTTGCTTTATGAATCTGGGTGCTCCTGTATTGGGTGCATATATAGTTAGAATAGTTAGCTCTTCTTGTTGAATTGATCCCTTTACCATTATGTAATGGCCTTCTTTGTCTCTTTTGATCTTTGTTGGTTTAAAGTCTATTTTATCAGAGACTAGGATTGCAACCCCTGCTTTTTTTTTTTTTTTTTTTTTTTTTTGCTTTCCATTTGCTTGGTAGATCTTCCTTCACCCCTTAATTTTGAGCCTATGTGTATCTCTGCACATGAGATGGGTCTCCTGAATACAGCACACTGATGGGTTTTGACTCTTTATCCAATTTGCCAGTCTGGGTCTTTTAATTGGGGCATTTAGTCCATTTACATTTAAGGTTAATATTGTTATGTATGAATTTGATTATGTCATTATGATGCTAGCTGGTTATTTTGCCCATTAGTTGACGCAGTTTCTTCCTAGCTTCAATGGTCTTTACAATTTGGCATGTTTTTGCAGTGGTTGGTACTGGTTGTTCCTTTCCATGTTTAGTACTTCCTTCAGGAGTTCTTGTAGGGGAGGCCTAGTGGTGACAAAATCTCTCAGCATTTGCTTGTCTGTAAAGGATTTTATTTCTCCTTCACTTACGAAGTTTAGTTTGGCTGGATATGAAATTCTGGGTTGAAAATTATTTTCTTTAAGAATGTTGAATACTGGCCCCCACTCTCTTCTGGCTTACAGAGTTTCTGCTGAGAGATCCACTGTTAGTCTGATGAGCTTCCCTTTGTGGGTAACACGACCTTTCTCTCTGGCTGCCCTTAACATTTTTTCCTTCATTTCAACCTTGGTGAATGTGACAATTATGTATCTTGGGGTTGCTCTTCTCGAGGAGTATCTTTGTGGTGTTCTCTGTATTTCCTGAATTTGAATGTTGGCCTGCCTTGCTAGGTTGGGGAAGTTCTCCTGGATAATATCCTGAAGAGTGTTTTCCAGCTTGGTTCCATTCTCCCTGTCACTTTCAGGTACACCAATCAATCACAGATTTGGTCTTTTCACATAGTCCTGTATTTCTTGGAGGCCTTGTTTCTTTTTACTCTAAACTTCTTTTCTCACTTCATTTCATTAATTTGATCTTCAGTCACTGATATCCTTTCTTCCACTTGATCGAATCGGCTACTGAAGCTTGTGCATGCGTCACGTAGTTCTCGTGCCATGGCTTTCAGCTCCATCAGGTCATTTAAAGTCTTCTCTACACTGTTTATTCCAGTTAGCCATTCATCTAATCTTTTTTCAAGGTTTTTAGTTTCCTTGCAATGAGTTCAAACATCCTCCTTTAGCTCGGAGAAGTTTATTACTGACTTTCTGAAGCCTACTTCTGCCAACTCATCAAAGTCATTCTCCGTCCAGCTTTGTTCCATTGCTGGCGAGGCGCTGCAGTCCTTTGGAGGAGAAGGGGAGCTCTGGTTTTTAGAATTTTCAGGTTTTCTGCTCTGGTTTCTCCCCATCTTTGTGGTTTTATCTACCTTTGGTCTTTGATGATGGTGACCTACAGATGGGGTTTTGGTGTGGATGTCCTTTTTTGTTGATGCTGATGCTATTCCTTTCTGTTTGTTAGTTTCCCTTCTAACAGTCAGGTCCCTCAGCTGCAGGTCTGTCAGAGTTTGCTGAAGGTCCACTCCAGACCCTGTTTGCCTGGGTATCACCAGTAGTGGCTGTGGAACAGCAAATATTGCTGCCTGATCCTTCCTCTGGAAGCTTCATCTCAGAGGGGCACCCAGCTGTATGAGGTGTCAGTTGGCCCCTACTGGGAGGTGTCTCCAAGTTAGGCTACACGGGGGTCAGGGACCCACTTGAGGAGGCAATCTGTCTGTTCTCAGAGCTTAAGCACCATGCTGGGAGAACCACTGCTCTCTTCAGAGCTGTCAGACAGGGACTTTTAAGTCTGCAGAAGTTTCTGCTGTCTTTTGTTCGCTATGCCTTGCCCCCAGAGGTGGAATCTACAGAAGCAGGTGGGCCTCATTGAGCTACAGTGGGCTCCACCCAGTTCAAGCTTCCTGGCCACTTTGTTTACCTACTCAAGCCTCAGCAATGGCAGACGCCCCTCCCCCAGCCAAGTTTGTTGCCTCACAGTTCGATCTTGGACTAGCAGTGAGCAAGGCTCTGAGGGCATGGGGCTTGCTGAGCCAGGCACCGGATATAATCTCCTGCCATTTGATAAGACTGTTGGAAAAGCTCATTGTTTAGGTGGCAGTGTCCCGATTTTCCAGGTACAGTCTGTCACAGCTTCCCTTGGCTAGGAAAGGGAAATCCCCCGACCTCTTGTGCTTCCCAGGTGAGGTGATGCCCCGTCCTGCTTCGGCTCACCTCCGTGGGCTGCACCCACTGTCCGATCAGTCCCAGTGAGGTGAACCAAGTACCTCAGTTGGAAATGCAGAAATCACCCGTCTTCTGCATGGATCACCCTGGGAGCTGCAGACCGGAGCTGTTCCTATTCGGCCATCTTGGAATGCACCACCCCTGTCACCTGACTTTTTTACAAAGGTGCCAAGACCATCCATTGGGGTCAGAATAATCTTTCAAACAAATGGTATTGAAACTTTATAACTATGTGGAAAAGAATGAAGTTGGGTCCTTACCTCAGACCACATATGAAAATTAATCTGAAATTGATCAAAGATCTAATCATAAGAGCAAAAAATAACAGTCTTATAAGGAAACATAGAGGTAATCCTTACTGACCTTGGGTTTGGCAAAGGTCATGGCACCAAGAATATTAGCAACAAAAGAAAAAATAGATAGTTTTGACTTCACCAAAATTGAAAGCGTGTGCTTCAAAGGACACTCTCAAAAGTGAAAGAACAACCCACAGAATGGGAGACAGTATTTGCCACTCATCTATATGATGAGGGATTTGTATCATGAGTATATAAAATTCTCTTACAATCAAGGAAGATAAACAAATGGCCAAAAAACACAGGCAAAGATACTCAATGTCATCAGTCATATGGGAAATGCAAATCAAAACCATGATGAGACGGCACTTCACATCTACTAGAAAGACTAAAATCAAAAACATCAGAGAATAACAAGTGCTAGAACCCTCATACATGGCTGGTGGGGCTGTAAAATGGTGCAGCCACTCTGGAAAACAGTCTCAGTCTCTTAAATAATTGCATAGAGAGTTACCATAGAACCCAACAATTCCGCTACTAGGAATATACCTAAGAGAACACAAGTCCAGGTTTCCATGACGGCAGTGTACAAGCAAGCTGACTTCCCTCCCATCTCAAAGAAAACCAAAACCAAATACACAGCACTGAGATTATCACCAGCAATATCCCAGAACTCAAACATGAGGATGCGAGAGTTCCTGGGGCCACAGAAAAGTAAAAAAACTCCTAGACCAGATGTAAGAAAACGGGATTTACATGCCCACAATGCCCCTCTCCCCAGTCTGCTCAGCACCAAATGTGCAGAACATTTCTCCCTGACTCCCAATTTCTACACTGGACAAAGTGACATGGAGGCAGACAGCCAGCTTCCTTCTCATGTTGGGTTTCCTGGCAGGAGACCTGCCCCTGCTTCAACCCAGGGGTATCATCAGGAGTGCCTGAAGGGAAAAATATCTCTGAGGAAAGTCAGAGACAAAAGGGGAAATGGGACTCCCATCCCACCCTTGAAAACTCTGCTGTGTAACTCAGCCAAAGGAGACACCAAATCAGAGTGACTGTTCACAGTGTTACATTGTAGGAGGTAAGTCCCACAGGCTCCCAGGCATGCAGCCCTGGTCAGCCTTCCCACATGACCAGGATATCCCACTGGGGCCTCTCTCTTTGGGACTGGCAGCACTCTACTGTTGCCTAGAACCAAGGCAAAGTTGGGCTTAAGTTGCCACCTAGTGCAGAAAAGGAGGCAGCAACCTAGCAGGAAAAAAGCAAAAGAAAAGAAACAGATAAATTACAAAGATTTCTAATAAAACATATCCAGTAAAAAGGTTAGGTGTGGTGGCTCACACCTGTAATCCCAGCACTTTGGGAGGTCAAAGTGGGAAGATCGCTTGAGCCTAGGAGTTTGAAAGCAGCTTGGGCAACACGGCAAAACCTCATCTCTACAAAATAATACAAAAATTAGCTGGACTGAACTACTCAGGAGACTGAGGTAGGAGGATCACCTGAGCCTGGAAGGTGGAGCTGCAGTGAGCCATGATCACCACTACATTCCAGCCTGGGTGACAGAGTGAGACCCTATCTTTAAACACACACACACACACACACACACACACACACACACACACACACAAACAAAAAAAAACAAAGAAACAAAAAGAAGCCAGACAGAGAAGTCTGAAATAAATACATAATTCTTCTGTGCAAGGACATAAACATACATTCACAAGAAACAACAGCAAACAGGGAGCCATGACCTCCCCAACTGAACAAGGCAAGGAACCAGTAACTGACCCTAAAGAGACAGCAATATGTGAATTATCTGACCAAGAATTCAAAATAGTAGTTTTAAGGAAACTCAGTGATCTCCAAGATAACAAAGAAAAGCAATTCAGAAATTTATGAGAAATAATTAACAAAGACATTGAAATAATCTAAAAAATCAAACAGAAACCTTGGAACTCAGAGATATATTTGCTGAACTGAAAAATTCATTACAGGCTCTCAACAGCAAAATAAATGAAGCAGAGGTAAGAATCAGTGAGCCTGAAGACAGCTATTTGAAAGCATACAAAGGAGAAAAAAGAGAGAAGAATGAAAAGGAATGAAGATAACCTATAAGATACAGAAAATTACCTCGAAAGACCAAATCTAAGAATTACTGGTGTTCAAGAGAGAGTTAAGCAAGCACCAGGGGTAGGAAGCTGATCAAAAAATAGTAACAGAAAAATTTCCAAAACTTGAGGAAGAGATAAATATTCAGGTACAGGAAAGTTAGAGAACACCAAAGAGATCTGACCCAAAGAGGACTACCCTGACACATACAGTAATCCAACTCTCAAAGGTCAAGGACAAAGACAGGACCCTAAAAGTGGCAAGAGAAAATAGGCAGACACATAAAGGAGCTCCAGTTCATCTGGCAACAGAATTCTTAAAGGAAACTCTACAGACCAGGAGTGAGTGGTATGACATTTTGAAAGTGTTGAACAGAAAAAAAATCCTCAACTGTCATCCAAGAATAATATATCCAGCAAAACTGTACTTAAAATATGAAGGAGAAATAAAGTCTCTCCCAAACAAACAAAAGCTGAGAGAATTCACCACCACCACATCTGTCTTACAAGAAATGCTAAAGGGAGCTCTTCAAACGGAAAGAAAAAAACACTCATGTATAAAAAGAAAATATCTGAAAGTATAAAACCCAGGGTAAAATTAAGTACACAGACAAACCAAAATATTGCAATGCTATAATTGCAGTGTGCAACCCACTCATAACTTTAGTATGAAGCGCAGAGACGAAACTACCAAAATCAATAATAGCTACAGCAACTGATACTATAATAAAACCACAGAGTAATCCCTGAATACAGAGCGAGGGAAGGAAGAACAGATATGAATGGAGACTCCACTATGAGTGCTCAAGTACATGCCGGCAAACAAATGCTCATGAACATCTTCACTAAACAATATATATTTTTTTATTTTTCTCTTACAACAAACCATAAATGGGCCACCTAGAAGAGCAGTGGATAAGGGTCTCTGGCTTACAAGGGAATAATGGAAAGCAACATTTCTCTGTGGAATGGGTGAAGATGGTCAGACCCTCCAAGGAGGGGTCCTCATGGCAATAGATTGCTGACTATGATAGAGGCAAAGCTCAGGAACAGTTTTGACTCCCCCAGCCTCACAGTTCCTTCTGGAAGCTCCTCTTCAATTACTTCATCGGGTAACATGTCCCTTTCAAGATTAGTAGGTCCTCCTGCATTGCAAACCATGCTATTACAACAACGAACCCAGTAGAAGCTATTAGTTTTGAAGATTTTTCTTGGGGCTTCAGGAGGCTGGTGAGCTGCATATAGAAACGTGCAGTTGAATGTACAGTTCTTATAAACAAGTAGCTCACGAGGGTTTATGCCTGAAAAAAAACAGCAGCAATGAAAATAACTGATTTCACATTTTCTGCTTGTAAATATTGAAGCACATACACCTCACATTCAACCATAATTAGCTCCATGTACACATTCTATACCCCCAGCTGTGACAATATTGTTTAGAATACTTGACTGAGAGAGAATATCCAAGTACACTAACGGGTCTCATCACTCCAAGAACAACTACTTCTGGAGACAGTTTTCTATCTAAGCTGCCATCTTTAGGCCTCTGGCCCTCCCAAAATAATATCATGGTACCTTGTCATGTAGCGACGCACAATGAAATGTCCTGTTCATTTTTTGTGGTAAGAATTCTACAGTTCCAGAAATCAAATGCAGACCAGAAGTCATGTTTCACTTATGGTCCAGAGATCGCACGGACCTTTAACAGAGGTGTCCATATTAATGTAGCATTATCCAGATTTTCTGCAGTTGGCAAGACCCTTTTAGGGTAAACTCCTTCCTGGGACCCTCAGCCTGGTGTTTCAGTCTTCTGAGCCCTTGGTGCCAACCTCCTCCCCAGCACAGACTTGATGCAGCATTCCAACTAGGTACATGTTATCCAATGGACAACCCCTCTGGTGAAGGTTATCGATAGCAACTAATGTGATCACGACTAATGTGATCAATAATCTTCACTACAGGGCTTGTCCAGTGGCCTCAGCTGACCAATGCTACCTGATCAAAGCTCCACCTAACACCTCCTTCAAGAATCCCTGGGTTAAATACCTTGGTCCTCATCACTACTTCCATTCCCCTTGAAGTCTATCCAGTGTTTACACAAATACTTTATTCTGGAACTTACCATAATTGATTTATCTATTCATGGATCTGGGTCTTGTCTCCTCTATAACACCAGAAACAACTGATGAATACGAACCAGTCACTTGTTTTCTGTTATTTTCCACTTAAAAAGTTTATTGGAGTTCAACATTCTACAGAAATGTGCCTGACCATAAGTCCACAACTCAGTGGATTTTCCCTAAGTGCCCACAGCCAGTACTTAGCATGTAGCACCAGACACAGAGCTGCACGACAGCCCCATGACTCTTCACTCTGCTCTTCCACACAGACACTCCTGTAAGCAGCCCAGGCCAAAGATAGGAAATGTATGGGCTTCTAAACCTATAGGTTAGTTCTGTTTGGTTTTGAACTTTATGAAAGGAAATTATACATTATGTCTGATTTTGTGGATGGCTTCTTTTGCTCTATTCTGTGTTTATGAAATTTATCCCTATTGTTGCACACTGTTGTATATTGTTCATTCTCATAATTGTATAGCATTACATTGATGAACATACCACGATTTATTGTTGATGGACATTAAGGTTGTCTCTGGTTTTTGTTTACTCCAAACAATGCTGCAATGAATACTGCTATATTGTATTTGCCTTGAGGTGAGCCTGCATAAGCTTTTATTAAATTAGCTATGTACCTATTTAGAAGCGCTGAGTCTCAGTGTTTGATATGCAGCTTTAGCAGACAACGGTCGAAGGGTTTTCTACACTGGGTTGAATTTATCTATAGTCTGAGGGATTGTGCACACTTCAGAACCCTGACAACACTTGGTATGATCATTTTAGGATACTGAGTCATTTCCTGTGGTGTTATCGTGTTGTGGTTTTAAGCTGCATTTCTTTCAAGAAGAATGACACTGAACAACTTTTCTTATATATGTTACACATTCAGACACCATTTTCTGGTAAATTCCCTTTAAGCCTTTTGTTTAAAATTCCACTGGATGATCAGCTTTTTATTAATTCATAGGAAGAAGTTCATTATATTATGAATACAAGTATTTTAGTAGATACATGTTTTGAAATGCTTTGTCCTCATCTGTGGCTTGCGGTTTTACTATTTCACAGGTATCTTCTTAGGAACCGAGGTTTTTAAGTTAAAGGTAAATCAACCTATCAATTTCATTCTTATGTGACTAGTACTATTTTGCTCAATTTTTAAAATTCTTAATTCCTAAAAGTCACAAATACAGCATTTTACATTTTTCTCTAAAAACTTTATTGGTTTAAAATTTACACTGAGATCTACAAACCGCCTAAAACTGCTTCTTTTGTATGGTGCAAATATTGTGTACAAATATCTAACATATCCACCACTACTTAGTGCAGAGAAGTGTCTTTACCTACTGCACTGTACAGTCAACTTTATCAGAGATCGAGAAACCAGATGTATGTGGCTTTTTCTGAATTATTTCTCTTCTAGTGTTGTATTTTTCAATCCTGACCACAGGATCCAACACCAAACTGTTTTGAATAAGAAAACTATATGAATAATCTTGATAGTTCAAAGCACAAGTCCTCGAGCTTTTTTCTTTTTCCCCAAGACTGCTTTGGCTTTCCTAGCCCTTCATATTTTCAAAAAGCATTAGGCACCAACTTGTCAAAACACACACACACCCCTGCTGAGACTCTGACTGAAATTCTTTTGGATTTGTAGGTTAATTGGAGAAAAGATATCCTTACTTTGTTGAGTCTCATGGTCCATAAGTATAGTGTACAATTCCATGTGTTTAAGTCTTTAATGGTGTTTTAAGTCTTCAATAGGTGTTTCTGCAGTTTGAGTGTTGAAATCTTGCACAAATCCAGTTAGATTTGTGGTACTTGATTTTGTGATACTTTAAAGAGCAGCATTCCTTGGATTTCATTTTCAATCTGTTTCTTGATGTACAAAAAGACAAGTGATTTTGTAAACTGATTTTTGAATACTTGTCTTGTATCCAGGATCTTTCCTAAAGGTATTTGTTATTTGAAGTTTGTTATCTCTGATGAATAGTAAGCAGTATAAATTCTTTCTTTCTGCTCTCCATGAGACTTAATCCTTCCTCTTGGCTAACTGAACTACCTAAGAACTCCAGTTCCATTGGGAATAGAAGTGGTGATGGTAGACATTTCCCTCAGAGGTTTGGAAAGGGTGTTGGATTTTATCAAAGCATTTCAGCATCTACAATAATCTCTGCCCTTTTCTTTGTTAATATGGTGAATTAAACTGATGGGTTTCAAATTGTAAACCACATTGCAATTCTGTTATTGAATCCACAAGGTAGTGGGGTTATGGAATGTGTGTGTGTGTGTGTATGTGTGTGTGTAAATGAACCTTTTATTTTAAAAATAGTTCTAGGTTTTCAGAAAAGTTGCAGAGATAGTGCAGAGTTCCTATATGCCTCATACCCACGCCCCTTGTCTCAGCACACTGCCTATGTTTCTTTCCGTAGAGGTCTTTTGCTTACCATCCTGCACAGCCCCAGAAATCAGCAAATCTCCTGAAGGAAAAATGTCCCAGCATTCCAGCATTCCCAATTTCTTTGTCCTAATATCCATCAGGGTTCATTCAGGAAAATGGAGCCCTTAAAACAGTCTAGGTCTAAGTTATTAAATACAAGTGTTACAGCTGCCATGACCATGGGGAAGCCAAGAAAGGAAGTCAGTCAGGTGAGGCTGAAGATCAGAGGAACGGTCCAGAGCTAGGTCACTTACACTGGGGCAGGCTGGAACAGCCCAACTTTGCATGGCAATATCAAAGGCCATGTACCTTTATCCTCTCAAGTAAGGCTCTTGCAGAGATGTTTAAACTGCTCCATTGGAGTACCCATCATCTAGGCAGGCCAGTGGCCAAATACCTGCTGTCGTCTTAGGAATTGCTTTCAGTCAAAGGCTCAGAAGTAGAGAAGATGGGGTGGACATGAAGGAGGACAGATCGGAGTCCGCCAGTGTCCATTACCGCACAAAACCATCGTGACCTTCCAGAAGAGTGATCTCTGCTTCACCCACACCTTGCAAATCTCACTCAAGTTCCTCTTTTTGCCAACTATTACCCCATGAGCGATTCATGGGAAAGATAGTTTTCAGACTCATTTAGAGGCAGTAATCATGCCATCAAGGTCCCCAGCAGTGGCCACTCTGGAGACAAAGCCCAGATTCTCAGCCTCCTGCCCATGTCCCAAATCAGCAGTTGGTCTGAAGAAGAGATGTGCATGAATCTCTTCTCACACTGCTATAAAGAACTGGCTGAGACTGGGCAATTTATAAAGGAAAGAGGTTTAATTGACTCACAGTTCTGCATGGCTGGGGAGGCCTCAGGAAACTTACAATCATGGCAGAAGGGGTAGCAAACACATCCTTCATATGATGGCAGGAAGAAGTGCCGGGGAAAAGGCCTTTATAAAACCATCAGATCTTGTGAGAACTCACTTACTATCATGAGAACAACATGAGGGTAACCACTCGCATGATTCAACTGCCTCCCACTAGGTCCTTACCATGACACGTGGGGATTATGGGAGTTACAATTCGAGATGAGATATGGGTGGGAACGCAGCCAAACCACATCGAGGTGGTAATCAGGGGATTGTTTTTGTGCAAAGCTTAGAACACAGAATGACATGTGAAGTTGCAAGCACAACCACAGAAACTGGGGACAAAACGGCTAGAAGAAAGGCCCTGAGCAGGGCTCCAGGCAAGGCCTCCACCTGTACACCATGATGTACACTGGCTGCACCCTCCCTGCTTGCTCCATTGGTCACTGGGCCTCTGGCCATACATCTTCATCTTCTGCAGGTTAGTGCCCTGGGGAGACGGGGCACCTTCTTCAGAGCGCCAGAGGGCTCTGAGGAAGAAGCAAGAGTATCCTGGAAGTGCAGGCTCTGCCCTGACCTCATGCTTGGCCTTCCCATCTGTGTGTGGTAGGCATTTCTCTGAGGGCAGTCCATGGTCCATCCACTGCTTTGACCTGCCGAGCTGGAAGCACTCTCTAGACTACCAGAAATTGAAAGGCCAGTGAGGACTCGCCCAGGCAGCATGGGGTGTCAACACACACAACCAGGGACAGTAGAGGCTCTGAGGTCCGGCAATGCTCTTACCCTCTGGAGACACTGCAGATGTGTGGACAGATTGTACCACTTTGCAGAGTACCTAGCTCTACAAGACGATGCATGCTGGCCTATCATGAGGCTGAGACCAAGGCCTATGGAGACGCACTCAAGATGGGAAGACATGAGGGAAGGGGAAACAGCTGGGTTCAGAGAAGAAAGCAGACTGGCCCTGCCCCAGAGACTATCCAGGTAGGAGACTAATCTACAATGTGTCAGAATGACAAAAAGGTACTTACGGATGGAGATTGTCATACAGCGCCTAACATGATACGGACATGTTCTAATTTCGGGACAGTTGAAGTCATTTATGACCGCACAGTCATGGCATCTCAAACTATAGGTCCCTGAGAGGGGAGAGAGCAGGCTTCAGGCTTCTGCTCCACCACGACTTTTCCACCCATTACCAGCTCACTCTACCCTCCCTCAATGGCCAGCCCTTCCCCTCTGCTTCCAAGGACTTCTCCTAGCCTGCGCAGCTCAGCTCTCTATGCAGTCTGAGTGTCGCCCAGGCTAGCTCCTGGAAGGCAGGCCAGGCACAAGGAGAGCTTTCCCTGCTCTCCAACACAGGCTCCAGGAAGCGCCACTGGTGGTCACATACAGGATTGCTATGCTCTGCAGACCTGGCCCACCTCACCAAGGAAGACTGGATACTCACAGGGGTCCAGATTCCTCCTGGATTTCCCTGGACACAACCCCTCCTGCCTGGCCCTGATGGGGAAGGGCCACATCAAGGTTCCCCTTTGGTTCCCGGTTAGCTGCTCTTCCATCCTAACCCTCTCCTTGCTCATGACTACTCCTGGACTGCCCTAGTGCCCAGCCCTGATTACACAGCAAACGTAGGCCCCAGCTGGCTGAGACGTGCTCCACGTTGCAGCCAATCATTCCAGTTACCCCCAGCAGCCCCAGGTGAATTCTCGTCCTCTCCGGGACAGTGAGAGGGAATGATACTTACACTGAGCACCAACGGTAACATTGGCTGCCACCAGTGGGAGCCCCACGGCTAGGAGTAAGGCAAAGTGGAGCATCACTTCATGCAGGAGCCTGGACCTGAAGGTAAGAAGACCCAGACAACACATTAGTGAGCCATGGCTCCTTGGCCAGCTCTATGTCCCTGGCGTCAGTGGTCTCATGAGTCTCCCTGACTCTGCCCACCTGAATGCCTCCCCCAATGGGCCAGCAGCTCCTTGGGTAAGGCACTGGGGTCGGGCAGGTCTGACCCACACACAAGTCTTTGCCAGGCCTGTGCCCTCACCTCAGACAAACTTGCTGTCACTCCTCGAGCCAGGGAGGTCCTGGGGCTGCTTCATGTGGCAGCTCACCTAAGGGTCCCCATGCTTCAAAATATTTCTCTGTATCTACTGGTTGATTCTGAACCTCAAAAGCGACTTGTGAAATGTTCTCAAATACTGCCCATTGACGCGCTTTCTGCTCTCACATGCAACTCAGCAACATGAGAGCTGAGGTGACTACAGGTGGGGAGCGAGGACAAAACATGCCAGAAGCCCAACTTGAAGGCATCCTCAGTGGCATTACGAGAGAACTCCCCTCCCAAAATCTAGTCTTCTTCCACCCTGGGCATCACCGAGCCATCAGTTAATTACTGGCAAGGGGAGGATCTGGGGCACCTCACACTTGAGTCCTGATGCCAGCACTGTGGGCTCAGAAACATCCCCCAGGTCACCAATCAGTTGCCACAACTGAGACATTTTCTCGCAGGGACACAACTGCACCCTTATTCCTGCAAATGCACTGTCTCCATCCCCTACCTGCCTTCAGCAGCCTGACTCAAGGGGGAAGCTCCATCTCCCTGATTCGGAGCAGGTCAGTCCTCAGTGCTCAGTGGGGCAACTCCCTGGGCACAGTTGCTGACGGCTGCTGACTCCCCTCATTCTGAGGCCCCACCTGGAGGGGGTCAGAGCCTAATGTGTAGCTCCCCCCACCGCAGGAGCAGCTGGGGCCACAGAACCAGAAGCTGACTGTGCAGCAAGAAGCCACACCCAGGGATAGGGATGATCAGGATCCAGTACCCACTTTGCCCCACCCTGTGTACTAAGTCCAGCTCCAGTGGGGAAGGCTGAGATTCAAAATGCCCCCAGCCCTAGGTCATTAAGTTTGGGAAGAAAGATGGGTTGGTACCTCTGGGATGCAGGAGACCAAGACTGAGGGCCTGTCAGTGTCCACCCTTGGAAGGGGCTCCTGACTCGCCTGGCCAGTCAGCCTCCCTAGGTGGATCTCCCACCCACCCCATGCCCATTCCCCTGAGACCCAGCAGCCCTGTCTCTACTCTGTCCTGCCGGCTCTCCCTGGATGCCTCCTTTACTCATTCAACACTTGCTCCCAAAGCTGGGCTCAAGGGCACCTACTGACGCAGAGCATGTACACTGAGGCTGTCTTCCTCCATGAGGGCACAGCAGACATTCTGAACACCCTTCCACTGTCAATGCCCAGAGCACATGCAGGAAAACTCACATTAGATGTGTTCACTGATTTCCAGCTGGATCTTGGGGCAGATGGGAAAATACCCAAGAGCTACAATGCAACACTAGAAGAAACCGAGCTGGAAAGTCCACAGTAACAGTATGATTTCCTGGGGCACAGGTTGACACCCAGAGCCCAGAGCTTTAGGATTTTGTAGTTGAACAGGTTCTGGAGACAGAGCCAGGACCAAGGTGAGTGGGAAATGAGAGCTTGGATTACTTCACAGAGCATGGATCCTCAAGACCAAAAGTGTCAGAGAAGCAGAGTGGGCTAGAAAATGTGGATCGTCATCATCAGCAAACAGAGACCCTGGCAACTTTGGGCCTCATCTTCCAGAGGATGCATGAAAACAGTGTGTTTCCTGGGAATTCCTTACCCAGAGACTTTCTCAACAGTCAGGCTGGAGTTAGAACATATATGACTGTGTGATTGCAAACCCCAGACAGAAAAACCACTTGCAAGTGGCCATGAGTCATCCTCATCCTGGGAAGCCAACAGAAACCATCACTGGAGGGGGACATACCCTCCACTCAGACCCCCAGCCTCCGGTTGACTAATGACAAATACAAATGTGCCACAGACAACCAGAGGCACAGAAGTGATTAAGCCCCCAGGAGCAACAGCAGAAGAAACAAAACCCAAGTTAGACTCCCAAGGAATTCCCATATAGGAATGATTGGATGCCAATGTAAACACACAGGCTTAAAAAGTCAGGAAAAAATCATGTTACTTCCACTTCTACATGGGATGCAGTAGGTTGTGGCTACTCAGAATGTGACAACTGGGCAAATCAATCCACAGAGTTAAAAGTCACATTTGAGAGGCCCTTGGACAGATATGGAAGCACTAAGGCTAACGTAAACCGAAATTCCAAAGAGGGCAAGCCCTTCCCAGGGTACCCTTTGTCATTCCAGATACATTTGTCAGTTTGGGCACCAGCTGAAAGCCAGGCTGGCTACAGGCAGGGACTCCAGTAGGGAATGCAAACCAGAGTGCTTGGCTCACAGTCTTGGCTTACAGGGGACCAAAGTGGCCCAGAATCTCCAGGTACCCTAAAGATCAAGCCAGTTTTCCCATGGAAGGGCCTCCAAGTGCCATGGTGGGAGGGACCCTGGGGAGTCAGAAAAGGCCAAGTAGAATCCCCCCTAGTGTGGCAGATCCCAGGAGACAAAGTGCCCCTAGAAGGAGCCTGCCACAGTCACACCACTGGTCTCCATCATAAGCCAGTGGGCCAGGAGGAACAGGTGTGTGGGATGGGGTTCAAGGGGAAAGTCAAAGCCTAGAAAGGGACACCTGTCTGAGCTGAGGATTCGGTGTGAAAGCTGACCATACTAATTGGGTCATCCTTGTCACACCCAGCTAAATTAGAGTGCTGGGTGGGGAGGCCATTCAGCACTCAAGGTAGAAAACATTGCTCCAAGAATGTACTTCTCTGAGGCCTGGCTGCTGAAACTGCCTGCGGTAACCTGAAATCAGTTTTATCTGATGGCTACTGAGACCACCTGCTGCAACTCTAAGCCTTGGTTCACCCACTGCTGTCATTCATTCACTCATCAACCAGAGCTTGCCAGCTCCCCAAAATCCTACTAGTGCCAATGAAATTCAGACAGCAGACAGCAATATGTATTATTTCTCTTCTTTATAAAAAAGAGGCACAGTTTCTCTCTCTCTCTCTCTCTCTTTTTTTTTTTTTTTTTTTTTTGGAGTCTCGCTCTGTCATGCAGGTTGGAGTGCAATGGCGTGATCTTGGCTCTCTACAACCTCCACCTCCCGGGTTGCCACACTCTGTGGGAGAAGGGGAAGGACACCGCTCAAGATGGCTTCAGTTAGGGTTAGAGACAGGGCCGGCTCCAGAGGTGGCCAGGGTCAGGTTGAAGCTGCAAGATCCCAACTGGCCTCCACCTTTGAGCAAGCCAGTAGGCGGGGCCTTCCCACAGGCTCCTGGAGAGAGGAGAGGGTGCACATCCCCAGTAGTAACATGCAACCATCTCCAATCTTTCCAGCTATTTTGTACACAGTGCAAGACATTCAATAAAAACATCAGAGGATATGTAAGAATCAGGAATAAATTATTGCTAATCAATAAAACAACAATAGAAATAAACCCACACTTCACTCAAATGTTGACATTAGCATACAAGTGCTTTAAAAATTCTAATGAGAGCATGAAAGAGAAAAAGATTACAAAATTGATTACTAAACTGATTTTTTAAAGATGAAAAATATTTAAAAATAACTGGATGTGTAAGAGGCAGAAATAAGGGACTATAGTGTGAATTATTTCTATACCACCATACTTCTGACCCTAAATATGTGAGTTTTTACACACAAACCAGTTCTCCAACTCTCTGGACACTAAGTGACTGTCCAACATTTCAATTCAATTCTGACACTGCCTTGGGTAGGGCAGACCCCACAGGTGAAGGGCTCAGTCCCACTCTATTGCCCCCACTTCAGATGCCAATCACAAGTCTGGGCCACCTGTACTTCTGACTGCTCAGTTATAAATCAAGGGTTTCCAAGACCTCCTCCTCCTAGATAATTTGCTAGAACTGTTCACAGAGCAGAAGAAAACAGTTTATTTACTATTACCAGTTTATTACAAAGGTGACAACTCAGGAACCATCAAAGAGATGCATGGGGCAAATACAAGGTAAGCTTAAGATGGCTTCAGACAAAAAGAGTTGGAATATTTTACTACCAGCACACCCACTACAAGAAATATCGACTTTATAACATATATAGAAATAAAATATATGACAATATCCCAAAGCAAAGGAGGCTGTAGAACTGAAAGGCAGAAACAGTTATGTCAGCGTTGGCGAGCGCAGGCTTCCAGGCAAAAAACATTGCAAGAGGTAACAAGGACCGATACTTCAGAGCCGAATGCAGTTTCGGACACTCAGAGTCCATTTTCTGACTATGGTGGCATTAAGCAATAAACCACCCCTAGAAGGATTAACTGGAAAATCCTCATCTGTCTGGAAATTAAGAACACACTTCCAAATAAGAAATGGACCCCCAAATCCTTCTCAATAGAAGTCAAGAATATTTTGGGCCAAGTAATAATAAAGAATGAAAAATAAAAACCTGGCAGAAGCAGCCCGAAGGGACACGGAAGGAAAAGCAGGGCTCCATCAGAAAAGGAAGAAAGACTGGAAGCGAAGGCCTCCTTCTCTCCTTCGAAAGCAAGGAGCCAGAAAAGAACGAGGAGCAGAACGTGGAAAGGGCTGCGGTCCCGTGACCCCCGCCTTGGGGAATCACAGTCAGTGTGGGGGTGGGGCGGCCCCCGGGACACTCCGAGGGAGAGGGCTCACGAACTGAATGGGGCCCCCACCCCCAGACTCTCGAGGGAAGCTGAGCTCCAAGGGGAGGGGGATCCGGGGACCCCGAGGGAAGTGGAGTTGGGGTGCTGGCATCACCCTGGGACCCTTGAGCATAGTTGGGGGGCCTCCCTGGGACCCTGATGGGAGTGGAGTTCGAGGGGTCCCCCGGGACCCTGACGGGAGTGGAGTTGGGGGTCCCCCGGTACCCCTGAGAGTAGCTGGGTTTGGGGGTCTCCCCAGGACTCTGAGGGGGTGGAGTTGGGGGTCCCCCTGGTACCCCTGAGAGTAGCTGGGTTCAGGGGGTCCCCCTGGGACCCTGACGGGAGTGGAGTTGGGGGTCCCCCGGTACCCCTGAGAGAAGCTGGGTTTGGGGGTCTCCCTGGGACTCTGAGGGAGTGGAGTTGGGGGTCCCCCGGTACCCCTGAGAGTAGCTGGGTTCAGGGGGTCCCCCTGGGACCCTGACGGGAGTGGAGTTGGGGGTCCCCCGGTACCCCTGAGAGAAGCTGGGTTTGGGGGTCTCCCTGGGACTCTGAGGGAGTGGAGTTGGGGGTCCCCCGGTACCCCTGAGAGTAGCTGGGTTCGGGGGGTGCCCCTGGGACCCTGACGGGAGTGGAGTTGGGGGTCCCCCGGTACCCCTGAGAGTAGCTGATTTCGGGGGGTCTCCCTGGGAACGTGACAGGAGTGGAGCAGGGAGTCCCCCTGGTACCCCTGAGAGTAGCTGGGTTTGGGGGTCTCCCCGGGACCCTGAGGGAGTGGAGTTGGGGGTCCCCCGGTACCCCTGAGAGAAGCTGGGTTCTGGGGTCCCCCGGGACTCTGAGGGGGTGGAGTTCCCAGGGGGTGGGGCGCCCCATCCAGGAAGCGCGGGGCACCCCCAGGCGGCGTCCGCGCGGCCCCAGCAGCTGCGGAGGAGGCTCCCGGCCGGGCTGCCTCCGCTGGGCCCCCGGGCAGACTCCAGTCTCACTGGGTCCGGACCCGCCTCAGAAACTGACCTGTGTCCCTCGGGGCCTGCCCTGTGCGTGACCGCCGCCTCCAGCCAGCCGCGCCTCCGCCGCCGGCCGCCCCACCCCCTTTCTGGAACTTTCCGGGCCCTCCGCGGCCGCACAGCTCCGCCCTCCCGCCGGACCCTCGAAGCCCCGTCCCCAGGCTCCAGGCCTCCAGCCCATCCTCCCGTGTTCGAAGCCTGGCAGGGTCCCCGGGGGGCTCCGGTGAAAACATTTCACACAGAAATCTGCACGCCCGGGCTCCATCCACACTCCCTTCAGGAAAGCCACGGGGAATGTTCTAGAAGCCACGCCCCTGGCTGCTGGAGAAGCGGGACAGCAGCCACCCTTGGCAGCCTGTAGGCACCACCCAGGCCCACGCCGCCCTCAAGGTCCCAGTCCACCCACCGCATTGCTGGACCCTCCCGCTAGGTGGTCCTGCCACCACCATAACCCCTGGGGACCCCGGGAGCCCCTCCGCTGGGGGCTCAGGGTGGGACCCCGTCGCCTCTGGAGCTGGTCCTGTCCCTAACCCTGACCGAAGCCAGCTGAGCGGTGCCCTTGCCCTTCAGCCCCACCAGCGCCCACCTGTCCAGAGGTTTCAAGGGGGCACCTGCCTGGCTGTCGCTTGAGCTCCTGCCATTTTGCCTTCAAGCTGTGTGTGGCCAGTGACCGCTGGCTTCACCCGAGCATCTCCTACACGGTGTGACTTGTCTCTTGTCGAAGTCACACAAAATAGATGAATTTCTGAAATTGAAATGTTTTATTTGGGAGAAAATAACTGCAATTAGGGGCATGGGGGCAGACTGGCTGGCCTTCAGTATGTCCGAAGAACAAAGAAAAGGCTTTTGTAAATTCGCGGTGGCTCACGCCTGTAATCTCAGCACTTTGTGAGGCTGAGGCGGGCAGATCACTCGAGGTCGGGCGTTCAAGACCAGAATGGTCAACATAGTGAAGCCCCCGTCTCTACTAAAAATACAAAAATTAGCTGGGCGTGGTGGTGCATGCCTGTGTCCCAGCTACTCAGGAGGCTGAGGCAGGAGAACTGCTTGAACCCGGGAGGTGGGGGTTGTAGTGAGCGGAGATCACGCCGTTGCACTCCAACCTGCACAACAGAGCAGGACTCCATCAAAAAAAAAAAAAAAGAGAGAGAGAGAGAGAGAGAAACTATGTCTCTTTTTTATAAAGAAGAAGAGAAACAGTACATATTGCTGTCTGAGTTTCATTGGCACTAGTAGGATTGGGGAGCTGGCAATCTCTGGTTGATGAGTGAATGAATGACAGCAGTGGGTAAACCGAGGCTCAGAGTTGCAGCAGGTGGTCTCAGTAGCCAGGCCTCAGAGAAGTACATTCTTGGAGCAGCGTTTTCTACCCTGAGTACTTAATGGTCTCCCCACCCGGCACTCTAATTTAGTTGGGTGTGACAAGGGTGACCCAATATGTTTGGTCCCTCACACCGGTCACACCAAATCCTCAGCTCAGACGGTTTTCCCATACTAGGCTTTGACTTTCCCCTTGAACCCATCCCACACACCTGTTCCTCCCGGGCCACTGGCTTATGATGGAGACCAGTGGTGTGACTGCGGCAGGCTCCTTCTAGGGGCACTTTGTCTCCTGGAATCTGCCACACTTTTCGCCCTTTTCGGAATTTCAGTTCATGCAGGCCTTGGCGAGTTCATATCTGTCCAAAGGCCTTTCAAATGTGACTTTTAACTCTGTGGATTGATCTCCCTCCCTTCTCAGATCCACTCAGGCCTGGCCAGCAGGATCATTATATGCTGAATGTCCATACCTGGCAATCCTAAAAAGTTCTGCATTCTACTGTCATCCCGTGTCACTCACCCACATCATGGCAAAAGCCCTGAGAGTCCTGCACCAGGAGTGAGGGAAAAGATACTGGTCCTCCAGAAATTTCCTTCAGATTCAATACCTTTAACCAAGAGACTCATCCACCACCCCACCCTTGGCCCACTTCCAGTATTCCCCAGTTGAAATTACGATCAATACTTGCAGTTTAGTTCCTCCAGGCTGGCACATATAGTAAAGATCTGACCCTTTGAGGCCTGTGTTGGGGCTATAGAGGCCCCCTACCCTGCAGAGGTGGGTGCTGTGGCAGCTTTGGTGCCCCTGGCACATCTCCCTCTTCCATCTTCTTCAGGAGCTGTGTCAACATCCTCATCCAGTTAGGTGAGTTGTCCTCTCCTGCCTCCTTATTTCTCCCATAGCTTCAGCTTTATCTAGAGGTGGGAAGCTTTCTCCCACCGTCTGGTCCATGTGCATAGTTGTTGGCTGTCTGACTGCCAGTGGTGACTGATGGCTGCCTCCTGAAGAGCTGCCATGACCGGGAACCTCCAGCCGTGCACATCTGCCACCATCTGGAACAATGGACCTGACTTGGTCATCATAAACCTGGCCTTGGATTCCCATAATTGGGGCATGACCAGTGATTCTGGGGCTGTTCCATTCAGTGGTGAGCAGGGTGTGGCGCAGGGCCAGCCAGTGGGCCCCTTGCCTTCACTCCATGCAACAGGCAGTCATCATGTCATCCTGAAGGGTCACTCCAAATAGTTGGCAACCGATGCCAGTGAACCCCCACATTGGGACTTAGCTTGGAAGGGTTCTTGTCTTCACCCAGGAAAGAATTCAAGAGTGAGCTGACAGTGAAAGAAAGTTTCCTAAAGCAACAGTGTACAGTGAAATGGATAGTAAAACTTATAAATTATAAATCCCTAGAAAGACTGATCATGACTAAGAAGACACAAATTATCAACAGCAGGAATTAAAAAGGTGACATCTCAAAATTTAAAAACATAAAAAGATAACATCTAAGGCTAGGAAAAAAGTTCTTAAAGTTACACTGAAAACCAAATCCATAAACAGAGCAATTGATAAACTGGACTTCACCAAAGTTAAAAGTTTTACTTCGCTATTGACTCTGTTATTAGGATGAAAAGAACAGCTACAGACTAGAAGAAACTATTTACAAGCCATAATCTGACAAAGAAGGTTTATCTAAAACATATAAAGAACTCTTAAAACTCCACAGTAAAAAAAAAAAAAATCAATGAAAATATGGGCCAGCCATATAAATGGACATTTCATCAGCAAGCAGATATGGGTGGCAAATAAGCACGTTAAAAAATATTCAACATCCGGCCGGGCGCGGTGGCTCAAGCCTGTAATCCCAGCACTTTGGGAGGCCGAGACGGGCGGATCACGAGGTCAGGAGATCGAGACCATCCTGGCTAACACAGTGAAACCCCGTCTCTACTAAAAAATACAAAAAACTAGCCGGGCGAGGTGGCGGGCGCCTGTAGTGCCAGCTACTCAGGAGGCTGAGGCAGGAGAATGGCATAAATCTGGGAGGCGGAGCTTGCAGTGAGCCGAGATCCGGCCACTGCACTCCAGCCTGGGCGACAGAGCAAGACTCCGCCTCAAAAAAAAAAAAAAAAAAATTCAACATCCTTGTCCTTCATAAAATGCAAATTTAAGCCACAATGAGATATTGCTACATACCTATGAGAATGGCTAGAATAATAAATAGTGACCACACCAAATCCTGAAAAGGATGCAGAGTAACTGGATCACTCATACACAGCTGGTGAAAATTTAAAATGGTACAGCCACTACGGAAAACAGTTTGAAGGTTTCTTATAAAAATGAATACACAACTACCATACATTTCATAACCCAAGCTGCACCAGACATTTGGAGAAAGCAGAAACTGGAATCCTACCCCAAGACACCTCAGGTGACATGGATAGCAGAGGTCTTTAAGGTTTTTAACAGTAAGGACCAGGCAGACAAGGAAAAAAAGGATGAGAGAATGAAAAAGAAGGCAAAAGTTTTGGCTGCTATAATTACAGGTCTGCCTCAAGGTGACCCTAGGCAACAGAAACACTCCAGACAAGGGATGACCAGACCTCAACAAGCAGCAATAGGATTGAGGCACAATCAATGTGCTTATTATAAGAAGGAGGGGCACTGGAAAAGGGACTGTTCATTCCATCCTGTGAAGTCATGACAGAATCTCCCCAACCCACTCCTCTTGATGCTAGACTCTTGCATGAAAAGGCCACCCCCTCTGCTGGATGTAGCCCAAGTGCTTTCCCAGTTGCAGTCTTGAAGCGTTCTGTCGGCATCACCACTGCAAAGCCTCAGGTCACTCTCAATGTGGCAGGCAGGAAACTTAAATAACTATTGGATACTGGGACCATCTACTCTGTCCTGACCTAACCTGTGGGACCTCTGCAATGCCAACTGTATGGTGATGGGAGTAGATGGCCAGGAGAAGGTAAAATGATTTGTCTTTCCTTTGACTTGTGAAATTGGATTTAAGGGTGCTACTCATTCTTTCCTATATGTCCCTGAGTGTCCCCTTCCTTTAATAGGTCATGATTTATTATCCAACCTGGGAGCCTCAGTTTCCCTCCAGGGGAATGCAATATAAATCTCAGTATCTCTGAGAAGAGAATCCATTTACTGGCCCTTTTGGCTCCCAGAGGTCAGAAGTTGCCTCCTGTCCTGGAAGAGATGTTATCTCAAGTGGCAAAGTTTATATGGGATGCCAGTACTCTGAGACAAGCCATCACTGCAGAGCCTATTAAGATAAAACTTAAGCCAAGCATACCCTACCCATGCAAGCCTCAATACCCTTTGAGGACAGAAGACCTGCAGGGAAATACAGCTCCTTCTGGGAAAATTCCTACAGCACAGGCCTATTCAGCCCTGCCAGTTACCTTGTAATACCCCAGTGCTGCCTGTGGAGAGATCAAAAGGGGAGTACTTGTTTATTCAAGACCTTAGGGCAGTGAATGACTCAGTTGTTCCCAGTCATCCTATAGTTCCCAATCTATCCACACTCCTCTCTCAGATCCCTGGGCACACTCAGTTTTACGTGGTGCTGGATCTAGAGGACACTTTCTGTTGTATTCCATTGAATCCCAAATTCTCCTACATGTTTGCCTTTGAATGGAAGTATCCAGAGACCCAGTACACTTCCCAATATACCTGGACAGTGCTACCCCAGGGGTTTCAGGGTAATACAATATAAGTCTCAGCACCTCTAGAGAAGGGAATCCATGTACTGACCTTTTTGGCTCCCCTTAAAGGCCCGGATCTCCCAGACACAGGTTTAACACTGAGGGTTCATACTTATCCCAGAAACTAGGATGCTTGCCCCAGACTGAAAGCAGGCCATCGTTTCACCACCAGTCCCTGGTAGTAGAAGACAGCTGCATGGATTTCTGCGGATAACTGGTTTCTGCCGGGTTTAGATCCTAAACTTTGGCCTCATGCTTAAACCCACTCAAGTGTGGAGAAAAACAACCATCCCACTGGGTAGAAGCCTGTCAGCAAGTATATGAAACCCTAAAATCTGAGTTAGGAAGGCCTCTGCCCTAGGACTCCCAGATTTGTAGAAGCCTTTCTTCCTATCTGTATATGAGAGGTTCAGGCCAGCCCTGGATGTCCTAATTCAGAATCTGGAGTCCATCCAATGGCCAGTAGTTACTTTTCAAAGCAATGAGACCCAGTAGCCCAGGGGAGGCCCAGCCGACTTAGGGCAGTGGTGGCCACCAGCCTCCTGGTCAGAGAGGCCTCCCAACTCACATGAGGCCAAGTCCTTCAGGTTGACACTCCTCACCAAGTCCCGAATGTGTTAGAAATAAAAGAGCACCACTGGCTGGGGAAGCCCAACTTTATAGCAGGCCCTGCTGCTAGACACCCTCGACTGAACCTTAAAGGTGTGTTAGACCTTGAATCCTGCCACCCCAGTTCCCTCACCCACTTCAGAGACACAAACACACTTGTGTGGACACTTTAGACCAGACTTATTCTAGCCAAATGGACCTGCAGGACTCCCGTTAGAAAATCCAGACAAAGAATTGTTTATATCTGAGAGCAGCTTTGTAGAAAAGGGAGTCCGGAAGGCAAGCTATGCTGCTGTTGGCCTGAACCACATTGTAGAAGCAAAAGCCCTTGCCCCAAGCACTTCCACTCGGGAAGCAGAGCTCAGATCCCTAGTCAGGGCTCTAACTCAGGGAAGGAAAAAGACTTAATGTATATCTTGCCTCTGAGTATGGATTCCTAGTGCTCCATGCTCATGCAGCTGTGTGGAAAGAGAGGAGATTGTGGAGTGCTAGGAGCTCCCCCACAAAACATAAAAAAGTGATTCTGTCCCTTCTTGAGGCAGTTCAGCTCCCTGCCCAGATAGCTGTCATGCACCGTGAAGGGCCCCAGCAGGCAATTATTTAACCAGCCGAGGAGATAGCTGAGCTGGTGAAGCTGCCAAACAGACGGCTCAGACAGAGTGGCTTGGCCCCTTGGCTCCTGTAACCCATGTTCCTACTATAGGAAGGAGGGGCACTGGGAAAGGGACTGCTCATTCCTTCCTGGGAAGCCAGGCCAGAACAAATCTACCCAACCCGCTCCTCTTGTTACTAGCCTCTTCCTAGCCATTTTCTTCTAGACAAAGATTTAAATCAGGCTGTAAAATACATCATTCACTTGGGACAAGTTCAGCAGGCAATCTCCCGATATGATAATCAGATGTGACCTCAGCCAGGTCATGGAGTTTCAGATCATTTCCCTGCTAGCCCAAGTGCACATGTCCTACTCAAGACATGGCGAGAAGGAAGCCCAGAGGCTCAGTTCACTGAGAAATGAAAGGGTCCATACCGGGTTTCCCTGGCCACTGCAACAGCTGTACAGTTGGAAGGACTTGTCTCTAGAATAAAAACTTTTGCTTCTCCTGATGGACAACAGGCCTGCTTGGAGAAAACAGTCTACTCCTGTAAACCTGTAGAGGATCTCAAGTATTTGTCCAAGAAGCTGCGTCTGGAAGACAGCAGTGGTTAAGTAACGTCCTTATATGAATGATATATACCATATATAAATGATATATACCATATATAAATGATATATACCATATATGAATGATATATACCATATATAAATGATATATACCATATATGAATGATATATGCCATATATAAATGATATATGCCATATATAAATGATATATACCATATATAAATGATATATGCCATATATAAATGATATATGCCATATATAAATGATATATATAGCATATATGAATGATATATGCCATATATAAATGATATATACCATATATGAATGATATATGCCATATATAAATGATATATACCATATATAAATGATATATACCATATATGAATGATATATGCCATATATAAATGATATATACCATATATAAATGATATATGCCATATATAAATGATATATACCATATATGAATGATATATGCCATATATAAATGATATATACCATATATGAATGATATATGCCATATATAAATGATATATACCATATATGAATGATATATGCCATATATGAATGATATATGCCATATATAAATGATATATACCATATATGAATGATATATGCCATATATAAATGATATATGCCATATATGAATGATATGTGCCATATATAAATGATATATACCATATATGAATGATATGTGCCATATATAAATGATATATACCATATATGAATGATATGTGCCATATATAAATGATATATACCATATATGAATGATATATACCATATATGAATGATATATGCCATATATAAATGATATATACCATATATAAATGATATATGCCAGGGGATATGCAGACCATCATCAGGACCCTGGCTTGCTGCCCACCAACTGCACAATTCGTAACCTGAACCTCACCATTCTCAGTGACACCAGGGGACATTCGAATTTGTGCTCCTCTTGGAATTGTTTTCCCTTGAGGCCACCCTAATAACCTCCTGTGGTCCACTGCCTGCTTTCCCTATACTTTTCCTCTGTTGGCTCAGGCCTATTCTTGCAGAGACAATGTATGATTCACAGATGAATGTGCCTTGGGATAGATGGGGATAAATGGAGTAACCACAACTGCACCCCCCAACATCAGGCCTCTGTCTAAGGAAGGCAAGGCCTTGGCATGGTGCTAGCAGGAATAGGCCTGACTATTGGCCTAGCAGCCCCTTGGAGAGACCTGACATGACAGATTGGTCATGTAGTGGACCAGACTGGGCAGGCTCTAGAAGGCGTGAAGCCCTCCCTCAATTCTCTCAAAACGTGGTGTTGGATAACCATTGGCCCCCCTCAATTCTCTCAAAACGTGGTGTTGGATAACCATTGGCTCTGGGTTACCTACCGGCAGAACAAGGAGGTGTATGCATAGTCACGAACACCTCCTGCTGTGCTTAGATAAATACTACAGGGCAAGCAGAGGTGAACATCCAAGCAATCTACAACCAGACAACGGGGCCCAGCAGAGGAGTCAGTTCCAACTGCTGCCTCAGCACCTCTCTCTCTACAAGCTGGTTTCTTCCTTCCTTAGGACCATCAGCAGTTATCCTTCTTTTGATTTTTGGACCATGCTTGTTTAACTTCCTGGGAAACCTTTTGTGTTCTAGATTGCAACAACTTTCCTGACCATACATGCTTCCAGTGTGTTCCAGAAGCCCTCAGCCCTAGCACATCGACCCCTTAAGCTGCAGGAGAGTTCCTTTCCTCTCAGATAAAGGTAAAGGTGTAGGAATGACACTCGCCTTCAGCAGGAAGTAGCTCCAGAAGAAGAGACATTTACCCAAAATCCCTTAAGATGAAGATGAAATCTCTCAGGGGGAATGAAGCAGGTTGGCTGACTTCCTGTGGTGACCTGGTCTAAGGGAGAAGAACAAAGCCCCTTACTCAAGCTCTAGCTCACCTGACTTTCAGTCAATCAGCCCCCTGAAGTAGGGGGCTAGGGACTTACCTGAAGCCCTGCATATGTAGTTAGACTTAAATTCCAACCTGGAGTTACCCCTTCCTCATTTTAATGCTAAAAATCACACCCGGAGGTGGAGATTTAAATTGCTAATGCCACATGCCATGTATGAAAAAGCCACTGCATCAGTGCCAGACAAACACCCCCTCTACACACCCTGACGCCCACCTACCTTGCTGGGAGAAAATGGAATCCAGGCCAAGAGCAAACCCCAGCCAAAGATGTGCAGCCTCCAACCAGGCACGGGCATGAGGTAGCCAGGCAGAGGCGTGGAGGGTGACTGCTGGCATGGTTTTATTAGATCTGCATGAGTATTGCCAAGGTTGGCTGCCCAGGGCCCCTGTCGTAAGGAGGATGATGGTGACCTGGACGGCAACCAAAGACCTCACACTGGGAGAGCACAGCCAGGCTTAGGAGCAGGATTCTGTTCCAATGCTCGTCAGTAGGTCTTCTAAGCTACCTGGGACTACGGGAAGCATGTTTTCTGTGCAGGAGCCATTTCCCACCATCTCAGGCCTACATTCTTATCACCCCCATGGCCCCCAGGCTGTGTGCCCTTCCTGTGAAAGCTGCTGGCCCTCTGGATGCCAGTCAAGGCCACTGTGGCGAATAGCCAGCACAGCGTCCAGTATGTAGGAAGTAAATAAATACTTGCAGAACAAATGAATAAATGAATGCTTTACCTTATATGACATCATACAGGCTGTAGTGTAGGAGCCTTACCTGCTTCCTGCTTGCAACCCCAGAGACTGCCAGGGTCCCAGTGTTAGGACAAGCCCCAGCCCACACGCCAGCCCAGCCTCTGCAGCAGAACCAGCAAGGCGGTGCTTCCCACAGGCATTCCAACTTCCAGAGACATCTGCAGGCCCCCTGGGCCCACACGGTCCCAGAGTCCTCCAAGCACCAGGCTCTGGGCTGAGTCCTGCAGGCTCAGGGAAAGTGCTTCCTTTCTGCTGAGTGGACTCAGCACGTTGGGAGTGGCCTTCCACTGCGAGAGGTGGAGCAGGGGGACCCGAGGCCACCGGCGTGTGTCCACTGAAAAGTGGCCTGCCTTCTCCCTCGCTGACTGGGATGGGTATCTGAGCTCACAGATGCAGAGCTCTGGAAATGGAGACCCTCAGAGCCATGCTGGTGATGCCACCTGAGGGCCTCCTCAACGCCGGCCCCTGCTGGCATCCTCCAAGCTGAGGAGGAAGGGATCCAAGGGTAATCCCACACCTGCTTGACCCACTTTGTCCCCAGCCTACGCCCTCTCCCAACCTGGCAAAGGGGTGTGAACTCAAGGTCTAGGCCCAGCAGAGGAGCCCCACACCACCCGCAACTGTGACCTTGCCTGTCCCTTTGCTCTCCCACGTCCCAGTGAGGTTCTGCACCTGGACTGGGCAGGAACGGCCTTCTGCAGGCTGGCTTTGCTCGATGGCCCCGCACCCTCCCTCTGGGCTCCTGCACCCTATGCTGCTGCCCCCACCTGGGCTGTAAGCCCCACCCCTTGTGCCTCAGCCGTCCCTTCTGACTGACCTTGCTGTGGGCAGGCTTTCACGGGGTCCTTCTGCACATGCGGGATTTGGCTCAACCCCGGCAGAGCCCAGCCAGCCTGTCTATGACATGGGGCAGTGGGGAGGGGAGGGAATGAATGAATGACTGAACCAAGGACCCAGCATGGGCAGGACTAAGCTGTCGGGAGGCAGCACTGCCCTGCTTTGAGGGATCTTAGGCTCCAGAGTCAGGTGCAGAGCCTGCAGGGCGTCTTGGTTTCTGACCCTAAGGGATGCGGGCGTGGCTTCCCTTCATGGGTGAGGTTGTATCTGGAAGATACAGCAGAGGTTTGCAGGGTGGGCCCTAGGAAGGCCGTTGGGGAGGCTGGACACTGGCCCAGCTTGCACCTAAGGACATGACAGTTCCACACCCACTTATCCTCAAAGCCAAAAGAACCCCAGGAATTCAGGGACAAGAGGGCTCTGGGTGGTGTGATGGGAGGCTTCCTGGAGGAGGCAGAGGAGAGAATCTGAGGAGAGGGTAGAATGAGGGAGACCTGCAGGCAGGGCACAGTCAGTGGCAGTGGCAGGGGCCTGAGCTTGGCCAGCATCCAGGCATGGGTGTTGTGGGACTCGCTGTCATAGGACTGTGCTCTGGCTACCTGTGAGCCAGGCTTTCCTGGGGGTGGGCTGTGGGAGTGCCCGGAGGGTTCCCAAGGCCCATGAGAGCTGGAGGCTGGGGTAGGCAGGCTTTGCAGCGTGAGCTGGTGCAGAGGCACCCCTGCCAAGCTACTCACTGCTCCACACTACCTCCTGCCTCAGTTTCCCCGAGGTGCTCAGGACAGGAAGCACAATTGCTCAGAAGAAAACCCTCCTGAGGGAGTCCCTCTGCGAACAGACGTGCTGTCAGGCAGGCCACCCCCTGCCCTTAGGGCCCTCAGCAGACAGGGCCGGCTCTCCAGCCTGCAGACCCAGCCCAGGTACCCACTTGCCGGCCCTGGGTCACACCCTTGGTCCAAGGGGTGTGCACCTGGCCTCCCCTAGATGTTTTGGCCTTGTCTACAGAAGTCACAGTCCCTTTGGGAAACTCCTGAATTTGTCGCAACTGGGTAGAGTCCATCTCTGTACTCTCCTCCCACCAGTGCGCAGTATCCTGCCTCTGCCCCTTCTGTGAGTTGTACCTCTGGCCTTCGGTGAGTTGTGGCCATGGTCCAGCTGCCCATGTGGCCAGGGACATTCATTCAACAATGGTGACAGCTGTGTCTGAGGGTCCCACAGAAGTGCAAGGTGGGATGCCACTCCAGGGGTCCCCAGCAGGCAGCAAGAGTGGGCGGCCTCACAAAGCCTGTTCAGTTTAGGGAATTCTCTCTGGAATACTCCTGGAGAGGCCACAACCCCCACCCCATCTCTTAGCCACGTCCTCCTCCTGCCCACCTCCCCCAGGGCGTCCCCCAGCCAACCTGGAAACAAGGACTGCGACTCCTGTCTCCTGGCCCAGAAGGCAGCTGGGGTCTCTGGGGACAGCCTGCTGGGCTGTGCCTTACCCTCCCCAGGCCTGTGAGGGGCACGGCGACCGTCCTGGCCCACCCTGGGCTGGGCCTCAGGCCCCAAGCCTGTGCAGCCTCTGTGGCTGCCTGCTGCCCTCACGGGTCTTTCTTAGCTGGGGTAGGGGGACAGGACACTTGGCCGTTTGCTTCCCAGAAGCCCAGCAGAGGCTTTGGGACCCAGTGCTGTCGGCAGCCTCCCCCTCAGTACAACTGCCCCTTGGCACCCAGGCCCTCTCTCTTCTCCCACTCCCTCTCGTTCCCAAACTGCACAGCTCTTGGCACCCCCTTCTTACCGCCCCCAGCACTTGGCAAACACATCCAGAGGAGGCCTTTGCTAAAAGGAGTCTGGGCCGTGGGTCGGCATGGCCCTGTGGCGTCCACCAGAGGAACCCTGGCTGCAGGCTCCTCTCCCTCTTGCTGCAGGGTCACTGACTTCTAGGCATCTGGAGTGAGGGTCTCCAGGGAGGTCACACCCTGGCAGGCCAGAAATTGGGAGCCTCGTGAGGGACTCTGAGAGGGTTGAGTGGTTCGCTCAGGCCCCACATCCACAGGGGTGGACTTAGACTTGAATCCACCGCCCTGGGCTTCACCAGGCAGTTCCCCTTCCGGGAGCGAGAGCCCCACCCCGAGGCTGAGCCAATGAACTCAGGATCTGAGTGGACTTTGGGACCTGCCCTCCAGACTTGGGCCTTCAAATGTTTCAAACACTTTCCAGCCTATGGGCTCTCATTTCACCAACAGAAGCCCCTGGCTGGCCAGTAGAGCAGGCAGCATTAGCCTATTTTTCAGGCAAAGTGAGTCTGTGGAGAACAGTGGAAGATGGGAGACTGGGGCCAGATCTGAAGCCTGTGGGCCCCAGAACCACCGAGACCTAGAACCACCAGTCAGGTCCCCAGGAGGACGGAGCGTGGCCATGTTGCAGGTTACTCTCGGATGATGCTCACGGTCCCTACGGCCTGCTGGGCCCCGTCACAGCCCCCACAGCCTGCCAGGACCGGTGAGCTGCGCTGCTCTTCTAGATGTGTTTTCTGGGTGCTGGGAGTGGGATGACGCAGGTGCCGAGAGCCGCGCAGTTTGGGAACGGGAGGGAGAGGCGAGCAGAGGCAGATGGGATGGTCCCATCCTGCAGGCAAGGAAACTCGAGGTCCTGCGCAGTATCGGGGAGCAGCGGGTGGGCAGCAGAGGAGGCTCTGTGGGGTGCCCAGTGCAAGCCGGCCAGCCACAGACCTCCTCCTCCCCATCTTCCCGGCTCCGCGGCTCCCTGGGCCCGGGTCCCTCTTGCCCCCCATTGTCCTAGGTGACTTGGATCAAGCCCCCACAGCCAACACTTCCTCTTCACAGCACTGTCCCTCTGTTTCTCTGGGGTTTTCCTTGGTCCCAGGACTCTGCCAGACACACACATGCCCCTTTAATTCTGGGGACAACTTGGGGCTGGAGGGATCATGATCCCCACTTCATGGATAAAGAGTGATAAGGAGAGGAAGGAGACCGCCACGCAGCCCACACTGCAAAAACCTGGTCTGCCAGAGCCCAGAGCCAGGCATCTCAGCACACAGTGTGGCCATGGCAGGGGAGCCGCAGGCCCTACCCTCCTCCTGCCTGGTCCATTGAATCTGACCCCCCAAAGCCGCTGGGCCTCCCTGGCCCTGCTCTTGATGAGATGCAGCAGGGTGGCTAAGCTCTGGAATGGCCCTCATCTTCCCTCTGGGGGCAGGACAGCTTCCTCCCTCTCTCCCACACTAGCCTCGGTCAGTCATGGGGGGAGAAGCACTTGGGGGCTGGACCAAGCCTGGTGCACTCCAGGGTTGGTGTGTGAGTGCAGTATGAATAGTGTGCAGGTGCGTGCACAAGTGTATATGTGCTTACAGGTATATTCACATGCAAATGTGTGAATGTGAGTATATGTGAGTAAATGTAAATGTGTGCATGTGTGTGCAAATGTTTGAGAGTGTCAGAGTATGTGTGAAAGAGGATGTGTTATGAGTGAGTGCACATGTCAGCCAGTGTGTCACTGTGATGAGTGAGTGTGCTTGTGTGTATGTGTGTGAGTAGATGTATGTATGAATATGCTTGTGTGAGTGCTTCTCTGTGTGTGAGTGTACTGTATGAATGCATTGTGTGTGTGAGTGTGCGTGTGCGGGAATGTGTGTACCTGTGTGCATGTGTATGTCTGTATTGTGAATGTGTGAGTGTGCACGTGAGTGCAGTCTGTGTGTGTGTTGTGTGTGTGAGTGCGTGCGTGTGTGTCTGTGTGTGTATTTTGTGTGAGTGCACATCTGTAAGTGTGCATATGTGTGCACATGTATGCATATGCTTGTGAGTGCATGTCTGTGTGTGTGTGCATGTGTAGGAGTGTGTGTACATGTGCGCATGTGCTTGTGTAAGTAACGTCTATGTGTGTGAATGTGTGTCTGTGTGTGTTTTTTGTGTGAATGCGTGCATGTGTGCATGTGTGGGTATGTGTGTGCCTGTGCTTGTGTGTGAGTACATGTCTGTGTGTCTGGATTGTGTTTGTGAGTGTATTGTGTGTGTGTGAGTGTGTGTGTATGTATTATATATGTGTGTGAGACAGGAAGAGGAGGAAGAGGTGCAGGGCTGAAGCCGGGGGCGTCTGCAGAGCAGATGGGGCTGTGGTGTAGAGGGATTTGGGGTGTACTGGATGCTGTGGTTCACACCAGATGCCAAAGCAGGATTCCATGTGCAAGAACATTTTGCCAGAAACGCCTGTGAAGGATGAGAGGGAACAGGAGTGGGAGGCGAGAGCTGTGGGACACTGCATAGCTCTGACAGTCATGGAAGGAGGGGGGCCTCCTGGATGGCGGGGCCATTCTGAGATGTCGGCCAGCCTGAGACGTCCCAGCCAAAGCTGCCCTAAGAGGAGGCCACAGAGGAGCAGCCCCCGCCATGCTCCATCATCAACTGGGAGCACCGTAGGGCTGGCAGGTGGGGCCAGCTCCTCCTCTCAGCTGAAGGACCCCGAGGGTGCACTGCCAGGGCTGCCCGGCAGGGGTGCTGGTGGTTCAGTTATGAGTTTGGCTCCATTCCCACCCTCTGTACTTGGTTTCAGACGCAACTCTGCAAGCCACATTTCCACTTTGCCAGCGGGGGCTGCAAGAGGCAGCCTGAGTGATGGTGAGCTGGAGGCTGTCCCTGGGCACCGCCTTAAACAGGGTAACTCATCTGTCTCACTGCCAGGCTGTGGTCAGGGGGGTGCTGAATTTCCATCCCACATCGTGGGTAGAGAACTTCAAGGCAGTGTGCTCGGAGACAGAAGCCCTTGCGGATGTTCCCTGCCTGGCTGGTGAGCTCCTAATGACCCTTCCGGGGCCACCTCCAGTCCCCCCAGTTGTAGGCCCTGCAGGAGCAAGCCGTGGCTCAGCCCCAGTCTGCAGGGAAGGCAAGCCGAGCTGTCCCAGGTGAGCCCTGAAGCCTGCTGGGAGCTGAGAGGGAAGCCTAGACACCCTTGTTTATCTAGTTTGCCACCTCCTTGCTCCTGGAAAATACCAGCCGCACCCCACACTCAGGAACAAACGCATCCCTGCCTCCTGCTCCTGGCTGACTAGATCGGGTGGAAACATGTGCACCTGCCTGCCTGGGAAGCCGGTGTGAATCATCTTTGTCCTCCACCTCCCCGCCCCGGTCTCTGCTCCCAAAGGAGCCAGCACAGCTCAGGGAGGGGCCGAACTGGACATGCCTGGGCAAGCATTCATGGTGCAGCTGTGTACCACACTCAGTGAGCCTGGAGCCCAGAGGCTGGGATCCTTCAAAATGGGTTTCCGAAAGCTGGTGTACTCCCTGCTCCAGGAGGCCAGAGGCAGCAGGGAGAAAGGGGTTGCAGGGACAGGGTTCTTGGTGGGAAGGAAAGAGGGGAAGAAGCAGGGTGGCCAAGAGCAGGTGCTGGGACAGCTTGCAATGCGCAACTTTTTCCTGGTGGCTCCCCAGCTCATGCCCCTTTAAGAGCCCCGTAAGCCTGAGCCCCCAGCTGCTCTCTGATCCCTTTGTGAAGTGTTCTGTCTCCGAGCAAACTGGCATTCCTTTGCTTCCCCCAAACTCTGTTCCTAGATCCGAATACATCTTCCAATCATGATGACCAGGGCCAGGGCTCAGAATGTGAGCAGTGGCAGCCCGAAATAATGGAAAGGATCAGAATCCAGTCTAAATTTATTCAAGTGCAAAGCTGAGAATGACCATTTAGGTAACACAGACCCCAAAAGAATGAGGTCAGTGCTCCGAAGCTGAAAAGTTAAGGTCTTGCTTTTATATACAGATAAAACAAAGGCATTTAACAGGCTTACCATTTTTTTCGTACAAGTCCAGTTTATGAGATACAGCAATTTGATTACAACTTGTTTTCCTTTTCCAGTTTAGAAGTATATTTAACATTCCATCTCAGACAACGTGATAGTCGTGAAGTGTTTGTCTAGGAGAAGTAAAAGGGAAGTCAGTCCATAATGAGATCAACAGTGAAGAGGGAAGTGGTCTTCTCTGGTACCCTGTTGTCTTTTACAACATACTGCAAAATGATGTAGGTAAAGGAGAGGCTAATATAACGAGAAGAACAAAGGTTTCCACTGCCTGTTTACATGATTCGGGTCCTATAGTCACACTCCTTTAAGTCTCAAAATAATTTAAAGTTCCAACAGATTTGATTTTGAATTGCTTAATTTTTACAGCAGGATCAGCATTAATGTATGTCCAGAGTCAGGCCACAGTGTGGGGTCACACCCCAGACTCAGCCTGTGACCACAGTCAGAGATCAAAGTGTGTCCAGTCATGCATAGTGTGAGAGCATGACCCAAAGTGTGGGAACAGGTCTCAGTATGTGATCAGAATCAGGGTTCAGTGTCAGATCAGGGCTCAGTGTGTGACCAGGATTGGGGCTCAACATGTATCCAGGATCAGGGCTCAATGTGTGTCCAGAGTCAAAACAGAATGGAAGCATGATCAGGGCTCAGCACGTAGCCAGGGTCAGAGCTAAGTGTGTGTCCAGGGTCAGGGCTCAGAATGTGACCAGGGTCTAGGTTCAAGCCATGCCTGTGAGAACATCTACTGTGGAATGATGATTGACGGGCATGAACTGTGGCCTTAGCTTCATCATCTCGGCATTTTATCTCCTGAGACAAGCCATTCCCAGGTCTTCAATCAAGCTACCAAAGACAGAATGGTACTGCTTGCACGGCAAAACAAGACCCAAGATGTGGTCTTCTGGGGACCAGGACAATAGCTGCTCTAAGCAACACCAGCCCATGTGGCCTAGGAAGTGTGGCGATTGCCCTGAAGAGCTCTGCCAGCCACACAAACCCCACCATTGAGCCCCTCACTTCTATAGGCATTGCCACATTTTTGATAGAAACTTATTACTTTTATAATTGTTTAGATTTACAGAAAAGTTGCCAAAGGTAGTACAGACAGTTCCTATATTCCCCACACCCAATTATCCCTATTTCTTTCTTCTCCTTGTCCTTCTCCTTCTCCTTCTTCTTCTCCTTTTCCTTCTTCTTCTTCTTCAACAAAGTCTTACTCTGTTGTCCAGGCTGGAGTGCAGTGGCGCAATCACAGCTCACTGCAGCCTCAACCTCCTGGGCTCAAGTGATCTTCCCACCTCAGCTTGCCAAGTAAGTGGCTGGGACTACAGGCATGCCCCCCATGCCTGGTTAATTTGTTATTTTATTTTATTTTTTTTGTAGAGATGGGACCTCACTATGTTGCCCAGGCTTGTCTCAAACTCCTGGGCTCAAGTAATCTTCCCACCTCAGCCACCCAAAGTGCTGGGATAATGGACGTGAGCCACCTCACCCAGCCGAAATCCCTATTTCTTTCTTTTTTCTTTTTTTTGAGTGCCCTAAACCCTGGAATGCTGCAACTCTTACAGACTCCTAGATACAAAACTTTGGTAGATTTGGGGGAAATAAAGGAGAATTCCCTGGGTTACCAGGTAAAAAGTCTCTCTCTCTTCCTTCCCTTTCTGGCAGAGGAAGTCTCTGCACCAGGCTGCCTGGAGTTGGGGGAGGGATAAGGTGGTCACTCTAATGGCCATGACAGCTGGCACTGCACAGGGTCACATGTAAAGCCTTGCAGCCCAGCACGGTACTGGGGCTCACCCCACGCCTGTGGTCACTACTGCCTGGCTGTTGCCAAAGTTTATTCCAGGCCAAAGACATTTTATTCAGCAGAACGGGGTTTGTCCCATCAGGACAGTGGAGTCCCTGCTGGTCCAGGGTGGGTCTAGAAACACTGTCCAGAAACAAAGGCATGGAATCCGGGGGTTCAGGAGTCTCCCTGGTGCTTTATTTTAGTGTGGCTGAGCTGATACCCAAGTCACATGGCAAAGCCCTCTGTATTCTTCCTTCTCCTTTCTCCACGTGGAGCGAGTCCCTGAGCTGCACTGCCTGGAATTGGGGGATGCGTGACACAGGCACACCCTTGGCCACCACAGCTGGTGCCACACCTGAAGTCTACACCTCTGTATTAGTCAGGGTTCTCTGGAGGAACAGAACTAATAGGATAGATGTGTATATAAAAGGGAGTCTGTTAGGAGA
The DNA here is from genome assembly GCF_049350105.2 of Macaca mulatta. Lineage (NCBI taxonomy): Eukaryota > Metazoa > Chordata > Mammalia > Primates > Cercopithecidae > Macaca > Macaca mulatta. Next base: position 153,199,151 of record NC_133413.1, on the reverse strand, counting down.
ATTGATTCACACAATCACAAGGTAAAGTCCCACAATTAAGCCGTCTGCAAGCCGAGGAGCCAGGAAGCCAGTCTCAGTCCCAAAACCTCAAAAGTAGGAAAGCCGATAGTGCAGCCTTCAGTCTGTGGCCAAAGGTCTGAGAGCCCCTGGCAAATCACTGGTGTAGGTCCAAGAGTCCAAAAGATGAAGAACTTGGGGTCGGATGTTTGAGGGCAGGAAGCATCCAGCACGAGAGAAAGAGGGAGGCCAGAAGACCCAGCCACTCTAGTCCTTCCATGTTCTTCTGCCTGCTTTTATTCTGACCATGCTGGCAGTTGATTAGATGGTGCCCATCCAGATTGAGGGTGGGTCTGCCTTTCCCAGTCCATTGACCCAAATGTGAATCTCCTTTGGCAACACCCTCACAGACACACCCGGGAACAATACTTTACATCCTTCAATCCAACCAAATTGACTTTCAATATTAACTATCACAACCTCCAAGACCAGTGTGGCACGAGGGCTTACCCAAGGACTATAGTCCATGTGTCCTGACTGCTACCTAAATTTACTCTGAGCCCCAAGCCACACTAGTCAGCCAATGGTGAGGCTGGTTGGGACTCAGTTTCCTCTTGCTGGGGTGGAGGATTCCCCTCCAGCCCAGCACTGTCCTCAATGCTCCTTCCATGGGCACTGGCAGAATTCTGCCCTGTGCTGTGTTCCACTGTGACAGGGCAGTGCTGAGCTCCGATGCAACGTTGCACACTCATTTTGCTCTCTCTTTCCCAAGCCCACAGATTCTTTCTCTATGCTGTGCTGCCTGTGGCTGGGGGAGGGGTGATGTAGATAATGCAAGACTGTCTTTCCTAGCTTTTCTTTTCTTTTTTTTTTAAAAAAAATTATTATACTTTAAGTTCTAGGGTACATGTGCACAACGTGCAGGTTTGTTACATATGTATACATGTGCCATGTTGGTGTGCTGCACCCATTAATTCATCATTTACATTAGGTATGTCTCCTAATGCTATCCCTCCTCCCTCCCCCCACCCCACGACAGGCCACGGTGTGTAATGTTCCCCACCCTGTGTCCAAGGGTTCTCATTGTTCAATTCCCACCTATGAGTGAGAACATGCGGTGTTTGGTTTTCTGTCTTTGCGATAGTTTGCTCAGAATGATGGTTTCCAGCTTCATCCATGTCCCTACAAAGGACATGAACTCATCCTTTTTTATGGCTGCATAGTATTCCATGGTGTATATGTGCCACATTTTCTTAATCCAGTCTATCATTGATGGATATTTGAGTTGGTTCCGAGTCTTTGCTATTGTGAATAGTGCTGCAATAAACATATGTGTGCATGTGTCTTGATAGTAGCATGATTTATAATCCTTTGGGTATATATCCAGTAACAGGATGGCTGGGCCAAATGGTATTTCTAGTTCTAGATCCTTGAGGAATTGCCACACTGTTTTTCACAATGGTTGAACTAGTTTACAGCCCCACCAACAGTGTAAAAGTGTTCCTATTTCTCCACATCCTCTCCAGCACCTGTTGTTTCCTGACTTTTTAATGATCACCATTCTAACTGGTGTGAGATGGTATCTCATTGTGGTTTTGATTTGCATTTCTCTAATGGCCAGTGATGTTGAGCATTTTTTCATGTGTCTGTTGGCTGCATAAATGTCTTCTTTTGAGAAGTGTCTGTTCATATCCTTTGCCCACTTTTTGATGGGGTTGTTTGATTTTTTTCTTGTAAATTTTTTTAAGTTCTTTGTAGATTCTGAATATTAGCCCTTTGTCAGCTGGGTAGATTGTAAAAATTTTCTCCCATTCTGTAGGTTGCCTGTTCACTCTGATGGTAGTTTCTTTTGCTATGCAGAAGCTCTTTAGTTTAATTAGATCCCATTTGTCTATTTTGGCTTTTGTTGTCATTGCTTTTGGTGTTTTAGTCATGAAGTCTTTGCCCATGCCTATGTCCTGAATGGTATTGCCTAGGTTTTCTTCTAGGGTTTTTACAGTTTTCGGTCTAACATTTAAGTCTTTCATCCATCTTGAATTAATTTTTGTATAAGGTGTATGGAAGGGTTCCAGTTTCAACTTTCTACATATGGCTAGCCAGTTTTCCCATCACCATTTATTAAATAGGGAATCCTTTCCCCATTTCTTGTTTTTGTCAGGTTTGTCAAAGATCAGATGGTTGTAGATGTGTGATGTTATTTCTGAGGGCTCTGTTCTATTCCATTGGTCTATATCTCTGTTTTGGAACCAGTATCATGCTATTTTGGTTACTGTAGGCTTGTAGTATAGTTTGAAGTCAGGTAGCATGATGCCTCCAGCTTGGTTCTTTTGGTTTAGGACTGTCTTGGCAATGCAGGCTCTTTTTTGGTTCCATATGAACTTTAAAGTTGTTTTTTCCAATTCTGTGAAGAAAGCCATTGGTAGCTTGACGGGGATGGTATTGAATCTATAAATTACCTTGGGCAGTATGGCCATTTTCACGATACTGATTCTTCCTATCCATGAGCATGGAATGTTCTTCCATTTGTTTGTGTACTCTTTTATTTTGTTGAGCATTGGTTTGTAGTTCTCCTTGAAGAGGTCCTTCACATCCCTTGAAAGTTGGATTCCTAGGTATTTTATTCTCTTTGAAGCAATTGTGAATGGGAGTTCACTTATGATTTGGCTCTCTGTTTGTCTGTTATTGGTGTATAGGAATGCTTATGATTTTTGCACATTGCGAAATCCCTATTTCAACATCTTATATTCCTGTGGTCCATTTGTCACAATTTATAAACCAATATTGACCCATTATTATGAGCTGAATCCACACTTAATTCAGATTGGCTTCATTCTCCCCTACTGTCTTTTTCTCATCCATTACACCCTCCTGTGTGACACATACTCATCGTGTATCCTGAGGCTCCTCTCGGCGGTGACAGTTTCTCAGACTTGCCTTGTTTTTTGTGACCTTGACAGCTTTCAGAGGTACTGGTTGACTATTTTGTGGAGTGTCTCTCAATTTTCCTAGTGTTTTCCTCATGGTTAGACTGGGATGGTCATTTTGAGAAGACTGAAGCAGAAATAAATCACTGTTTCTGTCACCACATCAAGGGTACGCACTGACATTGGGATTCACCACTGTTGATGCTGACCTTGACTACTTCCATGGTGTTGTATCTGCCAGGTTTCTCTCCTGGTAATGTTTCTTCCCTGATATGGTTTGATTGTGTCCCCGCCAAATCTCATCTTGAATTCCCACGTGTTGTGGGAGGGGCCTGGTGAGAGGCGATTGAATCACGGGGGCAGGTCTTTCCCATGCTGCTCTCATGATAGTGAATTAAGTCTCATGAAATCTGGTGGTTTTAAAAATGGGAGTTTCCCTGCACAAGGTCTCTCTCTTTGCCTGCTGCCATCCATGTAAGACCTGATTTGCTCCTCCTTGCCTTCCACCGTGATTGTGAGCCCTTCCCAGCCATGTGGAATTGTAAGTCCATTAAACTTCTTTCCTTTGTAAATTTGGCAGTCTCTGGTATGTCTTTCTAGCAGCGTGAAAACAAACTCATATATCCCCCACCCCATTTCCATGCTGTCATGGTTGGAAGGAAGTCACCAAGTGCAGTCACATCTGAGGGGTGGTGATTTAAGCTCCACCTTTTCAAGCAAAGTATCTATGTAAATTATTTGGAATTCTTATGCAGAAGATTGGTCTTCTCTCTCCAATATCCTTCTTTCTTCAATCCTTTATTGATATCATTATGAGCTTGTAAACATTTATTTTATGCACAGGATTATAATCCAATACTGTTATTTATTTTGCTGCTCAAATTGTTCCAGCTCTGGCCATTGGAAGGGTTTTCAGCTGCCTGATCTATTCCTTTCACAATCCGCACCATTTAGGGTCTTATTTTTTTAGGATTTTCTTCTTTTCTGGCCCCACATGGTCTTCCACAACCCGAATGTCCTTCAACTGATGAACTGGTTGACAAATGTGCTCTATTCACATGGAGTACATTCCGTGGAATCAAGCACTGACATAGGCGACAACAAGGTGAGCCTTGAGAACTTGGTGCTCAGGGAGAGAAGCCAGACACAGAGGCCACGTAGTATGTGATCCCCTTTGCATGAAAAGTGCAGAACAGACAAATTCACGTGGAGAGAAACTGGAGCAGGGGTTATCAGGGGCTGGGAGCAGGGAAGCTGGCCCTGACTGCTGATGGGCACATGTTTCTTTTTGGAGTAAAAACATCCCAAAATTAGATCATGGTGATGGTTGCACAACCCTGCGACTATGCTGTACTAAAACCACTGAACTGTTCACTTTAAATGGGTGAATTTCATGACATGGATTATATCTCAATAAAGAGGTTTGGTTTTGGTTTTGGTTTTGTTTTGTTTTTAAAGGTACTTCAGCCGGGCACGGTGACTCACACCTGTAATCCCAGCACTTTGGGAGGCCGAGGTGGGTGGATCACGAGGTCAGGAGATCAAGACCATCCTGGCTAACACGGTGAAACCCCGTCTCTACTAAAAATACAAAAAAATTAGCCAGGTGTGGTGGCGGCGCCTGTAGTCCCAGCTACTCAGGAGGCTGAGGCAGGAGAATGGCGTGAACCTGGGAGGCGGAGCTTGTAGTGAGCTGAGATTGCGCCACCGCACTCCAGCCTGGCGTGCGACAGAGCGAGACTCTGTCTCAAAAAAAAAAAAAAAAAAGAAGAAAGGAAAAAAAAATACTTCAGGCTCATATTGTGTTCCCGTCCCACCCCTAGAATCAGCCCTTTCTCCAGGTAGTGCTCGGTCCTGTGAGTGGAAGAGGATGTCAGGAGTCAAGATACAGGTGCTGGGCGGGCACCGCTGGTTGCTGGCTGGGTTTGGGCCTCCCCATCCACTGCTAAGCCCACCGCAGAGCAGCCTTCTGTGCTGGTCAGCATTGCTGTCAATCTTTTTCTTCAGACAACCAATTGCAGGCTTGGAGAGATTGGGGAGCTGGTCCAACACCCCACAGCATGGGCGTGAGTGGGCTGAGACCTGAACCGGGTCTGGTGGCTGTAGATACCTTTCAAGATGCCCTCGTCTCCCCCTGCAGAAGGAGCTGGGATTCCTTGTGTCTTCTCTCTGGTTCGAGCCCAGGCCATGAACTCCCGAGAGTAACCCTGCATTCCCCTGGCACAGGGGCCCTCCTGGGGCACATGGGCATGGGAGCCCCATGCCAGCATCCAAGTCCCCAGCACGGCTCCTTTCCTGTGCTGGCTGCTGGCCGAGGGGTCTTGGCTGAAATCCTGACTCCTCCACCGGCACCCGGACCCAGTTTTCCCTGTGCGAATTGGGCAGGGAGGTGGCACTGGCTACCCTCCCAGGATCCTCCTCTACTCGGACAAGCTCATGCCACTAGGGTACCACTTGGGCCTCACCCATTCTGGGCCAGGGACTGGAGGGCTCCAGAGGATGTAAGGGGCCCTGGGCAGTCTCAAGGGGGTGTTGTGGGGCTCAGCAGGCATCAGGTGGAGGAGCAGTGGCCCGAGTGGGCCTTGAGCTGTGATTTATGAAGTGCTTCCTCACTGTGAGGCAAGGAGAGGGATGCCCTCCACCCATTGGCTAGCGGCTGCCATGAGGTGAATGCAGGTTTCCAGCCACCAAACTGGGCACGAAGAGAACAAGGTCCTGAGACTCTCTAGAGACTCAGTGTGGCTGGCATTTGCCAACTGCAATTCTGGGGCTTGGGTCTAATGCCCCTCCAGCCCCTGCCCCCGGCACTGGCTAGAGAGAGACAAGGCTGAGAGAAAGGGAAGGATGGAAGGAGGGAAAAAGGAGGGATGGAGGGAAAGAAAGAGGGAGGAAAAGAGAGAGGGGTGTAGAGAGCGAAAGAGAGAGGGAAAGAGGGAGGGGTGGAGGGAGGGGTGAAGGGAAGTGGGAGGTTGGAGGGGTGAAGGGAGGGAAATAGGGAGAGGGTGGAGGAAGGGAAGGAGGAAGGAGGTCAGAGAAAACTGGAGGGTGGGAAAGAGGAAGGGGTGGAGGGAGGGAAGGAGGGAAGGGTGAAGGGAGCGAAGGGCTTTCAGAGGGAGGGAGCAGGAGCAGGACTCATCCACCGGTTCACTCAGAGGTCTGGGGCTCCTAAATGGGGACCCAGGTCCCTTCCTGGAGGTGGGATCAAGCTCCTCTGGGCTGGCAGGTTCCTTGCTGGGATATCGCTCCTGCAGGACCTCACCCATGCCCTTATTCCTTCACCTGCCCTGCTCATCCCTGAGTCCCCTCTCAGCCACCCTAGGGAGTTGAGTCTAACGCCAGGCTGGGGAGGCCCCATTAATTATGGCCCTGAGAGAAAGTCTGGGCTGTATTTGGAGAACACCCAGCTTATAAAAGACTCGGACTCAGCTTGTAAAATGCCTGATTAGCTTAAAGAGGAATGGCCCAAGCCTTCCCACAGGCAGAGGAAGCCAGGGCAGCTGGCAGTAGGGCAGCTGGCAGTGGGCGGCCAGGCTTCATTCCAACGCCTACCCCCAGCCCGGTCCAGGGCAGCCCCTGCCCTCAGCTCTTCCCTCAGAGCCTTGCCTAAGAGCCCAGAAGGATGACCCCTCTCCCACACGCCCACCCTGTGGGGGCTGCAGAATCTTGGCTCCTAAAAGGCCTTTTGAGAAATCATTGAGTTGAGCATTTCTCAGAGCCTTCTGCTGAAGGAAAAACAGCTTTCACAGACTCCCAAGAATACAGACAACAGTTTGAGAACTGTGGTGTGCACAGGGTAAATCCAGCTGATGCCCATACTGAGTTTCCAGGATTCACTCTGCCCTGGTGCACCGTCTACACAAGCTAGTCCTCTACTCTCAAGATCCCGCCTCTCCACTCTAGTACTTCAAAATGCAGCCCAGTCCACTGGGTCTTCTCCAGGAAGGGGCGGATGGCCCTGGCACAGCCAGACTGCAAACTGTCACCCCACTGGCATCATCGGACTGTGATGATTTATGCTAATGCGGGTCCCACCACACACACACAGAGACTCATACACTCACACACTCTCTCACACACACTCATACACTCTCTAATACTCACAGTTTCTCACACCCATTTATACACACACACACTCACATACTCTCACACTTAGTCACACACTGTCACACACATTCAGTCTCACGCTCAAATTCTCACACTTACACACTCATACACTCACTGACACACTTTCACACTCACATTCATTCTCATATGCACTCATACACATGCAATCAACTCACACTCATACACTCATGCTATACTAACACACATTCTTACACTCACTGTCACACTTATACACACACTCATTCACTCACATCCACACTCATATACATGCACTCACACACTCACATCCTCACACTCACACTTGCATGCTCACACTCATACACTATACTAACACATACACTCATACACACACTCATACACTCAGTCATTCACACACTCATTCACAGTCTCACACTTACACTCATACACTCTGATACACACTTTCCCACTCACATACACTCACACACACTCATACACATGCACTCACACTCACACTTGCACACTCATACACACACTATACTAACACACTCATACACACACATTCATGCACTCACATTATACTAACACACACTCACATTCATACACTCACATACTAACACACGCTCATACACTCACATTATATTAGCACACTCACCCTCATACACTCACATTATACTAACACACCCTCATACACTCACATTATACTAACACACCTTCGTACACTCACATTATACTAACACACCTTTGTACACTCACATTATACTAACACACTCACCCTCATACACTCACATTATACTAACACACCCTCATACACTCACATTATACTAACACACCTTCGTACACTCACATTATACTAACACACCTTTGTACACTCACATTATACTAACACACTCACCCTCATACACTCACATTATACTAACTCGCTCTCATACACTCACATTATATTAACACACTCACACTCATACACTCACACTATACTAACACACAATTTACACTCATACAGACACACTCATACACTCACACTATGCTAACAGACTCACACTCACACACACACTCACACACTCACACTCATACACTCACACTATACTAACACACACTCACACGCTTACACTCATACACACATTCACACTCACTATACTAACACTCAAACACACACACTCATACAGATGCTCACACTCATACACTCATTCACACACAATTAGCACACATCCACACACATATGCACTAACACAGTCACACATAGCATCATGTACATTCTTAGTCTTAAACAGTCTCACACATTCACTCACATACACACACTTATACACATGCATTCACTCACACACGTACACATACACTCACACTATACTAACACACTCACACATTCACACTCACAAACCTTCTTACAATCACACTCACACACATTCATACACTCACTGTCATTCACACACTCATACACTCACACATCCCCATACACTCACACACACTCATGCTCATACACTAACACATTCTCACACACGCATTCACTCACACTTCTACACATGCACTCACACTATACTAACACACACTCTCTTACATTCGCACACACATTCTCTCACACACACTCATACACTCACTGTCATTCACACACTCATACACTCATACACACACATGCTTATACAGTAACACAGTCTCACACTCTCATATACTCACATGTCACTCACAGTCTTACACTCACACACAGTCTCACACACAGTCACACTCACACATGCACCCACCCACCCCAGCCCCTGTCCTGCCCCTGCAGTGAGAAGGGGCCCAACCTTGTGCGGATTGGTTACTACTCAGGGCAGGGGGAGCCCAGTGCCAGGGCTCTCTGCCCAGACCACTGTTGCTGCTGTGACCCTGCCCCTTCTTCATTTTCACAGACTCAGAGCCCTGAGGCACTGGGATGGGGGGAGGAAGGGCATGTCACAGTCTGCACCATCCACAGTGGCACTGGCAGCTCACCATGGCTTTCCTCCTGGGGCAGGGCCCTGCAGAGAAGCTGGAGAAACGCTCCCTGCCTCAAGGTACCCATATGGGGCCTCCTGGCAGGTGTGCGTGGAGCCCCTCTCCCACCAGAGGCTGTGTCAGGGCCTGCAACACCTAGCCGTCCTGTCACACCACGGATCTCAGTTCCTCCCAACAGCCCTGACCCTCAACCCCACTGAGGGGTGGGTGAGGAAACCTTCCCAGGGCTGGGCTGAGGACTGAGGCTGTGTCTGCAAAGGTGCCTGCCCCAGAGTCCAGTCCCTGTCCCACCGCAGCTTTGCAGCTCACACGCTGCCAAGACCCAGGCCTGGAAGCCGCTAAGCCCAGAGGTGAGCTGGAGTGAGCGGAGCAAGAGGAGCTGAAAGGAACGGATCCTTCCTTTTCACTGGGGCCAAGGCAATGGGAGCCCACATGCCATGTGTCCCCAAATATGTAAGTTTTCAAAGGAGCAAAAAAACAGTTAAAATAAAATACTGTTGACAAGTATACCATCAACACCACAAGAAAAGCCTGGTGTTCATTCAAATTCCAGACTCCTTGGCCTTCATGCTGGGAGATGGCTGCAGAGAGAGCCAGTCCTAACCCTGGAGCTTGCCTACCCGCGACCCTGCATCCTGCATGGCCCCCACCTGGGCGTCCAGTCCCACCTTCCAGCCTTGGAGTGGGTGCCCAGCAGCTTGGCCTGGCTTCCGAGGGTGGATGGAGAAGAGGACCCTTGGGCTCTCGGGTCTGTGGAGAGGTCGGGGAAGGGATTCGGGCCCTCAGGGGCACCTCGAGGGCACAGGTCCAGACAGACGGAGGGTATCCAGAGTGCTCCAGACAAGGTGATCTTGCTGAGGGGACGGCAGGGGGGAAGCGTGTTCAGGGTAAAAGGCAAGGCCTGGGAAAGGCTGAAGGTGAGCGTAAGTGTCTCATGCACGCGGTGGAGAGGACTGGAGCCCATCCCAGTGTGGAGGGCAGACAGGACTGGAGCCAATCCCAGTGTGGAGGGCAGACAGGACTGGAGCCCATCCCAGTGTGGAGGGCAGACAGGGTGAGGAGGGAGGGGTGGAAGGAGACCAGAGGGGGAGCCATCCTGAGGCAGGGAGCCGTCGGGGGTTGGAGGAGAGACTCCTAGGGGATGTGAGCTTGTGAGCTGCTGCCCCTCAGCCTCCAGAACCCCAGAGAGACCCTAAGGATAGAAATGGGGCCAGCCTCACTGTAAACAGGCCATGTCCCGTGCCCCCAGAATATCCCTGTCACCCCACAGTCCCCCAGCCTGGCCTGGGGTTGGATGGGTAGTGATTCAGACATGGCTGGGCTGCCCTGTGCACCCTGGCTCTGCCACTGACCCAAGCTAAGCCTACCCTAGACAGGCAACACCACCCCCAGAAACTTGCCAGGAATGCACCATTCCAGGCCCCACCCAGTCCTCCACAGCCAGCATTTCGACCGGATCCTAGGTGATTTGTGGGCACACTAAAGCTTAAGCAGCACTGGCTCACAGTTTCCAGTCTCCGGTGCCTCAGTTTCCCCATTAGAATGGGTTTGGTGACCCCTGCTTGCCCTGGTGCAAGGGAGAGTGCAGAGGGGAGGGGGCCGTACATACTCAGAAGCAGTGGGGAGGGGGCTGTGCATACTCAGAAGCGCTCTGGGCAGTCCCCCCAGGCTGCAGAGGCAGAGCCATGGCCCTCTGAGAACTCCCAGGACAGGGCCGAAGCTGCAGGGAGTAGGGGCCCAGAGACTCAGGACCAAGGGACAGCAGAGTGGGGCACAGGTGTCTTCTGAGAGTCCTGGAGGTGGGGCAAGTGAGGCCTAGTGGTGTGAGTCAGGCCAGCCCTGCTCTCCCCAGCGCACCTTCCGGCTAAATTACCAGGTCTGGCTCAGTCGGCGGCCACCATATAAAGGCACCTTCGCACTGTGGCTCCCAGTCCCTGGCGATGAGGCTCCTCCTGGTGCTGCTGCTTCTGGCTGCTCTGTGTGCTGCCCTGGGTAAGATGCTGGCCACCCCCGGGGAGGGATGGGGACAGACTGGGCACCCCGGGGCCGGGCGCTGGCAGGGTAGGCTTTGCCAAGGACCACCAGCCTGGGCTGGGGGCTGCAGGGAGTTGGGGGAGGCCTCTTCCTACAGGGAGAGCTTCTGGGGTCTCTATGGCTTGTGTGGGGAGAGCCCCCGTGCTGGTCCTGGGCTCCAGCCTGGGTTCCGTCCCCCCTTTCCCAAGACAGAGGGGAATTCTTGGGATGTTGGACTCTTAGTGCTAAAACAGGAAAGTTCTAAGAAAACCAGGGTTAGTTCATCACCGCCCTTCTAGCCCCGCTCTACCTGGACCTTGATGACCTGGCTTTGGGGCCGGAAATGGGGCCAGGAGGCGGGGGCTGTGGGTGGAAGGTGATGGAGCGTGTGATTATCAGCTGAATAACTATCAGCTAGGGATAATTAGCCCCATCAGCTTCTCCCGAGCGTGGGGTGAGGGTAGGGGAGAAGGGGGGAGGGCTGGGGACTTAGGGGAGCAGTCCTAGCTTGAGGAGGGGCCCACGGAAGGCTGGAAAGACAGATGGAGGGGCATCAGGAAAGTGCAGAAGTCAAGGTCAGGCTGCCCAAGCTAGGGTGCCCCGTTCAGATCCCTTCATTCCTGTATGGAAGGGCACGACACCTCCATATATCAGGGGACAACCATGGGAGAGAAGGGGCCAAGGGTGCTGAGTCAGGACATGGGGACACTGGCCTGGGACACCTGTGCTCTCTGGGGCTCACTTAGCTTTTCTGGGAGGTTGGCCCATATGATGCTGACGGTCAGACAGCGCCTGCTGGGAGCTGGTCACTGCTCCCAGCATCTAAGGAGGTGACCCCTTCATTCCCACCACAGCCCGAGGGCGTAGGGACTGCCAGGATCCCTACAGAGAAGTGGCAGTAATGTGAGGTCCTTGTTCAGAGGAACCTAGGAGTGTTTCCCAGCCCCACCAGCACCAGGAACCCAGCTGCAGGCAGGGAGAGCAAGGATGGTCAGGGTCGGACCCCAAGAACATGGATATTAGCTGCACAGGTGCAGAAGATGCCATCCATGCAGCAGGCACCCGCTCTGAAGTCAGAGCAGGTGTGCTTTGCCCAGGGAACTGCTACAGGACATCCCCATCAGGACCATCCTACAGGAAGCCTACAGGGCACCCCCTACATAAAACCCCTACAGAACATACCTAAAAGATACCCCTACAGAACACCCCCTAAACAACATCCCCTATAGAATACCCCATACAGTACACCTCTACAGGACATTCCCTCCAGAGCACTCCCTACAGGACACCTATACAGAATATCTCTACAGGACACTCCTACAGAATATCCCCTACAGGAAACCCCTTCAGAACACCCCTACAGGATCCCTGTACGTGGCACGCTTCAGGACACTCCCTACAGGACACCCCTTACAGGAAACTCCCACAGGACACCCCTTATGGGAAACCCCTAAAGGACACCCCTACGATACACCTCCTACAGGAAACCCCTACAGGATACTCCCTACAGGGCGCCCCTACAGAACACCTCCTACAGGACACCCCTACAGAACATTCCCTACAAGACACCCCTACAGAACACTCCCTACAGGACACCCCTACAGAACACTCCCTACAGGACACCCCTACAGGATACTCCCTACAGGACACCCCTACAGAACACCTCCTACAGGACACCCCTACAGAACATTCCCTACAGGACACCCCTACAGAACACTCCCTACAGGACACCCCTACAGAACACTCCCTACAGGACACCCCTACAGGATACTCCCTACAGGACACCCCTACAGAACACCTCCTACAGGACACCCCTACAGAACACTCCCTACAGGACACCCCTACAGAACACTCCCTACAGGACACCCCTACAGAACACTCCCTACAGGACACCCCTACAGAACACTCCCTACAGGACACCCCTACAGAACACTCCCTACAGGACACCCCTACAGAACACCTCCTACAGGACACCCCTACAGAACACTCCCTACAGGACACCCCTACAGAACACTCCCTACAGGACACCCCTACAGAACACCTCCTACAGGACACCCCTACAGAACACCTCCTACAGGACACCCCTAGAGAACACTCCCTACAGGACACCCCTACAGAACACTCCCTACAGGACTCACCTACAGAACACCTCCTACAGGACACCCCTTCAGAACACTCCCTACAGGACACCCCTACAGAACACCTCCTACAGGACATCCCTACAGATCATTCCCTACAGGACACCCCTACAGAACACCTCCTACAGGACATCCCTACAGAACACTCCCTACAGAACACTCCCTACAGGACACCCCTACAGAACACTCCCTACAGGACACCCCTACAGAACACCTCCTACAGGACACCCCTACAGAACATTCCCTACAGGACACCCCTACAGAACACCTCCTACAGGACACCCCTACAGAACACCTCCTACAGGACACCCCTACAGAACACTCCCTACAGGACACCCCTACAGAACACTCCCTACAGGACACCCCTACAGAACATTCCCTACAGGACACCCCTACAGAACACCTCCTACAGGACATCCCTACAGAACATTCCCTACAGGACACCCCTACAGAACACCTCCTACAGGACACCCCTACAGAACACTCCCTACAGGACACCCCTACAGAACACTCCCTACAGGACACCCCTACAGAACACTCCCTACAGGACACCCCTACAGGATACTCCCTACAGGACACCCCTACAGAACACCTCCTACAGGACACCCCTACAGATCATTCCCTACAGGACACCCCTACAGAACACCTCCTACAGGACATCCCTACAGAACACTCCCTACAGAACACTCCCTACAGGACACCCCTACAGAACACTCCCTACAGGACACCCCTACAGAACACCTCCTACAGGACACCCCTACAGAACATTCCCTACAGGACACCCCTACAGAACACCTCCTACAGGACACCCCTACAGAACACCTCCTACAGGACACCCCTACAGAACACTCCCTACAGGACACCCCTACAGAACACTCCCTACAGGACACCCCTACAGAACATTCCCTACAGGACACCCCTACAGAACACCTCCTACAGGACATCCCTACAGAACATTCCCTACAGGACACCCCTACAGAACACCTCCTACAGGACACCCCTACAGAACACTCCCTACAGGACACCCCTACAGAACACTCCCTACAGGACACCCCTACAGAACACTCCCTACAGGACACCCCTACAGGATACTCCCTACAGGACACCCCTACAGAACACCTCCTACAGGACACCCCTACAGAACACTCCCTACAGGACTCACCTACAGAACACTCCCTACAGGACACCCCTACAGAACACCTCCTACAGGACACCCCTACAGAACACTCCCTACAGGACACCCCTACAGAACACTCCCTACAGGACACCCCTACAGAACACTCCCTACAGGACACCCCTACAGAACACTCCCTACAGGACACCCCTACAGAACACTCCCTACAGGACACCCCTACAGAACACTCCCTACAGGACACCCCTACAGAACACCTCCTACAGGACACCCCTACAGAACACTCCCTACAGGACACCCCTACAGGATACTCCCTACAGGACACCCCTACAGAACACTCCCTACAGGACACCCCTACAGAACACTCCCTACAGGACACCCCTACAGAACACCTCCTACAGGACACCCCTACAGAACACTCCCTACAGGACTCACCTACAGAACACTCCCTACAGGACACCCCTACAGAACACTCCCTACAGGACACCCCTACAGAACACCTCCTACAGGACACCCCTACAGAACATTCCCTACAGGACACCCCTACAGAACACCTCCTACAGGACATCCCTACAGAACACTCCCTACAGGACACCCCTACAGAACACTCCCTACAGGACACCCCTACAGAACACTCCCCTACAGGACATCCCTACAGAACACTCCCTACAAGACATCCCCTACAGGACACTCCCTACAGGACACCACCTACAGGACCCCCTACAGGACTCACCTACAGGACACCCCTACAGAACACTCCCTACAGGACACCCCTATAGAACACCTCCTACAGAAAACCCCTACAGGACACTCCCTACAGGATGCCCCTACAGGACACTCCCTACAAGACATCCCCTACAGGACACTTGTACAGGACACCACCTACAGGACACCCTACAGGACTCACCTGCAGGACACCCCTACAAGATACCCCCTATAGGGCACCTTTCTCGCTGCCTCCACCCCTAAGTCCTGATACAAAAGGCTCAAAGATGTCTTTCTGGGCGGCACAACCTCCAAACCAGGATGTGGTGTTTCTGGCTTCTCCACCCACTGTCACATCCTGTCACACCCTGTCACAGCTCCTGGGGCCTCACACCCTGAACAATCTGGCCTTCCCTCTTCCCTGCTGCACTTTCTGTCCAAGTGTCTCTCCTCCAACTACAAATAGAAATCCATCCACCCATGTCCTTACAGGGCCACCCACTCCAGGAAGCCTTCCCAGATCTCCCTGCCCTCTATCAAAACTGTTCCCTCTTGGCCAAGTGTCTCCCCAGGGCATCCATGGTACCTTGCCCTTCTTCCATTCAGGGCCCTGAGACGGTACATCTCTCAGCCTTGCCCATGGAGCCCATGGACCCAGTCCTCAATGTCATTGGAAGCTGGGGGCAACCACACAGCACACAGGTGCCAGCCAGGAACACAGACCACCCATGTTCCTCCCACTTGCAGCCTGGACCAGGGCCTGGCTGCAGACCCCTACATGGCTGGGGTATGGGCATCACCAGCAGGCTTCAGGCAGATAACTCTCTCAACAGCCCTTAAGCACCTACTGTATGTGAAGTCCCCAGAGCCACACCTGCCCTAGGTAAGGCAACCCAGCTGCTTCTGGCTTCCCTGTCTGGAGCTCCCTGCAATCCTTTCACAGTAAAGAAGTGTGGGCCAGGGGCCAATATTTTGTGCATTTCATCATTTCCTCCTCCAAAAAGGCCACAGCATGGGCTGTTATTACTCTCATTTTGTAGGTGAGGACACTTTGATTCAGATAGAAGATGGGGACAGTAAGAAGTATAACACCTCTGAAGACACCCCTCCTTGTACACATCATGATGCCCCATCCCTTCTTCTGTCCACCATTTGCCACTCTACCCATGCATCCTTCCATCGACTCACCCATCCACCCACCCGCCCAACCACCCTTCTGTCCACCCATCCAACCATCCACCCTTCCACCCACCCACCCACCCATCCAGCCTTCCATCCATCCATCCACTCTTCCATCCACCCACCGACCCACCCATCCACTCACCCACTCACCCTTCCATCCATCCACCCACCCATTCACCCTTCCAGCCATCCACTCCCACATTTATCCACCATTCACTCTTCCACTCATCCACTCACCATCTACCCACCCATCCACCCACCCATTCACCCTTCCATCCACCCACCCCCCATCCACCATTCCACTTGTCCACCTGTCCATCCACCCACTCACCCATCCACCCACACACTCAACCACCCTTCCATCCATCCATCCAACCATACACCCTTTCATCAACCCACCCACCTATCCACCCTTCCATCCATCCACCCACCCATACATCCATCCATCCATTCACTCTTCCATCCACCCACTCACCCATTCCCCCCATTCACACTTCCATCCATCCACCCACCCATTCATCCACCATCCACTCTTCCACTCATCCACCAACCCATCTACCCTCCCATCCATCCACCCACCCCTCCACCCTTCCGCTCGTCCACCTGCCTGCCCACACAGCCACTCACCCACCCACCCACCCATCCACCCTTCCATCCATCTATTCACTCTTTCATCCACCCACACACCCACCCATCCACCCATCCATTCACCCTTCCATCCATCCACCCACCCATCCACCCTTCCACTTGTTCACCTACCCATCTACCCACCCATCCACCCACCCTTTCACTCATCCACCCGCCCATCCACCCACCCTTTCACCCATCCACCTTTCCATGCACTCACTCACTCATCCACCCTTCCATCCACTCACCCACCCATCCATCCTTCCATTCATCCACCTACCATCCACTTTTCCACTTATCCAGCCACCCATCTACCCACACATCTGACCATCCATCCATCCACCCACCCACCCATTCACCCTTCCATCCACTCACCCACCCACTCACCCTTCCATTCATCCACCCACCATCCACTCTTCCACTTATCCACCCACGCATCCACCTATGCTTCTGACCATCCATCCATTCACCCAACCAACAACCCCTCCACCCACCCATTCACCCTTCCATCCATCCACCCACTCATCCACCCACCTGAATACTCTTCCACTCATCCACCCACTCATCCACCCATCCACCCACCCACCCATTCACCCACCCATCCACCCACTCATCCACCCAGTCTTCCAGTCATCCATCCTCCCTTCCACTCTTCCACTTGTCCACCTGCCCATCCGCCCACTCACCCATCCACCCACCCACCCATCCACCCTTCCATCCATCCATCCACTCTTTTATCCAGCCACCCACCCACCCATCCACCCACCCATTCACCCTCCATCCATCCACCCACCCATTCACCCTCCATCCATCCACCCACCCATTCATCCACCATCCACTCTTCCACTCATCCACCCACCTATCTACCCTCCCATCCACCCATCCACCCACCCTTCTACCCTTCCACTCGTCCACCTGCCCATCCACCCACTCACCCATCCACCCATGCACCCATCCACCCTTCTATCCATCCATCCATTCGCTCTTTCATTCCCCCACCCACCCATCCACCCACCCATTCACCCTTCCATCCATCCACCCACCCATCCACCCTTCCACTCGTTCACCTACCCATCCACCCACCCATCCACCCACCATTTCACCCATCCACCCACCCTTTCACCCATCCACCCACCCTTTCACCCATCCACCTTTCCATCCACTCACCCACTCATTCAACCTTCCATTCATCCACTCACCATCCACTCTTCCACTTTTCCACCCACCCATCCACCTACACTTCTTACCATCCATCCATCCACCCACCGACCAACCCATCCACCCACCCATTCAGCCTTCCATCCATCCACCCACCCATACACTCTTCCACTCATCCACCCATTTATCCACCCACTCATCCACCCAACCACCCACCCACCCATTCACCCACCCATCTAGCCACTCATCCACCCACTCTTCCAGCCATCCACTCTTCCATCCACCCTTCCATCCATCCACCCACCCACCCACCCACCTAACCAGCCACCCCTTCATCCATCCATCTTATCTCCTGATTTAGCTGATGTGGCTCCACTACATTCTCTAGCATCCCCAGTCCTCTTCCCAGTGACAGCTTCAGAGGACAGGGAGGCAGATGTGTGCATGAGTTTACAGGTGCTAAGGAAGCCATGGGAAGAAAAGGGGCTAGGAAAACCCTTCGTGAGACCTGGGGCAGCCTACACCTGCCCCACACATACCCCTCCCTCATGCTGACAGCCTGGCATTCACACACACAGAACAAGAAGGGACAGAGGGAGTGGTCACCACCACGAAGTCCCTAGCCCTTTGGCCCATCCCAGGGAACTGGAGGCTCCCCTGGAGGGAGGGCGGAGGAGGCAGCTCTGAGGGGCAAAGCTGGGTGGGTTGGGAGCCTGGCGCTCAGCCCCAGCCCCAGGCTCACACTGATGGGTAGCACACGTGGCAGCCCCAGTCCAGGCCCTGCACTGCCACGTGTGCTGCAGCCACAAGCACTGCGAGTCCCTGGTGAAGTGCGCCCTGACCAACAAGTACTGTGTGATCACATGGGCCAGTGAGTACCTGGGCCAGGCCTACCCACCCAACCCTGCCCCACCGGGCATCTCCCCACCTGGGTGCCCCTGCCCTGCCCTGGTCCAGACCCTGGGACACCACTGCCCTCCCAAAAGGATCCCGCAGCATCCACACCCTTCAGGCTGTCAGTGGCAGCGGCTAATGCACCTATGTTCATCATCACATCTTTCTGCGGGTGTTAGAGGAAGCCCCACAGCTCCCCAGCAGGATCGTCAGAACAGGGCCAAGAAGGGGCTTTACAGCTTAAACCAGAGGACACCCGTTTAAAATACTAGGGCAGGAGAGAGCAGGTGGTGTGTATGCAGAAGCCTGGAAAACGCAGCCCTCCTGGAAGGTGCCCCATGTCCATCTCTGCCAGCCTCTGCCCTGGGTGCCTCTAGCTGAGCCTGGAGCTCTGCCCTCCTGATGACACCCTTTCTGTCCTCTGGCCTCCTGTGGACCCTTCTTCATTTAGATCTGGTTCTTCTGAGCTGCAGGCTGAGCGGGGTCCCAGAGCTCACATGTGGGGCAGTGGCAGTGACAGGCAGGGTCAGCATTCAAAGGCTGGAGGAGCCTGGGGGTCATATCTGAATCCTGAGGACCTGGGGAGGGCAGGAGGGAGGAAGCTCTCTGCAGAGGCAGTGGAGACCCTGAGAATGTAAAGCCTGGGAAAGGGCAGTGGGGCCAGAGACGGGGGGAACCCTGAACTGAGGAAGGTCCTGTCCCTGAGAAGGAAAGAGGCCTGGGATATGGTTGGAGGGGGAGGACTGATGGGCTCACACCCAGGACGGTCACATATGACCTGTGAGACCCTGGAGACAGAGTCACCCCTGAGCCTCAATATCCATGTCCGGGAAGGGGATGAGGGCTCTCTCTCCTGGTGGGTCTCTGTCACCGTTGGGATCATGTCTGTGGGGGCCTCTAGCCCCCATAAATCACAGCTGTTGTGGTTCTGGGGCAGCCCTCCCAGTTCCCTGTTCTGTGCAGGGGCAGGGGTGTTAGGCAGCCTCCCTGTGTGGTCCTGGGGACCCATCCTCTGGCCCGGTTTCCTACAAATCCCAATGACCACAAAGTCCCCTCCAGCTTGGACACAGAGCCACCCCATTTTACGGGGAGACACAGCATCCTTCCCAGGGTGCCAAGGTGCCTGGCGCTGCCCAGAGACACCAGCTGTTGCTCTCAAGGGCTAGGGGACACTCCTACCCCACTCTGGCCACACCTGATGCAGAGGGTGGCATGGTGAGAAGCTGCTCTTGCCTGCATCCCCCAACAGCTGCCCGCCAAGTGTATAATATGGGCCCCACACTGCAGTGGGCACTAGGCAGGAACAGAGAGGCCCGAAGCCCTGCCCCGTGGAGGACCTGCTGCGGGTGGTGGTCAGAAAACAACAACCCCCCAAGCTGCAAGCAAAGCCAGTTAGAGACGGGCCAGGGGCACTCTTCTCCCCAGGCGCCCCTTGCTGGAAGCCTCGGCGCTCCTCCCATACCCGCAAGGGCTGCTGTCCGCCCCCCGCCTCTCCTCCAGCTGGCCCCTAACTGTGCCTGCTTCTGTCTGTCCATCTGTCTGTCTGGCCAGGCAGCGTTTCCTGACAGAGATCTCCAGGGCCCATCCCCCAGGGGCCTCAGGCGTTACAGCCAAGCCTGACATGGGGTAATGGGGTGGCAGAACTGACACCTGGGGTGGGTAGCCGAGAGGACAGAGTGGACAGAAGGCGTCCTGAGCACACACCAGGGTCTAAAAGCCTCTGGCAGGCGCGCGTCCAGGCATGGGTGGGTAGAGGAAATCTACCAGGTGCCCTTGTACCCACCGGCAGTGACTTCAGCCGGTGACTCCGGGCCCTCGACCTGCTGGAGTCACTCCACGTGGGTGGAGAAGCAGGGGCTGCCTGGCCCCCTGAGGGTCTGGGGGCTAAAGAGAAAGGCCCCTGGGTTCAACACCAACAGGTGTCACTATCGATCCCGCAGAGCGCCAGGCCCTGAGTGGTTCTGTCTGACTTCTGATTCGCTCCCTGGCAGCCCAGCTGAATGTCCCCATTTCACAGGCGAGGAAACAAAGGCCTAAGGCCCACGCTCTGACGTGGCCTCACTCTCCCTGGAGCTCGGGGCCTTCTCTCTCCAAACCATCTGACCAGTGACTGGTGTCTGGGCCCGCCCCAGGTCTCCCCAGGGATTACTCAGAGGCGGGGCCAGCTAACGCTGCCTCTGCTCCATTTTACCCATAAAAACAAAGCTCCTTACTTAAGAACAGAGTGTAGGTTCACTAACCATGGGACTTACGTAAAGAACCGCACACTGGGCAAGAGGTAAGGGGTCCCTCCGGGGAACACCTGCCGGCTCTGATGCTCTCTTCAGTCCGGGAGCAGCTTCCGTTCATCCAGACCTGGCAGCAGCTCTGTCTCTCTGCTTTGCCAGGGCCGGGAAAGAGCTGGACAGAACATGGCGCTAAACCCTGCTAGTAACTACACGCAGCTATGACTGCTATGCATTCGGCACCGGCCGTGCAGCCCCACTGCTCTGAACGCTCATCAGGAATTCATTCCTTTAACCCAAGACAGTGGCGATGAGGAAACAGCCATAGAAGCCCCCAGTCCCACACCCAGCTTTCAACAAGAGGCCCCGTGGGTCAAGGTTACAGCTTCCAGAGTGTTCTGAGCAGTGTGGGTTCAGGGAAGCAGCTCCCCTTTACCCAAGGCTACTGGGCTCTGAGTGGCCCCCACGGCGCAGGTGCAGAAGCCAGGGGAGTCTCACACAGACAGCAGTGCTGCCTGAGGCTGCAAGCCTGCTCCTTCTTACCTGCTCCCCAGGGCCCCTGGCGGACCCTGCCTCCCTTTCCCTACAGGACATGAGCTTCTGCAGCTGAGCAGCCTGCCCCATCCTCATCCCTGACCATTTCCCGACTTGGACGAGCGTGGGACCTGGGCTTTTCCTCTGCTCCCTGAAACTCTGCAATGAGACTGGGGAGGGAGGAGCCGCTCAGTTGCTCCTGGCCCCAGATGTCATGGAGGAGCCTGGTCTGAGGGAAGACTGATCCCCTTGGGCCAGAGGAAGGACCTTGCCCACAGCAGACAGTCTGTCTGAAACCTGCTCCTCCAAGCTGCCACCCCAAGCCCCGTGGGCAGGGGCCTCCCCAGGGTCTCCCAGCACAGGCTGTGCCCATGATGCCAATGCGTCCCAGGCTTCGGGCCTCCCCGGGGCCAGGCAGCTGGCAGATGACACAGGGTACCCACAGAGTCTTCTCCTCTCTCCACAGCCAGCCCCGGCGGCATCCTGGTCATGAAGTCCTGCTCCCCGACGTGCTCCAACAGCACTGTGTCCTCCGACGGCTGCGCCCCCTCTGTGTCCTGCTGCCAGGGTAGCCAGTGCAACCACAGCGCAGCCGCAGGCCTGGTGGGCAGCCCCGGGACCCTGTGGGCCAGCATCGCAGCCAGCCTGCTGTGGGCCCTGCTCTGGGCAGCCCGGTGAAGCCCTGCGCCTGGAGCTCTCGGCACGGGTCCCCTGCAGCCTAACTGGCTCCCACACACCCCACCTGGGGCAGCAGGGTCCTAGTCTCAGCTGCCACGCTCCCTCCCTCCTTTGCCCAGGCCACACCCAGCCCCTCCCTGGCCCTGAAGAGAGATGAAGGACCCCACCCCCTTGGGCTCCTGCCCTGGTGAGGGAGCTCTACCCCTGAGTCAGGGAATCGCTGATGGGATGCCTCAGAGGGGATGCCTGCTTCAAGACCAACACCTGCAAGATCCTTTGCTGGGGTCCTGGGACCCCTGGCCAGCTGCGAGTGGGAAGAGCCCCCCAGTTCTCTCCAGCAGCCTCTATCACTATTTCGGAGGCTAGGGGTTGAGGCACTCGAGCCGGGGATTTCTCCCGCTCCCGTGCTCGGCCTGACAGAACTCCCGTGCCTGTGGCCGTCAGACCCTTTGGGCCTCCTCTTCTGCCCACAGTGGCCCTGGAAGAAAGGACACAGCTCAGGAGTTCAGGCATTGCATCCCTCTGACTCTATCCTCTCCGCCAGCCACCCAGTTCTCACCCCATCCCTCCTTCCCTCCATTCGTCCTTCCCTCCATCCATCACAAACCTGCCCAGGGTACCCTTGCAGCAGATACCCTGAGGAGGGGCCTGTCCCCAGGGCTCTCACTGGGGGCTCAGTCTGCTGGTCAGTGTCCCCAGCCCGAGGACCCATCCAGGTGAACACTGGCCTTTTAAATGGTCCCCTGGCTGCGCACTGTCGGGCTTGGGCAGGTCACCTCGGGGCTCAGTGTCAGGCACTGGAACTGGGGGGTGTCCATTCTCACTGGGCGCGGGGGATCGTCCTGGCCCTCCAGGCAGCGACACCTGCCAGCCCACCTCAAAATAAAGCTGTGAGCTCTGCCAGTCCTCATTCTCAGAGACGCCGGGTCCAGGGGGTATTTCTTGTCCCTTGGGAAAAGGGAAGGGCCCCTGCAGGTAGAGGTGGGTGGGGCCGCTCTACAGAGGGGAGGGTGGAATTCCTGGTGTCGAGGTTCAGGTGTGGGAGAAATGCTCGTGCCTTGTTACCTGGGAATCCTGAGTCCACACTGAGCCCTGCTCGACCATTGAGGCAGAAACACACGTGCGGTCAGTCCCAAGTGGAGGGGTTACCTGGGGTCCTCTGGGAAGCCCTTCTGACCCTTGGTGTCCCTTGTCTATGCAGTCCCACCACAGGCTCCCATCCTGTGTGCTTGGTCTCAGCCCTGCAGGGCGCCCCCACACCCCGCAGCCCTACATCTCTGGTGGGGGCACAGGACTCCTTCGACCACCCTGGACAGGTTTCTCGAGGCCATGTCTCCTCCCTGAGATATTCCAGGGTGGCAAGGCCAGAACCACCCCCTGCCCAGGGCTTGGCTATGGGGACAGGTGCAGGGCCCTTCCTCAGGAAGCCACCCAGGTCCCAGCGCCCACAGTGTTCTCATGGTTTCTCTGCTCCCGTGGCCTGGGAGGCCCTTCCCTGGCCCAGAGGCCTCCTCTGTCCAGGTCTTGAGCCCTTGCCCTGCTGTTCTGCCCTTTCAAGCTTGGAAGCCAGGAAGAGATATCCTTTCCCTTCCCCGAATTCTTTATCCCTTGCCTCCCTTCCCCAGGTGATGGGCACAAACTTCCAGGCCAGATGAGTGACAGTGGGCCTCCTGCCTGGCAGAGCCGGCTCCCATAGCCCAGGCGCCTGAGCCAGGAGCCATCGTGCCAGCTGGGAACCTCCCTAGGCGGGTGTTTGCCTCCGCTCTGGGAATCTGAGAGGGCAGGTGTGCAGGCCAGATGCCCAGCCTCCCCTGCGGCCCTCAGCTTCAGCTCTCCACAGCTGCCGGCCTCCAGGCAGTGAGCCGGGCAGGATGTTCCCACAGCCGCCCTGGCCCGGGGCTGCCGCCTGCCATTGGACTCTTGTTCCAGAAGGAGGAAGGCCTCCCAGCAGCGCCCTCGGCCTGCCCAGTGCTTCCTCTCAGCCTCCCGGGGCCGCTGCCCCATCTCGGTGCCCCGAATGTCCCAGCGGCCCCCCCGCAGCCTGCCACTGGTCTCCCAAGCCTGTGCCTGTGCTGAAGAAGCAACTCTGCTGGAGGCACCCAGGAGCAGGGAGCGCGGGTCAGCGGGAGAAGCTCCAGAAGCTCCTGCTCCCCGAGCGGGCTTCCTCCCCGTCATCGCGCCTTGAGCTGTCCGGAGGCCAGTAGAGGGCCTAGCGGGTTGAGGGGACCTGAGCGAACCCCCGGGAGCCAGGCTGTCAGGATTTCCGCAGGCTCCCCAGCACAGCCTCCCGCAGGCCCCGGCCTGCTGGGCTCTAGGGATCCACGGGGAGGCTGGTGTGGGGTCAGGTGCTCTCAGCCATCCTGAGAGTAAAGTTGGAGTTTTCTTTTCTCAAGGAAGGTGGGAATCCTGACTCTTGCCTGAGGAGCCTTCCCAGGCAGCCTGACTCAGGAGGGCTCACCCTTCAGGGCAGGCCCCACCCTTGCAAGTCCCAACAGAAACTGCATCTGATGCCACCCCGCAGCCCACGGCCTCCGCCTGCAGGAGCCTCTGTGTCCGGAAGCCAGGCCCAGCAAGGAGGCTGTTTCCACAGGCAGCTGACCACACCCACTCGCCACAGGGGAAGAGCCGGGGCACGGGGAGCCCCACTCCTGGGTTGGCGAGTGCTCAGCAGGACCCCTGGGCTCTCCGGCTTCCACATCACTAAGTCAGCAGCCTGGAGGGCACCTCCTGCACGCCAGGCATCGTGGCTGTCCGATGCCACCGTGACAGACTGTGCCCGCCCTCGAGTGGGCAGGTGAGAGTGGGCACAGCAGGCAAAGTGACAAGCTCACGTGGGCTGCAGCGCCTGGCCAAGGTGTGAGGGAGGCAGGAGGGTAGGAAGGACAGGCCTCGGGGGCCGTGGCTGGGGCCCTCTGGAAGGCGCCAGTGTCTCTGACAATGGGGTCAATGTGCAAAGGCCTGGAGATAGGAAAGGGCTTGATGGCCTGACAGGACACCTCTCTGGGCACCAAGAGAGAAGGGGGTACCCGGCCCCCTGAGATGGACAGAGCACACAGCCAGCCCAGTCAGGGCCCAGAGGCAGGACAGGGAGGCTGAGAATGCGGGGAGCACTGAGGGGATCACCAGGGGAGGGACTGCATCCAACCCCAGTGCAGGGTGAGGGGCGGGACCGCAGGGCGGGGACCGCAGGGTGAGGGGTGGGACCGCAGGGCAGGGCGGGGCAGGCAGAGGCAGGCACAGCCCCCAGCCAGGAGGAGGCAGGGCCAGACTGAGGCCAAGGGAGGGGCAGAGGGAGGACGGAGATGCAGGCCTCTGGGGGCCCTTGCATGGCTGCTGCCGGTTTGAGGAGGAGCAGTTTGGTGGAGAGCTGGGGCTGAATGGGTTGGAATGAGTTACCTCTGAAATGCCCGAGGGAGGTCTGGGTCAGGAAGGAGAGGTCACCAGGCTCAGCAGGGCTCAGGCTGAGATGTGCAGGGCAGTGGAACCCAGAGCCAGCATTGTGGTTAGATCCTGCTGTCAGTGGGGCCAGCTCTGAAATGAAGGTGGGTGCAGCTTTCTCAGGTCCCTTCAATGCCGACCTGGTTCCTTGTGACCTGGGCAGGCAGTCAGAGCTGCTCCTCTGTCCTGGGCACAGCTGCATAGGCTCAGGGGCTCCTGGGCCTCCATGCTCCTTCCACTCAGCATCTCCTACTCCCCAAGGACCCACCCACTTCCCTTCTTACGTAACACCCTCTTGATCCCTTAAGTCCCTGGGGTCCTGGTGAGTTCCCTGGCAGGGCCTGGCATGGGCCTCTCTTCCCTCCCCTGGAGGCCTGGCCCGGTACCCAGTGAGGACTGCAGCAACACACACACCTCCTGCAGGGACAGTGCACCCCAGGCCCTGTCCAGGACCCAGCATCCAAGTGGGGTCCTCAGGACTCCCAGGCTAAGCAGGGAGCAGCCATGCTGGGCCGCTCCAGCCTCAAAACTCAGCAGTCACCTGATCTCAGGAGGAGCAAAGACAAGTCTCCTCCACCCAGGTCATGTGGGGACAGCTCACACGGCCCTGTGGAGGTGCTGGTGCCAGTGACAGACTGAAGACAGGGCATGCAGTGCATGGAAGATAGTTCTTTCCTTCTTAAGGCCTAGGATCCATGATGTCCACCCAAGTGATCCTGTAACCTTTAAAAAGCATGTGTCTACAGTCTGGGTGTTGCCGGCCCCAGAGCTCCATGACCTACTGCAGACCCAAGGGTCTCAGAACTCTTGCCAGGGTGGACTCCATGGCCTTTGAGAATTACCGTTTTGTCAGGGGCAGGTGTGGGTGAATACAAAAGGAAGAGTGGGTAGAGAGACAGAGGGACATCACTGTAACTAACGCCTACAGGACACATAAGTGGTATAAGGGCAGTGCCCACTGGTGGGAACACTGAACTAGGGACAGGCCCTGGAGGGACGAAGCCACTGCAGACCACCAAGTAACCCTTGCCTGAGAAGCACAGAAGGCTGGTCCGAGGTCTTGCTAGGACTTCCTGTGAGGGAGCTTGTCTGCACTGACTCATGGTGGGGAGTCCTGTGGTGGGATAGGAACTCCCACAGGGCAAGGGAGGACCACAGGCAGGTAAGAAGAAGAATGCCTGTCCTGAGGACAGGAGAGCAGGAGAGAAACAGCCCACCTACCAGGAGACCCTCTGGAAGGATGCACTCAATATCTTGGGAATTTTCCTTATGACTAAGGGAAAGGTCACACTGCGCCATCAGCACTAAATTCATCCCATGTCTTCCTAGGTGGCCAAAATGTCTGACCCACTTGCCCAGAGAAGGCAGGATGGGTGGAGGATGAATGAATGGATGGCTGAATGGAGGATGGATGGATGGAGCATGGATGGATGAGTGGTTGAATGGATGGATGAAGGATAGATACAGGATGGATGGATAGAGAATGAATGGATGAATGGATGGATCAATGGAGGATGAATGACAGCTGGATGGATGATGGATGGATGAGTAGACGGATGGATGGATGAGGAATGGATGGAGGACAGATGGGTGAGTGGGTGAATGGATGGAGGATGGATGATGGGTGAATGGAAGATGGATGGATGAGTAGATGGATGGAAGGAAGATGGAGAATGGGTGGATGAAGGATGGATGGATGGAAGGAGGATGGATGGATGGAAGGTGGACTGATGAGTGGATGGATGATGGATGGATGGGTGGACAAATGGTAGATTGATGGATGACTGGATGGATGAAGAATAGATGATGAGTGGATGGAGAATGGATGGATGGATGATGAATGGATGGAGGACAGATGGGTGATTGGGTGGATGGACGGAGGATGGATGAAGGGTGAATGGAAGATGAATGGATGAGAAGATGGATGGATGGAGGCTGGATGGATGGAAGATGGAAGATGGATGGATGGAGGTTGGATGGATGGAAGATGGAGGATGGATGGAGGCTGCATGGATGGAAGGTGGATGGATGAGTGAAAGGATGGATGGGTGGACAGATGGTAGATTGACTGC
Organism: Macaca mulatta; assembly: GCF_049350105.2. Taxonomy (NCBI): domain Eukaryota; kingdom Metazoa; phylum Chordata; class Mammalia; order Primates; family Cercopithecidae; genus Macaca; species Macaca mulatta. The sequence goes on along the minus strand of NC_133413.1, from coordinate 153,171,401 downwards.
TGGATGAGAGATGAATAGATGGATAGACAATAGAAAAATGAGTGGATGGATAGATGGGTGGGTGCATGAGTGGAGAATGAGTGGGCAGATGGTAGATGGATGGATGCATGAAGGATACAGGATGGATGAGCGGGTAGGTATTGGGAGAGAATGAAGGCAGGGGATTGAGGGAGGAAAGTGAGGTGGGTCCTGTGTTCACCCGCCTTGAACCTACCTCATGGAGCTAAGGGTTGGCAGCCACAAGTTCCAGGCCACAACAGGAAGTAGATTGAGCTGTGGCCTAGCAGGGGGGAGAATCCAGGAGTGCAGCATTAGCACAAACCCTCTGACCTTCCTTAGAACCCTGGTGGGAGCATGTCCTAATGTGTGAAAATAACCCCCATCCAGTGGGGCTATTTCTCATCCAGGTTCCTTGGGTCTTGCAATTCTCAGGTTCTGTGTTCTGCAAGCCCATGCTAAGAGCCTGCAGTCTTGGAACTCTGAGGTCCCCACAGTTGTTTGTGCTGTGATTCTGTGGCTCCATGGCTGCACTCCTCTGCAAACTCTCTCCCACTACCTCAGGATGGACACAGTTCACACCCTGAGGGACTCTCCCTCATTGCCTAGACTTTGGCACCTGGGCACCCTTGACTAGCCCCCTGAATGCCAGTGCCTCACAGGAACCGTGCTGGTCCTAGGTGCTGAAATGGTGCCTCTCCCAGGGAAGGTGCCAGCCCTGCCTGTGGGCACCACCAGCCAGGCCTGAGAACAGGTTTGTTTCTCTTGGGTCTTAGGAACCTGGGGCCCCAGTCCAGCCCTTGCTGGGAACAAGCGGTGCCCCAAGGTGGAAGGGTTTCTCCATCCACGAAACTACTCCCTAGATTGCCACCCTGGCAGTGCAGGAAAGAAAGACCCGGCAAGGATGAGGGGCTTGTATGGAGGGGCAGAGCTGGCCTCCAGCCCTGGCCCCTGGCCCGGCCCATGGACACCAGGCGTACCCTGGGAGGGGTGGCTGGTAGCCAGGGTCCCGGGAGTGACCTAAGACTGGGGCAGGGCCAGGCATGACCCTGGGAAGCAGGTGAAAGAGACCTTTCCTGGGATTGTGGCTCCATGCGTAAAGGTGACTCCAGCACTAGAGGGAGGAGTGGGGAGGCCTGGGTGTGAGGGAAGGGCCCGGGCCCAGAGGCCCAGCCTAGCTGTGGCTCCCGCTTGCTGGGTGATGCCGGGCAAGGCCGGGCCCTTGCTGTCCATGTGAGGACCCATTTGTGCAGGTGAGGGGCCGAGAGGAGCAGGGCAGCCTCTAGAAAGACACCACACACTCAGCCGCTCAGCTCGGGGCAGCACCTGCCCCTGCCGGGAAAAGAGGCAGAAAAGGGCCTGTCACCTGGGCCCCAGTGCCCTTGCCCGACACCCACCTGCTTGCCAGGTGATGGCCACACACCCTTCCCTGCTTAGACAGCTCCACCCAGGTTGGTTCTCTCTCGGCCTCTCAGTCCCAGACCCTCAGCGTCTGCATTGTCACGTCCCTGCTGTGGGTCCTACAAAGCCAGCAATTGTCTGTTCCCACTCCCCACTGGTCTGCAGGCCCTGGGACCGGGCCCTGTCTCTCTCCTCTCTTGGTCTCTGTTATACCCAAAGTGCCTTGCATATGGCTGCTCTTTATAAAACGTTGTTGAAGAAGGAATGAATGAGTGAGTGAATGAATGAATGAATGAATGAATGAATGAAGTGCCTCAAGGCAGAGGGATGCATTTTGGAGCCCTGGGGTGTGGCTGGGATTCTGGCTTGCCCAGGTGACAGTCTGAGGGTGAAGAAGCCCCTCCCTGTGCCCTGGAGCTTCCCAGCTCCTCCGACCCAGGCATCTCCTCCAGCCCAGGCATCTCCTCCGGCCCAGGCATCTCCTCCAGCCCAGGCATCTCCTCCGGCCCAGGCATCTCCTCCAGCCCAGGCATCTCCTCTGACCCAGGCATCTCCTCCGGCCCAGGCATCTCCTCCGGCCCAGGCATCTCCTCCAGCCCAGGCATCTCCTCCGGCCCAGGCATCTCCTCCAGCCCAGGCATCTCCTCCGGCCCAGGCATCTCCTCCGGCCCAGGCATCTCCTCTGACCCAGGCATCTCCTCCGGCCCAGGCATCTCCTCCGGCCCAGGCATCTCCTCCGGCCCAGGCATCTCCTCCAGCCTGGGGCCCCACCTTGTCCACCGGGCACCCACTCAGCCAGCTCCTCCAGCCCGGGACCCCGCCTTGTCCACCGGGCACCCACTCAGCCAGCTCCTCCAGCCCGGGACCCCGCCTTGTCCACCGGGCACCCACTCAGCCAGCTCCTCCAGCCCGGGGCCCCGCCTTGTCCACCGGGCACCCATTCAGCCAGGACAGGGCCCAGGGCTGGGCTGGCGGAAGCCTGGAGTACCATGCTGTGCTGCCCTGAGCCAGGTGCTTCCCTCTCTGAGCCGCCACACCCCTGTGTGATCCTAGGGGCCCAGCACAAGGTAGAGGGTCAGAAGGTAGGGGAAGGGGCATAAGCAAGGAACTTCTGCTCCAGACAGAGTCTGCTCCAGACAGAGGCCTGGGCTTGTCCCCGTGCTGGGCTTCTCCCTGTGCCGGGTTTCCTGGTTCAGGGAGCAGCAGGCAAGACTAAGGGGGTGGGGTGGTGGTTTTCCCTGCCCCAGGCCCCTTCATCGCCTCTCCCAGGTGTTATTTCTGCTGCCAACACCCTGATGGTACCAACCAGGCCCAGGGTCCCAGCTCCAGGGGCTGAGTGGGAGGGGTGGAGTGGAGAGGGCCCAGGCTCTAGAGAATAGAGGAGGGAGGAGGGGGGAAAGGCTGGTGGTGATAGTGAGAAGTGCTTGAGACCCCACCAGGTTCTGCCCCACTCAGGGGGCATCCCGGCACCTGCCTGGCACTCTCTGACCCTCATTTCCTCACCGGTGAACAAGCACTGGGCAGGGACTGTCATGAGCGGCCACAATGGCTCCTCTCCCCATTCCATCCCCTGGCTCTGAGGCTCTAGTCAGGTCACTGCCTACGAGAAGCCCTCCCTGACTGCACTGTCTCCATAAGCTCAGCTGTCCAAGAGCTCCTGGCGTCAGAATCACCCACTTTCTCCTGAGAGTAACCTGTGTGTAGGGCTACTCTTCCTGCTTTTGCTAGGACCACCCGGGATGGGCGGCTCATCCTCGTGGGCAGCCCTGCCAGGTCAGAGGCCCTCCTCCCACAGAACTGGAACCCCGCTCCGGCTTCCATGCCTGGCAGGGACGCAGCCACAGCGACGTCTGAGGTGTCCCACGGGGGTGAGCCAGGTGTGCAGGGCCCTCCTCCAGCCCCAGGTGTGGGGAGCCCACTCCCCCGTGACCCCACACTCTGACCCCACTCTCAGGCCACCTGACATCCTGGACCCTCCAGCACCACCAGGCCCAACAGGAATTCCAAACCTGTTCTTCCAGCAGCTCTCATGCCCCTGGCCACAGTGACTCACCCCTCCCCACCTGCCATGCCCACTGAGTCACCACCCTGTCACCAAGCCCTGAGCTCTGCTTCCCAAGGCCCCTGGAAGTACCTTCCCCAAAGCTGCCCATGCCTCTCGCTGTGCCCCATGGACACAGGGCCTTGGAGCTGGAGGAAACTCCTCCCTCTGGGTGTGGGCGTGGACCTCTGGGTCACCTGCTTTGTCAAATGAGACTCCACGCGTCCCCATCAAGCCCCAGTCAGGACCAGACACCAGAGGCAAATGTGGGGCTGCCCCAGGGGGCTCCTGCCTGCACCCCTCCTGGTTTCCAAAGGCACCACCAGACACCCCCTCCTGTAGGTGGATCCTCCGGGCCCTGGCACTGCGTCAGGGAGAGTCCGGCCAGGAGCATTCTCAGGAGACATTTGCTGGGATCCCCGGCATCTGTGACGTGGGGCTTAGCAAGGGAGAGATGCCAGGAGGAAGGGCCAGAGGGTCTGTCTCAAGCCCAGGCCTGACTAGCCCCGGTACCCATGGTGCCCCCAAGAGCCTCAGCCCAGCCCAGGACCACCCTCCCAGGAACCGGCCCTGCCCTGCCCTGGCCCTGTTGTTGTTGGTTCATCAGCCACGTGGCAGCAGCGGAGGCTGGGCCCAGGGCTGACCTCCTTCTGTGCCCCCGCTCCCACTCACCATCCGCCTGGCCAGGGCAGGGGCAAAGCACGTCTGTAGGTCCCTCCACACAACCAGGTGGGTGCTGCCCAGCACAGGCGAGCGGCAGAGCGGGCTGGGCCGAGCAGGTGGATGGGGGCCCCGAGAGGTGGGCTCCTGCGCTAGGTGACGGGTGCTCAGGACCCCGTTTCCACGGAAAGAAAGTCCCTCCTGTGAGAGTAAAGAGGGTGAAGGTGGGGACTGGCCTCCACTCAACAGGCAGCAGACCAAGAACCTGCTTTGAGGCCCTGGGTGCTGGGGCCCAGCCCCAAGGAGTTCACAGTCTTGGAGAGACTGGAGCTGGGACACCTAGAGAAATAGTTGCAAAGTAGCCAGGATGGCGCTGCCCCCAACGTAGCAGGAGCGGCCCAGAGAATGGGGGAAGGAATCCCACGGGGAGGGGTCCTGGGGCCCTGGAGGGTGGGAGGCAGGGCTGGTGGAGACCAGGAGGGCTCAGTCTCTCCCTGCGCAACGCAGGATGGAGTTGCTGCCTCCACAGCCCAGGCCTTCCACCCACAGGGCTCCCCAGGCAACTTTGAGGGCCAGGTCCTCACAGTCCTCACCCTGTCCAGGGCTTACCTCTCTGCTGCCCCAGCTGCCCTCCCTGCCTCGGGGTGGCCTCTCCCTCTGCCTCACACACCACATCAGCCCACAGCTGCCCCGAGCCCCCGCAGCTCAAGGACCTTCCACATCCCAGGCAGCAACCCTGAACCCAGAGCCAGAAGGGTAGGACCAGCACCTGCTCTTCCTACCTCCCCGGCCCTGGGCACCCACAGGCACCCACAGGGCGCCTGGTACAGGCTGCAACTCTATTGAGGGAACTATGGGGGGAATGCAGGGACAAAGACACGGGATGGTGATGGTGGGGAGTGGGGGGTGGGGTAGCGGGTGGCAGGTCAGAGACAAAGTGACCCAGGAACAGACGGCAGCACGAGAACAAGACCCACAGAGACAGAGAAGTGAAAGCGGGAGAGACGGAGGCACAGCAGCTGCAACAGCAGGGCCAGGAAGCCACTGGGCCCCGTTGCGGAGGGCAGACCTCTGCCTAGGGGGGCAGCAGAGGCAGTGCCCAGGGACAGCCAGGCTGGTGGGCGTGGGCCAGGCAGGGTGGGGCAGGTTCCCATCCTGGGCTGACGCTTGCACAGAGCCCTGCGGAATGCCGCTGGCTGGCGGACTGCCCACCCCCGCCCAGCCCGTGCCTATAAGGCCTCCGCAGTGCAGGGGCCCCCACTGCTCCCAGATGACACCAGAAATGAGGAAAGTCCTGCTGCTCCTCGCCATCCTGGCCGTGGCTACGGGGCCAGGTGAGGGGCTGGGCCAAGGGGACGGGCAGGTGGGCGGGCGGCTCTGGCCCGTGTGGTCACCAAATACTAGGAGCCTGGCGCTGATGACCTCTAGGCACAGAGAACCCCGACACTGGGCGCCAGACTCTTCAAATTTAAAACAACACGGAGCCCCAATCTTAAGTAGTGTCAGATTTACAATGTTTCAGAATCTGAGGATGTCAGAATTGATTCCTGGAGTCACGGACCCCGAGAAAGTGGCGCAGGGGATTGTCTTGAGATGCTTCTCACTGGGAGGGCAGCCATCTAGCCCCTGCCACCAGCCCCTCCCGGTCCCCAGGTCTCCCCCAGCATAACCCAGGACAGCCCAAAGGCCACCAAGCCCTTCCCGTTATAGGCTCAGAGCAGCCAAGCTGGCTGCCCCTGGGGCCTTAGCTCAGTGAGGCCCTCGGAAACATGGCCATCTCCTCCAGCGACAGCCCCTGGGGTGGGGACAACAGCCAGTGTCCTGCAGACTGCTCTTGGCAGTCACAGAGCTCCCTGAGGCCTGGGAGGAAAGGCCTGCAACACACCCTAGACAGGGCCGGGGCAGGACGCCTCTTCCAAGCCGGCCCAGGCCGGAGCACCTGTCCCCGGAGGCTGCATTCAGGACACAAGCCCCACCAGGGCCCAGGGTCCGGAGTTGGGGGCCTAGGGCAAGGGCAGCAGGGCCTCTGTCCAGGAGGGGTCTCTGCGGGTCGGGGAGTGGGCCCTGCTGAGTCACCAGGAGGCCTCTGCTGGGCCCGCTGAGCCCGACTCCCTCCCCGCCAGCCCTTGCCCTGCGCTGCCACGTGTGCACCAGCTCCAGCAACTGTAAGAAGCCTCAGGTCTGCCCGGCCGGCTCTCGCTCCTGCAGGACCATGCACACAGGTGAGCAGCATCTGTCCAGGTTTCCCTGGGACTGGGGGGACCTCCCTGGCACTGGGGGGACCTCCCTGGCTGTTGTGGGTGCTGGCTGGGAGGCTGGCAGGGATTGGGGGTCAGAGGTAGCTGCAGGCCTGACCACACTCACCTGTGCCCAGTGGAGCCTCTGAGGGGGAATCTGGTGACGAAGGACTGTGTGGAGTCGTGCACACCCAGCTACACCCTGCAAGGCCAGGTCAGCAGCGGCACCGGCTCCATCCAGTGCTGCCAGGAGGACCTGTGCAATGAGAAGCTGCACAATGCTGCACCGACCGGCACCACCTTCGCCCACAGCCTGGGGCTGGTCCTGGGCCTCCTGGCCCTCGTCTTAGCCCCCAGCCTGTGACCTCCCCCCAGGGAAGGCCCCTCATGCCTTTCCTTCCCTTTCTCTGGGGATTCCACACTCCTCTTCCCCAGCCGCAATGGGTGTGCCAGGAGCCCCAGGCTGAGGGCTTCCCCGAAAGTCTGGGACCAGGTCCAGGTGGGCATGGAGTGCTGATGACTTGGAGTAGGTCCCACAACCCCACAGAGGATGTAGCCCCTCTACAGAGGATGCAGCCCCCAGCCGCATGGAGGGTGGGGACAGAAACCCTGTGGATCCCCGGATTTCACACTCCTTCTGTTTTGTTGCCGTTTATTTTTCTACTCAAATCTCTGCATGGAGATAAATGATTTAAACCAGTGTGGTTTGTCTGTGCTATTCTGGGACGGAGGAGGTCAGGGGTGGGCATCAGGCCACACAGGTCCCCTAAGCCTCCAGCACATGTCCCCTGGGCCAGTCGTGGAGCGATGCCTGAAATGGCACCATCTGTCCCCACCCTGGGAGGGCAGGCTGCTCAGATGCCTCCCCACTGCCCCAGAGGCGGAGGGCGCTCCTGGGGTGAGGCCTGAGTAGGAGCCCAGGGCAGAGGGCTCACAGGCCCTTCCCGCACACAGCACCTAGGGTAGAAGGGGCTCCTCACCCTTTCACCCTGGGTCGTGTCCCTGAGACCGGGGTTCAGGAGCCTCCAGAGAGGCCGGCTTGGGACATCCCAGGCCCGACCCGAGCTTCGGAGCCAAGTAGGCACTGACTACCTACAGCCATCGCCCAGGGCCAGTCCAGCTGCCCAGGGAAAGTCTAGCCACAGCCTAGGAAAAGTCCCATGGACCCCGTCCATGGGAACCCAGCAGCCCCTTGGCCAGACCTCACCAGGGTGAAGTTAGACTGGGCAGGGAGCATGACGCAGGTAATACGGGCCAGGTGAGGCTGCTCAGAGGCAGGGAGGGTTCCGTGCCTACTGCCTGGGTTCTGGCTGTATTTCGGGGATGAGGCTGTGACGTGGAGTGAGAAGAGGCCCAGGCAGAGGCCCCAGCAAGGAGCCCTTCTCCTTCTGGAGAGGGCCAGAGGTTCCCGCAGGCTGACCCCACATCCCCGGCAGGTGAAGTCTCAGGCCTTACCCAGTCAGAGCCGAGCTCTGCCTTCCCCCAGGCCAGCTCCCTCACAGGCCTGGCCTGGAAATTCCATGGTGGCCAAGCCCCCTCTGGCAGTGGCCAGCAGACGGTGGTGTAGCGTGGGTGGCAGCTGGTGAGGGGTCAGTGGTGCTCCCCGGCCCTGGGTGCAGGCACTCAGCTGTTTGTCCAATGCACCATGAGACCAGGAGGTGAATCATGATTTCGGGAGGCCTGCTCTTAACATGTGTCCATCCTGCTTCCCCTGGGATCCAGGGCCACTGTGCAACCCCATCCTGGAGGGCTGCCTGCCCAGCCAAGGCCCTGCAACCCAGGACTGGGTCTGGGTGAGCTTCACTGTCTCCACCTTGGGATCTCCCTTTTCCTCACCCAAGCTCCATCTCCCCAGGTGGCCAAGGTGGGTCACTCCTTGCCCTGAGAGACCTTAGGCAAAGCACTCCACCTCCAGGCGCCTCCGTTTTCCTCCACTGGGCACCCACCTTGTGCAGCCAGCACCCCATATGCTGCCTGTGGCTGTAAATGGTGGCCCTGGCCTCCTGCAAACCCTCAGCCCTCCTTCCAGCCACTCCAGGGCTGCAGGCATTTCCTGTTCCCCTCGTGCGCTCCTGGGGCCCCAGACCCCACCTAGTGCTCCTGCCCTCGGCTGGAACTGCGGTGGTGATGGTGCTGGTCTCATAGTGCGTTGGACAAACAGCTGAGTGCCTGCACCCAGGGCCAGGGAGCACCACTGACCCCTCACCAGCTGCCACCCACGCTACACCACCGTCTGCTGGCCGCGGCCAGAGGGAGCTTGGCCACCATGGAATTTCCAGGCCAGGCCTGTGAGGGAGCTGGCCTGGGGGAAGGCAGAGCTTGGCTCTGACTGGGTAAGGCCTGAGACTTCACCTGCCGGGGATGTGGGGTCAGCCTGCGGGAGCCTCTGGCCCTCTCCAGAAGGAGAAGGGCTCCTTGCTGGGGCCTCTGCTGGGGCCTCTTCTCACTCCACGTCACAGCCTCATCCCCGAAATACAGCCAGAACCCAGGCAGTAGGCAAGGAACCCTCCCTGCCTCTGGGCGACCTCACCTGGCCCATACTCCCTGCATCATGCTCCCCGCCCCCTCCGGTCTAACTTCACCCTGGTGAGGTCTGGCCAAGGGGGCTGCTGGGTTCCCATGGATGGGGGTCAGCTCAGGCAGCTGGACTTGCACTGGGCGGTGGCTGTGGGTAGTCAGCTCCCACATGGCTCCAAGGCTGGGGTTGGGCCTGGGGTGTTCCAAGCTGGCCTCTCTGGAGGCTCTTGAACCCCAGTTTCAGGGACATGACCCAGGGTGAAAGGGTTACGGGGACCCTTCTCCCCCTGAGTGCTGGCATGCGGGAGGGGCCTGCAAGCGCTCCTGGAGGACTGCGTAGGAGCGCCCCCTGGTGGCCACCAGAGAGCCGGGTGCTGGGGCTCCTGCACAGGGAAAATCCGCCCTCGCCCAGGCCAGTGCCACTCATGGCCCCATGTGTGCCCTTTTCCACACCACTCTGGACAGGTGGCCTGAGTCCTGCCAATCCTGTAGGACAGGGTGTGCGAAGGCACCTGGGCATGGGAGTCGGGCAGAGAGCAGAGGGGTAGGAGTGCCCAGGGCGCAGACCCACCCATCCCCACTTCCGCGTGGGGAAACTAAGGCTGGGCAAGGGAAAGTAACTCCTGCCACTTCACGGCAGGCTGGCTGCAGGAATCCTCATTCAGGGCCCAGGGAATGGGAGTGCTCTGTGCCCAGTGCCGCCTGGAGGCAGGAGGGAATGCCACCTCCCCCACCACTCCCACCCCTGAAAGTCAGGAAACCAGGGCTGCGGCCACCAAATTCCAGGATGGAAGGAGGAGGCGGTTCTGTCGGGGTCAGGGAAGACTTCGCAAAGCAGCGGCGGGTATAGGGACAACGGAGCAGCATGGGTGAGGCTGTGTGCGCGCCCTGGGCAAAGGCCCAGAAGTGGAAACCGACCTGCAGGATCCAGAGAGGGCCAGGCTGCCTGTGTGGCTGCCGTGGGGCCTGGGAGCTGGCAGGACTCCAGACCAAGCCCAAGGACAGTCACAGCTGCTAGCCCATCACTGCCCTCTGCCCTGCTCCTCCAAGGGTCCCTAGCTCAGTCTCCCAGCCTCCAGGCTGCTTCGCTGTGACCCTGCTGGACAACTTCTCAACAGTCCTGGACACAACCTGACCCCAGCCCCAGCCAAGACCCTGTCAGGCATCATCAGCCCCACATAGGGCCTGCAACCCTGTAGGTGTGGACAGCACAGCTGGCCAGATGGGGGCCGGCAGCCCTGCCTTGTGTCCCTAGTGCCCCTGAAGGAGGAGCTCCCTCTGCCGGAGCCCCAAGCTCAGAATCTGCAGGGAGATGTCTTAGGCACAGGATTGAGGGGTGGGGCCCCAAGGCACAGATGTTGAGGTTCGGCCAGCACCCAGGGGTGGGGCACTGACCCTGTCATGGGGTGCATGGCTGACTCTCCTGGCCCATCACCAGGATGCAATTTTCTCTATGCCTTAAAAATGGAAATGCTAAAAGCAGTCAAAGCACAAAGTCCAGACAGAGGGCAGCTCTCAGGGAGACTGCAAAAGCGACCGACGAGGTCCTCTGACAAGGGATCCTTCCTCCACCTGCTCTGAACATCTACTCTCCTCACCATCCAGTCGGGCCTGAGCTCCCACCAGAAAGGAAGGAGCATTATTTGGTCAGGTCAGGGGGGCCCACGAGCCTCCCTTCATGCCCAGTTTGGGCAGCCAGATCCCACAGACAGCTCGAGGGGCAGCCCCAGCCGCCCACCCCACTGGGAGCCCCCAACTCAGGAGCAGCTAGCTTTGGTTTGCAAGAGTCCTCTCTCTGGTCCTGCCGTCCAAGCCGGACTGGGAGGGTTGCTGGGGTCCTCCTCCTGGAAGTGCATTCTCAGACACTGGTCTCATTGATTTTTCTCTATTTTCTTTTTCTACCGCACTTTTTATTTTTATTTTTTTAATTTTTGCTTTTATTTTTGCTATTTTCTTTATTTTGCTTACCTTGGGTTTGATTTGCTCTTTTTGTTCTAGTTTCTGAGGGTGAACATTTAGGTAGTTTTTTTGGAGAACTTCCTTCCCTTCTAAAAGAAGTTTTACTTCTTTTTTTCTTCTAAAAGAAGCATTAGTGCAAAATTTCCCTCCAGGGCCCACTTCAGCTGCATCCTTTGACTTTGATGAATTGTGTTTGCATTTTCATTCAGTTGGACATATTTTCTGATTTCCTTTTTGGTTTCTCCTTTGACCTATAAGTTGTCTAGAAATATGTTGTTACTCAGTTTCTAAATATTTGATGATCTTGTAGATATATTTCTGTTATTGATTTCTAATTTAGCTCCACTGCAGTCCACGCAAATAATTTGTATGATTTTAATCCTCATAAATTTACTGAGATTTGTTCTATGGTGCAGAATACAGTATGCCTTGGAGGACATTATCAGTAAACAAAGGTGTGTTTGTCTTCTGTGAGGTGGAGTGTCCTGTAAACATCAGTTGGCCGTGTTGGCTGGTAATTTGGTCCACATCTGCTTCCTTACAGACTTTTTGTCTATCTTTATCATTTCTTGAAAGAGGAGTGTTGAAATCTCTGTTGTTGTGGATTTTCTTTTTCTTCTTTCAGTTCTATCAGATGTTGTTGGTGTTTTGCTTTGTGTATTTTGAAGCTTAATTGTTAGATGCATACATATTCAGAATTGCTAAGTCCTCTTCATGAACCGATCAGTTTGTCATTTGGTAATGTCCCTCTTTTTAAATGTTTTCTTTCTTTCCGGTAGAGACAGTGTTTTGCTGTTTTGCCCAAGCGGTCTCAAACTCCTGGCCTCAAGCAATCCTCCCACCTTAGCCTCCCAAAGTGCTGGGATTACAGGTGAGAGCCACCACACCAGGCCGGTAATGTTCCCTCTTTGATTATAGTCTTTGCTTTAAACCTACTTTGATATTGACGTAGTCATGCCTGCTTTCTTTTAATTGGTGTTAGCATAGTATATCTTTCTCCATCTTTTTATTTGTATCTTAATTGTGTTTTTATGTCTGGTGAGTTTCTTGCTGACAGCATATACTTGGCTGTTTCTCTTTTTATCCAATCTGACAACCTCTGTTTTTAACTGAAATGTTTTTGTTTGTTTCTGAGGCAGAGTCTCACTCACTCTGTCACCCAGGCTGGAGTGCAGTGGCACCATCTCAGCTCACTGCAACCTCCGCCTCCCACGTTCAAGCGATTCTCCTGCCTCAGCCTCCCAAGCAGCTGGGATTACAGGCATCCACCACCATGCCCAGCTAATTTTTGTATTTTTTAGTAGAGAGGGAGTTTCACCATGTTGGCCAGGCTGGTCTGGAACTCCTGACTTCAAGCGATCCACCTGCCTCAGCCTCTCAAAAGGTTGGGAAGACAGGTTAGGATTACAGGTGTGGGCCACCGTGCTCGGTCTAATTGAAGTGTTTAGATGACATAGTGTCATTATTGCTGTGGCTGGGTTTAAATATATGTCATCTTGCTATTTGTTTTCTATTTCCTTTCTCCCCTTCTGCAGTCTGTGTAACATGTGTTTTTATAAATAATTCTGTATCATCACCTTTGTTGATTTATCAACTAGAGTGCTTTGACTTTTGCTTTTTTTTTTTTTTCTTTTTTTAGTAACTCTTTAGTGTCTTAGTATGCACCTTTGACTTACTAGTCTGACTTCAAGAAATAGGAGACCACTTCACATGCAGTAGAACAGATCTACAACAGCGAACTTCCATTGTCCCTCTCCTGGTCTTCTTGTATTACTTTTTTTTTTTTTTTTTTTTTAATTTGACACAGGGTCTTGCTCTATCACCCAGGCTTCAGTGCAGTAGTGTGATCACAGCTCACTGCAACCTCCACCTCCTGGGTTCAAGTGAGTCTCCCACCTCAGCCTCCTGGGTGCAACCACAGGTGTGCACCACCACGCCCAGCTAATTTTTTGTATGTTTTTAGGGATGAGGTGTCTCTACGTTGCCCAGCCACGCCTGGTCTAGAACTCCTGGGCTCAAGCGATCCACTTGCCTCAGCCTCCCAAAGTGCTGGGATGACAGGTGTGAGCCGTGGTGCCCAGCCTGTACTACTGTTATCATACAACTTACTTCTACATTTGCTACAAATTCCTTAATACATTGTTATTATTTTTGCTTTAGGAAATCAACTACCTTTCAAAAATAAGAAAAAAAAATTACCTTCTATTTCCTATTTCTGGTGTCCTTTATTCCTTTATGTAGATCAGTATTTCTGCCTGAAGAACTTCCTTTAACACAAAGGTCCCCAACCCCCGGGTCATTAGGAACCACGCCACAAAGCAGGAGGCGAGCGGCTGGCGGGCGGGCAAGGGAAGTTTCATCGTATTAATTCGTCGTGGTCTGAGGCTGAAGCCTGCGACACCCTCCGGTTCTGACCTATGCGTTTCTTTCACGCCTCTTATCCACCGGAGTGTGAGCTCCATGGCGTGGGAATATTCTGGAACGTCGGCTGGTTTTACTCTCTGCCCTCTCCCCAGCTCCTGGCACAGGAGGGCGCGCATTACCTGTCGGCAAACAGAACCACCAACTGGCCTAGTTTGTTGGGGACCGAAGGATTTCCTGGAACCAGAGCCCGCTTGCCCAGAAGGCATGGGGTATTCTGTACCTCAGGCCCACAAAAATGTTTTAAAGAAAAAAATGAGCTTTAGGGTCGAAGAAAAGGTTTTATTTTTCTTTCTCACATTGGAAAAAAAATGAAAACTTTCGCACTCATGAAATTTTATTACATTTTGCCAAAAACAGAACCAATAATGTAAGTATTTAAAGTTATGTAAAGACAATTATTTAATGTTAACATTATGATGGTGAGAGGGACCACGGAGCACGGGGCTGCCTTGCAGGCCTGCCTTCCAGCTTTGCTCGGGGGGGACCAGAAACGGGGGCGGAGCGCGGGGGAGGCAGGCGGAGGCCATGGGCAGCGAAGCGGGCGCGCCAAAGGGCACCAAAGGGCGCCAGTTCCGGAACTGCTGGGACTGGGCTGGAGGAGCGCGGAGCTGGGGCGGCACCGCTGGTGCCAGCCCACGAACGACGCGGTGGGGGCGAGTGGGCGGAGGCGGCTGCGGGGAAGGCTGGGCTGCGGCGGGAGCCGGTGAGGACAGCCTGCGGAGTGCCCGGGCGGAACACGTGGGTCTGAGGGTCGCTAGGGAGTCCCTGCGTGGCTGCCCGTGTCGGCGATCCAGATGCCTGGGCTGGCCTCGGGGTCCCAGCGCTGGCCCGGCGAGCCGACGGTCCGGGGGGCGGGGCCGGGGCGGGGCCTGCGGTGAGCTCGGCTCGGCGGGTGCCCAGGAGGCGGGGCCGGGCCGGGGCGGGGCCTGCGGTGAGCTCGGCTCGGCGGGTGCCCAGGAGGCGGGGCCGGGCCGGGGCGGGGCCTGCGGTGAGCTCGGCTCTGCGGGTGCCCAGGAGGCGGGGCCGGGCCGGGGCGGGGCCTGCGGTGAGCTCGGCTCGGCGGGTGCCCAGGAGGCGGGGCCGGGCCGGGGCGGGGCCTGCGGTGAGCTCGGCTCGGCGGGTGCCCAGGAGGCGGGGCCGGGCCGGGGCGGGGCCTGCGGTGAGCTCGGCTCGGCGGGTGCCCAGGAGGCGGGGCCGGGCCGGGGCGGGGCCTGCGGTGAGCTCGGCTCGGCGGGTGCCCAGGAGGCGGGGCCGGGCCGGGGCGGGGCCTGCGGTGAACTCGGCTCGGCAGGTGCCCAGGAGGCGGGGCCGGGGCGCGGCCGGGGCGGGGCCTGCGGTGAACTCGCGTTGGGCGGGCCGTTCCGGGGGCGGGACTGGGCTGGGCCTGCGGTGAGCATCCAGCGATGCGGCAGGGGTGCTGCGGTACACACAGACACGCGTACAGTTAGACCGAGGCAGGCACCTACCGGCGAGCGGCCGCGGGTGACTCCCAGGCGCGGCGGTACCTCAAGGTGGTGAAGGTCACAGGTGAGGTCACCCTGAGAGTCCCGCTCGCGCCAAGAGCCCTCCCCTCCACCCGGGACCGCAGTGTTTGGGGCGGGGCTCTCAGAGAGGGGGAGGGAAGCTCGCAGCCGCAGGTCTGGCCTCACCCAGGCCTTTGGCATCCTAGGGTTGGCCTGGGCAAATGTGTCCTGAGAGACGGATTTGTCGTTCTCAGGAAGGCGTAAGTTTAATTTAGCTCATCCCTGCTGGGGAGCTTCTGCGGTGGCCGAGGACTCAGACAACCCTAACCAGGGCTCTGGAGGTTTTCCTGGAAGAGGGGACCCCAAATAGGGACACCCCAGAGCAGAGGGGAGGGGAACAGCGAGAAGAGACCCAGCCCTTGGGCCCAGTTCTGCCGTGGCCAGCCATCCGGCCCCCAGGGCCCTGCGTGGGATGAGGTTGCAGACCACCTCCAGAGGACCTCTGTACCAACCACCCCCTGGTAAAATCCTTGTTTAGGCCTGGTATTTAAGGCCCCTCTGCCCACCCCCACTCCTCTAGCACTGCCCCTCATCCTCCCCCCATCTCTCCTCCCTCCAGCGCTACAGGCTGTTTTGAGCTTTTGCAGGCGCTGGTCTCTGATTGAAATGTCCCGATCTCTTCTCCCTTCTTGTCCCCTCCCAAGTGTCTCCTCCTCCAGGACCCTTCCCTGACACCCACTGAGTTGGGTGGCTCCTCTGCCCACTGTCATCCCTGCCCAGGCCCCCCATGGGTCCTTCAGGCCCAGCACTGACCACCTGTCTTTGCCACCTGCTGTGCAGGGCTGCAGCACTCCCAGTAGACCAGGAGCTCCAGGAGGCAGGGCCGGCCCCACGTCCTCTGTGCGCCACCCTGAGTTGGATCCTCTGTGCGCCACCCCTGAGTTGGATCCAGGGCTAGCTGCTGTTCTCCTCCCCACTCTCACGCTGCCCTCCTGCCTGCAGCCATGACGCCCCTGCTCACCCTGTTCCTGGTGGTCCTCATGGGCTTACCTCTGGGTAAGATGGACAAAGGACAGAGGGATGGACAGACCCACGTTGAGGGAAGGTGGGCTGAAAGCAGGGAAGGAGACCAGAATTCCCAGCGACCACCCCTCTTTCTAGCCCCCTGCCCTGGGGAAGGTGATGGGCTGGGGACCTGATGGGCTGGAGGAGGGGCCTCTCATGTTCTGCGACCCCCGTTCCCTTCCCACCTATCTGCCAGCCCCAGTCCAGGCCTTGGACTGCCATGTGTGTGCCTACAACGGAGACAACTGCTTCAACCCCATGCGCTGCCCGGCTATGGTTGCCTACTGCATGACTACGCGCACCTGTGAGTCTGGGGGCCCTGCGTGGCCCTGCCTGGGGAGGATGAGGGGGAGGTTCTGCCCTGCCCCTGAGCATGTGGAGGTCCTGAGGAAGGAGGCTCTCCTGTCCCCGGATGCTGTCTAGGAGTTCTAAGCTGAGGGGCCCTGCCCTGATGGCCTTGGATGCTGGTGTGGGGCTGGCTGGGCCCCCTGCCCCTCTTAGCGGAGCTGGCTCACTGCCCTGCCCCTCTGCAGATTACACCCCCACCAGGATGAAGGTCAGTAAGTCCTGCGTGCCCAGCTGCTTCGAGACTGTGTACGATGGCTACTCCAAGCACGCGTCCACCACCTCCTGTTGCCAGTATGACCTCTGCAACAGCGCCGGCCTTGCCATCCCGGCCACCCTCGCCCTGGCCCCCGTCCTCCTGGCCACCCTCTGGGGTCTGCTCTAAAGCCCCTGAGGCAGACCCACTCAAGAACAAAGCTCTCGAGACACACTGCTGCACCCTGGCACCCAGTTCACCCTGCCTCACTCTCCACCCTCCCTGCGACCTCCTCAGCCGTGCCCAGGGCTGGGACTGTGGGCAAGAAGACACCTGATCCCCCCCAACCACCACGCGACCTCACTTCGAGGCCTTGACCTTCCGATGCTCTGTGGGATCCAAAAGGGCTGGGGGCACTGGCACAGTGCTGTTTATGGGGAGGGGCCCAGTCAGGAAGGGAGCACTGATCAGATGGGAGCTGTGGCCAAGTCCACCTTCTGGGAAGCCCTAGGAGAGGCCCCTGCCTCAGCCTGCCCCGGGTGTGCTGGGGCACGGGGAAACGAGGACCTCCCCCAGGTGGGGTGGTTGGGGGGACTCTTAGGAGGAAAGGCTCTTCCAGGCCTAGGAAGGCTGTCACACTTCCTACTGAGGCCAGGAGCTGCCAGGGCTGGTGCGGGATCAGGGCTGTGGGAGGAAGGCCTTCGGCACTGGCCCCTGTGCTAGGAAGGCTGCCAGGCCTGCATTGGAGCCACCCCCTGCAAGGGAGGGGTGGCCATGCCTCAGCAGGCCCCAGTGCCCCCGAAGCTGTAGAAGCTTTTCCGGGTCCAGCAAAGGGTCTGTGTCCTCTCAGTCAAACTCCTTGACATTTCCCACCCCCTCATGGGGAGGGCGCTGGGCCTGAGGCTGGCAGGACCTAGGGCCTTGCTATATTTGGTGGGTCCTGGTTGCTGACCTGGCCAGCGCTATTCCGGGCAGGGAGGGAAAGGGGCAGGGCAGGTGGCCCGCTGAGGCCTGGTCCCCAACCACAGCGGGACCTGGCCGAGCAAGGCAAAGGACACGGGATTGGGGGATGCGCCCACAGGCTGGAAGTTGGGAGCAGCCTGGGGCAGTGCAGGGGCAGGGGTGGGGAGGGCGAGGGCTGGAGGATGAGACCCAGCCCCTCCCCACCAGCAGGATGCACACAGTGAGTGGGTGCCTCCATCACCTTCCACCTGGGACTGCGTCCATGGGGAGGACAGGGTGGAAGCTCCAGGTGGGTATGAGGACTCCCAGGGACCCCACCCCAGGCCTGTGAAGCAGGGTTCAGCCCAACACCCACCAATTCGTCCCAGATGCAGGTAGCCCTGGGAGCATCTGCCCCCGCTGCAAATGGAGCCATTGGGGGCATGAGACCTTTTGGTGCCAGCAGTCACGCTGCACCTGAGGCCCCCACCTGACCAGTGCTCCCAGCTCTGGTGTCCTTGGAGGAGCCCTTCAAGCCATCCCGCATGGGCAGGATGGTGACACGTCCATGCAGTGGGACTGCCCCGGCCCCAAAGTGTGGCCCTGGTCAGGGGAGCCCCTGCTGGGAACTGCATCTCCAGAGCTTTGATGCAGGACCCCTGGGGGCTCGGGGAGTGAGAGGCTCCACCCCAGGGTCTCCTTGCAGTGAGTCTATGTGCAGGCCTGCCTTCTGCTCCTGGGGCTGGGGCTGATGGTCCAGCCTCAGTCTCCTGGGGACAGGAGGGGTCAGAACCTTGCTTAGGGCACACCCAGCTCCTGTTGGAGAAGGGAAGTGCCAGTCTCCTGCGAAGGGGCGTTGGGTGGGAATGGGCCCGGAGTGGGAGGAACGTGACTCCCCAGAGGGAAGATAGGCATCATACTGGGCCAACAGCTGGGAAGGGGTTGCTGCAGCACAGAGTGGGCCTGGACTCCCCTCGCCCCTACCCCCGGTGGTTGTGGCTGTAGCACTGAGCCTGGAGAGCGGGCCCGGCCCGGGGTGGCTGGGAGGCTGCCAGGTGCCTCCCAGAGCTCCCAAGGGCCCCCACCTGCAAGTGCCAGCCTCAGGGCAGTGCCCAGAGGAGGCCCTCTCAGCTGCAGCCAGCGAGGCCTTGGGATGCTCCCTGGGAGGGAGGCGGCTTTGGGCTCCTAAGTCTGTGGGAGAGGCTGGGAGCAGTCACTGCGCGCCTTGCGCAAGCCCATTGTCGGTCGGGTGGTTTCCTCAGCTGGGCTGGGAGGGGCTCCAGGATCAGGTCCTCCCTGTCTTGCTTCTCAGTGGGGTGATGGGGAGGAGACCTGGCCACCCAGCGCTCAGGGGCAGCTGAGAACAAGGACCTGCTGGAGCTGGAAGTGCCGTGGTGTTGAGGGGTGGGGTGGGCAGCTTCTCACACCTGCCTCCTGCCTCCACCTGTCTACCATTCCCCCACCCTGACTTGTCCCAGCCCAATGCTGACAGCACTGCCCCCAGCCCCATACATGGTTCTGCCTGGCTGGCCTGCCCTTGGTACCTGGCATAGAACACACAGAAGGCACTCGGCTAATGCTGGCCAGGCCCGCTCATGGGGAGTGCACGGCTGTGCAGCACCAGGGAACCGGGACAGCAGCGCCGGCAGAAATCACAGCGGTAAACTTGTCCCGGTTGTAAGCATCAAGGTGGCAACGGACATGGGTCCCCCCACTGCACTGTGGCCCTGAGCACTGTATAGCAGCCCTGCAATGGGAGCCATTATCTTGTCCCTTTGACAGAGGAGGAAACTGAGGCACAGGGAGGTGAAGTAGCTGCCCCCAGTAGTGCCTCCTCGCTTACTCACCACCCCCTGTACCACAGTGCAGCCGCTTCTCCCACCAGCTGGGGTTCCTTGGACCCCCAAGCCTGGGAAGGGGGAGGTGAGTTTACAAAGTGGAGAACTTAAAAGGAGAAAAGCGGAACCAGAGGTCTGAGAAGCCCTGAGTGGTAGAGTAAGGCCTCCAGCGCTGCCTCTGGGTGCAGGGCAGAGTGGCAAAGTGAAGGGGGAGAGGCACAGGGCACCATGGGGGCCCAATTCCTACTTCGGGGATCTCTGTGATAGAGCCGAGGGTCCCCTTCGTGGGGGTAGATGCCCAGGGCTAGCCGTTCCCACTGTCTGTGTGGACCTGAGTCCTGGACATGCCCGAGTGACTCAGGAGCGGCTGCTTGGGCGGGCTCGGGCACCCCAGGATGTTATACATTCTGGGAACTGGACAGGAGCGGCTGCTTGGGCGGGCTCTGGCATCCTAGGAACATTCTGGGAACTGGAATCAGCCACTAAAGAAATTGTAGCTGTAGGCGGTGACCCTGGGAGTGGGACCTGGGGACATGGCTGGGTCAGCATGGGGACACCTGGCTCCAGCAGGGGCTCTGGTCTGTCCTGGGGTCTTTGGGGCCAGGGCTGCGGCCCTGGGCAGGCTTCCTCCAGGCGGAGGTCCTGGGGCAGCCGGCCTGGCTCCCCCACTGTGTAGCCTCTAATTTGTCATCTCCCATGAAGGCGATTTGGTTCATAATTCTGAAACTCTGAAAGAGGTCGAAAGAGGTCGAAAGAAGCAGAGAGGCCCTCGGTGGATATGCCGAGCTTTTCTGCTGGTGCTTTGTCCCACTACTCTGGGTGGCCTGTGCTCCTCTTCGAGCCTCGGTTCGCGGGGAGGGCCTGAATCTGCCAGCTCCTCTCAGGATCTCCTTCTCTCCGGGCCCTCCCCAGCCTTAAGGAGCCTCCCAGACAGAAGGGTGGACAGAACCACCTGGGCAGCCCGAGAGACACGCGGGAGTCCTCCTGTGGACAGCCCTGCCAGCTTCCGCCCAGCCCCAAGCTTCATTTGCATCTTGAGGAGTAAGGGGTGGTGAAATGGGAATGCTGGTCTGGCTCAGCTGGTCGTGGGCATAAGTGCCGGCTGGATGGATGGCATCTCTTCCTCCTGTCTTATGTCCTGGGGTCCAGGTGCTTCCCAGCGCCATGCCCCTGCTGCTATTGCTTGCCCTAACCCTCACCCTAACCAGGACATGGACTTCCACCCGCAGGCCACTCTCTCCCTGGCCCACCATGTACCCAGCACCCAGGAGAGCTCCAGCGTTGTTTCACCAAGCCATGAATAAATCAACAGATTCACGTTGTCTGTGCTTCTCTCCAGCCCCACTGCCTTGGCCTGAGCTCAGGCCTCACCTTTCCAGCCTGGCTGGGCTGGCACTCCGGGCTCCATGCAGCCACACTCCTGTCTACCCTACCTGGTCCAGGCCCTGGGCTTTTCTTGCCTCCAGGCCTGACCTGTCCTTGGAGCCAGGCAGAGGGAGGGAGACAGGCAGGGCTCCTGGGGCTTGCTGAGAATTGCCCCCAGTTCCGTGGGAGAGAGGCCAGCACCCCCGAGGGGCAGACAAGCCCCTGGGGAAGGCTGGGGGTGCAGAGTAAGGGAGGCGGGAACCCCCTAGGACCCCATCCCACCATCTCTGATTTCTCAAGCTATCTGGTTCCTGACCCCAGCTTCTCAACTGCCCCAGGAAGGAGGACCTGCATCTGCCAGCCCCTCTCTCAGGATCTCCCTCCTCCTGGGCCCACCTCCCAGCCATAAGGAGCCCCCTAGACAGAGGGGTGGACAGAAGCCATGTGGGCAGCCCAAGAGACGCACAGAGGTCCCCAGGTTGGCAAGGCTAACTGGTTACAGACAGGTCCTTTGGGGCCCCAGCCCCTCACCAGCCTTTGGAGGAACAGCCGATGGCTCCCGCTCTCCAGGGTGTCCTTTCTGGGCTCTTACCTTATCCTTGGGGCCCCTTTTAGTGCCAAGGGCCTTTCTGTCCCCCGACTCCTGTGCACAGATCCTGGAGCATCAGTCACAGCGTGACAATGGCCGTGGTTCCTTGTTCGGATGACAGACGACGGAGAGGCGGCTCACAGCCATGCTCCCTCTGCGCTCTCCCAGCCCTGGGGGGTCAGGATGGGAAAGTTCTGACTTCTTTGGAGGAGGTCTTGTCATCAAACTCACTCTAGGGTGGGAGTACGGGTGAAGACCTCTGGCTTACACCCAGCCCTGAGCTTCATGTGCATTTTGAGGTGTAAGGGGTGGGCTGGGTGCTGGTGCCTGAGGCCCTCCCTCCTTCCCACCAGACCTTCCTTCCCAGCCGCTGAGGGAGACCGGCCTGTGGCCGTCGCCTGCCTGTTGCCAGGCCATTTATGGGATCCTCAGTCCCGTCAACCAGGGCTATCCTGCTTTACCGACAAGAAGAGATGGCTCCTGAGATTACACAGGCCCGCCTGGAGGCCTAACCAGCAAGCTTTGGGGCCAGGTTGGCCCCTATCGCCTGGACCCCAGCCCAGCTCCTTGGCTGAGCCCAGCTGCCCGGTGACTCAGACCCACAGAGTCTGCTGAGCGGGCGAGGGCCAGGGCGGGGTGCCAGCAGGTATAAGGCAGCCGGCCAGGGCGCTGAAAGCCCGACCTCACCAGGAGAACATGCAGTTCCACACTGGGCTCCTGCTGGCCGCCGTCCTGAGCCTACAGCTGGGTGAGTCCAGGGGCTGGGGCCACCTCCTGCTCAGGGCCCCCATCGCTCTAGCCCAACCGCTGTCCCTCCAGCCCTGGGCCGTGACTACCCACCTCAGGAGAACCCATTCCTGTCCCCCACCATCTGCCAGGTGCAGCTTTTCCTCTGAAAGCCTCCTGCAATCCTGCAGGCCCATCCAGCTCAGCCCCAGCCCACACACTGACCCCCACACTGACCCCCCAACTTCTCAGGGCGCACAGCCCTTGGCTCAAACCCCCTCTTCCTCTCCCCAACCCCCAGACCTCTCCAATCCATAGTGACGCTCCTCACACACGCACCTTTGTGTACGCGCATACACACACTCTGAATTTGCACCCCCCCGCCCTCTTGGGCCTGGCCTCCCAACTGGCTTGTCTCCTGAGGCCACCCTCCCTGGACTCCCTCCTCCCTCTTGCCTGGGAAAACCAAGTCCCTCTGCTCTCCCATCCCCAGTCCCTGCGCCCAGGTCCTCTCCTCTGCTCCCTGCTTCCCTGGGTGATTTTACCCACTGCCCATCCCCCAATCCTCACGCCCCCCTACAGTGCCCACGTCTGCTACAGCTGGTCCTGTCCCCCCAGCTTCA
Organism: Macaca mulatta; assembly: GCF_049350105.2. Taxonomy (NCBI): domain Eukaryota; kingdom Metazoa; phylum Chordata; class Mammalia; order Primates; family Cercopithecidae; genus Macaca; species Macaca mulatta. The sequence continues at coordinate 153,149,013 of NC_133413.1, read as the reverse complement.
GGCCCCTTGGCCCAGGGCCTTCCTGAGGGCTCCAAGGGTATGACTCCTCTAGCACAGCCATGCACACCTGGCCTTGGCATCCCCCAGCAGAGCCCGAGCATCTTCTCTTGGCAGGGCATCTCCACTCCCATCCCGAGACCTGAACAAAACCAACTGGCCCCTTGATCGGCCGGCCGCCCCCACCTCCAAGCCCAAGCAGCCCAGCCCCCCAGGGGCCAAGCCTCTGCGTCCCTGGCTGTGGGTTGGATGACCTGGGTATCCCCTGCCTCCCAGGCCCTGAATGAGCAGGTGGTGGAGCATCGGTGAGTCCCTGGCGCTGGCTCAGGTGTCTCTTACACCCCTCCAGCCTCCATCCCCAGGGGCACCCTCCTGGCCTGTAAGCGGCTGAGCCGCTGACTCTGAGGACTGCCCCAGGGTCATGAGGACAGACCAGCTCTGTGATGAAGGTCTGAGACACACAGGGGCTTGGGAGGGTGGGCATGTGTAGGGGGCAGGCAGGAGCTGCTTCCATGCCACCCTTGGGCACCCATATCCTCACCCCTTCCTTCCGGTGCCCCAGCCTCCTGCCTATCTTCCCTGCTACCCCCCACCCCAGGCAGCTGTGACAGCCAAGGGGAGCTTCAAGCCACTTTGGTGGGAAGGGGCAGAGGGGGGCTTGGAGGCAGCTGCCACCACCTTTCTTTTTTGAAGGTGGGGTCTCAGCTTGCTCTCCGGGGCTGGTAGAGGGGCCAAAGCTGATGGTAGGGGCCTGCCCTGGCCGGAACTTCCCGTCTGTGTCACCTTCTCTGTGGTGTCTCGATGGAGGATCCCACCCACAGGACCTAGGGGTGACTAGAGGACTCTGGCCAGTGGCAGGGGCCTGGTGTGCACTGAGGTCTGAGGTCAGCTCCGTGCTGGTGCGTGCAGAGCCATGCTGTCAGGAACCCGGGCTTGGAGCTGGCGCTGACCGGGGCTGACTCCAGCCCTTCTCCACCTTTGGCAACAGTGAGGCAGGGGCAGCCCAGCAGATACGGGATAAGGCAGGCATGGCTTCCAGTGTCCTGAGGTTGGGCTGCCTGGGGCACAGCTCAAGAGGAAGCCAGGGCCTGTGCCTGGTGCCTGTGACAGAGCAGCCCTCACATCCTTATGGTCACACCATTGGCCCTGTCACCCTGCAGGCTCCTATGCAGAGAGAGCAGACCCGGGGCCAGCAGGTGTTAGGGACTCTGTTACACAGTCTTGGGTGTGTGAACCTAGGGTGAGGACAGGGAGGGAGGGAGTTTGAGGCTGAGAAATGGACGGAGGTGGTCAGGAAGGAGAGGACAGAGTCAGGGATGAAGAGGGGCAGAGACCAGGCAGGGAAGCCGTTGGGGAGTGCCCAGGAGGGCTAGTGGGCCTTGGGAGTGGAGCAGTGCCCAAAGCAGAGAGCAGGACTGCTGGGCAGAGACACAGCAGCACTGGCGGAAGAACATAGTGTCTCCTGAGCACGGGCCATCCTCCTGGATAAAGCAAGGCAGAGCTCACCGCCCCCTGCTGCTGCTTGGGCGCTGCCACTGTAGCAGGATATTTTAAGGAATTAGAGAGACCGAGGGGTTGAGGAAGATATTTATTATTTAGGTGCAACGGCCCCATCGGATTAATAGCCAAAGGACTGAGCCCTGAACAAAGAGTTAAGTTACCTTTTAAGCATTTCATGGGGTGGGGAGAGATCTCTGCAGGGTGAAGCATGTTACAGAAGCGAGAAACAAAGACAGTTATTCAATTAATTGAGACATGCATTACATCATTTCTTACTTTTCAAGGAAAAACATGTTTTACGACTTGAGTTTATCTGTCTGTGACCTTGCAACTGCACAGCTAGAGAAACACGGTCTTCCCAATGCCTGGGAAAGGGAGAGAGAAGGCTCACCAGCCACAGACAAACAGGCAGTTAAGTTTTAAAGGACTCCAGTTCTTTCTTTTCCTCAGGGAATTGGGTTTTCTTACATGCAACTGAGTTTCTGTTTACACGTTCTTTTTTTTTTTTTTTTTTTTTTTTTGAGATGGAATCTTTCTCTGTCGCCCAGGCTGGAGTGCAGTGGTGCGATCTCGGCTCACTGCAACCTCTGCCTCCCAGGTTCAAGCAATTCTCCTGCCTCAGTCTCCTGAGTAGCTGGGATTACAGGCACATGCCACCACGCCCAGCTAATTTTTTTGTATTTTTAGTAGAGATGGGGTTTCACCATATTGGTCAGGCTGGTCTTGAACTTCTGACCTCAAGTGATCCACCCACCTTGGCCTCCCAAAGTGCTGGGATTACAGGCATAAGCCACCACGCCTGGACTACACATTCTTTAATTTCTTTTAATTCCTGTTCTACCACGTCCTGGTCGCCCTTGCCCTGGGCTCCCTGTGGAGGCAGGAACAGCCCCATCATCTCAGCCACCAGAATCCGGTCCCAGGGGTCTAAAGGGTACCACTCAGTACCCAGAGGCAAAAGGGGGCATGGCCAGAAAGAGCGTCTCAGGGCCCCTCTACCTCCCCCACACCCCACACCCAGGGACCCCAAACAGCCAGGCTGCTGTACCCTCACTCCCCTGGGATATCACACCACAAGCCAGGGCTGCCCGGCCCCACCCTTGCCCAAGGCTCCTTCCTGGGCAAGGATGCAACCAGCTGGCTCCAGCTGCAGGGCTGCCAGGCACCCTAAGATGAGGGACAGGGGCCCAGTTCCTAGGAGGACTGGATCACAGAGTTGGGAGACTGGCCACTGAGAAGGGGCATGTGCTGCTGGGTGGAGTTGAGTGGGCACCGTCACTGCAGAAGGTGGCCCACACCTGCCTCCGGTCCATTTGTGTCCTGTCTGTCCCCATGCCGGCAGCTGCAGCCCAAGCCTTGTGGTGTCACCAGTGCACGGGCTTCGGAGGGTGCTCCCGTGGATCCAGATGCCCGAGGGACTCCACCCACTGCGTCACTACTGCCACCCGTGAGTGAGGGGGCCAGCGGTGGGCTGGCCATGCCCTTCTTGCCCAGGTGGGAAGATGTGGGCTCAGAGGGGGACAGAGCCTGATCCAGGCACCCAGTAAGTCAGAAGCATAGGGGAGAGTGTCCACCAGCGATGCCAGGGAAGGGTATGAGCAAAGGGCCACGTCTGCCCCCAGGAGTGCCCGCATGCTTCATGTACCTGGGGTGTCTGACCCTCAGCTCAGTGGCAGATGGGGCAGCACGGTCTGGGCAAACAGAGGCTCAGGGAGCTCCATGGTTTCTCTCCTGCCCACTCAGGGGTCCTCAGCAACATCGAGAACTTGCCTCTGGTCACCAAGATGTGCCACACGGGCTGCCCCGATATCCCCAGCCTGGGCCTGGGCCCCTACGTATCCATTGCTTGCTGCCAGACCAGCCTCTGCAACCATGACTGACGACTGCCCTCCCCCAGGCCCCCGGACACTCAGCCCCCACAGCCCTCACGGCCTGGCGCCAGGGCTCACGGCCGCCCCTCCCTCGAGCCTGGCCGGCCCACATCTCCCGGCCTCTGCAGCCACCATCCAGCATCACTTGTCCTTGGGAAGTCCTGTGTGGAGTCTTGTCTAAATCTGCTGCTGTCCAAGCCTGGGGCCCATCGTGCCTGCCACCCCTTCAGTTCCCAACCTCCCCCAAATAAAATATGATTGGATCATGTGGCACAAGCTATCCAGTGGGAGTGGAGCCCCGCCATCCTGGGCTTGGGGGTAGAGGGGAGTAGATTTGGGAGTGCCTCGCTACCTCACCCCAGGCTAAACCCTACTACCCCACCCCCACCTGCCCTTATCACGGAACAGGCCCTCCCACCTCCAGCCACTGTCAGGCCTGAAGGGCACAGGGGCCCAGGCCCCCCAGGCAGTTGCTGTTCCTGAAGTAGCCAGAGTGGGAGTTGGGGCTGGGGCACACGAGGAGACTCCCACCCCAGAGCGGGAGTTGGGAAGCCTCAGAGAAAGGACATCCCGGCTGAGACACGAAGGCTGTGCGGGGTGGAGGAAGGGAGGAGGGGCCCTTGGCAAAGACGGCTGCCGCAGGCCTTCTGGAATAGGGAGAGAGGTGAGGCAGGCTGTAGCTTCCTCACCCTCGCCTTCATACACACCCCTGGGCCAGTGGCCCGGCCTGCCCTTCTCTAGGAAACCCCCAGTTCTGGTAGGGAACACTACCTCCAGCTCCTCTGGGCCACTGGGTACCCAGCATGCAGGGCAGGGCGCTGGGGAGAGATGCTGGGAGTGGGATGAATCAGACTGAGGTGATGGGCAGCTGTGGCCGCCCATCTCGGGGTGGACGTGGGAAACTAGGTGAGCGATGTTTGTGGAAGTTGATCACTCGCTAGGCAAACATGGCGTCATGGCTGAGCTTCGGGCTGCAAGGTTGAATGAGACCCCCACATAAGCCTGGCACTCCCCTCGGAGAGGCTGAGGCGAGTCCACATCTGCAGGTCCCCCCCACTGAGTTAGCACCTGCCGAGAAAAACACCGTCAGTCCCTTTCCTCGGCCTTTCTTGTTCTCACCTTCGCAAAGTTCTGGTGAAGAATCAGCTCAGGAGAAAGCTGATGCAATTGTCAAGCTGCTCCACAAGGAGGGGGTGTCCCAGGCAGGGCCTCCGGACATTCAGGTGCCAGGACAACTTTCAGAGTAGCCCCAGGCACAGAAGGAGATGCAAACGGGGTGCGCTGGAGATACTCAGATAAGCTCAAGAATTGAGGTGACAATGGAGTGTTTCTCAGATCTGCGGGGGAGGGACAGGGCACCCCACAGCCACCGTGGAGCACTGCAGCGTGGAGCACTGCTGCGAGAACAGGGTAAGGCTGGATCCTCACCTCTCTCGTTATAGCCAAAGGCATTCCAACTGAATCAGAGGTTTCGATATAAAAAGAAGAGGTTTTTAAATGCTAGACAATTCAGAATAGAAAAGCAAGACACATTCCTGAAGGGACTGGACACAGAGTTGCTGTAAACACAGTAATTCCACTCCTGGGCCAAATTCCACCCCCAGACGTGGCCCAAGAGGAGTAAACAGGCGTCCACACAAAAGCCTGTGCACAAACATTCGCAGCGGCGTTATTCACAGCAGGCAAAAGGCAGGAAAAACCCAAATGCCCATCAACTGATGGATGGATCCACAGAGATGACAGACCCGTACCAGGGGATGTTATTCAGCCACATAAAGGAATGAAGCCCTGACCCACGTCAAAACACTGGGAGCCTTGAAAATACGGGGGAGCCTTGAAAACAAACACGACGCTGAGTGAGACAGCAGCCGTGCACAACAGGCCAAGCAGTGTACAATTCTATTTCTCAGAAGTAGCCAGAATAGGGAGCTCTATAGAGAGGAAAGGAGATGAGTGGTTACCAGAGGATGGCAGGGATTATTAAGAAATAGGGAAAGGCCGGGCACGGTGGCTCACGCCTGTAATCCCAGCACTTTGGGAGGCCAAGGAGGGTGGATCACCTGAGGTCAGGAGTTTGAGACCAGCCTGGGCAACATGGTGAGACCCCGTTTCTACTAAAAATACAAAAATTAGCCAGGTGTGGTGGCACATCCCTGTAATCCCAGCTACTTGGGAGGCTGAGGCACGAGAATCACTTGAACCAGGGAGGCGGAGGTTGCAGTGAGCTAAGATCATGCCACTGCACTCCAGCCTGGGCAACAGAGCGAGACTCCATCTTAAAAAACAAACAAAAGGAAATAGGGAAAAGCCAGAGTACTTTTCCTGCTCTCACACAATACAGTACTTCACCCCGTCACCAAAGTGTGTGTGTATTTCTCTCCACCAGCAACCAAGCCACACTGCAGTGGACACCGTCTGGGTGTCCTCCATTCAATTCCGATGCCATTCCCATGGAGGTCGCGTCAGATCCCGCAGGTGGAGGGCTCAGTCCCACGTGATGAGCCCCGCTTCCGATGCCAGTCACAAGCCCCAGGTGTGGCCTGTGCTTCTGACCGACCTGCCATGAATCAGGGTTCCCACGACCCCCTCCTCGGGTTTGATGACTTGCTGGAGCAGCTCACAGGACTCAGGGACGCACTGACCAGCATTTACCCATTTATGACACAGGCTGTGACGAAGGTGCGGATGCACAGCAGGTGGAAGAGACACGCGGGGCAGGCACGGGGAGGGGCGCGGAGCTCTCAGGCCCTCCCAGGGGCACCCCCAGGCACCTGCGCACGCTCTGCTGTCGGAAGCTCCCTGAACCCTGTCCTTTTGGGGAATTACGGAGGCTTCATTACGTAGGCATGATGGATTAAACTACCGGCCACTGATGAACCCAACCTGCCGCCCCCTCCTCTCCCCTGAAGGCTGGGGGTGGGGCTGAAGTCCCAGCTCTCTAATCCTGTGGGTCCCCATCCTGAAGCTCCCTGGGGACCCCCAGTCACCAGTCCTCTCATTAGCGTACAAAAGATGCCCTTGCCACTCCAGGGATTCCAAGGGTTTTAAGAGCTGTATGTCAGGAAACCAAAATATCCATTTCACAATCTCACAAAATAAGCATCTCACGTTCTCACAGGAATGAACCAACGAGAGTGCTAAAGCGTTCAGGGTTTATTTTCAAGATGATGAAAATGTGCTAAAACTGTGAATACACTAAAAACCACTGAATTACACACTTTAAATGGGTGGATTGTGTAGTATGTGAAGTATATTCAATAAAGCTGTTAAAAAAAATTTTAAAGAAAAGACACAAAACCAGAATTGGGATTCATAAATACTATCTAAAAATCTAAAATAAAATAAAATAAAACAAAATAAACAAACTGAAAGACAAGAAAAACAAGGAAATATTTGCCACACATGTAACATACGATGATTCCCTCCACACATAATGTCCACGAAAAGAGTCAAACTGTAAAATATGTGAAGACATTTATTCTGAGCCAGATATGAAGGGCCATAGCCCATGACACAGCCCTCAGGAGACCTGAGAACATGTGCTCAAGGTGGCTGAACATGGGGCACAGTCTAGTTTTAGGGAGACTGAAGACATCAATAAAATACATGGAAGAGGTACATTGGCTCCATCCGGAAAGGCGGGACAACTCCGGGGGATGAGGCTGGGGCGGGGTGGGGCGGGGGTGGCGCGGGAGGCGGGATTCCAGGATTTAGGCAGATTTAAAAATTTTCTGATTGGCAATTGGTTGAAAGAGTTAAGATTATCTAAAGACCTGGAATCAATAGAAAGGAATGTGTGGATTATAAGGGGTGTGGAGACCAGGGTTTTATCATCAGATGAAGCCTCCAGGTAGCAGGCTTCCGAGCCAATAGATGGTAAATGTTTCTCATTAGACTGCAGGTCTGTGTGGATGTTAACACTGGTCAGCTTTCCCTGAATTCCAAGAGGGAGGAGGGATGATGAGGCTGTCCAACCCTTTCCCATCATGGTCCGAACCAGTTTTTCAGGTTCACTTCGGAATACCCTAGCCGAGAAGAGGGTCCATTCAGATGGTTGGGGGCGGGGGCTTAGAATTTTATTTTTGGTTTACGGTAAATAATCCTTCCAGATCCCCAAAGAGCAACAGATATGAGCAGCCTGTTCAGAGAAAAAGCCATTCAAGTGGCCAAGCCAAGGAGAAGAAATTCATCCGTACTTAGAATCAGAGAGGTGCCAAGCAGTATCGTAAACCCCCAGGCAGGAGAGCGACCCGGCCACGTGGTGAGAAAGGACACGGACCAGCCTCTGTGCTGTCACAGATGCAGCCCTTGCAGGACAAATCAGCCCTGTCCAGGAAACTTCAAAATGCCACTAGCACTTTGTTGAATGCTGGCTCCCTAAAATGTCACCAAAAACCCAAGGACAGGTCACCCCAGCTCCCTCCAGCACTCCTGGGATTTGAGTCTGATTTGAGGTAGGTCTTCCTAGGTGGGGGTTCAGTTAGGGTTGGACCAGGACTCGGAAAAAGTAGTTTAGAATTTTGAGGCCATGGGTTCTGAGTCTGGAGGTGTCCCCCAACAGTTTCTATTGAAGAGTCAATAGGCCTTTTGGGAAGATCTTCAATAAATGATAGCTATTTGCTGCTTTATCTTCCTAGAAGCGTGAAGCTCAGGAATGAAGACGCAGGGTGGAAAGTCGTGGTCTAGGCCTGGCACGATGTCTCACTCCTGTAATCCCAGCACTTTGGGAGGCCAAGGTGGGCAGATCACTTGAGGTCATGAGTTCAAGACCAGCCTGGCCAACATGGTGAAACTCCATCTCTACTAAAAAACACGAAAATTAGCCAGGCGTGCTGGCATGCGCCTATAATCCCAGCTGCTCAGGAGGCTGAGGCAGGAGAATCACTTGAACCCAGGAGGGGGAGGTTGCAATGAGCCGAGATAGCACCATTGTACTCCAGCCTGAGTGACAGAAGGAGACTCTGTCAAAAAAAAGGGAAGGGGAGGGGAGGAGATGGGAGGGGATCGTGGTCCCATGAACAGTGAGCCCTGTGGGTGGAGTTGGCTCCGGTTCTCAGTGTGAACAAGCCCCACTGCTCCCCACTGCTCCTAACAGGGTAGGGGGCAAAGAACGTGCACAGACAGATGTTCCCTGCAGTTTTCCCATCATGAAGCTGCAGGTGAGCTAACCTGTGTGCATGCAGAGGGTGGCACTGGAGGGCACATCCCTTCTGGAAGGACACAGGATACCTCCTTCCAACGTACAGCCCTTGGTGCTATTTGTGCCTCCACTTCCTTTTCAACATAGTAACATTGGTTTAGGAGCCATTGGTCTGCCCTGCTGGAGCCCCTCAGGGGGGATGCCCGGGAGAGCCAGAGCCCAGGTGGGGTAGCCCTTGAGACTCCCGGGAGGAGACCACCCTGAGGGCAGGCTGCGCGGGAAGGCTCACTGGGCCCTGGAGCTGCCGTGGCAGAGACAGCTCTTCTGGGTTCTGGGTGAGGGTGGGTGTTGCCAACATAAACTGGGAGGGACCGTGCAGGGGACAAGGCCACAGAGGGGGACAGTGCCAGCTCCTACAGGGCTCTGCGTGTCAGACTCAGGATTGTGTCTCCTGCCCACTCAGCACCTCTAAACCTGACTCCTTCCAGCCAGCCCCCAGGCCTCCCTGAGCCTTGCTGGCATCTAGCCTGGAAGGGTGCCCCGGCCTGAACTTTTGACACTTCCTTTTCCCGGTCCACCCAGGAAGCTGCTCAAATAGAGAAATTCCTCTTTTGGAGGCAAAAAAAGAAATGAGGCCGTCCCATACGAGTGTGATCAGAAACTGCCCTGCCCCGGGCTTGGCCACAGCCTCCCACATGGGGCCTGGGGACTCCTGCCCCAAAGCAGAGGACGGGGCAGGGGTGAGAGGATGGAGGAGAAGCCACCAAGAGCAGAGCAGGTGGGGCTGTGTACAGGCAGGGCGTCCCTGGGTGCAGGGGAGATGCCCCCAGTGCTGCCCCTGTGGCACCTCACTGTGGCTTGGGGCCAGCCTGTGTTGGTAGAAGGCCCTGGCTTCCACCCACAACCATGCCAGGACACTGCCTGGCGCTGCAGGGGCTGGAAAACCACAGCTCCCTTTCCCAGGGGCCCTGGAGCCTAGGGGCGACCTCTATTTCCTGAATGTGGAAGGCAGGAATCCAGACAAGGCACCTACTTCTCGGCTGGCCACACGGGGTCCTGGTTCATGGGGCTTCCTGGCCACAGGCCACCTGGCAAAGGTATACACATGCACAGGCCCCGCCCACCGCCTCCCTGATGAGCAGTGGCTCCGCCCACCGCCTCCCTGATGAGCAGTGGCTCCGCCCACCGCCTCCCTGATGAGCAGTGGGCATGGGGTCTCATTCCAGGAGTCTTTCCTCAAGGCCCATTGAGAGCCATCAGAAGACATTACTTGCAAGTGACCCTTGAGGGTCAGATTCTGGAGCTGGTCATCCAACCTCTGAGGGTCCCATCAGCCGAGAAGATGGGCAGCAACAAATCAGCTTCCAAATCCCTCCCCTGGGATGAGGTGGCCATGGAAGGTGAGGCTTTGGGGACAGCTGCACTTCATCATAAAGGCGAGAAGGGGGGAGGCAAGAGCAGAGGCCAGAAGCCACCTCCAATGAACCTCAGCACTTGCAGAGAGAATGACAAAGTTGGGGGTTTTACTGTTTGGTGCAAGATGCAGCCAGGGACGGAACATGTCTGCTAGTGGCAGAAAAGGAAGACAGAGACTGAAGCCGGAGGAGGATGCAGTGTGCGTGGCTGACTGGCAGGCAGAGGGGTCACCTAAGGAGGACTGGAGGCCCTAGGGCAGAGAGTAGCCTCCGCAGATGCCAGCAAGGAAACAGGGACATCAGCCCTGTGACCTCAAGGACGCGGATTCTGCAGTGCCTGAGTGAGCCTGGACGAAGATTCTTTCTGGAACCTCCAGGTTCGAGTCCAGCCCCACCACACCTTGACTGCGGCCTGTGGGACCCTGAGCAGAGAGCCCAGCTGAACCCACGTGACAAGAAAGACCGTAGCTAAAAATGAGTGTTGTTTTAAGCCACTACGTGTAGGGTGATTTGCTACCCAGCAATAGACGCTAGTGCAGCTTGAGGCTCTGATGAAACTGGTGGCCACGTTGAACGGGCCCACATGGCCGGGAGCTGAGGGCGGCCTCCACCAACAGACAGTGAGGAACAGAATTTGGCCAACTCCACACCAGTTTAGAAGCAGGTCCTCCCCAAGCTGAGCCTTGAGATGATTATGGCTCAGCCAAAGCCTGCACTGAAGCCTGGGAGTGACCCAGCAGCAACATGAAGCCATGCCCAGACTCCGAAACAGAAACAGTGATGCAGTAAGTGTGGGCAGCCACAGGATACTGACTGACTGCAGGGCGTGAGCAGACACAGAACACTGGGTACTGATGGGACACCAGATGACCATGGACAGACCCTGGGTAGCACGGGACATGGCAGACCATGGAACCTGAGCTCCCATCCCACCCTGGGTACCATCCGACCCACTGACCTGTCAGCAGAAACTGCCAGGGACCAGAGTGTGGCCTCTCTTCACTGCTGCCCTCCCCCACCAGAGTGCCTCTAGGAGACAGACTTGAAACTTCACCCCGGCCCATGGAGAGGGATCTGGGGAAGGTCCTGGAGAAAGGCCTCACAGCAGGGGTCCAGTGTGCCCAGAAAAGAGGCAGTGGTGTGGGAGCAGGTGCAAGGGCCCCATCTGATCCCTGGATCACAGTTCAGGAGTAATTTCTTGAAGTCAGCAGCTCCAGTGGCAGCCTGACAATTCCAAAGTTTAGTGGCAGCATTACTGTGGGTGGAGGTCATCCCTGGAGGCTGTCTCTGGTCACACATTGAGCCCTGATCCTAGTTACACACTGATCCCAATCCAAGTCACAAGCTGAACTCTGACATTTGTCACATGCTGAGCCCTGCTCCCAATCACACACTAAGCCTTGATCCTGGTCACAAGCTGAGCCCTGACATTTGTACATGCTGAGACCTGCTCCTAATCACACACTAAGCCCTGATCCTAGTCACAAACTGAGCTCTGACTTTTGTTACATGCTAAGCCCTGCTCCTGATCACACACTGAGCCTTGATCTTAGTCACAAGCTGAGCTCTGACATTTGTTACATGCTGAGCCCTGCTCCTGATCCTGATTACAAGCTCAGCCCTGGCATTTGTTATGTGCTGAGCCCTGTTCCTGATCACACATTGAGCCCTGATCCTGAATACAAGCTGAGCTCTGACATTTGTTACATGCTGAGCCCTGCTCCTGATCGCTACTGAGCCCTGATCTTAGTCACAAGGTGAGCCTTCCTCCTGATCACACATTGACTCTGATCCTGGTCATGTGCTGAGCTCTGACATTTGTAATATGCTGAGCCCTGATCTTAATAATACACTTATCCCGGATTCTGGTCACACACTGAGCCCTGACCCAGAAGTTCCTAGTGGAACTGAGGAGGGAAGGGTGTGGTCTTCTCGAAACACAGTCCTCCCAAAGAAAGCCAGCCCAGACCCTGGCTAGGCCACATTTTTCCACACCCCAATCAGGCAGCTGCAACTTTGCAGAAAGGCTTAGCCTGGATCTCTCCACTGGGGGTCAGGCAGAAATTCCAGGAGGAGCTGGATGCCTGGGGGCCAGGCGTGTGTTCTGGGTAGAAGGCACAGGTGGGGCCCCTGGGTTTGAGGACAGGAAGGAGCTGGGCCATGCCATGTCAGAGGAATTGGGTCAGGCCTCAAGAGGAACCCAGGGTGTGTAGGGTGGGGTGTCTAATCCAGTTAGCTGCACCCAGCATCAACGGCCAATTGCAGCGTGGCTGAGTGGCACCATGCAAAACCAGACAGGCTTGCTGCTGTTCGGCCTTCACCCAGCCCTGGCTGGGCGGCCTTGCCTAAGTCAATTACTTCTCAGAGCCATAGTTCCCTTATGCAAAATAAATGCATTAGCACTGTGCACTTCTGGAGCTGCAGTGAGGAAAAGTGAGATCCACTAGGCTAAGTCTCTGACACAAGTGGGGTGTTAGGGAATCCTGGGTGCCCCGCTCACTACCCCTGCACACTCTGCCCCCACCTAGTGCTCAGGGAGACACAGGCTCTCTCAGTCGCTGGGGCGAAGACCAGATCCCAAACAGAGCTGATCCAGCAAGAAAACCCAGGGACCCCAAAAGGGCCATGGCAAGGAGGGGGTGCGGGCAGGTGAGTGCAGTCTACCAAAGACAGAATTTCAACCAATGGGGCAGGAGAGGGAAGGGCATTCCTGGCAGTGGGAACAGCAGGAGCGAAGACCAGGAGGGGGTGGGATTTAGGCGCTCGGGCTGAAGAGCTCCAGTGTGAGTCTCAGCATAGCTGACATCATGGCCTTGATGGCCAGGGCCCAGGAAGACGCAGGCTGCTTGTCATGCATCCGTCCCCCCACCCCCACACACTACACACTGGCAGCAGCAGGACTGGGAGCAGGAGGTGGCAGGATCACAGACCAGACACAACCTGGGGAGGCTGGTGCAGGCACTCTGGGGGGATGTCCGTAGGGGGAGCGGGGAGCTGAGCTGGAGATGGCCTGAGTCATCCCAACCCAAAGTCACTGTCCCCTGTCTGAGCCCGGGGCAAGGAACTTTCCCTCAGTTTCCTTACCTGCAAGCAGGCGGTAAGCCCTGCCTGAGGGCAGCCTTATCGGAAGGTTAGAGATGAAGGTGTCCAGCTGGCAGGTGGCTGGGGGCATGGGATTAGCGCCCCCAAGGGACCCCAGCTCCTCCCCACCCCACTCTCCATCCAGGACCTTCTCTGCTGACCCAGTAGTTTTTGGCGTTTGTCTCCTTAAGCCTCTGAGCAAACCGTGTAGCTGACTGTCCGGGTGGCAGTTCAGTCCCAGGCCCCCAGTACCCAGCCTGATCACCCAAAGGAGCTGGGAGGTGGGACCAAGGTCCTCCTGGGAAGATTCCAGCCCGGAATCTGGGAAGATCCAGCACACGGATCTGCCCTGGAACACAGATGACCTGAAGCAGGAAGGATCCCTGAGGAGCCAGCAGCAGAGAGTGGCCCACCACCCTTCCCTGTCCCCTTCCAGGCCGTGTAGGGGGGTCCCTGGGCTGCCTGGGGTGAGTCAGTGGGGGCTGTCCTGGATGGAGGGGAGTGGAGAGAAGAGTCGAGTCATAGGGTGTGTAGGAGTCAAGGAGGGTCCCCACAAAGGGAAGGGGGGGCAGCCCCAGGCCACGGCAGCAGAGGTGGGGAGCTGGAGGGGTCAGGAAGGGGCCGGGAGGGGACCCGCCCGTTACTGGAGGAATGAGGAAGAGACAGGGAGGGTCCCAGGTGGGTGGGGTGGGCCTAGAGGGCCAGGCTGCGAGTGGGAGGAGCAGCCTGGAAGGATAGGGAGCCCCTGGAGGCGGGCCTGGGGCGGGGTCTTCACACCTCCACCCTCGGGAAACTTGATCCCACTAATCCGCTCAGCAGACCGGTCTGTCGGCCACCTCACTTGGTGTCCGCTGTACCCCGCCGGGCAGGAGCACTCCCACTAGGGTGAGAGCACGGAGGAGTGGGCCGGACCATGAGGGGGATGCGGCTGGCGCTCCTGGCGCTGGTGCTGGCTGCCTGCGGAGAGCTCGGTGAGGCGTGGGACCCACGGGGAGCTGCGGCAGAGGGAGATGCCACCCACTGACATTCGCACACTGTTCCTGGGGAGGGCACCCCAGGAAGGGGCCTCAGAGGCAGGAGAAGCCAGAGGAGCGGGGCCGGGGTGTGGCCCACCCCTCGCCATAAGGAGAGGAGGGTGGAGATGGAGAGAGGGGCGGGCGGTGAGGGGGGCAGGAGCCTAATGAGGGTGAGCAGAGGGTGGCCTTTGAGGTAGGCAGGGGGCAGCCAGCCACATCCCTGGGCACCAGCCTGGGTGTCGCACTTTATGGGGGGTTATGGGCACCCGAAGGGCCTTGAGCAGGGGAAGGAAGGGGACCCCAGGGAGGCTTTGAGGCTGGGGTGGCAGTAGGGATGGAGACGAGTGGGGAAACCAGACACACGGGGTGGGGTGACTCCCTCACATGGGGCCTGAAACAACCATCGGGGCAATGTCGTGGACTCAACCAGAAGCAGCTGGGCCCAGAGACCCCTGGCAGATGGCTCTGCCCATTTCCCAGAAACAGGTGCACCAGAGGGGGCAGAGGCCCTGCTGGGTTCCCAAAGTGGGGACGGAGGAGTCAGGCCTAGCTGTGCAGCTGGCTGCCCCAGCCAGCATGGGGGCCAGCCAGACCCACCTGGGCTGCTGCCGTTGGGGCTGGGGTCACTAGAGCAGGAGGGAATTGAAGCCTCTCCGTCCCCCTGCCGGCCTGTGAGTCCCTGTGGGAGACGAGTGGGCACCCAGACGCAGCCTGGACGTAGCCTGGTCCACCCTGCATTCCATGGGCCTCCTGGCCGGATCCCTTAACCCCAACAGCAGCACTTCCCTGATGGGGAAACTGAGAGGGTAACCTGCTCCCAGCCACGCCCCCACCTGAGGCTTCCTGCTTGAGGTGCCTCTTGCTATGAAGATGCCAGGGCTTCAGTCCCCCTGAGTCTCCCAAACGTTTCCAAAGGGACTTGGCTTGGCCCCGCCCAGGCCTTGCCGGCTGGATCCCCGCCCCCAGCAGCTGACTCTGACTCTGGGATGCAGGGTCCCGAGGCGGAGCCCAGCCTGTCCCCAACCCCAGGCTCCTGGTATTGTTCCTGAGTTTTGGCCGGTGGGCACCTTGACCCTGGCCAGTGTCACTGTCCCCTTCAGACCTGGGCTTCCAGGACAGACTGTCTCTAGGCTTGGGAGGGGTGAAGCCTGCCTGACAGCCCTTGTCCCTTCTCCCCAGCGCCGGCCCTGCACTGCTACGTCTGTCTGGAGCCCACAGGAGTGTCCGACTGCAACACCATCGCCACCTGTACCATGAATGAAACCATGTGCAAGACAACACTCTACTCCCGGGAGATAGGTCAGTGGGCACGGAAGGCGGGCAGAGCTGGGTGCCCGGTCAGAGCCACCTCCAGCCCAGTCACCCCCAGCCAGCTTGGCCCCAGTGCACAGCCACCACCTCACCCATCTCCAAAAATGGCTTTCTGCCTGAGCTAGGCCTCCCTCTGCCCTCCCCTTTCTTCCTCTCTCCCTCCTATCCTTCAGTGGGGAACACATCTGCGACCTCGTTTTGGGGGGACTGGGGAAGGTGGGCACACTTACAGACTTTGGTTTCACAGTCACCTCAGGGTGGGAACTGCCCCATCAGGTCGGGTGCAGAATGCCAGGTGTGTGCCTGGCACATGGTAGACACCCGGACAACACCAGTGGGAGGAAAGAGGAAGAGGAGGGCACTGGGCCAGGAGGGATGGAAACCCGGGTGGTGACCCCAGAGTGAGGCCTGCATGAGGTGGTGCCGGCAGGGACCAGGGCTTGGAGGCAGTAACCAGCCCTGATGGCTGACTCTTCTCGCACCCCACAGTGTACCCCTTCCAGGGGGACTCCACAGTGACCAAGTCCTGCGCCAGCAAGTGTGAGCCCTCGGATGTGGATGGCATTGGCCAGACCCGGCCCGTGTCCTGCTGCAACACTGAGCTGTGCAATGTAGATGGGGCACCTGCTCTGAACAGCCCTCACTGCCTGGCCGGGGCCCTCACGCTTCTCCCACTCCTGAACCTCCGACTCTAGAGTCCCCCCCAACCCCCATGGCGCTGCGCCAGCAGGCCCTGTGCGGCCCAGCCCCGAATGCTTTGAAGAAGTGCCCCCTGCACCAGGACTCCTGAGTCTCCTTTCTGGGCACAGACCTGCCTTCTAGGGCAGAGAAAGGGGCCCCGAGCTGCATCTCTAACCCTGTCTATGTCCCCGTTCCTGTTTGTCTGTCTCTCTTCCTGCCTTCCTGTGATGTTAAGCTCTATCCCATCGTGAGAACAGCCACTGGGCCTGGGACCCCCACACAAACCATGCAGATCTCTGCTCTCAGGGGATGTGGGGGCCTGACCAGGGTGGGGCAGGAGCTGAGACCCATGGGCAAGGGAGCACCACATCTACCAGGGTAAAGTCAGGGCCAGCTCCTGGAGGAGGGGGCATCAGGGCCAGGCCTTGAATGACGGAGAGATCTGGCAGGCCTTGAGGAGGGCAAGGCATTGTCAGGTGACAGGAAGGTCAAGGCAGTGAC